>NC_092039.1:73259897-73947865 GCF_003086295.3 Arachis hypogaea | reverse complement strand
ACCCAAAATTTGGCAAAATAAGATTTTGAACAGAGAGTTGTGCGAGCGCGATGCTGCCCTCGCGCCAGTAGCATAAAACGTGTCATGCGACCGCATGACCGACGCGACCGCGTTGATTAACTTAAAGCTCAAGTCACGCGACAGCGTGCCCCATGCGTCCGCGTCGCTTGCGCCGCACAGCTTTTCCTAATTTGCCAATTATCTTATCTTTTCTTCCCCAATCCTAATTTTTCCCTCCTTCCTTACTTACTTACTTCTTTCCCTTCTCATTCTTCTTATCTTTCATTTTATTTGCATATTTCATTCATTGCATCTTAATTTAGTGCATATTTTTCTTTTCTTTTCTAAATTTATTATTTTTCCTTTGGTGTTGATTCTCTTATTTAACTGTTGCCTCTTTTCTGATATAATTTTTAGTGACTTGTTTTCCAATGTTGGGTGATGCTATTTTTCTGTCAATGCCAATCTTTTATGATATCTGTATTCCTTTTGAATTGACATGAACTTACATTGTCTTTCATTACCCACTCTCTTCCCTATTGTTGTACATTTTGTACCACTGGCATGCCATGGCTTCTATTGTTTTCTCACGTACATGTTGAAGCTTCCACGTAAATGAGACCTTTATCATTTGGCATTAACCCATCCATACTTCATTATTTTCTTATCTTTATTTCTGGGTTACTTTTCTTCCTTTTTTCTTTCAGGATGGCCACCCGGAGGGGAACCAGAAGACGTTTACATGGGAAGACAAGACAAGTCCATCTGCACAATCTTTGGAGAGAAGCATCAGTTGGAACAACCCGTCCACCTGCACATCTTAGCATGCACCAAGGACGGTGCAATCTTTAAGTGTGGGGAGGTCGATACCGATTTCCATGGGTTAGCTATTTTCTTCTTTTCAACACCATTGTTTTATTTTCTTTGTTTATTCATTATTGCATTTGCATGTTTGTTTGATTTTATGCATTTAGTCACTACTTGGTTGAAGTAATATTTTCTTTTTCAAGAAATTTTTATAGTATTTCACTAATTTAAATTGAAAATTTTCGTGTTAAATTTGTTTGAAGTTGTATTTGGAACATGGTTTTTGAGCCAAAGAACACACAACTTGTGAGATTTTGAGCTTAATTGTATGGTTACATTATTTAACCATAAAATTTTATTCTTGTGTGTTTTTCTTCTCTATGATTGCAATCTTTATTTTGTTCCATTCTATATGTCCAATATTTAGTGTATTTACATGTTTGCATATGATTGAGGCCATTATTTGATTTTAGCTCACTTATCCCAAATAAGCCTACCCTTTACATCACCCTTGTTAGCCACCTTGAGCCTTTTAACCCCCTTCTGTTCTATAACCACATCACTAGCTTTAAGCAGAAAAAACAAAAGTAAAAATCCCAAATTGAATCTTTGGTTAGCTTAAGATAGAGATTATGTATCAACTAAGTGTGGGGAAACTGTGGGAACATGGGTTAATAAGGGAATGTATCATGTTTCTAATTTATTTGAATATTGGAAATTTGGGAACCTACTCATGAAAAACCAAAATAGAAAAAAAAAATATATATATATATAATGAAAAATCCATGTGCATTGATAAGTTATGTTACAGACAAAAAAAATTAATAAATAAGTAAGTGAATAAGGGGATAAAATTACCCCAATATTAAGTTTTAATAAAGATCAATGCACATGTGATAAAAGTAAAGAAATATAAAAAGTTTTGGTACATGAGTATGGGAATTATACAAAAGTGGGAATTATGGATAGCTAGGAATGATTTTAGAAGTTATATAGAATGTATGTATGTTAGGTGATAGCTCAGGTTACTCAAAGATTCAATTTATAGATCACTTAGCCATACATATATCCTCACCCTTGCCTTGGCCCCATTACAACCTTGAAAAGACCTCATGATGTGTGCATTGGTACATTAAATATTTGTTGATTAGTTAGATGAAGAACAATGTTTAGAAATCATGAATAGGGAAGAGTAGAGTGATTACCCTATACACTAGAGAGATTAGAGTGATATACACTACGAGTGAGGGTTCAGTGTTTAATTCTATGTTCCCTGCTTTCATGAGCTATCTTCTTACAAGTTTACTTGTCTTTATTTTATATGATTTAAATTAGTGAAATCTGATTTATGTTTGTCTTGGAGAACTTATTTATTTTTAACCAAGAAGGTAGAAACATTTTTGCATGTAGTTGTATTCATATAGATAGGTTGCATTTCATACATCCTACCATTCCTCTTCATCTTTGTAGTTTCTCTTGAGCTTAGCATGAGGACATGCTATTGTTTAAGTGTGGGGAGGTTGATAAACCCATATTTTATGATATATTCTGTGCTTAATTTGAGTGATTTATTCAATCCTTCACCCACTTATTCATGTAAATTGCATGGTTTTACTTTCCCTTCCTTATTATGTGATATTTGTGAAAAACATGTTTTTTATGCTTTGAAATTAATTATTTTAATTACCCTTTATTATCATTCGATGCCGTGACTGGTGTGTTAAGTTGTTCTAGATCTCCCAAGGCAGGAATGGCTTAAAGAATGGAAAGAAAACATACAAAAATGGAAGGAAAGCATAAAACGGAGTTTGTGAAGAAACTGGCAGCGACGCGACCGCATGGACGACGCAACCGCGTGCCAAGTGTGAAGAAGCAGCGACGCGGCAGCATGACTGACGCGACCGCGCACCTAAAGAAGAACATCTATGACGCGGCCGCATGACTGACGCGACCGCGCGATAAGAAAAACTCCAATTGACGCGACCGCATGACCCACGCGGACGCGTGACAGAGGCCACGCACCAGAAATTGCAGAAAAAGATCATAGTGAATTCTAAAGCTATTTTTGGCCCAAATCCAAGTCCAGAAGGCATAGACCAGAGGTTATGAAGTGGGGGAATGCATCCATTCAGGAGGAGCTCGCATTTTAGTTACTTTCTATGATTTAGATCTAGTTTTGAGAGAGGTTGATGAGCGGATATTTTATACGCTTTTTGGGGGTAATTTCATGTAGATTTTAGTAGGTTTTAATTAGTTTTTAGTAGAATATTATTAGTTTTTAGGAAAAAAATCATATTTCTGGACTTTACTATGAGTTTGTGTGTTTTTCTGTGATTTTAGGTATTTTCTGGCTGAAATTGAGGGAGCTGAGCAAAAATCTGAGTTAGGCTGAAAAAGGACTGTTGATGTTGTTGGATCCTGACCTCCTTGCACTCGGAATGAATTTTTTGGAGCTACAGAAGTTAAATTGGCGCGCTCTCAATTGGGTTGGAAATTAGACATCCAGGACTTTCCAGCAATATATAATAGTCCATACTTTGTGCGAAGATAGATGACGTAAAATGGCGTTCAACGCCAGTTCCATGTTGCAGTCTGGCGTCCAGCGCGAGAAACATGTTACAAGTTGGAGTTCAACGCCCAAAACAGGTTACTGTAGAACCTATGCACAATTACTCAAGAAAGGGGGTGAATTGAGTAATACAACAACAATGAATCTTTTTGCGAAATTTAAAGACAATATACAAAAGTGTTATTGTACTAGTATTTTTCCAAGAGCTTAACTCAATTGCTAAGCATTTATAAGGAGCTTTTTCTTTCCAATAGACACCAACTCAAATAAATTGATCAAGATTTTCACCAATCGGACTTAAGCCACTCCTTAAGTACTTACGAAGCTACTTTTCGATCACAATTTATTTGCTCAAAAGTAAAAGACAATATTATTGAAGAGATGAGTTTGGAGAGAAGCAAACGCTATTTAGAGTGGTTCGGCACAATCCTTGTCCTACGTCCACTTTCTTTCTCAATCGCAATTGAGAAGTTCCACTATTGCCAAGCTTCAAGGTGCTCGCGCAAAACCTTTTACAATCCGAGTCCTTAGTTTCTAACACCTCACGGTATATGATCACCACTCGTATACTAACCCACTCCACTTAGAGATACCTTCTCTAAGATTTGCCTTGAGTACTTAGTATACCTCTTTGGTATCCTCACCGACTATAGTGTTTATAACTCTTGACTCAACCTTGGAGATCACACTCCAATTTACAAGGTGTACAAGAAAACAATTCTCAAAGAATTGTTGAGATGAAATGAGTGCTCTCTAGAAGAGTGTGTGATTACAAGTTTAGCACTATTGAACCAATTGATATTACTCTCTCAAATTGTGTATTATATCACTTAAAAATGTGTAGAATGAAAGAATATGAACAAAATAGTTTTCTAAAATCAAAACTTATGAAATAAGGCTTCAATCCATCCATTTATAGATTCCCCAAACCTTAGAAACGTTGGGGAATTAATGGGATGGAGCATTTATGTCAAAACTAGCCGTTTTTTATGTTTTTGAATTATTTGCATCGATGCATAACACTTTGCATCGATGCAAATGTGTCTTTGATGCTGAAATTTGAATTTTCAGCTAGGTTGCATCGATGCAAACATCTTTGCATCGATGCAACAAGTCGTTGCATGCTTTGCATCGATGCAAGATGAGTGTGCATCGATGCAAACCTCAAAGAATGGCTTAAAATCACTTCAAAATGCTTAGGATTGATCTCAAGCTTGTTGGAGTCAATTCCTATGCTTTTGTACCTTTGAAAACAAGTTTTTAAATCTTTTGGCTAGCATCGAATTGCAAGATGTGCATCAAAACATTTTGTGAGTGTGTGTTGAGAGATTTAGCAATTGGTTCTTAACAAGAAGTTACCTAAGTCCTAAGACTCTATACTTGTCTTCAAATGTTGTGGACTTGAGTTTCTTGTTGTTGTTGTGTTTGCTTTCAACTTTTCATGCTTGTTCATTCAAGTTGTTTGTTGGTTTGTCTTTTCATGTCGTTTGTTGGTTTGTCATTCATCAAAACCTACGAATACAAACTTCGCATACAAGCAACATGATTTACAATTTCCCCCTTTTTGATAATGACAAACCAATTTTGAGGATATGTATTTATAAATGATTTTGAAAGCAACAATAATGCACTTTGTTTTATAGAAAGCTTTGGAGAAGACTTTAAAAAAACTTTTGCAAGAGTTCCCCCTAAATATGTGCATTTGTTCCTTTAAAAGGGCGTTTATCAAAGAAAACGATTTTGATATCAAAGTTTTTGCTTAGCGGAAGTCTTTTTGAAATCATTGTTTTGCAAACTTATCTCTTCTTTTCAAATCCTCAAACTTCTCTTCCTTTTTCAAAGGTTCAAAACTTCAAATATCCTCAAACTTTTCTTCCCCCTTTTGACATTATCAAAAAGAAGAGAGTTTGATTTCCTCTTTTTATATATGATAAGCATGCATAATTCCCCCTAAAAAATATCAAGGCATGCACATTAACTTAAAATAGGGGTACCAAGCCTATTTTGAGTTATTCACCAAATAAGCATACAAGCATTAATCATTAAACAAAATTATGAAGGAAATATCAAAGTATTTAAACCATAATAGAAATTCTTAGCTTACTAGGAGTTAGTTTAACAATTCATATAATCAAATAAAGCAATAAAAAGTGACTTGATGAAGAGGAGACAATCAATCTTGGTCTTCATCATTATCAGTATCCTCTTCATATGGTAGGTGGATGCCAAAATGCTCATATAAGTCATCAATACGACGATCTAAGCGACCCGTGCGATGATCTACACGAGACACACGACGATTAATTGCTTCAAGTTGCCTACCATGCTCTACTTCAATCCTTTGGATGTTTTGGTTGATGGATTGTAATTCTCTCATTACATCAAACAAGGAGGGTGGTTCTTGAGCTTGAGGTGCTTATGGAGGAGCTTTCTCTTGAGGATCTTGCTCATCAACATTTCTTCTTCCCATTTTATTGAGAAGATGAGTGTTGATACAAGATTGGGGTGGTACTTCCTTGGCAATCTCATTTGATACATCAATACCAACATAATCAAAGACTTTAGACCATAGGCAAAGGAATCCTAATCCACCATTTCTATCCTTCATCTTGAGCCTAATCATATGTTGTAATATAAAGTATGGCCAATTAATCTTAATCCCATTTATCGTAGCCCACATGACAATCAAATCTTCATCAGTTACATTCGCATGCCCGGATATTCTAGGTTGCAATACATAGGTGACTAGATATAACAGAGTTCTATGTTCCGCACTCATGGAATTGCAACTAATTTTGGAGTGAGCTCCTTGTACAAGGTTGAACAGATGCATGGCATTTTCCTTTGAATAACCCCATTCATCAATTGGGGTTTTACCACCTTGAAACATGTCACCTTGATTTGGTAACTCCCAAATGGTGGCTAACTCATCACCATCTAGCCTATAATCCTTTCTTCCTATCTTGAAGAATAATGTGAAATTTGTTTCATCTTCCTCAACAATCTCAATCATGAGTGTACTGTAGGCTATGGCAACTAAATCCGGATAATATTTACTCTTAATTTGAACAAAATCCATGAGGCCTTGTTGAACTAGAATAGCCTTAAGAGTATCAAATTTATGAATGACAAGAAGGGTCGGATCCAAATACCTCGGAGGAATTTCCTTTCTTCCGGCGAGCCTTGCCTCATAGAATTGAAGATCTTCATTAGAAGCAA
Source organism: Arachis hypogaea (assembly GCF_003086295.3). NCBI lineage: Eukaryota > Viridiplantae > Streptophyta > Magnoliopsida > Fabales > Fabaceae > Arachis > Arachis hypogaea. The sequence continues at coordinate 73,941,270 of NC_092039.1, read as the reverse complement.
AGTACCTTGCCAAAGGATGATTACTTGGAGGTGGAACCACACTTGAAGAGCCTTTTGACTTCTTCATGGTTCTCTTGATTCTAGGCATTGTTGATGATTTTGTTTTATGGGTTTTGTAGAGGAGAATGTGGGGACTTCAAATATGTAGTTTGTTTGTAGTGGGTATCAAAGTTTTGTGAGTTGTATGAAGGTATGTGTGAGCTTGTTTTGGAGGTTATGGAGTTTTGAATGTGGGGATATGAGTTGTGAGGTTGAAGATGATGAAAAAGTGGGGTTTTGTTGCTCAAAAAATGCCAAATTCACGTGTTTTTGTGCAATTTGGTCGAGTTTGCATCGATGCAATAGGCTTTGCATCGATGCACATAGCACGTCGTGTGCTTTGCATCGATGCAAGGGGCTTTGCATTGATGCACATAGCACGTCGTGTGCTTTGCATCGATGCAGAGCTTGGTTGCATCGATGCAACATGCATCATTTGCCCAAAATCACCAAATTTTCATCCTTTGGGGGTTCTTTCTTCAAACCTTTGAGTTCCTTCATGTATATACTCACTTAAACTATTATAAACTTCAATTTGTTGATCCTCCATTGTTTATAATCTTCAAATTCTTCAATCTACCTCAAGATTGATCACTCATTCATCAACTCATAAACCTACAAAACAAAGGCTAATTGGATATCTCCAATGCTTAAGTTAGTAAGAGATACAAAAAATAGCAATATGAATACAATGAATTCAAACAAATCATATTAGATTAGAATCCAAGATACCAAGTTCATTTCGGATGTTAAAATAACTTTCTTTACATAAAGGTTTAGTGAAGATGTCCGCTAGTTGTTTACTAGTTTCGACAAATTCAATAACCACATCACCCTTTTCAACATGGTCTCTTATGAAATGATGTCTAATCTCAATATGCTTGGTTCTTGAATGTTGAACCGGATTCTTGGTTAAATTTATTGCACTAGTATTATCACATTTGATAGGAATGTGGTCAAGCATGAGTCCATAATCCATAAGTTGTTGTTTCATCCATAAAATTTGGGCGCAACAACTACCGGCGGCTACATACTCGGCTTCGACGGTAGACAAGGCTACACTTACTTGTTTCTTACTATACCATGAAACAAGAGAGTTTCCTAGCAAGTGACAAGTGCCGCTAGTGCTTTTCCTATCCAATTTGCAACCGAAAAAATCGGAATCGGAGTAACCAATCAAATCACAAGTGGATCCTTTCGGATACCACAATCCAACATTTAATGTTCCTATGAGATACTTCATAATCCTTTTTACCGCACTTAAGTGAGATTCCTTAGGATTAGCTTGGTATCTCGCACACATGCATACACTAAACATGATATCTGGCCTACTTGCCGTTAGATAAAGTAATGATCCTATCATGCCTCTATACTTCTTTACATCTATGCTTTTACCTTGTTCATCTTTGTCAAGGTAGCAAGTAGTGCTCATTGGTGTGTCCATTGCCTTAGCATTGTCCATTCCAAATCTTTTGAGCAATTCCTTGCAATATTTGGTTTGGCTAACGAAAGTTCCTTCTTTTCCTTGTTTGATTTGAAGACCAAGGAAGAAGTTGAGTTCGCCCATCATGGACATTTCAAATTCACTTTGCATGAGGTTTGAGAAAAACTTGCAAAGTGATTCGTTAGTTGAACCAAATATTATGTCATCGACGTAAACTTGTATCAAAAGAATATTTTTGTTTTCAATCAAGATAAATAAAGTTGTATCAACCTTCCCTCTTCTAAAACCCTTTTCTATTAAAAACTTGCTCAAACGTTCATACCAAGCTCTTGGAGCTTGTTTAAGACTATAAAGAGCTTTCTTAAGTTTAAAAACATGATTAGGATTTTCATGATCCTCAAAACCGGGAGGTTGTTCAACATATACTTCTTCTTTAATGAAACCATTAAGAAAGGCACTCTTAACATCCATTTGATAAAGTTTGAAGTTATAAGAGGATGCAAAAGCAAGTAACATCCTAATTGCTTCTAATCTAGCTACGGGAGCATAAGTTTCGTCATAATCAATGCCTTCCTCTTGATTATAACCTTTAGCTACTAATCTAGCTTTGTTTCTAACAATTGTACCATTTTCATCGAGTTTATTTCTAAAAACCCATTTTGTTCCTACAATTGTTTGATTACTTGGTCTAGGCACCAATTCCCAAACGTCATTTCGTTTGAATTGGTTAAGCTCCTCTTGCATTGCCATAGCCCAATGTTCATCATCAATTGCGGACTCAATGGTAGATGGTTCAATTTGAGAAACAAAAGCACTATATGCAAATAAATTTCTAAAAGTGGATCGAGTTGTTACCCCTTTCGAAACACCACCAATGACGTTGTCTAGAGGATGATCCTTTGAAGTACGCCAATCCTTTGGAAGTGCATTTATTTGTTCTTGTGATGGTTCAATTTCTTCAACTTGAACACTATCCTTTGTTGAGCTTGTAGAGGCTTCATTTAAATCTTTTTCTTTGTCTTCACCATTCAAATTTAGTGAATCAAGGTTTTCTACATTTTCATTAAAATCTTTTCTAGCACAACAATGGTTAGTTTCATCAAAAGCGACATGAATACTTTCTTCTATAGTCATGATGCGTTTATTATATACTCTAAAAGCTTTGCTAGTTAAAGAGTAGCCTAAGAAGATTCCTTCATCAGCCTTAGCATCAAATTTGCCTAAGTTATCTTTTCCATTATTTAGAATAAAGCATTTACAACCAAAGACGTGAAGGTGGGAAATATTTGGCTTTCTTCCTTTGTACAATTCGTACGGTGTTTTCTTAAGAATAGGTCGAATGATAATCCTATTCATAACATAACACGCGGTACTAACCGCATCCGCCCAAAAGTACTTAGGAATATTAGCCTCATTGAGCATAGTTCTCGCCATTTCTTCTAAATGACGATTTTTCCTTTCAACCACACCATTTTGTTGTGGTGTTCTAGGAGAGGAAAAATTATGCTCAATGCCATTTTCTTCACAAAAAGTTTCAAAAAGATTGTTTTCAAATTCTCCACCATGATCACTTCTAATAGATGATATATGCAAATTCTTTTCATTTTGAATAACTTTGGCTAATCTTTTGAATGCTCGAAATGCATCACTCTTGTTTGCTAGGAACAAGGTCCATGTAAATCGAGAGTAATCATCAACAATAACTAAAGCATAGTAATTGCCACCAAAGCTCATAGTTCTAGAAGGACCAAATAAATCCATGTGCAAAAGTTGTAATGGCCTTGTTGTTGAGACAATGTTTTTGGATTTAAAAGAGGCCTTTACTTGTTTTCCCTTTTGACATGCGTCGCAAAGGACGTCTTTTTCAAAACGTAGCTTTGGTAAGCCAATTACTAACTCTTTAGAGACCAACTTGTTAAGATGATCCATGTTAGCATGAGCTACTCTACGATGCCATAACCAAGTTTCATCATTTTTACTAACAAGGCATTTCACATCATTTGAGGAAACTTCATTTAGATTAATCATGTATACATTGTCAACACGGTGCCCAATTAGCACAATTTGATTAGTGTCTTGCCTTTTTATCAAACAACATTTTGAATCAAAGGTGACTAAGTTTCCTTTGTCACAAAGTTGGCTAACACTAATGAGATTATGTTTGAGACCTTTGACAAGTATAACATTATCTATGGAAGTGGAAGGATTTTTACCAACTTTTCCAACGCCGATTACTTTGCCGGTGTTGTTGTCTCCATAGATCACGTTTCCTCCGTTTGTAGGCTCTATTGCGGTGAACTTTGATTCATTGCCGGTCATGTGTTTGGAGCATCCACTATCAACATACCAATTTGTATCCTTAGCTCCAACACGTACCTACAAAATAATTAAAATTGGGATTTAGGTACCCAAGTGAATTTGGGTCCTTGATGGTTAGTATGAGCGTAATGCCCATATGGTGCCCATCTCATATCTTGACTACGAAAGTTTATATGTTTAATTCTAGTAAAGCATACGGGTGCTATATGACCTACTTTATTACAATAATGACATATGACATTTGGATTATGCATCCTATGCATGTTTCTAAATGGTTGCCTAGGTTGTTCCCTAAATGCAACATCTTTTGATCTACATACATTGTGATTATAATTTCTAAATGAAGCATGTTGAGGAGGATGTTTAAAGGCTTCATTCCTTTTAGGCATGCTTACCTTTTGGGCTTGCGGTTGCCTAATAGGAGTTTTAACATTTTTAAATTTTCCTTTTTCAAAACCCAAACCTTCCTTATTATGAACATGCTTTTGGTTTTTCAACATTTTATCTAAGTTCTTTGAAGATTCATTGAACTTAGCTAAAGTGTTCTTAAGATTTGTAATTTCATTTTCATGCATTTTACAAGATTTGTATGGATCACTACTTGTGCTACACTTATCTTTTCCAAGATTGATATTCTCGTTTTTCAACATCTCATTTTGTTTTAAAAGTTCCATATTCTTTTTCTTTAGGAGAGAATAATCTTGGGTAAGTTTTGTGTACACTTCAAGTAAGGCATCATATTCATCTTGTAAATTAAAAGAAGTGGGGTTGTCATTACTAACCTTTTCTTCGCTTGCCATTAAGCAAAGATTTGCAACCTCGTTGTCATCGGAGTCGGATTCATCCTCGTTCTCCCATGATATGTATGCTTTCTCCTTCTTCTTAAATTTCTTGTTTTTGTCCTCCTTTTGAAGTTTTGGACAATTGGGTTTGATGTGTCCAACTTCTCCACACTCATAGCATTTTGGTACCTTTGTTTTGCTCTTGAAGTTTTTCTTCATTGCAAACTTATTGAATCTTTTTAATAAGAGTGCAAATTCTTCATCTCCTTCTTCTTCATTATCATCACTCTCTTCTTGCAGTGATGTTGTTTTAAGGGGTGAGACTTTTCTTCTTGCTTTCTTCACCTTTTTGTCTATTTAGCATAGTCATTTCATAGGTGAGAAGATTTCCTCGCAGTTGATCAAATGTAAGTTGATCATAGAGCCTTCCTTCCACAATGGCGTTCACTTTGGAGTTCCATTTTGGTGTAAGGCTTGTAAGCACCTTGGTCACAATTTGTTTATCATTGTATTTTGTACCAAGCATGCTTAGATTGTTGAAGATCTTGGAGAGTCTTTCAAGAGCTTCTTCAATGCTCTCTTCATCTTTCATTTTAAAATTTTCCCATTCATGAACCAACATAAATACCTTTGATTCTTTAACGTGGTCGGTTCCTTCGTAAGTGATTTGGAGTTTATCCCAAATCTCTTTAGCGGTTTCACATGTAGAGATCTTCATATAATCATGCTCGTTAAGTGCACAATGAATGAAGTTGATGGCTTTATCATTCATTGCCACTTTCTTCCAATCATCGTCACTATATTCATCTTCTCCTTTCGGTACTTGCTTTAAGACGGAGACTCCTTCTTCTTTAGCGCTTGTTGTCTTTGTTGGAATGTGATTTCCATTCTCAATTACTTTCCAAATTCTCACATCTTGAGAACGGATCCAAATTCTCATCTTATTTTTCCAATAAGAGTAATTTGTTCCGCTAAAAAGAGGAGGTCTAGCGGTTGAGTTACCTTCGCTAGTGTTGTTGTTGTTAAAGCCTGTGCTTGCCATGATCTTTTCCCTTAAACGGTTAAGTCTTTCAAAGGGTTAAGCTCTGATGCCACTTGTAGAACCTATGCACAATTACTCAAGAGGGGGGTGAATTGAGTAATACAACAACAATGAATCTTTTTGCGAAATTTAAAGACAATATACAAAAGTGTTATTGTACTAGTATTTTTCCAAGAGCTTAACTCAATTGCTAAGCATTTATAAGGAGCTTTTACTTTCCAATAGACACCAACTCAAATAAATTGATCAAGATTTTCACCAATCGGACTTAAGCCACTCCTTAAGTACTTACGAAGCTACTTTTCGATCACAATTTATTTGCTCAAAAGTAAAAGACAATATTATTGAAGAGATGAGTTTGGAGAGAAGCAAACGCTATTTAGAGTGGTTCGGCACAATCCTTGTCCTACGTCCACTTTCTTTCTCAATCGCAATTGAGAAGTTCCACTATTGCCAAGCTTCAAGGTGCTCGCGCAAAACCTTTTACAATCCGAGTCCTTAGTTTCTAACACCTCACGGTATATGATCACCACTCGTATACTAACCCACTCCACTTAGAGATACCTTCTCTAAGATTTGCCTTGAGTACTTAGTATACCTCTTTGGTATCCTCACCGACTATAGTGTTTATAACTCTTGACTCAACCTTGGAGATCACACTCCAATTTACAAGGTGTACAAGAAAACAATTCTCAAAGAATTGTTGAGATGAAATGAGTGCTCTCTAGAAGAGTGTGTGATTACAAGTTTAGCACTATTGAACCAATTGATATTACTCTCTCAAATTGTGTATTATATCACTTAAAAATGTGTAGAATGAAAGAATATGAACAAAATAGTTTTCTAAAATCAAAACTTATGAAATAAGGCTTCAATCCATCCATTTATAGATTCCCCAAACCTTAGAAACGTTGGGGAATTAATGGGATGGAGCATTTATGTCAAAACTAGCCGTTTTTTATGTTTTTGAATTATTTGCATCGATGCATAACACTTTGCATCGATGCAAATGTGTCTTTGATGCTGAAATTTGAATTTTCAGCTAGGTTGCATCGATGCAAACATCTTTGCATCGATGCAACAAGTCGTTGCATGCTTTGCATCGATGCAAGATGAGTGTGCATCGATGCAAACCTCAAAGAATGGCTTAAAATCACTTCAAAATGCTTAGGATTGATCTCAAGCTTGTTGGAGTCAATTCCTATGCTTTTGTACCTTTGAAAACAAGTTTTTAAACCTTTTGGCTAGCATCGAATTGCAAGATGTGCATCAAAACATTTTGTGAGTGTGTGTTGAGAGATTTAGCCATTGGTTCTTAACAAGAAGTTACCTAAGTCCTAAGACTCTATACTTGTCTTCAAATGTTGTGGACTTGAGTTTCTTGTTGTTGTTGTGTTTGCTTTCAACTCTTCATGCTTGTTCATTCAAGTTGTTTGTTGGTTTGTCTTTTCATGTCGTTTGTTGGTTTGTCATTCATCAAAACCTACGAATACAAACTTCGCATACAAGCAACATGATTTACAGTTACAACCTGGCGTTCAACTCCAGGAACAGCCCAGGCACGTGAGAAGCTTAAGTCTCAGCCCCAGCACACACCAAGTGGGCCCCAGAAGTGGATTTCTGCACCAATTATCTTAGTTTACTCTTTTTCTGTAAACCTAGGTTACTTTTAGTATTTAAACAACTTTTAGAGACTTATTTTGCATCTCATGACATTTTCAGATCTGAATTATATACTCTTTGACGGCATGAGTCTCTAAACTCCATTGTTGGGGGTGGGGAGCTCTGCAGCGTCCCGATGAATTAATGCAATTCTTTCTGTTTTCCATTCAAACACGCTTATTCCTATCTAAGATATTCATTCGCGCTTCACTATGAAGAAGGTGATAATCTGTGACACTCATCACCTTCCTCAACCCATGAACGTGTGCCTGACAACCACCTCCGTTCTACATTAGATTGATTGAGTATCTCTTAGATTCCTTAATCAGAATCTTCGTGGTATAAGCTAGAATTGATGGCGGCATTCATGAGAATCCGGAAAGTATAAATCTTGTCTGTGGTATTCCGAGTAGGATTCAAGGATTGGATGGCTGTGACGAGCTTCAAACTCGCGATTGTTGGGCGTGATGACAAACACAAAAGAATCAACGGATTCTATTCCGGCATGATCGAGAACCAACAGATGATTAGCCGTGCTGTGATAGAGTATTTAGACCATTTTTACTGAGAGGATGGAAAGTAGCCATTGACAACGGTGACACCCTACATACAGCTTGCCATTGAAGGAGCCTTGCGTGTGGGAAGAGGAATACAAGAGGAAAGCTTAAATAAGAAGGACAAAGCATCTCCAAAACTCCAACATATTCTCCATTATTGCATAACAAGTAATTATTTCATGCTCTTTTATTTTTCTACTAATTCAAACTGATAATTATAATTGATATCCTGACTAAGAATAATAAAATAAACATAGCTTGCTTCAAACCAATAATCTCCATGAGATCGACCCTTACTCACGTAAGGTATTACTTGGACGACCCAATGCACTTGCTGGTTAGTGGTACGAAATCATAAGAAATCTTGATTTTGATATTGGGATTACAATTTCGTGCACCAAGTTTTTGGCGCCGATGTCGGGGATTGTTCGAGTTTGAACAACTAAAGGTTTATTTTGTTGCTTAGATTAGGAATAATTTATTTTTGTTGCTATAGAGTCATTAAATTCTGAGTCCTGTATTTCCTTTTCAAAAATTTTTCAAAAATATTATTTTTCTTTATCAATTTTTAAATTTTTTTTGTGAGTTTCATGTCTTATTCTAAGTTTGGTGTCAATTGCATATCTTGTATTTTCCTTTAAATTTTTGAATTAGTGTTCTTTGTTTTTCCTTGATCTTCAAATTGTTCTTGTCAATTTTTCTTGTTTGATCTTTGGTTTGTCTTGTTCTGTGTCTTTTCTTGTTTTTCTTGTGCTTTTTCAAAACATTATTTTTCAAAAATTTATTTTTATCTATAAAAATAATACATCTTTAAAACACGTTACATTTACTGCCCAATTGGCTAGAGCGTTGGTCTATGTTCTTGATAATTGGGTATCTTCTTTTTAAAATCTTTTTCAAAAATAATTTTTCTTTGATTGAATCTTGTGCCAAACTTCAAGTTTGGTGTTTTGTTGTTAATCTTTTTATAATTTTTGAAAATTCTATTGAAGTTTTCTAAAAATTTTAAGTTTGGTGTTCTTTCTTTTGTTCTTATTGTTCTTGTGAATCTTCAAAGTGTTCTTGAGTCTTCTTTGTGTTTTGATCTTAAAATTTTTAAGTTTGGTGTTCCTTGGTGTTTTTCCTCCAAAATTTTCGAAAACAAGGAGCATTAGATCTAAAAATTTTAAGTCTTGTGTCTTTTGTGTGTTTTTCTCTTTCATCATAAAATTCAAAATTCAAAAAAATTATCTTTTCTAACTATTTTTAAGCAATATTTTTGAATTTTTTTTATAAAAATTCATATTTTAATTTCAAAATTTTTCAAATCTTATCCTTTTAACATTTAAAAAAAATAATTTATTATATCTTTTTCAAAACAAATCTATATCTTTTCCTTCTTAAAATCTTTTCAACTCATAAATATCTTTTTCAAATCTTCACAATATCTTTTTCAAAACAAATTTATCTTTTTCAAATATCTTTTATATCTTTTCAATCATTACATCTTTTTCCTATCATATTTATCTTTTACAAATCATATCTTCTATCTTATCTTTTCTCAAAATTTTTGAAAATATCCTAACCAATTTCTCTCTCCTCATTTTTTTCGAAAATCTTCATAAAATATTTTCAAATTTTTATTTTTATTTTTATTTTTATTTTTATTTTTATTTTTATTTTATTTTATTTTATTTTATTTTATTATTTCGAAAATATATAAAAAAATTAAAAAAATAAATCCACGTCATCTCCCTTTCTCCATCATAGACCTAAGTGGAAATGAACAGTCCAGAAGGACTCTGGGAGTAGTATCTGTATACCCTCCATTGGAGTTAGCAGCTTTGAGTTGAATCCTCAGCTCATTATCATGGTGCAGCAAAGTTGCCAGTATTCCGGTCTTCCACAGGAAGAACCTACAGAGTTTCTGGTACAGTTTTTACAAATTGATGACACAGTACATGATAAGAAAATAGATCAGGATGTCTACAAATTATTACTGTTTCCATTTGCTGTAAAGGACCAAGCTAAGAGATGGTTAAATAACCAACCTAAGGACAGCATAAAGACATGGAAATAGCTGTCAGAAAAATTCCTGAGTCACTATTTTCCTCTAAAACGGATGACACAACTAAGGCTAAGCATCCAAGGCTTCAAACAAGGAGATAATGAATCCCTTTATGATGCCTGGGAGAGATACAGAGATATGCTAAGAAAATGCCCCTCTGAAATATTTTCAGAGTGGGTGCAATTAGACATCTTCTATTATGGGCTTACAGAAAAAACTCAAATTTCTCTAGACCACTCAACTGGTGGATCTATCCACATAAGAAAGACAATAGAAGAAGCTTAAGAGCTTATTGATACAGATGGCAGAAATCATCATCTGTACTTAAACAGTGAACCTTCCATCAACGAAGAGGCTAAAACAATAACTGTTGAACTCAGTCTGGTAGAACAAGTTACTGAATTCAATCAGCAACTGGATTTTCTAACAAAGCAGCTGGCCGAATTCAAGGAGATACTACAAGAAACAAGAATGGCTAATATGAATATGGAAGCACAGTTGAAGCAAACAGAATAGCAGTTATCAAAACAAATAACAGAAGAATGCCAATCACTGGAAAACAAAGTGCTTAGGGCCAAGGCCAAGACTCCTAAGTAGCTGTGTTCAAGAATCAACATGCTTAACTAAGAGAGTCAATAACACTATCTGAAATTCTAAGTTCCTAGAGAAGCCAATCACTCTAAACTTCAAAGGAAAAAGTGAGATGCCAAAACTGTTCAGAAGCAAAAAGCTACAAGTCCCGCTCATCTAATTAAATTAATATTCATTGATATTCTGGAATTTATAGTATATTCTCTTCTTTTATCCTATTTAATTTTCAGTTGCTTGGGGACAAGCAACAATTTAAGTTTGGTGTTGTGATGAGTGGATAATTTATACGCTTTTTGGCATTGTTTTTATATAGTTTTTAGTAAGTTTAAGCTACTTTTAGGGATGTTTTCACTAGTTTTTATGTTAAATTCACATTTCTGGACTTTACTATGAGTTTGTGTGTTTTTCTATGATTTCAGGTAAAATCTGGCTGAAATTGAGAGACTTGAGCAAAACTCTGAAGAAGGCTGACAAAAGGACTGCTGATGCTGTTGGAATCTGACCTCCTTGCACTCGAAATGAATTTTCTGGAGCTACAGAACTCCAATTGGCGCGCTCTAAACGGCGTTGGAAAGTAGACATCCAGGGCTTTCCAGCAATATATAATAGTCCATACTTTATTCGAAGAATGACGACGTAACTTGGCGTTGAATGCCAAGTACACGCTGCTGTCTGGAGTTAAACGCCAGAAAAACGTCATGATCCGGAGTTGAACGCCCAAAACACGTCATAACTCGGAGTTCAACTCCAGGAAATGCCTCAGCTCGTGGATTAATCAAGCTCAGCCCAAGCATACACCAAGTGGGCCCCGGAAGTGGATTTATGCATCAATTACTTACTAATGTAAACCCTAGGAGCTAGTCTAAGTATATATAGAACATTTATCTATTGTATTAGATGTCTTTTGACCACGTTTCATCTTTGGTCTCAGTTTTGTTTTATTCTTCATCTTAGGAGATCATTGATCACGTTAGGGGGGCTGGCCATTCGGCCATGCCTGAGCCTCTTTTGCTTATGTATTTTCAACGGTGGAGTTTCTGCACACCATAGATTAAGGGTGTGGAGCTCTGCTGTACCTCAAGTATTAATGAAGTTCTATTTTCTTTTATTCAAATCTCTCTTATTCTTATTCCAAGATATTCATTCGTACCCAAGAACATGATGAATGTGATGATAAGTAACCCTCATTATCATTCTCACTTATGAACGCGCGTGATTGACAACCACTTCCGTTCTACATGCAACAGAGCTTGAATGCGTATCTCTTAGATTTCCCAACAGAATCTTCGTGGTATAAGCTAGATGGATGGCGGCATTTATGAGGATCCAGAAAGTCTCACCTTGTCTGTGGTATTCCGAGTAGGATCCTGGGAATCCGGAAAGTCTCACCTTGTCTGTGGTATTCCGAGTAGGATTCCGGTAATGAATGACTGTGACGTGCTTCAAACTTGTAACCTGCTGGGCGTTAGTGACAGACGCAAAAGAATCAATGGATTCTATTCCAGTAGGAGCGGAAACCAACCGGTGATTAGCCGCACTGTGACAGAGTGCGTGAGCATTAGTTTTCACTGCGAGGATGGGATGTAGCCATCAACCATGGGTGATGCCTCCAGACGATTAGCCGTGCGACTGACAACCGCATAGGATCATTTTCCCGAGAGGATGAAAGTAGCCACAGCTGATGGTGAACCCCTATACAAAGCTTGCCATGGAAAGGAGTAAAAAGGATTGAGTAGAAGCAGTAGGAGAGCAGGCGTCCTTGAGCCATACAGCATCTCCCTTCGCTTATCTGAAATTCCCACCAATGAATCTGCATAAGTCTTCTATCCCTTTTATTATTTCTTTTTATTATTAATTATTCGAAAAACCCATAAACCCATTCAATCTGCCTGACTGAGATTTACAAGGTGACCATAGCTTGCTTCATACCAACAATCTCTGTGGGATCGACCCTTACTCACGTAAGGTTTATTACTTGGACGACCCAGTACACTTGCTGGTTAGTTGAACGGAGTTGTGAATTCAACCAGTGCCATAATAATGATTTCATACAAAGACAAACAACTTAAAGAGAATTGATCACAATTTCATCCACCAAGTTTTTGGCGCCGTTGCTGGGGATTGTTCGAGTATGGACAACTGACGGTTCATCTTGTTGCTCAGATTAGGTAATTTTCTTTTCAAAAATCTTTTTCAAAATTTTTCTTTTCTTTTTCGTTTTCTCCAAAAATATTTTCGAAAATAATAATAAAAATACAAAAAAATTAGAAAATCATAAAAATCAAAAATATTTTGTGTTCTTGTTTGAGTCTTGTGTTAATTTTTAAGTTTGGTGTCAATTGCATGCTTTTAAAATTTTTTTTTTCTTCTTGCATTTTTCGAAAACTCATGCATTCATAGTGTTCTTCATGATCTTCAAGTTGTTCTTGACAAGTCTTCTTGTTTGATCTTGATGATTTCTTGTTTTGTATCTTTTGTTGTTTTTCATGTGCATTTTTGCATTCATATTTTTCATGCATTAAAAATTTCTAAGTTTGGTGTCTTGCATGTTTTCTTTGCATCGAAAATTTTTCAAAATTATCTTCTTGATGTTCATCATGATCTTCAAAGTGTTCTTGGTGTTCATCTTGACATTCATAGCATTCTTGCATGCATTCATTGTTTTGATCTAAAAATTTCATGCATTGAATATTTTTGTTGTTTTTCTCTTTCATAATTAAATATTCAAAAATCAAAAAAAAATATCTTTTCCTTATTTTTCTCCAAATTTTCGAAAATTTTGGGTTGACTTGGTCAAAAATTTTTAAAATTAGTTGTTTCTTACAAGTCAAGTCAAAATTTCAATTTTAAAAATCTTATCTTTTCAAAATCTTTTTCAAAAATCATATCTTTTTCATTTTTTTATAATTTTCAAAAATTTCAAAAAATCTTTTTCAAAATATTTTCAAAATCTTTTTCTTATCTTTTATATCTAATTTTCGAAAATTAACTAACAAGTAATGTGATTGGTTCAAAAATTTGAAGTTTGTTGCTTTCTTGTTAAGAAAGGTTCAATCTTTAAGTTCTAGAATCTTATCTTGTAGTTTCTTGTTAGTTAAGTAATTTTAAAAATTAAATCTTTTTCAAAATATCTTTTTCTTAAAAATCTTTTTATCTTTTTATCTTATCTTTTTCAAAAACTTTATCTTTTTCAAAATTTGATTTCAAAATATCTTATCTAACTTCTTATCTTCTTATCTTTTCAAAATTTGATTTCAAATCTTTTTCAATCAACTAACTAACTTTTTGTTTGTTTCTTATCTTTTTCAAAACCACCTAACTACTTTTCCCTCTCTAATTTTCGAAAATTCTCCCTCTCTTTTTCAAAAATTCTTTTTGTTTTAAATTTTAATTTTAATTATATTTTGTCTTTGATTTTCGAAAATCACTAACCTATTTTCAAAAATTATTTTCGAAAATCCTCTCCCTCTCTTCTCTTCTTCTATTTAATTAATTAATTACTAACACTTCTCTTCACCCCCTATCCTTACTCTTTATACAGACTATTCATTCTTTTTCATTCTTCTCCCCTTTCTCTTTCTACTAACATAAAGGAATCTCTATACTGTGACATGGAGGATTCCTCTTTCTTTTCTTGTTTCTTCTCTTTCATATGAGCAGGAACAGGGAAAAGGGCACTCTTGTTGAAGTTGATCCAGAACCTGAAAGGACTCTGAAGAGAAAATTAAGAGAAGCTAAATTACAACAATCCAGAAACAACCTTTCAGAAATTTTTGAACAGGAGAAAGACATGGCAGCCGAAAATAATAATAATAATGCAAGGAGAATGCTTGGTGACTTCACAAAGCCAACGTCCAAGTTTGATGGAAGAAGCATCTCCATTCCTGCCATTGGAGCCAATAACTTTGAGCTTAAGCCTCAACTAGTTGCTTTAATGCAACAAAACTGCAAGTTTTATGGACTTCCATCTGAAGATCCTTATCAGTTTTTAACTGAGTTCTTGCAGATCTGTGAGACTGTAAAGACGAATGGAGTTGATCCTGAAATCTACAGACTCATGCTTTTCCCTTTTGCTGTAAGAGACAGAGCTAGAATATGGTTGGATTCACAACCTAAGGATAGCCTGGACTCCTGGGATTAGCTGGTCACTGCTTTCTTGGATAAATTCTTTCCTCCTCAAAAGCTGAGCAAGCTGAGAGTGGATGTTCAAACCTTCAAACAAAAAGATGGTGAATCCCTCTATGAAGCTTGGGAAAGATACAAACAGCTGACCAAAAGATGTCCATCTGACATGTTTTCAGAATGGACCATGTTAGATATATTCTATTATGGTCTCTCTGAATTTTTGAAAATGTCATTGGACCATTCTGCAGGTGGATCTATTCACCTGAAGAAAACGCCTGAAGAGGCTCAAGAACTCATTGACATGGTTGCAAACAACCAGTTCATGTATACCTCTGAGAGGAATTCTGTGAATAATGGGATACCTCAGAAGAAAGGAGTTCTTGAAATTGATGCTCTGAATGCCATATTGGCTCAGAACAAAATGTTGACTCAACAGGTCAACATAATCTCTCAAAATCTGAATGGACTGCAACATGCATCCAACAGTACTAGAGAGGCAGCTTCTGAAGAAGCCTATGATCCTGAGAACCCTGCCATGGCAGAGGTTAATTACATGAGTGAACCATATGGAAACACCTATAACCCATCATGGAGAAATCACCCAAATTTCTCTTGGAAGGATCAACAAAAGCCTCAATAAGGCTTTAACAATGGTGGACGCAATAGGCTGAACAATAGTAAGCCATATCCATCATCTTCTCAGCAACAGACAGAGAATTCTGAACAAAACACTTCTAATTTAGCCAATATAGTCTCTGATCTGTCAAAGGCCACTTTCAGTTTCATGAATGAAACAAGATCCTCCATCAGAAATCTGGAGGCACAAGTGGGCCAGCTGAGTAAGAAAGTTATTGAAACTCCTCCCAGTAGTCTCCCAAGCAATACAGAAGAGAATCCAAAAGGAGAGTGCAAGGCCATTGATTTGATGAAAGTGGCCGAATGCACTAGGGAGGAGGAGGACGAAAATCCTAGTGAGGAAGCCCTCCTGGGACGTCCTTCAAGCAAGAAGGAGTTTCCTATTAAGGATCTTGAGGAATCTGAGGCTCATATAGAGACCATAGAGATTCCATTAAATCTCCTTCTGCCATTCATGAGCTCTGAAGACTATTCTTCCTCTGAAGAGGATGAAGATGTGACTGGAGAGCAAGTTGTTCAATATTTAGGAGCTATCACGAAGCTGAATGCCAAGCTGTTTGGTAATGAGACTTGGGAAAGTGAACCTCCCTTGCTCATTAGTGAACTAGATACTTGGATTCAGAAAACTCTACCTCAAAAGAAACAAGATCCTGGCAAGTTCTTAATACCTTGCACCATTGGCACCATGAGCTTTGAAAAAGCTCTATGTGATCTTGGGTCAAGGATAAATCTGATGCCACTCTCTGTAATGGAGAAGCTAGGGATCATTGAGGTACAACCTGCCTTGTTCTCATTACAATTGGCAGACAAGTCATTGAGACAAGCTTATGGGACAGTAGAGGACGTTTTAGTAAAGGTTGAAGGCCTTTACATCCCTGCTGATTTCATAATCCTAGACACTAGGAAGGAAGATGATGAATGCATCATCCTAGGAAGACCTTTCCTAGCCACAGCAGGAGCTATGATAGATGTCAACAGAGGGGAGTTAGTCCTTCAATTAAATGGGGACTACCTTGTGTTTAAGGCACATGGCCATCCCTCTGTGACAAAAGAGAGTAAGCATGAAGAGCTTCTCTCAGTTCAAGGTCAAGAAGAGCCCACACAGTCAAACTCTAAGTTTGGTGTTGTGAGGCCACAACCAAACTCTAAGTTTGGTGTTCAAACTCCATATCCAAACTCTAAGTTTGGTGAGGGGACTATACAACATTGACCTGATCACCTTGTGGCTCCATGAGAGCCACTGTCAAGCTATTGACATTAAAGAAGCACTTGTTGGGAGGCAACCCAATTTTATTTATCTAATTTTATTTTATTTTTGTGCTTAATTAGGTACATGATCATGAGGAGTCACGAAAAAATAAAAAAAAATTAAAAACAGAGTCAAAAACAGAAGAAAAAAATTTTTCACCCTGGAGGACGCACGGGCTGGCGTTCAACGCCCAGAAGGTGCATCTGGCCGGCGTTTAACGCCAGAACAGAGCACCATTCTGGCGCTGAACGCCAGCAACAAGCATGAAACTGGCGTTCAACGCCAGAAACATGCATTACATGGGCGTTGAACGCCCAGAACGTGCACCAATGGGCGTTTAAACGCCAGAATGATGCACGAAGGCATTCTACATGCCTATATGGTGAAGGAATGGTATTTCTTTTCACCTCAAGATCTGTGGACCTCACAGGATCCCCACCTACCTCGCCCTCTCTCACTCCATTCATGGTCATCCCTTCTGTTTTTCATTCACCACCTACATCTATCCACTCTTCCCCATACACCCCGCCTACCTTTACAATTCAACTTCTCTTTCCCACCCAATCCCACCCATATAGCCGAATCCATCTTCCCTCACTCACCTCCATTTTCTTCTTCTTCTTCTTCTTCTTCTTCTTCTTCTCTTCTTTCTTCTCTTGCTCGAGGGCGAGCAATACTCTAAGTTTGGTGTGGTAAAAGCATAGCTTTTTTGCTTTTCCATTACCATTAATGGCACCTAAAGCCAGAGAAACCTCAAGGGGAAGACAAAAAGCTTCCACCTCTGAGTCATGGGAGATGGAAAGACTAACATAAGCTGGAATAGCTCAGTTGGTTAGAACATGTGGCTGTAAATCAAGAGATCCCTGAGATACCTCAGGGGATAAGTTGTCCTCCACACAAATATTGGAAGCAACTAAGGGTAGAAAACACCAAAATTACTAGGAATCATTCAACAGAAACAAGGAAGAGACATAGAGGAGCTCAAAAAAAAAAAGCACCATTGAACCTTCAAGAAGGCGCCACCCTCACTCAGGTGGATTCATTCCTTGTTCTTTATTTCTTTCTGTTTTCGTTTTTAATATTGTGTTTATCTATGTTTTGTGTCTTTACTTCATGATCATTAGTATGTAACCATGCCTTAAAGATTATGAATAATTCCATTAATCCTTCACCTCTCTTAAATGAAAAATGTTTTAATTCAAAAGAACAAGAAGTACATAAATTTCGAAATTATTATTGAATTTAATTTAATTATATTGATGTGGTGGCAATAATTTTTGTTTTCTGAATGAATGCTTGAACAGTGCATATTTTTGATCTTGTTGTTTATGAGTGTTAAAATTGTTGGCTCTTGAAAGAATGATGAACAAAGAGAAATGTTATTGATGAACTGAAAAATTCATGAATTGATTCTTAAAGCAAGAGAAAGCAGTGAAAAAGTAAGCTTGCGAAAAGAAAAAAAATGGCGAAAAGAAAAAGAAAGAGCAGTAGAAAAAGCCAATAGCCCTTAAAACCAAAAGGCAAGGGTAAAAAGGATCCAAGGCTTTGAGCATCAATGGATAGGAGGGCCTAAGGAAATAAAATCCAGGCCTAAGCGGCTAAATCAAGCTGTCCCTAACCATGTGCTTGTGTCATGAAGGTCCAAGTGAAAAGCTTGAGACTGAGTGGTTAAAGTCATGATCCAAAAGAGTGTGCTTAAGAGCTCTGGACACCACTAACTGGGGACTCTAGCAAAGCTGAGTCACAATCTGAAAAGGTTCACCCAGTTATGTGTCTGTGGCATTTGTGTATCCGGTGGTAATACTGGAAAACAAAGTGCTTAGGGCCAAGGCCAAGACTCCTAAGTAGCTGTGTTCAAGAATCAACATGCTTAACTAAGAGAGTCAATAACACTATCTGAAATTCTAAGTTCCTAGAGAAGCCAATCACTCTAAACTTCAAAGGAAAAAGTGAGATGCACAAACTGTTCAGAAGCAAAAAGCTACAAGTCCCGCTCATCTAATTAAATTAATATTCATTGATATTCTGGAATTTATAGTATATTCTATTCTTTTATCCTATTTGATTTTCAGTTGCTTGGGGACAAGCAACAATTTAAGTTTGGTGTTGTGATGAGCGGATAATTTATACGCTTTTTGGCATTGTTTTTATATAGTTTTTAGTAAGTTTAAGCTACTTTTAGGGATGTTTTCACTAGTTTTTATGTTAAATTCACATTTCTGGACTTTACTATGAGTTTGTGTGTTTTTCTATGATTTCAGGTAAAATCTGGCTGAAATTGAGAGACTTGAGCAAAACTCTGAAGAAGGCTGACAAAAGGACTGCTGATGCTGTTGGAATCTGACCTCCCTGCACTCGAAATGAATTTTCTGGAGCTACAGAACTCCAATTGGCGCTCTCTCAACGGCGTTGGAAAGTAGACATCCAGGGCTTTCCAGCAATATATAATAGTCCATACTTTATTCGAAGAATGACGACGTAACTTGGCGTTGAACGCCAAGTACACGCTGCTGTCTGGAGTTAAACGCCAGAAAAACGTCATGATCCGGAGTTGAACGCCCAAAACACGTCATAACTCGGAGTTCAACTCCAGGAAATGCCTCAGCTCGTGGATTAATCAAGCTCAGCCCAAGCATACACCAAGTGGGCCCCGGAAGTGGATTTATGCATCAATTACTTACTAATGTAAACCCTAGGAGCTAGTCTAAGTATATATAGAACATTTATCTATTGTATTAGATGTCTTTTGACCACGTTTCATCTTTGGTCTCAGTTTTGTTTTATTCTTCATCTTAGGAGATCATTGATCACGTTAGGGGGGCTGGCCATTCGGCCATGCCTGAACCTCTTTTGCTTATGTATTTTCAACGGTGGAGTTTCTGCACACCATAGATTAAGGGTGTGGAGCTCTGCTGTACCTCAAGTATTAATGAAGTTCTATTTTCTTTTATTCAAATCTCTCTTATTCTTATTCCAAGATATTCATTCGTACCCAAGAACATGATGAATGTGATGATAAGTAACCCTCATTATCATTCTCACTTATGAACGCGCGTGATTGACAACCACTTCCGTTCTACATGCAACAGAGCTTGAATGCGTATCTCTTAGATTCCCCAACAGAATCTTCGTGGTATAAGCTAGATGGATGGCGGCATTTATGAGGATCCGGAAAGTCTCACCTTGTCTGTGGTATTCCGAGTAGGATCCTGGGAATCCGGAAAGTCTCACCTTGTCTGTGGTATTCCGAGTAGGATTCCGGTAATGAATGACTGTGACGTGCTTCAAACTTGTAACCTGCTGGGCGTTAGTGACAGACGCAAAAGAATCAATGGATTCTATTCCAGTAGGAGCGGGAACCAACCGGTGATTAGCCGCACTGTGACAGAGTGCGTGAGCATTAGTTTTCACTGCGAGGATGGGATGTAGCCATCAACCATGGGTGATGCCTCCAGACGATTAGCCGTGCGACTGACAACCGCATAGGATCATTTTCCCGAGAGGATGAAAGTAGCCACAGCTGATGGTGAACCCCTATACAAAGCTTGCCATGGAAAGGAGTAAGAAGGATTGAGTAGAAGCAGTAGGAGAGCAGGCGTCCTTGAGCTATACAGCATCTCCCTTCGCTTATCTGAAATTCCCACCAATGAATCTGCATAAGTCTTCTATCCCTTTTATTATTTCTTTTTATTATTAATTATTCGAAAAACCCATAAACCCATTCAATCTGCCTGACTGAGATTTACAAGGTGACCATAGCTTGCTTCATACCAACAATCTCTGTGGGATCGACCCTTACTCACGTAAGGTTTATTACTTGGACGACCCAGTACACTTGCTGGTTAGTTGAACGGAGTTGTGAATTCAACCAGTGCCATAATAATGATTTCATACAAAGACAAACAACTTAAAGAGAATTGATCACAATTTCGTCCACCAGGAGATCAGACACATAAAAGTGCTGATAACAACCCCTCTAAAAAGGCTTCTCAACACACATCTGTAGGCAATAAACCTACAGCAACTAAGGTTGAGGAATATAAAGCCAAAATGCCTTATCCTCAGAAACTCCGCCAAGCGAAACAGGATAAGCAATTTGCCCGCTTTGCAGACTATCTCAGGACTCTTGAAATAAAGATTCCGTTTGCAAAGGCACTTGAGCAAATACCCTCTTATGCTAAGTTCATGAAAGAGATCTTAAGTCATAAGAAGGATTGGAGGGAAACTGAGAAAGTTTACCTCACTGAAGAATGCAGTGCAGTCATTCTGAAAAGCTTACCTGAGAAGCTTAAGGATCCGGGAAGCTTTATGATACCATGCACATTAGAAGGTACTTGTACCAAGCAAGCTCTATGTGATCTTGGGGCAAGTATTAATCTAATACCTGCAGCTACTATCGAAAAGCTTGGGTTGACTGATGAAGTTAAACCAACTCGGATATGTCTCCAACTTGCTGATGGCTCCATTAAATACCCATCAGGCGTGATTGAAGACATGATTGTCAAGGTTTGGCCATTTGCCTTTCCCACTAACTTTGTGGTGCTGGAAATGGAGGAGCACAAGAGTGCAACTCTCATTCTGGGAAGACCTTTCCTAGCAACTGGCCGAACCCTTATTGATGTTCAAAAAGGGGAAGCAACCCTGAGAGTCAATGAGGATGAGTTCAAGTTGAATGTTGTCAAAGCCATGCAACATCCAGACACCCAAAATGATTGCATGAGGTTTGATATTATTGACTCTCTGGTAAAAGAGGTCAATATGGCTGAGAGTCTCGAATCAGAGCTAGAGAATATTTTTAAAGATGTTCAGCCTGATCTGGAGGAACCAGAGAGAATAATAGAACCTCTGAAAATCTATCAGGAAGAGGAGAAACCTCCCAAACCCGAGCTCAAACCATTACCACCATCCCTGAAATATGTATTTCTGGGAGAAGGTGATACCTTTCCTGTAATCATAAGCTCTACCTTAGAGCCACAGGAAGAAGAAGCACTAATTCAAGTGCTAAGGACACACAAGACAGCTCTTGGGTGGTCCATCAGTGATCTTAAGGGCATTAGCCCAGCCAGATGCATGCACAAGATCCTATTGGAGGGTGACGCTAAGCCAATGGTTCAACCACAAAGGTGACTGAATCCAACCATGAAAGAGGTGGTGCAGAAAGAGGTCACTAAATTACTAGAGGCTGGGATTATTTATCCTCTTTCTGATAGCCCCTGGGTAAGCCATGTCCAAGTCGTCCCTAAGAAAGGTGGCATGACAGTGGTCCATAATGAAAAAAATGAACTAGTTCCTACAAGGACAGTTACAGGGTGGCGTATGTGTATTGATTACAGAAGGCTCAATACCGCCACCAGAAAGGATCATTTTCCTTTACCATTCATAGACCAGATGCTAGAAAGACTAGCAGGCCATAAATACTACTGCTTCCTGGATGGATATTCAGGTTATAATCAAATTGCAGTAGATCCCCAGGATCAAGAGAAAATAGTATTCACATGTCCATCCGGAGTATTTGCATACAGAAGGATACCATTTGGTCTATGCAATGCACCTGCAACTTTTCAAAGGTGCATGCTCTCTATTTTCTCTGATATGGTGGAAAAATTTCTGGAAGTCTTCATGGATGACTTTTCAGTATTTGGAGACTCATTCAGCTCCTGTCTTGACCATCTAGCACTTGTTCTAAAGAGATGCCAAGAGGCGAACCTGGTTTTAAACTGGGAAAAATGTCACTTTATGGTGACTGAAGGAATTGTCCTTGGGCACAAAATCTCGAACAAGGGTATAGAGGTGGATCAAGCTAAGGTAGAGGTAATTGAAAAATTACCACCACCTGCCAATGTTAAGGCAATCAGAAGCTTTCTGGGGCATGCAGGATTCTATAGGAGGTTTATAAAAGATTTTTCAAAAATTGCCAAACCTCTGAGTAATCTGCTAGCTGCTGACACGCCATTTCTCTTTGATAAGGAGTGTCTGCAGGCGTTTGAGACCCTAAAAGCTAAGCTGGTCACAGCACCAGTCATCTCTGCAGCAGACTGGACATTACCATTTGAATTGATGTGTGATGCCAGTGATCATGCCATTAGTACAGTGTTGGGACAGAGGCATGACAAGCTCATACACGTCATTTACTATGCTAGCAGTGTTTTAAATGACGCACAGAAGAAATACACAACCACAGAAAAAGAATTACTTGCAGTGGTTTACGCCATTAACAAGTTCAGATCTTATTTAGTAGGATCAAAAGTGATTGTGTACACTGACCATGCTGCTCTTAAATATCTGCTCACAAAGCAGGATTCAAAATCCAGACTCATCAGATGGGTGTTGCTTCTGCAAGAGTTTGGTATAGAAATAAGAGACAGAAAAGGGACAGAGAACCAAGTAGCAGATCACCTGTTCCGAATAGAACCAGTAGAAGGGGCGTCCCTCCCTCTTACTGAGATCTCTGAGACCTTTCCGGATGAGCAACTCTTTGTCATCCAGGAAGTGCCGTGGTCTGCAGACATTGCAAACTACAAGGCAGTAAGATTCATACCCAAAGAGTACAGTAGGCAGCAACAAAGAAGTTGATCACGGATGCAAAGTACTATCTTTGGGATGAACCATATCTTTTCAAGAGATATGCAGACGGAGTAATCCGTAGATGTGTGCCTAAAGAAGAAGCACAGAAGATCCTCTGGCACTGCCATGGATCACAGTATGGAGGACATTTTGGAAGTGAGCGAACAGCCACAAGAGTTCTCCAATGTAGCTTCTACTGGCCTACTCTTTATAAGGATTCCCGAGTGTTTGTACTTAATTATGACAGTTGCCAAAGATCTAGAAATTTGCCTCATAGTTATGCCATGCCTCAACAAGGGATCTTGGAGATTGAGTTGTTTGATGTGTGGGGTATTGACTTCATGGGGCCTTTCCCACCATCATACTCAAACACTTATATTCAGGTGGCAGAGAATTATGTATCCAAATGGGTGGAAGCTATTACAACACCCACTAATGACACCAAAATAGTGCTAAAATTCCTCTAGAAACACATCTTCAGCAAATTTGGTACCCTTAGAGTATTAATCAGTGATGGGGGTACTCACTTCTGCAATAAATAGCTTTACTCTGCTTTGGTTCGATATGGAGTTAGCCACAAGGTAGCTACTCCATATCATCCACAGACAAATGGACAAGCTGAAGTCTCTAATAGAGAACTTAAAAGAATCCTGGAACGGACTGTCATTAACCGTAGAAGGGATTGGACAAGAAGCTTGGATGATGCTCTATGGGCATACAGAACAGCATTCAAGACTCCTATAGGAACTTCTCCATACCAGCTTGTGTATGGAAAAGCCTGTCACTTGCCAGTGGAACTGGAACATAAAGCCTACTGGGCAACCAGATTCCTAAACCTTGATGCCAAGTTAGCTGGAGAAAAATGATTGCTCCAGTTAAATGAGCTAGAGGAATTTAGACTCAATGCTTTTGAAAATGCAAAAATATACAAAGAGAAAGAAAAAAGATGGCATGATAAGAAGTTGTCATCCAGAGTCTTTGAGGCAGGACAGAAAGTTCTGCTGTTTAATTCTAGGCTCAGATTATTCCCCGGGAAATTGAAGTCCCGGTGGAAAGGTCCATATGTGATTTGAAGCGTGTCACCATATGGATACGTAGAGCTTCAGGATAATGATTCTAATAAAAAGTTCATTGTTAATGGACAGAGAGTCAAACATTATCTTGAAAGCAATCTTGAGCAAGAATGCTCAAAACTGAGGCTTGATTAAAGCTCAGTAATAGTCCAGCTAAAGATAATAAAGAAGCGCTTGCTGGGAGGCAACCCAGCAATTAACA
This sequence comes from Arachis hypogaea, assembly GCF_003086295.3. Taxonomy (NCBI): domain Eukaryota; kingdom Viridiplantae; phylum Streptophyta; class Magnoliopsida; order Fabales; family Fabaceae; genus Arachis; species Arachis hypogaea. The sequence goes on along the minus strand of NC_092039.1, from coordinate 73,916,938 downwards.
AAGTTTATTTTTCAATTATTAATTTTTATAGATTCATATTAATTTTCTTCAAGGTAAAATGGCAATTGCATGAGTTCACAGAGCTACAGAAGGCCTCGCAAGATAAAACAGCAAAAAGGATGCTCACTGGTGTGAAAAAGCCAGTAAAAGCTGTTTTGGGCATTGAACGCCTAAAAGAAGCATCCACTGGGCGTTCAACGCCAGTAAGGATAGCCATCTGGGCGTTAAACGCCAGAAAGGAGCAACTTCTTGGCGTTGAACGCCAGAAAGAAGCACCTTTTGGGCGTTTAACGCCAGATTGATAGCATCCTGGGAGTTCAGAAAAACGCCCAGTGACAAAGGAGTTCCTGGCGTTCAACGCCAGAAAGAAGCAACAGCTGGGCGTTGAACGCCCAGGAGAAGCTACACATGGGCGTTAAACGCCCAAAACATGTAGCGTTTGGGCGTTTAACACCAGGATTGTGGGGAGGAGGTAATTTCGTTTTCAATTCAAATTTTTTCCAATTTTCATGTTTCAATTCATGATTTCTTGCATAAACATGTTACAAACTCTCATCTTTCAACTTCAAATTCAAAATAAAAAATTTATCCTAAACATATTTCTTGATTTTTCTTAATTTCTTTTCAAATCTTTTTCAAAACTCATCTATCTTTTTAAATTCTTTTCAAATCTTTTTAATTTCTTCTCATATCTTTTTTAACTCATCATATCTTTTGAATTTCAAAATTGCCTCTCCTTCTATTCCTCTTCTTTCCTTTCTTTTGCTTGAGGACAAGCAAACCTCTAACTTTGGTGTGATTTGCCATGATCACTGAGCTAAAACTCATCAAGATCATGGCACCTAAGGGAACAGGAAGAGCAAGGATGTGACTTGAAGGAACTGAAGCATCAGAAATTACCTCTTGAAGGACCAAGCATCCCACAGACTAGAGGAACATCCACTTCCCAAAATAAAGGTTGTTGAGTCCTAATCTTTGCCTTAACTCTGTGATAACTGTTCTTATTAGAAATTTACCTTAGAAGTTATATATTAGTAGTAGTAATTAGTCTCTATCTTGATTCTATCTCCAATTAATCTATAATTTATTTTGTACATCATCATCAAACATGAATAAAATAGTAGATTTCTAGAATAAAGAGGCAATATTTTTTTCGAGTTCTTAATAAGGAAAATTATAATTATTTATATTTGGTGGCAATACTTTTTGTCTTCTGAATGAATGCTTGAACAGTGCATATTTTTTATCTTGTTGTTTATGAATGTTAAAATTGTTGGCTCTTGAAAGAATGATGAAAAAGAGAAATGTTATTGATGATCTGAAAAATCAAAAAAATTGATTCTTGAAGTAAGAAAAAGCGGTGAAAAAGCAAAAGCTTGTGCGAAAAAAAAGAGAAAAAATAGAAAGAAAAAGAAAAAGCAAGCAGAAAAAGCCAATAGCCCTTAAAACCAAAAGACAGGGGTAAAAAGGATCCAAGGCTTTGAGCATCAATGGATAGGAGGGCCCAAGGAAATAAATCCAGGTCAAAGCAGCTAAATTAAGCTGTCCCTAACCATGTGCTTGTGGCATGCAAGTCCAAGTGAAAAGCTTGAGACTGAGTGGTTAAAGTCATGATCCAAAGCAAAAAGAGTGTGCTTAAGAGCTCTGGACACCTCTAACTAGGGACTTTAGCAAAGCTGAGTCACAATCTGAAAAGGTTCACCCAGTCATGTGTCTGTGGCATTTATGTATCCGGTGGTAATACTAGAAAACAAAATGCTTAGGGTCACGGCCAAGACTCATAAAGTAACTGTGTTCAAGAATCAACATACTACACTAGGAGAATCAATAATACTATCTGAATTTTGAGTTCCTATAGATGCCAATCATTCTGAATTTCAAAGGATAAAGTAAGATGCCAAAACTGTTCAGAAATAAAAAGCTACTAGCCCCGCTCATCTAAATTAGAATCTGAGCTTCACTTAAAACTCTGGGAATTTATTACTTCTTAATTTCTTTTTATCCTATTTTATTTATCTAGTTGTTTGGGGACAAGCAACAGTTTAAGTTTGGTGTTGTGATGAGCGGATATTTTATACGCTTTTTGGGGGTAATTTCATGTAGATTTTAGTAGGTTTTAATTAGTTTTTAGTAGAATATTATTAGTTTTTAGGCAAAAATCATATTTCTAGACTTTACTATGAGTTTGTGTGTTTTTCTGTGATTTTTGGTATTTTCTGGCTGAAATTGAGGGAGCTGAGCAAAAATCTGAGTTAGGCTGAAAAAGGACTGCTGATGCTGTTGGATCCTGACCTCTCTTCACTCGAAATGGATTTTTTGGAGCTACAGAAATCCAATTGGCGCGCTCTCAATTTTGTTGGAAAGTTGACATCCAGGGCTTTCCAGCAATATATAATAGTCTATACTTTGCGCGAAGATAGATGACGTAAAATGGCGTTCAACGCCAATTTCATGTTGCAGTCTGGCGTCCAGCGCCAGAAACAGGTTACAAGTTGGAGTTCAACGCCCAAAATAGGTTACAACCTGGCGTTCAACTCCAAAAACAGCCCAGGCACGTGAGAAGCTTAAGTCTCAGCTCCAGCACACACCAAGTGGGCCCCAGAAGTGGATTTCTGCACCAATTATCTTAGTTTACTCATTTTCTGTAAACCTAGGTTACTAGTTTAGTATTTAAACAACTTTTAGAGACTTATTTTGCATCTCATGACATTTTCAGATCTGAATTATATACTCTTTGATGGCATGAGTCTCTAAACTCCATTGTTGGGGATGAGGAGCTCTGCAGCGTCCCGATGAATTAATGCAATTCTTCTATTTTCTATTCAAACACACTTGTTCCTATCTAAGATATTCATTCACGCTTCACTATGAAGAAGGTGATGATCTGTGACACTCATCACCTTCCTCAACCCATGAACGTGTGCCTGACAACCACCTCTGTTCTACATTAGATTGAATGAGTATCTCTTAGATTCCTTAATCAGAATCTTCGTGGTATAAGCTAGAATTGATGGCGGCATTCATGAGAATCCGGAAAGTCTAAACCTTGTCTGTGGTATTCTGAGTAGGATTCAAGGATTGGATGGCTGTGACGAGTTTCAAACTCGCGATTGTTGGGCGTGATGACAAACGCAAAAGAATCAACGGATTCTATTCCGGCATGATCGAGAACCAACAGATGATTAGCCGTGTTGTGACAGAGCATTTGGACCATTTTCACTGAGAAGATGGGAAGTAGCCATTGACAACGGTGACACCCTACATACAGCTTGCCATTGAAGGAGCCTTGCATGTGGGAAGAGGAATACAAGAGGAAAGCTTAAATAAGAAGGACAAAGCATCTCCAAAACTCCAACATATTCTCCATTATTGCATAACAAGTAATTATTTCACGCCCTTTTATTTTTCTAATAATTCAAACTGATAATTATAATTGATATCCTAACTAAGAATAATAAAATAAACATAGCTTGCTTCAAACCAATAATCTCCGTGGGATCGACCCTTACTCACGTAAGGTATTACTTGGACGACCTAGTGCACTTGCTGGTTAGTGGTACGAAATCATAAGAAATCTTGATTTTGATATTGGGATTACAATTTTGTGCACCAGAGGTTCTCTTCTCTCTCTCTTTAGGATTAGGATTTAGATTTAGGATTTTATTTGCTTCAAGGATTATCTTTTTACCAGGTTCAATATTCCTTTTTCATTACTTGCTTTCTCAATTTAGTTTATGAATTCTTCTATGTTACAGATTACTCTTTTGAATTAATGTTATTTGAAGTATTTCAATTTAATATTGCTTTCTTTATTATTGTCATTGATTATTTCCAATCTGAAGACATTCTTATTCCAGTAGATTTAATTTCCTTCTTTTTGGTCTTGGTTAAGAAATCAGTAACTCAGGAGTTATCTTAGCTCAACATAATTAATAACTGTTATCTTTGCTAATTGAACTGAACTTCAATAATCCCAACCTTTTCTTAGGAAATAAATAGGATTCGAAGGTCAAACTAATGAGTCCCTTGACTTTCCTTTGCTTTAGCAAAGGTTAACTAAGTGGAATTAAGATTCAACTTTCATTATTATTGATAAGAATAACTAAGTCTGGACTTCCAATTTCTCACACCTTGCCAAAAGATTTGCTTTACAGCATTTATTTATTTTAATTACCATTTAAATTATTTGCCATATTCATTCGTCATTCTCAAACCCTAATTTACAATCTTCATAACCAATAATAAGAACATACCTCCCTGCAATTCCTTGAGAAGACGACCCGAGGTTTAAATACTTCGTTATCAATTTATTTAGGGGTTTGTTACTTGTGACAACCAAAACGTTTGTATGAAAGGACTTTTGTTGGTTTAGAAGCTATACTTGCAACGGGAATTTATTCTGAATTCTAGACCACGCAAAAGTTCTCTCATCAGAGACCCCGAGTTCTCTTTTTTGTTTTTCCATGGTCCACTCTCCCTCTAGAGTGGCTAAGTTCTCCCTCTCTATAGTATTTTTAACCTCGAGTAACTAATTGTGATTGACTGCGGATAAAGACAACATTTTGAGGCTTGACTTGGCTTCCTTGAAACCACGCCCCTCTCTTGATTTTTGGCCACTATTTGATGCATGAAATCAGCACTTATACCAAGTTAATTTCAAGTTTGATTCAACCTCTTATTTAAGAGATCACTTAATAAGAAGAATTTGACAAACATTTGGTGCATTTAAGATAGAAAATGATCGAGTTTTTGAGAGAGGAAAAGAGAGTTTTAGCCTTGTTCTTCACAATTTTAGCAAGCATTCGAGGTGTTCTCTATAGTTCTTGTCTTACTCTTCAAGGATTCATGCCTTCCAAGCCCAATTCTTTGAACTTTCTTGATTTTTCTTGAACTTCTATACGAATTTCAGCAAAGGTAATCTTTGTTCCTCACTCCTTTCTTTTAGATTTTTATCCTAAAACTATGAAAATATATTTCTCTCTTCCATGTCTAGAAAATCACTCTAAAAGTTTCTAAAGAGCACACCTAAGAAGCATATAAAATTCAAGGACAAAGTAGTTAAAGTTCATCACTTTTTTAGTACCACTTTTGGCCAAAAAAGCTCTAAAATTCATTAATTATTTTCTTACTTTTGTTTGGGTGATTTTTGGTATTTTAGGTGCTTAAGGACTTATTTAAATAAGAGATAAGGGTTAGAAGTGGTTAGATTATCTGTGTTTGATTATGTGTTATTATGAGCCATTTTATGGTAATTTTGTATCTAAAATATAATTATGAAAATTGTATGATATTTCCCCTATTTTGGACTAGTTATATATGTGAAATATGAAGTTTTAATGCTTATTATTCTTTTACGAAAGGAGCGAAAAGATTGAAGTACTTGGGATTTAAGTTTCAAACTTTAAAGTCACTAAAAATGAAAAAAATATAAAAATTTGCCTATGGAAAATTCAGCCATATAAAGTGTAAAAGTGTGAAGTAAAAAGGTTTAAAAGAAGCTAGAAAAATATTTTTATTCTATGAATTTGGTATGAGAAAGCACAAGGGATATTTTAGTCATAATATGTAAAAAAAGGCTAAAAATATAACTAAAATAAGTTAGACTTAAAATTATGATCTTAGTAGTCTTAAGGGTAAAATTGTAATTATATAAATAAGTCAGGTTACAATTATATAAATAATAGCTTTAGTAAAAGTTAGGATTAAAAGTGAAAGCGTAATAATTAAATAAGTAAGAAAACTAATCTAAGTTCAAAACAGTCTTTTGTGTCATTAAAGATAAAAATGATATTAATTAAAAGTGTTAGAGGTAAATGGGTAAAAAGGAGTCATAGGGTTAGTTTAGTAATTTTGTCATTAAATAAGACTACAATGTAATATCTAAAACACTTAGGGGTATAATAATAATTTTAAAATTAAGTAAAATATATAAATAATTAATTAAGTTTTTTGAAAAAAATATGAGGGTATAATGGTAAATAAGTAACTCTAAGGATAAAAACATCACTGTAAACCTAAAAAAAAAAGGCTAAAGAGAAAGTTAGTGTAGAAAAGACAAAATAAAAATCTTGTAAAATGATTAAGGACAAACGAGTCCCTTAGTAAAGGAAAGACACCATTGTAATTATGTTGAAAGACTGAAGAGAAAAGGGTTCACACTAAGAATAAAATAAGGTATTATAAGAAGAAAGATTTTGAAATAATAAGATTTCAGAATGTATGCCCTTTTAGATTGTATGTTTGGCACAGGTAGTGGTGGTGTCTCTCTTAGCCACTACTTGATTGAGATTGATGGTGGAAACACCCATCAAAATGCACATTGTTTCTCCAACTGTTAGCATACTATGGCATTAAACTCTGCGACGATTTCTGGTTCCCATAATATACGTGGCTTTGTCCAATATGTACGTATGTAAAATGTACGCCATTGGAAAAATCATATTTGGGTTCAGTCCCAGGTAACGTCAGGTTATAGGTAGTCAACCGACACGTGAACTCACGGCCTGCTTAGGACAAACATGCATCATATTGTTTGCGCATAAGGCATTTTCTTTGTGTTTGTATTCTATGCATATTCTCTGTGATTGTGAATTATCTTTGCTTCTTGTATTCTGTGATTACTAATCTACTATGTTTAGCCATGTTTGTACTTGCTTGCCAATGTAACTGCAAAATTCTTAGACTTAGGCTGCAGAACCGCTTAGTTTTCTACTTAGTACCCTATTGAAAATCTTAAGTTCTCACCCTTATACAATCCCCCGTTCTGCAGATGAGAACCGGCATGATCTTCTTTGAGTTTTCAGCATTTGGATAGTATATGGATGCCAGCAACAGCGACATTACTGGCATGCCAGGGTGACTCTATTTACTTCAGCATAACATTCTATGTTCCTTCATCTATCATCGGGCTATGGCTAGTAGTAGTGGTAGTGGTAGTGGTGGTGGTAGTGATGGTAGTAGTAGTAATCTTTATCGTCACTTTGTAATAGACTTTTTAGAAGGCTAGTTGATAAGCGGATATTTTATACGCTTTTCGGCATCATTTTCATATAATTTTCATTATGTATTGTTTAAGTTTTATTTTATTTTTATAGGTTTTAGTGCAAAATTCATATTTTTGGATTCTACTTTGAGTTTGTGTATTTTATGGTAATTTCAGGTATTTTCTGGCTGAAATTGAAGAGCTTGAGCAAAAGTCTAATTCAGAAGTAGAGAAAGGAATGCAGATACTGTCAGGACCTGACCTCCATGTACTTGAAGGAGCTTTTCTAGAGCTACAGAAGTCTAAATGGTGCGCTCTTAATGGCTATGGAAAGCCAACATCCAGGGCTTTCCAGAAATATATAATAGTTTATACTTTTCTTTGGAAATAAAGGCCCAAAACTAGCATTCAACGCCAGCCACCAGCCCTATTCCTGTCATTCAGCGCCCACAAGGGAGTAGCTGGCATGCAATGCCCAAAAGGGAGCCCAGGGGTGGCGTTCAATGCCCCTAAAGGGTACTAGCTCGTGGAAAACACTCAAGCTCAGCCCAAACACTCACCAAGCGGGCCTCAAAAGTGGATTTTCGCACCCCTAAGACTAGTCTATTATATTTCTGTAATCCTTAGTTATTAGATTAGTATATATAGGAGAAGATTACCCAATTTTAGGATCATATTCCTCCCCAATTCGAATTCATTATCACTTTTGTACAGTATGAGTCACTAACCTCTTAAGGTTAAGGTTAAGAGCTCTGCTGAATTTCATGGATCAATAATATTACTGTTTTTATTCAATATGTCTGATTCTATTCTCTTATGCAACCTCGTTCTTCATCTTATGAATTGAGGGTGACCCATGATAATCACGCTTGTTCTACATGGGTTTCGTGCAATTCCTGACCCGGATAACGTTGAACTAAAGCTAGAGATTGCATTGCGGATTCCAATAGAGCATCTGAGCAACTTTGGATATGTGACATATAATCCCGTTGACTATGGGTGTGTGAATTTTCTGTGGTGTTAAGGCTAGAGTCAGAAAAGTGGCACTTTCTGATCCAAAAGATCTGCCTTGTCTGTGGCACCTTGAGTAGGATCGTGAAGGGGAGTGGACTGCTTAGAGCTTCATCTTTTGCTACAGTAAGAAACCTAGGGGTGGCTTGACGAGAGGACATGAGTCATCTCAAAATCTGGTGGAATACTGTAGTAGAGGAGGTTAATTTGATGAGAAGACATGATTTAATCAGTTACGGCTACCATTGAAGGAATCAGAAGGTTATTGAAGAAGACAATAAGAAAAGTTAATCCAGAAACACAAAGCATCTCCGAAGCCTCAACCATTCTATCACCATTGAATTCTTATCTACCCAGTAATGTTCTAATTATCTGTTTTATATGCTTTTCGTGACAAATTATAATTTCTATCCGCCTAACAAAGATCTGCAAGGTGTCCACTGCTTGCTTAAACCAACAATCCTTGTGGGATCAACCCTGACTCACCTCAGGTATTACTTGGACGATCTGGTATACTTGCTGGTCTATCTGTGTGAATTCTGTGGAGCCAGTTTCGTGCACTGACGAGTCAGATTTGGTGCCGGTTCGAAAATTAGATAAAATGATTCCGTTGTGAGTATAGTCCAAACCGACAATCTATCCTCTCAATCAAAGTTTGATTTTCAAATAGAAAACATAAATCGAGAGTAGTAAAACCTGGGGTCGTTCTCCCTAGGAATGCAATTGAAATGTTACACTTTCGGTTGTTAAGGACAAAAAGGGGTTTTGGAATGAAAGAACAAAAGATTAAGGGAACCAAAGAAATAAAAGAACTAAGGAATGATCAAAATTTTAATTAATGCAAGTAAAAAGGCAACAAGATCAAAACTAGTGAAAATGCTAAGATATGCATAAAAAGAACCTTCACTTGGGAAATCAAGAATCCTAGGAATCCTATCATGGCCATAACCACAACTATGATAATTATGATGATTCAATCTCACTTAGTCAACCCCTAACATTGAAGAATAAGTCAAGCAAGCATAATTGACCTTAATCCATAGGTCCTAGCTAACTTACCAAACTAGTTGATAAAAAGCTAGCTTTAATGGAAACAAGAGTCAACTAACTTCTCAAGAATTATCACTAAATGTCGGATATTATGACTCTAGTATCCTAGGAACTCAAGCCCCAAGCCAAAGTGGGAAAATCTACTCAAAATCTATAGTTGGCATTTTCACAGACACTTTGTGTGCATAAAAACAAAACATAGGAAAATTATAAAAAAAAATAAAAAACTATAACCAACTATCTACAATATCCACAAGAGACAAGCAATCAAGCATAAAGAAAGCATAAAGCATTAAATTCATCAATCAAAACTTCAAGAAACTGAAAATTGCAATTATGAACAAAGTCACTTGAACCATAAGAAATGAAAGTAAAAGTGCTTTAATTGAAGAGGAAATTAAGAGTACTTACAAGTAAATAAGCAAAATCAAAGATCAAAGCTTGCTATAAAATGCTATAATTAACCCTAATTAAGAACCCTAAGAGGGCATTCTACTCTACACTACTCCTACTCCTAATATTATGAAATTAAACTATCTAAGTGCACTCTCTTGATAAGTGTTGAATTCCCCTTGATATAGCACTCCAATTCAGCCTTCAAGCCTTCCAAGATGGGCCAAAAGCCCCCAGAATTTGCACTGTACGTGTTTCATTAATGAAATCACGTGTTGGGTCCTGTGCGTATGTACACTTGGCTGAATGTTCTTCCATCCGTACGCACAGGTGGTCATGCATACACACACATGCTAATTCCTTCTTGTGCGCACGCACGCTTGCTTGTGCGCACGCACACTTCGCTGTGTGTTTTTCCTTTTTTTCATATTTTCTCCCTTCTACATACTTTCTTCCACTTTTGCCTAGCCAATCTTGCCTCAATGACCTGAAATCACTCAACAAACAAGTCATGGCATTGAGTGGCATGAAAGTGAAATTAAATTGCTCAATTTAAGCACAAAATTGCATGTTTTCATATTTAGGTTCAATTTAGGGATCAAACACAAAAGTATGCTATTTTGGTGAATAAATGTGAGTTTATGTGATAAAATCCATCCAAATCAAGCTAAAATATATCAAAAAATATGGACTCATCATGCACCATTAATATCTTTTGTAAATATTTACATAAGTTAGACGAGTCCCAGAGTAGTGTAGTTCTTGTAAAGGCAGAGCCTGTTAATATAAGTAATAGAGTCTGTAAAATTCTATATAAATAAGCAATTTATGTAATCTTGAGGGTGTAATAAATTGAGTCTACGGGCAAGTATATGATATCACTATGCTTGTGTATACTTATATGCTGCATGTTTTGATTACTTAACTTATATCTTATCTAGCTAACACGCGATCGCAATAAGTGATCTAGGCTCATATTATACCTTTAGTATATCTAATCTAGAATCCCTAAGATAAGTCGTATACTAGCGTCTGGTGGCTAGACTTGGTCATGACGTACTAGAAGTAGGCTCGTTACAAATGTTATCAGAATAGTTTGTCCTTAGTAGAGTTTGGAGAATGGACTAACTATGCTTCATTGCATACTTTGCTTTTTCTTTATCATGCCACTAGGATATCCCTATGATATAACCGTGTAAGACCCATATTTTTAGAAATTAGATTACGATATTTATTTATAATTTTAAAGGAAAAAGTAATTTGATTATCCCTAATTTTTATCGAAGTAGTATTTATTTGAAAATAAATTTAAAAGTTGATAATAAAATGGTATTTTAAAGATAATTATTTTGAATTTCATTTGGTTTTAAATTATTACTCTCTTTTTATTTTTATTAAAATTCTTACTCTACCAAACCCTAAAATTTTCAAAATAAAACCCTAATTTTTTTACCTAACCCTAACTCATCCATATATTCCACTCCCCCTCACACATACACGCCGCCACCCTTTCACCCCATTACCCACACATGAAAAAGAAAAGAAAAAGAAAAGATAAGAGAAGGAGAAATAGAAGAAGAAAGAAGGAAGGGGGAAGGAGGAAGATGGCACCATCGGTGTCAATGTCGTCGTTGTCATAGAAGAGAGACAGAGGGGGGATGGAGGGAGAAAGAGAGAGAGCCGCCGCTGCTACCATTGTCGCCGCTTTTTGGGAGCATCGTCGCTGCCAGGGCTGTCACCGAGGGAAGACCTAACATCGCCGTCTGTGGATCCGTCTTCGCACGTCACCATTGCCGTTCGTGCCAGTTGCCGCCATTCGTCACCGCCAATGGTCCGTCACCGCTACTGGGTTTTTGTCGTCAACCGCCGCTACTTAGTATCCTGCTGGGAACATTAGGTTTTCACCCCCCTTACTTTCTCTCATTCTGCAGATGGGACCGGCATGATCTTCTTGAGTTTCCAACATTTGGACAATATGTGGATGCGAGCAGCAACAACATTACTGATGTGCTAGAACGACTCCATTTACTTTAACACAGCATTCCATGTTCCTTCAGCTATCATCGAGCTATGACTAGTAGTAGTTCTAATCTTTGTCCTTGCTTTGTATAGACTTTTTAGAGGGCTAGTATCGTTTGTAAATATTTATGTAAGTTAGACAGAGTCTAGAGTAGGGTTGTTCTTGTAGAGGGAAGGGCCTATTAATGTAAGTAATAGAGTCTGTAAATACATATATAAATAAGCAGTTTATGTAATATTGAGGGTGTATTAATCTGAGCCTACGGACAAGTATATTATATTATTATGATTGTGTATACTTGTATGTTGCATATTTTGATTGCTTAAATTATATCTTATCTGGCTAACACACGATCTCGATAAGCGATACATAATTTTTGGTAGGTCGGATTCCCTAAAATTCTCATTGACCTAATAAAGTTATTTGAAGTACCTCTTGCGAAAGGATTTGGTGGTTCCCCCTTTGACAATGTCCTCAGCTATTACATGAACATGACCCTCCTAGATCTTTTTTAGGTCTTTTGACTTATCTTTTTTCTTGGAATCTTAGAGTCTACTATCTGATCTTTTGGGGGCAAGATACTTATACAATCTTTCATCTTGGGCCAATCTCTTTATCACACTCTTCAAGTTGTAGCAATGATTAGTGTGGTAGCCATAGATTTGGTTGTATCGTAATATTCTGAGTTGTTTCGACCTATATTATTTTTGCTAAGTCGAGGTAAGAGAATCTTCTCCATATGATAGATGTCCTTGTAGACGTCCACAAAAGAAACTCGTAGAGAGTAAAAGAATGGTATCCTTTTAAAATAATTTAAGAATTAAAGTCGCCCTTCTGCGTTAACTCCTTATTCATGTAGCTTCTACCTTATTAATGTATTTCTCAATTCAACTTACTCTTTCACATCTGCCATAGAGATCAAATGTTTTGACCAATTGGCTAAAAGTTTTCTAGCTCACCTTTTTATTCGAAAAGATAAAGTATGTTTCACGCTTGTTTGGCATAAAGCAAGTACAAGAGAAAACACTTAGAGTATACATGGAGAAATTCAATAAAGTTTATTTAGAAATACAAATTCTATGCAGAGAGATTGGAATCATGGGACTTGTCAAACCATTTTTGCACTACTTTTATCAATGTAGTTAATTAGAATGGCCTTACAACATGTTGCATCCGAGGCTTCCACGACAAGTACATCCGACTTCTGAAGTTTCTCAAACGATTTTGGACGTTGGTCGAACAATCTTAGAGGGTCATTTTTTTTGTTCTTGAAGTTTTTGGAACTTCAGCTCTCACAATAACCTTAAAAAATGAATCTTCACTGCTGTAATAGTAATCTACTTTGTGATGATCCTTCCGACCTCCTTTTCTCTGAGCTCTACCTCTAGTCGTGGATCTTATCATTTGCCTCTCATCGTCGTTACAGTTCTTGGCATAATTGTTGTTCTGCTTCTCTCTGCCATGCTAGCTCGACTTTTAATTGCTCGAGTCTACCATGGTGTCTAGGCCAAGACCCGTAATTTCCATCGCGCTCAAATTGGTTGGTTTGTCGTGAGGTGATGGGACATGTGTTTGGGAGGCCACCCATTGTGAAGTCTAGTAGGGTGGTGGCAATGGCTGAGGGCAACACTCATGGCTTCACGTTCGAGTGCAAGACTTGGAATCTAATTTCATCCTTCTTTCAACGTAGTGGTTATCCACCATTGATATTGGCTGATCTTCTAATCCCATATAATTGCACTAATGTATCGAAGTGTACTTGGAAAAGAATTACGAGAATGGGCCTGAGAATGAGGTATTTGAACATCACAGACTGTTGAGTTATCTTCTTCTAGAACAAATGTAAGGGATTCCGATTCCAAAGTCAACAAATATTTTTATTGGGGTGTATGTCAACCGGATGAAATTTACCTAAGGTGATAAGCTATTTATAAGGTGACTGGTATGTTGACTGGTTCAATAAGAAACAATTTGTCTGTAGATAATGAGTAATTAAATCCCTTGTTAGTTGGGTGATTTTTGCATGGTGGGGCATTATTTTCTTGCATGTTGTGAATTGGAGTAGTAAGGGGGGCTTCTTGCTCCCAAATTCGGGGTAGGTCTTGAGCTGGTGGATCCTAAACAGCGACCCATTCAACCCATTGGGTAGAGGTACCTGACTAGCTTATTGGGTTAGGTCCGATTGGAGTGATCCTAGTTGGCTATGTTCCACACAATGTGATATTAAATCTTAATAGCTTGGGCTTTGGTAGAAACAGTGACAAAGAATTCAAGATCTAGTTCCCGAGATTCATGAATCTCTCTATTGGATTAATATTTTTAAAATAATATTTTTAAACTAGCTTTTAAGTTTTATTTGGATTATATTGGTCGTTGATATTCAAACCTTACAAAATTATATATATATATATATATATATATATATATATATATCTTTATATTAAATAATTTTTATATATAAGAGTGAATAACTAGTTTTTATTAAAATTGTTATTGGTTGGAAAATATGAGTAGATTTAGAGATACTAACATGAAAAACGGGCATGCTAAACTATAAAGGCACAAGCAATGACAAACGTTACTCATATCAAATAATCATAGAAAAAAAACATCATAGTCACAATTACAATAACTTTATAAAGATAAAACAAGACACACAAAAAATTTTAATTCTCTTAATTTGTACAACTATGACTAAAATAATTATCTATTCTTCCTTCTTAATATGAATTTGGGTAAGCGCTTAACGTTTCATATCTACGTCCTTGATATCTTGCTCCTAATAATACACTTGTCTTTTCTCCTTAATCGAGCAGTGTATTGCTTTGTATTGCGTTGTTCCTGAAGATGATATGGAGAGAGGGGTGAGAAACAAAAGTTTCTTAGTAGTCTATATGGTGTCATCGTATCCATTCCCAGCCACTCTGAATTTTAAAATAAAAATAGTGATGATGCAATGTTGTTCAATTATTATTTCCAAAAGTCTTTGTTAGTCGGAGTTGTGTGACTTTTTGATGCTTCTCATTTACTTATGACATGTGTGACACATACAAAATGTCTATAGCGTTAAAACATATAGAATGCAAACTCATAAACCTTGGTTTGATGTTCTCATAGGCCATAATGCAAGGCAAAATAAATAATAAATAAGAGAAGAATAGTAACATTGGCATAGATAAGTCAAACAAAATAGATCTGAATAAAATAAAGATCTTAAACAATATAATAAATCAAACAAAAAGAAACTTTGGATAAAAGAAGGATCTTTGAATGAAATAATAAACATAATCATAAATCAAACAAAAAGGATAAAAGAAGAACAATCATGATCACACTTTTCATTACTTTTTTTCGTATCTTTTATGGAAGGTATTGAGTTCAAATCGGTATAAAAGGTGGGAGTCCTCTTTCCTTACCGAAGGTTCTTATCCCAAAGGTTTTGGCGATCACCTTCCCTTACCGATGGATCATATTGATATCTTGTCTTTGGAGATCACCTTCCCTTACCGATGGATCATATTGATATCTTGTCTTTGGAGAAGAATCATTTTCTCAGTTCAATTTACAATCAAGATTATTTAGACATACATAAGAAGGAAGTTATGTCAACAAAGATATATTATTATATAAAATTGATGGGAGTCTCCTTCCGTTACCGAAAGTTCTTATCCCAAAATTTTGCCGATCACATTTCCTGATTGAAGGATCATCTCGATTCGATCACCTTCCCTTATCGAAGGATAATCTCGATTATCTTATCTTTGGGGGTCACCTTTCCTTACCGAAGGAGCATTTTCTCAGTTCTTTAATGCACATAAGATTGTTATTATAATTCATAAGGCGTATGAAGGGAAGAGACGTTATATCATGACATGCAATGCTAACATCTATATTAAAAAATATTTAAGATATGACATATAAAAATTAGCAAAAAATCCCCTACCTTGAGTGAAGTTTGTAAAAATTCTATATATATTCCAACGCAAATAGATACAATTCGTAAGCGAAGAGAAACTTAATCCATGGCTAGACTTTGCATATGTTTTCATGTAGGTATGAACCTTTGACTAGATAGAAAGAAAATCTCCATATTCCGTAGTTTTATAGTTCAAAGAGGATATCTTCCCGAACAATATATGAGTGATATTTGTGAATAATTTGGTGAAGAATTTAGAGTGAGAATAAGGAAGTGAGAAGAAATAATAATTTTTCTTATGATGAAGTAAAAAAAGTATATGAATGACAATTTATAGATATAATAGAAGATAGGTTACCTAGAATGTTTTGTATAAAAAACAAAAGAAATAGAATAAGAAAGGAAGGATTCAAATAGCTCTTAGGTATGTAAATTGTGTTAAGAGAATCTAACTTGCGTTTAGGTAAAATCTCCAAGCTGAAACATCACTTTGCAAGTCCTATAAAATTTTCTACGTTTGGAATTTAGAAATAGCTATCAGCGGCAAATTTATAGAGAACTGAGTTAGCTTTAAAATGAATCTTAAACAAAGTCAATCGAATAGGAGATATTTTTGAAATACTGTTAGTATATCAGTCTGGCTGATAAGAGCGCGATTTTCTATTATGAACTTGTAACAGATTTGTCTACTTAATTTAATTTGAATTTAAATTTTACTAAACTTAAAGAATAAAGCTAGTTTTCTTATCTTTTCATGTAACTAAACATCATTCAAATTCAATAAATATAAAATTAGTTATGACTATATCTTGAAAGGTAGTTTATTGTCAGTTAAAAATTTACTATAGCTAATGTTTCCGTATTTTCAAATTTTAAATTAGATATATTAATTTCTCAAATATATTATTTTCTAATTTTTTTATTATGAATTTAACTGTAAATCATTATAATTTTAATTAATTAATTATGAAGAGTGTTAGGTAAACAATGACCATCTTGAACAACATGAACAACCACTAATCAAATGAAAATACACTACACTCTAATTTAATGCTATTGATTAAATTTAAAATTAATTTACTCTTTTAACCTTATTAATTCATATTGTTCAAAAATGTTGTTGATTACGTACACTTTTTCATTAATTATTGAATAACAAATATGATTTAAAAAATTTGAATGTTACGGAAATTAATATTGGTGTAGTGTACAACAAGTCATGAATCGAATGTTATGGCAAAACACACAACTAAGACCAAGATCTTAGACTTTGTGATATGACATCTAATCTTTATGCTTAGTTTCTGTCTTTTATTTATTTTTTTTTTAAATTGTGATGGCATTTAAAAAAATTAAACACCAAATTAATAAATACACTCAACCTTTGATCTAACCTTCCAAGCCCAATACGTAAACAGTTTAACTCATTAATCAATTAATTAATCCACCTCCTTAACCTCAAAATCTGTTAAAACTTGGAGATCAAAAAAATAATGGACACACAAAAAATCCGTCAAAAGTTACGAGGTTTGTTTTCTCTATTTCTTTTTTATAGTTTTTTTTCTTTGAAAGGCTTTTTATAGTTAAAGTATACCTCATTATCCTCAATGCCTCATGAGTTATGACTGTTTGAGGTTCAAATTTTATACGGTTGGCAAAGCGGGTTTCAATCGGTCCGTCCCGCCTAGGTCTGTCTCATAAATGGACGGTCCGATCCGTTCTGCCAACTAAAATAAGTTTAAAATGCTAGCTTGTTCCATTTTGTTGTGGATTGGTGGGTTGTCGGACTAACCCGCTTGACTCTTTTTTTTAAAAAAATAAAATTCATTAAAATTAACAAAAAAATAATAATTAAAAAATCAAATACAAATTAAAAATAGTCAAATTATAATATATTTTTTATTATATTTTTTTTTATTTTTTACTTCAATAAAATTGTTCAAAATAATATTTGCCAATAAAACTATCTTTATTTTAAAAAACAAGTCATATAGTTCGAACAAATATACGAAATTATAAAATAAAATAAATAAAAGTAATAACTAAAAGAAAAATAAAAACAAAAACAAAAAAAGTGTTTGAAAATTCTATAATTATTAGTTTTATAATAGTAATCACTCTTTTATTTAATAAAATAAAAAAAAATAAAAATCTTCGACCCGGCGTACCAATCCGCCCCGCCCCGCCAAAATTCGCTATAATTTGGCGGACTCTAAATCCTAACCCGACCTGCCTTTTTTAATGGGTTTAGCGAGTCGGCTGATAGGTTCAACCCGTTTTACCACCCCTAAAATTTTATATGCCCAACGTTTTTGGGAGTGCCGTTATGTGACGTCTGACGGTTTAGAGAAGATGTCGGCTTTCGCACTAAACGGCAGTTAACGGAAACGTCGGTGCTTCACTGCTACTAGAGACGGAGACGTTAATACTTAATAGCAGATACAAAAAATTAAAATTCTTTTTTCGCTTCGTTTCAACGGTCGAGGATTTTGCGAAACCGTAGCTGAGAGAAGAGCAGCAATTCTGGTCTCTGGTCTCCTCTTCTATTCTTCTGTGAGCTTCACTTCGATTCCCTCCACTTCTCTGGAAGCATAGGTAGTTCCCTCTATGCAGAGAAATTCACCTTTTTTATGTTCTTATTATTTACTTAATTACTTTGTTTTTTTTTTTCCAACTCTTCACAATTCTTTCTTTCTTTTTCCCTTTGTTTTTGATGTTTGATCGAGTCTTCGCGATTATCTTTTGACATAAAAAACAGAGTTTGATTTGTGTCATGCTGAATTGGGTTTATGGTTTCCTTTCCTTTTTAATTTCTTTTTCCGTTGAATACAAGTGTTTAGTTTTTCATGCCCTTTCCCCTTTCTCTAATACGGCAACTTCGGGAATGAGCAAGAACGTGGAGCACCTCATTTAGAAACTTACACTTACACTTACACTTACCTCACTAATATGTTATTTTCTCTGTGAATCACCTCAAAATCAGAGATTATGTTGAATGCCCTTCAAATCCATCCATCCATCCATCTATTTCTGTGGAAAGCTTCACGAACAATCGGCGTTTTTTTTTTTATGGTTTTTCCACTTCTCACCGCTGCTCTTTACACACCTCCAGATATCTGGTGCCGAATCTATCGCCGCTGAAAGCCTGGGACTTGTCCAAGCCGAGAGTGAAAGAGATGGGGAGGGGATTGTGTTATTGGTGTGATGAGAAGAGTGGAATCTGCTTTCATGCGATAGAACCTCAAAAGACAAGAATACCTCTTTCTCACAAAGTTTATGTGTGAGTTTCATTACTGTATTTTTGTTGTTTTAAATGTTTTGATGTGATAATTGAGTTAAAAATCTGGGTTTCTCTGTTTGTTTTTGTGTTTCAATTTGAAAGTCTGGGGTATTTTGTATTATGAGGTGTATTTTTAGAGTTTTCATTATTGATATATGATTGGAATTGCTACATGTGTTCGCATACGGTTTTTTTTTTTTAATCCGTATTTTTTTTTTTTTTTGCTGAATTTAGGAGATATGCTTGAGTTGAAAACAGAAGCGTGCTGTCTGGAGAATAAGCAATCCACTGCTGCTTCTTGCTCCTCTGTTTCCGAAGGCAGTGGCAGCCCAATTAACAAGTCCACAGAGATGTGTAGCCCTGCATCTACATCGCCCTCACACCGGTAACTTTATTTAAGCTCTCTCTTTCTGATTACAGTGTTACGGTTGTTCGTTATTAATCATGAATTATTTGTGCTTTTACTGCATGTTTTACTATCTGCATTGCTAGATGATTTCCTTTTTATTGTTGAACATGTATCTATTTTGAATTTTTGCTGTGATTTTCATTGTGTGAATATTTTCTGTTCAGGAGGACCACTGGCCCTATAAGGCGTGCAAAGGGAGGTTGGACAGCAGAAGAGGTTATTCTCTAACTCTGTCTTTGGAGACTTCTATTCTTTTGTCACTTATATTTTCATTGCATTGTTGCTTGCTTGTATGTAAGTTAATATCTGCTCTTAATGCCTTTCTTCAATTTTGTGCAGGATGAGACATTAAGGAATGCTGTTGCAACTTACAAGGGCAAGAATTGGAAGAAAATAGGTACTTTTTATTTTTACTGTTTCTATCTGACATGATTTTTTATTTCCACATTGCTTATTTATTTATTAATTTAGTGGGTGGGTGGGTGGGTGGGGTGGGGAGATTCTAGTTCAATAATTATGTGATGATCTTGTGTGATTTAGATGGCATTGCATAGTTGGTTATAGACTTATAATCAAGAGTGGCTATCTTCAGCTTACATGAATATATAAATTACATGATACATTTGACCCGAAGAGAGTAATATTGTTGATCATAAGTAACTGTTTTTGGATCAGTAAAATGCATGATTTTTACTGTAAAATACTCTTTATCATTTTGCTTGCCAGTATATTCATTGCACAGAGTTGAACCATCCATCATCCATTCTGAAATTAATCTCAACTAATGTTTTATCTTAGTTACATGAAATGTCTGTTTAGCGGAATATCTATGTTATTGTAACCTCTTCATTTAACTATTATTGATGTTTTACTCAGTTCTAAAGTGGAACTAGAGAATACTGCAGTTTAAGAAAATAAGTTTATTATGAAATTTGAAAGATATAGGCTTGAGGACGCATTTGATTAACTTGTTACTTTGTTGCAATGCAGAAAAGTTAGAATTAAACCACCAGGAATGAAAACTTCCCAACCTGTATTTGCCTCTCTGGCTCTCTTATAATATCTTCCGTGCGATTCACCATGTACGGAAATTGATTATGTTTGTGAATGATGGGAAGTTGTTTATGTGGCTTGGTACTCTAAGTGCTTAGTGTAACTGTGTAAGCATTATGCTGATTTCAATGAACTGAATTTAAAATATGAAATGCAGCTGAGTATTTTCCTGATAGAACAGAAGTTCAATGCCTTCACAGATGGCAAAAAGTTCTCAATCCAGAACTTGTTAAAGGACCTTGGACATTGGAGGTTGAACCTGTTCTGTCTTTCATAAATTTTTGCCTTCAGTTTTTTCAAAAATTAATATATATATATATTATTTTGTGCAGGAGGATGATAAAATTGTTGAACTGGTCTCCAAATTTGGGCCTACAAAATGGTCTCTTATAGCCAGGTCTTTGCCTGGTCGAATAGGGAAACAGTGCCGAGAGCGGTAGGTTGACTAGAATTTAAAATGATGTCATTACTATTAGTGGCTTTGCACAGGGACTGCTTAATTTAAAATTGCTCTTTCATTTTCAAATTCTTACAGATGGCACAATCATCTTAATCCTGACATAAAGAAAGATGCCTGGACTTTGGACGAGGAATTGGCCCTGATAAATGCTCATCATACCCATGGGAACAAATGGGCTGAAATAGCCAAGGTTCTTCCTGGAAGGTATGCTTACGTATTATTTCTGTTGTTTATTATAATGGAACATAGATAAGCAAAAGAAGTGGGCTTAAATCTTGATGTTACTGTTCAAATTACGAGTTATCATCTTGAGGCATTGTCTAATGATTTTCAACATGAATTTTGTTGTTTTTGTGGTGGTAAGTGGATATTTTCCTCTTGCTTTCCTAGGAGGAGGTATTCTTCCTACATTTTTTTTTAAATAAATATAAAAGAAGTACTTCTTAATACAAGCAGAAAAGGTCACAAAATTATGAAAACAAAAAACAACAAAGAAAAGGGATAAAGTCAATTGAGCAAAATTAATCTATCCTAACGTAACTCTATTTCCATTAAAATGATTGTATGCTTCTCAACCCATGTCTGCTGGTGACTCAAGATAAGTAAAAGTAAACCTCCTATTGTGAGGTTGTAGGTAAGCAAATTTGTCTTAACTTGGTAAACAATGGCCAGTGTAGCCATGAACAAATTCTAGTGTAAAGAGAGACAGGTAAAGAAGTTATGAACTATCATGGGGACAGGAGAAATCAAGGGCTCTTTAATGCCCTGTACTATTGCTGTTTCTTTTCTTTCTCAGTTCAGTTTCATATTCTTTTTGTGCATCCATCTAAACAGTTGCAGCTGTCATACTGATGTGGAAGTCGATTAAGCTTAATAAGCACCAAAGTTTTCGAGGATCCTCTTAGTTCATATGGCTTCTGAACAACACAAAGTTTAATGATTTGTCCATCATCATTGTTTTAGGGCTGAAAAATCTGTTCAATGTTGTTCAGAACATAATGGAAGTACCACACTTTTATGGTTCAAATATTTTTGTAGAGTGAATAGTTGGAATAGCTATCACATAAAAGTTATATAAAGGATGCGGATTTTGTTGATTATATGTGCACAAGTAGTAGGAGATAATTTTGTGTTGTTAAATTCCATGGCATTTAAATTGTATTCGTCACAAATGCTAATATTTTTTCTACATTATTTCTCTTATGCAGAACTGATAATGCAATAAAGAACCACTGGAATAGTTCTTTGAAGAAAAAGTTGGATTTTTATTTAGCTACAGGAAGACTTCCACCAGTGCCAAAGAACAATGCACAAGTTGCTGTCAAAGATACAATTAGACTTTCTACTTCTAAAACAATTCCTGTTTGTTCAAGTAAAGAATTAAATTTAGCTGTTAAAACACCATCTGAACCTACAACTATTAGTATGCTAGATGAGAGTGGCATGAATCAGTCATCCCCAGGGACAGTTAGAGATGTTCGTGATTCTTCAAGTGTTCCTGCTAATGAATCTGCTGATTCTGACGGTGTAGAATGCAAACCTGGATCATCCAACATAGATCTCGCCTGTAGCAACTCAAAGCCTGTGTCAATAGTTAATTTCAGAATAACTTGTGGGACAAATTTTGAGAATTCTGGACTAAGTGTAAACTCAAAGTTTGAGCGGTGTGTAGACAATTGTGAAATGAGTTGCAGCAGCAGGTCTATCAGAACTTCTTTCTCCCAAGAAAGTCCTACCTGTGGTTCTTTGTGTTATGAGCCGCCTCAGTTAAGTGGTTCAGTTCCTTTAGATTATCTTTCTTTAAGCCTGCAGAATGAGTACTGCTCTAATCCGATGTTGTCGCCTATCGATTACTTCACTCCAGCTAGTGTGAAGGGTAGTGAATTATGCAGTGAGACACCTGAATCATTTTTGAAAAAAGCTGCTGATACTTTTCCAAACACTCCTTCCATATTGAGGAGGAGACGGAACAGAGTCGAAACACAAACCCCTCCTTGTAAACTTTTGAAGGTAGAAAATCATTCTTGTACTTCTAATGAATCAGAGGGAACCAAGGATAATTCTGGTTCTGAGGTTGGGAGGTTCTCTGAGAATCCAGCAAGCCATGACAATGAGAGTGACCTTCCCAAGGCTTACAATGCATCTCCACCATACCAGTTGAGATCCAAGCGAACAGCTGTTCTCAAGTCCGTGGAGAAACAACTAGAATTTGCATTTGAGGAAAAAAAATGAAAGCAATTTCAACTGAATGAAAATACCTGCAAAGAGTAGCAATGTGATTATGAAGATTGCCCCAGGAAACAAAATTAGTTGCAACATAGCAAATAATTTGTAAGTGATTACCTATTATTGTTCCTTAAATGTATTCTATTCCGTTTCTGCTTAAGCTTTGTTTTTCTATGGACTTCCCGGTTTTCAATTGTTATGAGAAACGGCGAAACTAATCCTTTATACGAGTTGTGTTTCCCTTGCAGCTTTTAAAGTAATACAATAAAATAAATTTGAACTTATAGTCCTTTAGGATTTGGTTATTTTTGCATTGCTTTCATTCTGAGTTAGTTATGAAATGCTATTTGGTTTATTTGATCCCATGAGATTTTTATGGAGAGTAGGAACTCCTTCACTTGTTTGGCGCTGTGGCTAGTCTGCTGAATAAATACCTTCTTAACATGCTTTCATGAAAATGTCAGTGCTAGCAATTACCTTAACGATGATCCCAATGCTATTGCCGTTCAAGGCACCTCCCCTAAAATTTTGGTGAGAGATATTAACTATTGGAAAAGGCATATAAAACTTTCAGCAGAGTTGGTGAGAGACGTACTTTTTGGTCCTGCATAAGGGGCTAGCATTCCCAGATACTTTTTCTTTTAAAGCTTAGTGCAAAGCATCCCGCATTATCAACAGATCCAAAACAATATTTGAGCTTTGCAATTGAGTGTTCGTTTTATTTATTTAATTTTTCTACTTGTGGTTCATTTGGCAGCATACTGTTCTCTCCTTGCCGTTCTTGTTACTTGGCATTTAGTTATGAATTCTGAATAACTTCTCTGCAGAATTGATTTAGGTACTTTATTGATTCTGGCTGGTTCTTCCAAATGGTTTGATCACGTTCGCGTATTTCGGGAAGACAGTTTGGATAGTTGGTTTTTCATTTTCATCACACGTGAACAGAATTCAGCAGCTGTAGGATCCGGTATGTATAGAATAAGAAAGTGGCAGACTTCCATTTACTTGTGGATATATAAGGCTTGCTGTATATACCAGTTTTGTACGGTTTAGGAACAATAAATCTTCAAGTAGCGTCGGTGTTTCTTTGGGTATTTTTCTTAAACTTTTTCCAGCCTGACTTACAAATCAATAAAAATGCAACTACCATTTAGAGGCATTACACCGAAATTGTTTAACGATCATTCAATGTTAGTAAGATATGAGAATAGCATGCTCATCAAGAATTGCCACGAAAGTGAAACCAAACTGGTAACTTTGTTTGGTTTTCTTTTAAAGAAACTTGTTAAAGGACATGTACACCGGATCTAAGAACATTAGAAATCAAAGTATTTTGTTCAAACCTGTTTAAACGTTTTTTTCTTTTCTTTTTTTTTTTTTTCCTTTTTTTTTTTTGTTAAAACTGAATTGAAAATTGCTTCACTTGAATGAAAAATAGAAAAAAGTTTTTTGGGCGGGGACAAGTCTACCAAATCATATCTTGTTATATCATGCAAGATCTCTAGGGATTAGTTTCGATATTGTTCTACTCTATGATTTCTTCCTACTTGATAATACTATCGTGTTCCTCTTGTAATGAACAACACTATATCATATCAATGATCAGTGATTTTATATTATTGATAGTATTTTTAAGGAAAAGGTATATTTTATATACATATGGTTTATATTTGGTTTTAATTTTACATGTAAGTCTTATTTTGTCTCAGTTTTATATCATACTTTTCAAAACATTTTAATTTTGCTTTTTAAATAACATTTCTATTAGCTAAAAAGGTTCGTTCCCAAGGCTATGCTCATGGATCTAGAGCCAAGCAGCATGCCAATTGTCTGATTTATTCAATAGCTTATGCTTATCCATACTCCACAAAAATTCAGAAATTTTTGAAATATTATAAATCATGTTATCAAAATGCTGAAATTTATGGAATATTATCAAAATACTGAAGGGATAAGTGAAGATATCTGATTGGGATGGTTGGTTGTGGAGCATGGAGAAGGGTAAAAGTGGTGGGTGGATTTAAGAGCTGGGAGTGGTGATAGCGGTAAAAGTGAAGAGCTCGGGGTTGATAGTGGCAGTGATGCAAGGAAAAAGAAAGGAAAAAAGCGAAAAAGAGAAGTGGTAAGAGGTAAAAAGAAAAGAAAGGACAAAATTGGAAAGATATTAGCTAATCTTTGTCAAACTAAAATGTTATTAGATCATCTCTCATTCTTCTCTAATATTGTCTCACTCTCTTTTTCTTTTTTTTTTTTCTTAACTTCAATTTTGGATAAAATATATTATTCCTAATGTTTGCGATTTTTTTAAATATTTTTAATATTTAATTTTTTTAATTTTATACTTAAAATTTTTTATTCATTAAAATTTATCCTTAATATTTTAGATTTATTTTAAAACTACTCCGGAAATTTATGGAATATTATCAAAATATCGAAGGGGTAAATGAAACTATCTAATTGGAGGTGATGATAGCGAGTGAAGGGATTGAGATTGATGGTGGCAATAATGGTTTGGTGGAACTAAATCTCTATAGTGATCTTCCAGATTCGGCTCATGTATCAATTTAATTCCTAAATCTCTATAGTGATCCTCCAGATTCGGCTCATGTATCAATTTAATTCCTAAGATTTCAATTGTACTATTCATATCCTCGAGATTGCTATCGGGCTATATACTGGTCCTTCACTCGAATTTCGGCATGACTTAGCGACGGACTTGCTTATGTGGCACAGCCACAGTCACCTAGAAAGTCATTGTGGACAAATGACATGGATAGTATATTGCCATTCTCCAATTTAGTCTATATCCGGTTCTTTCCATCAACGTCTCGTTCTTCGTCTCTTGTCTACATCAATAGTCGTCCTCCATGAGAGGAACTAGGTGCCACGTTGTAGGAAGCTCAAATCGGTCATCGTTGATGGAAAATTGGACAAGAAGCACAGCGCAAAGCAGGCATGGGTGGGTTCC
Source organism: Arachis hypogaea (assembly GCF_003086295.3). NCBI lineage: Eukaryota > Viridiplantae > Streptophyta > Magnoliopsida > Fabales > Fabaceae > Arachis > Arachis hypogaea. The sequence continues at coordinate 73,891,170 of NC_092039.1, read as the reverse complement.
GAAGTAGTGCGGTTGTGGTTGTCGCCTTGTGCTTAGGTGGTTCCAACTATAATGCGAGTGAAAGTAACTTGTTTGTAATTTAATTTATTTTTTTATTGTAACATTAATTTGTGGAGGATTGTTTACAGATAAGTGGAAAAAACTTGTGCGGCTTATTCATCTGGGCAGATTGTGTGCAAGAGGAGCTGATTGAAAAAATTGTTCCAGGAGATGATGATGGTGAAAGGAAAATGAACTTTGCATGGCAGGTGGACAAGATGGAAGCAGACATTAGAAATCTGAAATTCATGACTCAAGTTCTTGGGTTTGGGTTGTTAGTAGTTGTTGTTTTCGTAGGAATGGTGCTGTAAAGAGTTGAGAACATGACAATGTAACATTATGTAATATAATGAATGAAAGTTTTTGGGGTAACATCACAATGGTTCTATTATTGATGTTAGTTTTCTATAATGTAATATCATGTAAGATGAACAAACATTACTAGTTAATAATTAATAGAAAGGTTGATTCAAACCATCCATAATATTATTTAATCTAAATCAAAATACCACAAAGCATTCATAGTTTTTACACAGTACAATTAGAAGTATTTGACCATAGCAAGTAATATGACATACTTGACTAAACTTAACAAAATGAACAATTTTTTATAGTGAGCACAGTCACAACTATTTTTACAAAAGATGAACAGTTCACAAAAATAAAATCCTAGTATCAAGTTTCACTTCTTCTGTAGGTGCTTAAATCTAGGAGTGGGTACAAACTTCAGAAAATTTGTGAATCGTGAGGCAGTGGCTGAACTTGCACCCTTCATTGGATCCAGTGCTATAGAGAGGGTTGGGGGTGGTGATCTTCTTCTACGGGATAATTTTGTAGGTCTCGTGGCTGTTTTAGCAGTTGCTTTAGTGAACTACACCAAACAAAAAAGAAAAATCTAAACTCATCAGCCACTACCAAAGACCCTAAACCTTCTTCAGAATTATTAGTGAAAAATTAATAAAAAAATTTATTAAAGAATTAATGTCAAAAGTCCTCTTTTTTTCACACCCTCTCTTAGTATGACCCTTTTGCAGACAGTACTTGCAGGTGAATTGTCTTAGCTATCTTTTCATGGTTGCACTTGGCTTAGCTTTCTTACTAGAACTGGTGCCTTCATCAGCATTCTTCCTCCTTTTTGTTTGAAGGTTCCCTGATTGTCTCTTGATTGGTGGTGCCAATGGCCTGTTATACTGACTTTGTTCCTAGAATACTTGGCCATGTAGAGGATTAATGTGGTACTCGTATGTTTCATTGTAAGACTCCATGATTATCAATTTGTGGCAAAAGTCTTCTAAATGCTTATTCACTCGGACAAGTGCAGCACAAGCATGAGCGCATGGAATCCCTACAAATAATTATTTCCAAACAGTTTAAAATTCAACTTTTTATAAGACAACATTAAGCCAGCTGAAAAAAAAAAGGGTTGGAAAATACAATATGTCAACATCTAAAATTGACCGGTACACAATCTTTTTTCCAAGTCAACCATATGGTTAGTAGGACGCCCATGAACCTCAAACTTCTCATAGCCAGTATCTCCAGCCCTGATAGCATGCCAATTCCCGAACTCTTTCCTAACAATTTCAAGCCTACTTTTAATTAATGGTGGTAACAACCCCAAATGAATATCCAACATGACCTTGTTCTTAGCCATAGTCCCCACAACGAACATCCTCACCTCTTCTAGAAGAATAATTTTTGGCTTTTCCCTGACTTCTTTGATTTTTGAATTTTGAATACCTCACATGCATTGTTGCAAATGGAGTCCAGTTTCGAGTTGTGTCTGTGACCATGTCCATGCCTCTCTAGGCCACTTGTCAAGATACACCCATGCATCCTCGTTCAGCCTCTTGATCCTATTCATGTATTCCTGAAAGAAGAGAAAATCATGAATTTAGTTGGCTTGAATCACAAGAATTGAGAGATATTAACATTGTGCATATAATAGTCATAACTAACTAACTTAAGGACACCTTGCTCTTATGACACATTTTCTAGGCCACTGTCTTTCCATACCTTAAACTCTTGAAAGGTAGTTGCTCGTGTGCATTCCCATAATAGTCCCCTAAACTCTAAGTCCTTCCATTGCTAATTAAAATTTCACCACAAATGTTACACACAGAAATAGTGATCCATGTCTGTAAATTCCAGGTAATTAGTAAATAATTAACTAATAAATTAATTAGTAATAAACGAAATTAAGAAATTAAGTTTCATAGTTTAATGAAGTAGAAATAATTAAAATAAAAATTTTGACACTAATTTTAAAGATTGTGGCCTCAAAACAAGCCAACAGACCAAACCGATCGAACCGAGTCTAAACTGGACCCAAGACCCACTTATATAAACCTAATTACCAGCCTTCTTGCCCATTGCTTCAGTGGAAGCACATAGAAGAGAGAAAAATCATGTCAAAACCTAACCCTAACATCTCCGAAAATTCAATTGTCTATAACTTTCAATCTGGAGCTCCGATTGACAAGCCGTCAACGACCACGCATTCATCTCGGAATTCTCTACAAACCACACTGAACAATTTTGTAAGGATTTTACATTTTCTCACCCATACCTTCTCTATTCAGTTTCGAAAATTAGGGATTTGGGTATTGAAGAATTATATGATTTTGATGATTGATAAGCGGATAATTTATACGCTTTTTGGCATTGTTTTTAGGTAGTTTTTAGTATGTTTTAGTTACTTTTCAGTATATTTTTAGTGGATTTTATGCCAAAATCACATTTCTAGACTTTACTATGAGTTTGTGTATTTTTCTGTAATTTCAGGTATTTTCTAGCTGAAATTGAGGGACCTGAGCAAAAGTCTGATTCAGAGGATGAGAAAGGACTGCAGATGCTGTTGGACTCTGACCCTCCTGCACTCGAAGTGGATTTTCTGGAGTTACAGAAGCCCAATTGGTGCGATCTCAATTGTGTTGGAAAGTAGACATCTTGGTATTTTCAGAAATGTATAATAGTCCATACTTTGCCCGATATTTGATAGCCCAAACTGGTGTCCAAACGCCTAGCAGAGACCCTTTTTTGGCGTAAAACGCCAAAACTGGCACCAGAACTGGAGTTAAATGCCCAAACTGGCATCCAAGATGGCGTTTAACTCCAAGAATGGCCTATGCACATGAAAGTTTTAAAGCTCAGCCCAAACACACACCAAGTGGGCCCCGAAAGTGGATTTCTGCACTATCTGCAATTAGTTACTTATTTTCTGTAATCCCTAGTAACTAGTTTAGTATAAATAGCACTTTTGACTATTGTATTTCATCTTTTGATCATCTTTTGATCCCTTGATCACTTGGAGGGAGGCTGGCCATTCGGCCATGCCTAGACCTTTCTCTCTTATGTATTTTCCAACGGTGGAGTTTCTACACCTCATAGATTAAGGTGCGAAGCTCTGCTGTTCTTCATGAATTAATGCAAGTACTATTATTTCTCTTTCAATTCACGCCTACTTCTTCTCCAAGATATACTCTCGTACTTAATTCAGTTAAGTCAGAATGAAGGGGTGACTTCTGACAATCACCTGCTATCTTCGTTACTCGCTTAGCCAAGATTCACGTGCCTGTCAACCACAAGCGGTCTACATGATGTTCAACGTAGTCATTGGACGACAGCTGGAGTATAATCTCTTGGTTCTCTGATCCACAGATTTGACTCGCCTCGCCTGACAACAGAGCATTCAAATCCATGAAATTAGAACCTTCGTGGTATAGGCTAAAACCAATTGGCAGCATTCTTGAGATCCGAAAAGTCTAAATCTTGTCTGTGGTATTCCGAGTAGGATCTAGAAAGGGATGACTGTGATGAGCTTCAAACTCACGACTGGCGCAGTGACAGTGTGCAAAAGTATAGAAAGATTCTATTCTGACACAAGTGAGAACCGACAGATGATTAGCCGTGCGGAACCCGTACTTGGACCATTTTCACTAGGAGGACAGATGGTAGCCATTGGCAACGGTGATCCACCAACATACAGCTTGCCATGGAAGGGAGCACGCATGATTGGATTAAGTCAATAAGAAAGTAGAGGTTCAGAAGCAACAAAGCATCTCCAAACGCTTATCTAAAATTTCCACCAATGGATTGCATTAGTACCTTTATTTTAATTTACGTTTTACTTATCTTTTAGTTATCAAAATCTCATAACCATTTGAATCTGTCTGACTAAGATTTACAGGATGACCATAGCTTGCTTCAAGCCGATAATCTCTGTGGGATCGACCCTTACTCGCGTAAGGTTTTATTACTTGGACGACCCAGTGCACTTGCTGGTTAGTTGTGTGAAGTTGCAAAAGTGTGATTGCAATTTCGTGCACCAATGATTTAGGTGAGCTCTGGCGGCGAATAATCACTAAATTTTGTCCAATTGATCCGTAAGTAAGGTAAGGAACTGTTGAATCCTTGTGAATTATTGAATTAGGGAACCCTCTGATGATTATAGTAATATTATGTGAAATTAGATTGTGTTCTTGTTGATTTAGAGATCAATTAGGTGGTTTGGATTGAAATCCGGGTGATTAAACTTGAGGAATTTATGTTTGGAAGCTTGGAGCTTGTGAAATGAGAGATTTTTTAGGTGTTCTGAACTTAGGGAGAAATCTACCAAGGTATGATTTTCATTTCTCGTAAATAAAATGTAATGTAACGTGAAAACTTAGACTAGAACACCATACGATAGGAATGAACTGAATGAATTATTGATGGATTATGCATATGGTATACGATGTGTGTATAAAGGATAAATGAATTTGTATGTGTTGGATTGTAACTCAGATGAGTATAAAATAAACATGATTGTTGATGTGTTAAGAATTGATGGTGAGTTTGTGAATTGAATTGAATGGATTGGTTGAGAGATGTATGATTCGATTTTATAAATGGGTTGTTATTAGAGTTGGTGGGTTTTGGAATAAGATTTAAGATTGGAAGTGGTTTGATTTTGAAATGATTTAATACTAGGAATGATTTGAATGACTGAGAGGTGTTTGGTTTGATGGTTGGGATCCTTAAAGGGTGGTAGAAGTTTGAGTTTTAAGGGAGGTGTTGTTGAAATTTTCAAAAGATATCTGAGAAGTTTTATTTTGGTTAATTTCGATTCAAAAAATTGTTTTATTTGATTTTGATTTATTTAAGAAAAGAATGAATTATGTTTGAGCTTAAATGATTTGGTTTTGAAATGAGATTGGTTGTCACCTCCTTAAAGTCTAGATGCCTTGTCAAGGGATTTAACTAATAAATATTTTTTCTTTGTCTTTTGAAGAGAGTTTAAATTCAAAAATGGTTTTGAAGTTAGCTCGAGGAATATGTAAATGAATGAGATATGTGACCCCGGGTAAGAGGCAGTGGTGTCTCCGAGAAAGAGATAAGAAAGAAGAATGATGAAAACTGAGTTTGAATTATGAAATTGAATGAATATGATAAACAAGGCATGATTGTGGTTGATTGATGATGAGTATGTCTGTGTTTTTCTCTCTGGTTGTAAGGGTGATAGGGCACCTATTCCCTCTAATGGTAACAGGACACGTAATTTCTCTAATGGTGACAGGACACATACTCCCCCTAATGGTGATAGGGCACGTATTTCCTCAAATGGTATAATGCGCAACAGAGAGACAGTGTCTGGATTAGCTACCGGACATGTCAGGTTTGGCTATATAACCAACAAATGAGCTCATTAGTCATAGGACATACATGCATCATATGTATTTGTAAGACTTGTTTGTGTATGTATTTGTTTTGGATTGCCTAAATGCTTGCCAGTGACTAACCGCTACCTGATTTACTTGTTATATATATATATATATATATATATATATATATATATATATATATATATATAGCTTCACAGGTTGAGTCTGGAGCTTGATATATGTGTTTTGGAACTCTGATCTGTATATTATGTTTTTAGCCTTCTTTTCATCTTACCTATCCGTTTTACGATTATCCATGCAAGAGTGACACGATTTTCTATTATCATTTTTGTTTAGCTTATTCTTCAAGGCTCCTAAATATGATTTCTTTCAACTATATTTATATACGTATTTTACTTTTAGAGGTCGTAATACCTCGCTACCTCTGCTTTACGACTTAAGCGTAAGGCTCTGTGTGGTAGGGTGTTACGTTATGATATCAGAGTAGTTTGTTCTTGTAGAGCCTGAGGGACTGACTGACTATGCTTCTTGGCATACTCTGGGTGTGTGTATATGCTGACTAGGATATCTAATTGATATATGTGGCATATTTGTTCATGAGCATGTATTTGGAACTTTGAAGCATTAGACTTGAGATATTGAGACTGATCGCCTTAATATCACTTGTTTGCCGTGAACAGGAACCAAATGATGAGTCGTTGATGAGGATGCGGTCAGGGTAGAGGCCGGAATATTAGTGCAGAACCTGAAACAACTATGAATAATCCCGTGAACTTTACTAAACGCTTTGGAGAACATGGCGGTTGCTATGCAGGCAACGGCTGAGGCCCTTGGTTGGCGAGTTAATAACAGAAATAGAGGTAATGGCGGAAACAAACCAATAACCCTAGCAACCTTCTTGAAAGTAAATCCACCAATCTTTAGAGGAACGACAAACTCCACGGAGGTAGATAAATGGTTTCAGGCTATAGAGAGAGTCTTACAAGTACAATAGGTGCCTGAGGATCAGTATATTGAATTTGTCACACATCAGCTAATGGGTGAAGCTCAGTATTGGTGACAGAGAACCCGATGTCTCCTACAGCAAGGACACACTGCAATACCTTGGGATGCTTTTCGATCTGAAGTCTACAATAAATATTTTCCTAACTCTGTCAGGATAGCTAAGGAACTTGAACTGCTGTAATTGAAACAGGGTCAGATGTCGGTCGCTGAATACACAAATAAATTTGAAAAATTGTGCCGATTCTCCAGAATTTGCTAGGGTGCTCCAGGAGACTTTGAGGAATGGAAGTGCATCAAATACGAAAGATGACTTTGGAGTGATATTTTGAGTTCAGTGGGACCCATGGAGATCAGAATTTTTTCTGAATTGGTAAACAAGAGTAGAGTTGCGAAGGAATGTTCAAAAAAGGTTGTTATGGTAGAGAATGATCATCGGGAATTCCACCAGAAGGAGTACAATCTGAATTTTGCACCAAAGGGCCAAGAATTCAAGAAAAGAGGATACGCACAACAATTCTCTCAAGGCCACAATAACTTCGAAACGAATGATAATCACTAAGAAAATGATAGAGGAAAACAGACGATGGCTGTTTCAAATTATTTGAGTTGTCAGAAATGTGGGAGATACACCTGAATAGGCCATGCTGTTATGGTTCAGGCTTATGTTACGATTACGAAAAGTCAGGACATTTGGTTAGAGATTGCCCACACAGGAAAAACCGGGATGTAGCCAGATCAGATCCTCAGATCCGAGGTAATAAAGGAATTAGTAACAAAATTATAACCGCTTTGAATAATACCGAAGAATAGAATTCATTAGTAACACATGATTGAGTTGTGAAAATCATGATTTTCTAGATGAAATATTAGTTATCATAAATAAATAGGTAAGTTCTTAATAAGAAGCGATCAGAATGACGCAGCAGAAACGTGAAGATTGGGAAAACATTAGGACTACTAAGGTGAGAAGGAGAAGTTATGGGAGATAGTCATTGTGGAGATTGGCAAAGGTTGAGAAACCATCCATTAGGTTGGAAAGGGAACAACTCTCGCGAACTCTTGTAGTGAACAATATTTTTGGGGGCAAAAATTTTTATTAGGGGGTAGGATGTAAATCCTAGGTAATTAGTAAATAATTAACTAATAAATTAATTATTAATAAACAAAATTAAGAAATTAAGTTTTATAGTTTAATAAAGTAGAAATAATTAAAATACAAATTTTGACACTAATTTTAAAGATTTTGACGTCAAAGTTGGCCAACGGGCCAAATCGATCAAACTGGGCCTAAACTAGGCCCAAGGCCCACTTATATAAACCTAATTACCAGCCTTCTTGCCCATTGCTTCCATGGAAGCACGCAGAAGAGAGAAAAATCACGTCAAAACCTAACTCTAAGGTCTCCAAAAGTTTAATCGTCCATAACTTTCAATCCGGAGCTCCGATTGATCGGCCGTCAGTGGCCACGCGTTCGTCTCAAAGTTCTCTAAAAACTCACTGAAAAATTTGGTACGAACTTTATGTTTTCTCACCCATACCTTCTTTATTCGGTTTCAAAAATTGGGGATTTGGGTATTGAAGAATTATATGATTTTGATGATTTAGATGAACTCTAACGACGAATAATCACTTGGTTTTGTCCAATTGATCCGTAGGTAAGGTAAGGAACTGTTGAATCCTTGTGAATTATTGAATTAGTGAACCCTATGATGATTATAGTGATATTGTGTGAAATTAGATTGTGTTCTTGTTGATTTGGAGTTCAATTAGGCAGTTTGGAACGAAATCCGAATGATTAAGCTTAAGGAATTGACGTTTGGAAGCTTGGAGCTTGTGAAAGGAGAGGTTTTTCAGGTGTTCTGAGCTTAGGGAAAAATATGCCAAGGTATGATTTTGGTTTCTCGTAGATAAAATATAATGTAATGTAAAAACTTATACTAGAAGATCATAAGATAGGAATGAACTGAATGAATTATTGATCGATTATTTATATGGTATACGGTGTGTGTATAAAGGATAAATGAATTTGTATGTGTTGGATTGTGACTGGGATGAGTATAAAATAAATATGATTGTTGATGTGTTGAGAATTAATTGTGAGTTTGTGAAATTGAATTGAATGGATTGGTTGAGAGATGTATGATTCAATTTTGTAAATGGTTTGTTCTTGGAGTTGGTTAGTTTTGGAAAAAGATTTAATATTGAAAGTGGTTTGATTTTGAAATGATTTGATGCTAGGAATAATCTGAATCACTGAGACGTGTTTGGTTTGATGGTTGGGATCCTTGAAGGGTGGCAGAAGTTTGAGTTTTAAGGGATGTGCTATTGAAATTTTTGGAAGAATTCTGAGAAGTTTTATTTTGGTTAATTTCGATTCAAAGAATTGTTTTATTTGATTTTGATTTATTTAAGAAAAGAATGAATTATGTTTGAGTTTAAATGATTTGGTTTTGAAATGAGATTGGATGTCGCCTCCCTAAAGTCTATAGGCCTTGTCGAGGGGTTTAACTAATAAATAGTTTTTCTTTGTCTTTTGAAGAGAGTTTAAATTTGAACACGATTTTGAAGTTAGCTCAAGGAATATGTAAATGAATGAGATATGTGACCCCGGGTAAGGGGCAGTGGCGTTGTCCACTTGCTATAGGAAAGAGATGAGGAAGAAGAATGATAAAAACTGTGTTTGAATTATGAAATTGAATGAATATGATAAACGAGGTATGGTTGTGGTTGATTGATGATGAGTATGTCTGTGTTTTCTCTCTGGTTGTAAGGGTGACCAGGCACCTATTCCCTCTAATGGTGACAGGACACATAATTCCTCTAATGATATTATACGCAACAAAGAGACAGTGTCCAGATTAGCTATCGGACATGTCGGGTTTGGCTATATAATCGACAAATGATCTCATTAGCCATAGGATAGACATACATCATATGCATTTGTATGAATTTTTTGTGTATGTATTTGTTTTGGATTGCCTAAATGCTTGCCAGTGACTAACTGCTATGTGATTTACTTGTTGTAACTGCATTTTATCTGTGTTTTCCTTGTCTATATTATATGTCTATGCAACTGAGAGATCCCTCACACTGGCTGAGGTGACACTGAGGGTTGTTCCACTGGTGATTCGGAAGACTGGAGGAGAGTGAGATTGAAGTGTTTAGTTATATTTGGTTTAGAATCCAAGTACTTTAGATAGTTTACCTGATTTCTGATTTAAAGTATAACTATAAGTTTTGAATCTGGATATCGAAGTTCAAGGATAGCCTCTGGTTTTCCTGGGACCTTATATATTATGTACGTTGGCACCGTTACCATGCTGAGAATCCCTGATTCTCATTCCATACATATTTATATTGTTTTTCAAATACAGGTCGAGAGGCACCTCGTTGAGCGTTTGGAGTTTCCTGTGCAAGCGAAGTTTGGTTTTTCTGGGATGCTGTATTTTGTATTTATGCTATGTATATAAGTTTATAGATTCTCCTCTGTATATATTTTATGTTTGTTCCTCCTAAAAGTTGACTTGAAAAACCAGGTGTTTATTTTGTAGTTTGAGTTATATTTTGGGTTATATATATATATATATATATATATATATATATATATATATATATATATATCTGTGTGTGTGTGTGTGTGTGTGTGTGTGTGTGTGTGTGTGTGTGTGTGTGTGTGTGTGTGTGTGTGTGTGTGTACTCTGGCCAGCCTTAGTTTCGCAGGTCGAGTTTGGAGATTGATATTTGTGTTTTGGAACTCTGATTTATATATTATATTTTTAGCCTTCTTTTCATCTTACCTATCCATTTTACGATTATCCATGCGAGTGTGACACAATTTTATGTTTTCGTCTTTGTTTAGCTTATTCTTCAAGGCTCCTAGATATGATTTATTTCAACTATATTTATATACGTATTTTACTTTTAGAGGTCGTAATACCTCGCCACCTCAACTTTACGACTTAAGCGTAAAGCTCTATGAGGTAGGGTGTTACAACATCAGGCATCACCATTTTCATGGCAGGCAATAGTCCCTAAAGACAACACATATTATGTTACAGAAATACATCCAACAGCAATAATAGTTCACCCTGTTAGACCCTTACTTAACTAATCGTTCACCATAATAGTCCCTAACTTTCATAATCGTTCACCATAATAGTCGTTCCACTAAAGGAGCGTCTATCTAAATTGAACCATTCAGACTCTATCTAAATTAAACCATCTGACAAGTATTACAAATATAGTAATCATTCACCATATTGTTCAACCAATGATGTTCTACTAAAGTGAAACAAACAAGAACACAGTTTATAATCAACATTCATCGAATTTGTCTACATTATATGTACTAATAAGGTGAAACAGATAAGAACACAGTTTACTCCATACATGTCTAAGATCAGAAAGTTGATGTTGGATGAGTACCTTTCGCCTATCAAAGATGAAGTTCCAGCCATGAGTCTTATAGTCTCCAAGATCTTCATATAGCAACTCTAGGAACCACTTCCAATCTTCAAAGTTCTCCACTTTCATAATTGCCCACACAATTACGTATATATGGTGATTAGTATCTTGTCCAATAGCAGATACGATCTGTCCCCCGAATACAGTCTTCAAGAAGGCCCCATCAAGTCCAATTAATGGACATCAACCAGCCCTAAAACCAGATTTGCACCCACTCAAACAGATGTACATCCTCTCAAAGATGACGTCACCACAAGGCGGTTGCTTTGTGCATGTCTGAACTGTGGATCCCGGCCGGTTGGTCTTCAACAGAGTTTCACCATAGTCCCTCACCATGGCATATTGCTCATTCGCATCCCCATAAACTACATTCCTAGCATCAGACAGTGCCCGCGATATTGAATTCCTATTGAGCGACAAATCGTATTTTGTCTTGAAAAAAGTTGTAGCCTCACAATTCCTAAAATTGGGATATTTCCTTAAATTTTTAACCAACTTACCTGCAACCCAGTTTCTATTTGCTTCCCTGTTCCTGTCCTCTCTTGGATAGGTGTGATCATTCAAGAATGTCTTCACTTTCCAGCAACTGTCTTCATGGTCCCTCGAGGCATAGGCTACCCACTTGCAATCCTTCACTTTACAAACTGCCCTTACCCTTTTGTTGTCGTTCTTCCTGAACTTCATCTGTCTTCCTTCTTGTATAGCAAACTCCCTCACTGCCTCTTTGAAGTCCCACTTAGTGTTGAACTTCATACCTACTTTCAAATGCAATTCTCCGAACCTAGCACCATGCCTAAACACCGAAAATACTTCATCTTAATCATCCTCTCCATCCAGCTCATCCTCTGAATTTGATGGGGTTTTCATCTCCAAAGAGTGCCATGAATTAGCACTATCCGATTCTGAACCCATATCATAGGCGTTATAATTATCAGCCCTGCCAACCCAACAAATCCAATATCAACATCTTCAACAGAAACGTCCTGCACAAATGCATCATCATCAACACAAACCTTAGCCTTCTTTTTTCCCTTTCCACTCTCTTGCTGAACCTTCATTCTCGCATTGGGTTTTCTAACTTTCTTCTTAGAGGAAGGAATTTTGTTCTCCAATGCTCGATTCACCTGAACTGTCTTCCGGCACTTGTGGCTTATACGCCTCGTCCTCAGCACTCTCGTAGCTATCATGAGAGTCTAAGTCAAAGGATAGAACTACAGGGTCACCTCCATCTACCTTTGTTTTTGAAAAATCTTTTCCTGAAGCATTGGGAGTGGAAGACCTCAGACAGTATCTCTTGGTTCTAGTGACTTTGTTTTATGTGGGTGTGGGTTTGGGGGCTGTCTTAGGCTTAGGTTTAGGCTCCATTTTCGAATTTACATTGATCTTCTTTGGTACCGCTTCTTTAGCTTGGGGAGTATATATTTCTATGCTCAAACTCATTGGAGGTGCCTTCTCGATAGTCGTTTTCGGAAAAGGGTTTATCACAGTCCTGGCATTCGAATTTGCTTGCTTTCCAAGATCCCTCACTTGGTTATCAAGGTGCACAATAACATCCTGCCCTTGTAGTATCTCAAGTTCTGAAATACCATGTTCAATGTAGACATCAATAACACCATTGTTCTTTTCATCCCGAGAACACATCTCTCTCAACTCGTTATCAGAGTTTAAATGCCTCAAACCCACTTCCAGTCTCATTCCTGGCACTTGCCACCAAACTTCCTTCATTATCTCATACCCTAACTCTTTGAAGTAATTTCTCAGGTAGAATACATCCAACCTGTCCACATCAAGCTCACCCAAATAGTGCTTATTGTTAGGATAATATGTCCACCTTCCATCCTTACCCTTCTCAAAATTTCTCCCATGATGAAACATTATATCTAACACTTCGACGTCCATCTACAACATAACAGAAAAACAAATAAATCTAATACGCATGCAACACAAAAACAATAAATAACAAAAAGATAATCCACAATCAAAGATTGTCCTTATTCTATTGAAAAGAAACAGAGCATCCAATGGCGGTTGGAACATATCAACAACAAAAACCCTAACAACGTATCGTTTCCAACAAAATCTTAATGCAACATATAAAAGTAACTTAAACAATCCCTTGTCCAAAGAATGAAAAATGATCCCAAAAAAATTAACAAAAAAAATTGACCTTTAAGCTAGATTAAACGGTTTCCCACCCTTTGCTTCAATGGCTTCCCACAGACCTTCTGCCAAGTTTAGCACAACAACGGTAAGAAAGTAGCGAGCAAGCAACAGTGCCGTAGGCTATCGCCATTGTCTCTAGTTATGGAGGAGACTAAGCATTGAAGCCATTGAGAAATTATAAAGAAGATATAACGAATGACCAACCCTTTACGCAAGCAACCATTACATTCATCTGGGAGCAAAACGGCGACGTTTTGGATTTAAAACGTTTCACCCAAGAAACGACGTCGTTTCGTAGATCTTAGGTGGTAGTGGTTGTGCCACATAAGCAAGTCCGTCACTGAGTCACCCCGGAATTTGACTGAAGGACCAGTATGTAGCCCGACGCACAATCTTGAGGACATGAATAGTACAATTGAAATCTCATGGGCTATATTGGTGCACGAGTCAAATCTAGGGGACCACTACAAGGATTTAGTCAGTTTGGTGGTGAATGATGATGCATGGGAGAAGGAAGGAAGAAGTGAAAAACACAAAAAAGGAAAGGAAAAAAGACAAAATAAAAAAATAGCTAATTTTTGTCAAACTAAATTGTTATTAGATCATCTAGCATTCTTCTTTATCATTGCCTCTCACTCTCTTTTCTTTTCTCTCTAAGATAAATTTTTTATAAAGTATATTTTTTGTTCTTAATTTATGAATCTCCAAACATGCTTTGTTGACCCTTTTCATGTAGGCTTTGAGGAACTCTCCGACTTCTTACTTGACACCCACGAGGTTTAAAGCATGCTTGGCTTTATCTTTTTGAATGGAGAATCAGGTGAGGCTTTTAGCCAAGTCATCGAAACAAGTGATCGACCTAGGGAGAAGTTTATTAAACCACTTCATTGCTATCTTAGTTAATGTAGTCGATGTAGTCGAGGACGCTTTGTACCGAGTTGCATCTGAGGTGTCAACCAAATACACTAAACTTTTGAAATTGCTTAAGTGATCTCAGGGTCAGTCGTGTCATCATAAAGGTCCATGTCTAACACTTAAAATTCCTAGAGACTTTTGCTCACATAATTTCTTTTAAGAATGGGTCTTCACTTTTCCAAGGGTGTGGTTTCCTGATGAGTTGGAGATCTCTTACCCTTGAGATCGGAGTCCAATCTTTCTAGTTTTTCCTCCAACTCGCTATGTCGTTGTACCTCTCTTTGTAGAGACCGCTTAGATTCGCGTTGTCGCTCCAACTCAATCTTAAGCTATTCTAGCCAACCTTGACGTCTATAGACTAACTCCATTAATTCTGTTGCATCTCTATCTCTTGACCCTCCAAGTCTATAAACTTCATATCCTAATCTTTGTTTCTCCGAGTTGTTTCTATCTCTTCCTTCATCAGTCCCTTTACCTCTGTGAGTGTGGATTTCTCTGGGTTGTTTCTATCTCTTCCTTTATCAGTCCCCTTACCTGAGTATAGAGAAATAACAATTACTCAATCATTGTTAAGTTGTTACTCCTCTTGGGGTTTTGAATTGGATGGTGTGTCCATTTTTTAGGTGATCTTCCGCCATGGTAAAATTACCGAAAAGAAGCCCAAGAACTACTGTAGTACTCAAGCTCAATCTAAAAGACCACTATAGTGAAAACAAAACCACACAAATCAAATTGGGTAAACCCATAAAACTGAGACCATTATGGAGATTTATTCGTCGATAGAACTTAAGGCGATCTGTGATTCTCTACGCACAACAAACCCCCAACATAAACAAATCCAAATCCAAAATCCATTTCAAACTCCGCCATCATAATAATTATTATTAAGTATATTGTATTTTCACAATAACGACCTAGCTAACGTGGTTTCCAAAAGCAAGTCAAAGATTACCCACAACATTTACCACCACCGTGGCCAAACATGCTTGTCTATGTTTAACAGTCCAACACAATTTTATCTCACTTTCTTCTCTAAAATGCTATCAAATGATCACAAGCCATCATCCTTGAAAATATCCAAATTTGCTCTTTAGTCTATATATCGATTGTTCCACGAATATAATATAAGCAACCACCATATTGACAATAAAAATAAAAATAAGTACATCTGTGCCATATATACAATCAGCCCATAAATTGACAATTCTCCACTCTCCCCAAAGAGGGAAATCGCCAACTAAACACCTACTTGAATAGGTGGTAAGGAACAAACAAAATTATCATTCCAGACATCCTAAGACGCTTATGATTAGCGATGAGCACTCAGTTCCACAATTGTACCAAAAGCAATTGTGCCTCCCATAACATTGACAAAATATATACACCTGTGCGCCTACTTTCCAGCCAAGGAGCAGACCAAAACGTGCTCTTATGTTAGCATTGAACTGCACAGTGCCAAGGCTAGCAGGTAGATGCTCCCATAGAAGCCAAGTTGTAAAATCTTTTACGCTGCACCTGTTTTAATCTAGATTTTCAAAAAGAGATATTCAGTATTCAGTACGTGTTCATTTTTTAAAGTTATCAATCTATTTTACTGCAGTTCCCAATGAAAAGAATACAACCTAAATGTGGATTGGAGTGAAAAACAAGAAAATCAGAAAATGGTTATAATAGGACACTAGGGACAGATGCATTCTAAATGTGATTACTTCAAAAGAATGCAATGTATTTCTACAACAATTTAATCGTATTAATTGGTCAATTAACTAGAGTTCATGGCATCTGAAAAAAGTGTGATTCCTAAAAGAATACAAAGAACATAGTTAAGGGAAAATGAGGGGATCTTGCACCATTATTTCTCTTATAAAATGTTATTGCACAACTATCTCACATCTGTCAACATAGAATAGAAATTTAGGTGGAGAGTGGGACTATAAAGGAATACTTGATTGAGGAAGAAAGGAAACAAGAAATGACAGCAACTAGGAAAAGTAACCGAATATATCACAACATACAATCAGCTAAGTAAGGTGCAAATAGGGTTGTAAAATGTTTTCGGCCATAATTTCAAAGAAGGAAGATAGAATACAAGACCCAAACAGGGTCCCCATAGATCGAGTGACTGAAGAAAATGATAACCAATCAAACAAATAAAAGCACCTTTCCAACTGAAAATGATAAAAAGATTCAATTACAGGATGCATACCTGAGTGAGCTGTACACTATAGCATGAGATCTTTTGCTTAGTCAGTGGCATATATAACATGGTATATTAGCATAACTAGATCTGTTTTCCACCCTCTGGTGATAAATCCAGTCAAAATCTCTGCTGTAAAAAGGTAAACAAATTATTTCAGTCATTATCTACAAGATGAGATGCATCAGCAGAGAGAGAAAGCAGAGAAGGAAGACATGTTAATTCCTTATCAAACCTTAACATTATAACTTGACATGTAAGACTCGAACTAAACCAAGAAGAAGGAACCAATAGTAGTCTGGCCAAGAACCTTGGAACTCCGGTCCAGTCCGTGAGAAGCAACCTCCACAAATTTATAACCATTGATTAATATATATATATATGACTAGATAATAATGCAGACAGATTAAGGCAGAATATTCGCTTACCATATAAGTCAAAACAGCATATCGTTCCTCATTAAGATAAAGTGGCTTGCCTCGATTCATTTCAAAATCCTGAAGCAAAGAGCATTGAAGGTGAAATACATATGGAGAAACCGAAGAAAACATGACTTTCAAACCCAAGATCATATATCTTAATAGATTACCATAAACAGGGCATAATGAGTGATCAAAATATTTACTAAAGTTTGAATAATTGATATTATACACACTCATCATCCAGGTCAGGTAGCACAACCAATAATAAATTATTGTATTACTATTTCTTATTGCCCTTTTTATCCCTAATATTCTAGTAAAGGATATACTTATTTATTTTAAACTCATCTAAAAAACAACCACCACAAAGCCTAGTCTCACTAGGTGGGGTCAGCTACATAAATCAAACGACGTTATTGAGCTCTATCGTATATTATGTTTATAGAGAAACCGTTTATATATAGATCATGTTTGACCACCTCGTGGATAGTTTTTCTAGGTCTTCCTCTGCCTTTTACCCTTATCCATCTTCCATCTCATTCACCCTCTTGACTTGGTGCTTTGTCGGTCTTCTTCTCACATGTCCAAACCACCAAAGACGCGACTTTACCATCTTTTCCACAATAGGTGTTATTCCATCTTCATTCATTATTCTATCCAATCGCGTATAACCACTCATCCATCTCAACATCTTCATCTATGCTACACTTAACTTATGTTCGTGCTCTCCTTTGTCCGCCCAACACTTTGTACCATAAAACATAGACGGCCTAATAATAGTGCGATAGAATTTACCTTTAAGTTTTAAAATCACTTTTTTGTCACATATAAAACCAGACGCACTCCAGCATTTTGACCAACCTGCTTTGATCATATGATTTACAACCTGTTTAATCTCTCCATTATCCTGTATGATGCACTCAAGATACTTAAAATTTTTAACTTTTCGTAAGATGTTTTCTCCAATCTTCACTTCTGCATTAGGGTTTCCCATTCGACAGCCAAACTTACATTCCATATATTCCGTCTTGTTACGACTTATGCGCAGGACATACACTTCTAGAACTTCTCTCCATAAATACAACTTCTTATTTAGGTCTTCCCTTAACTCTTTCATAAAGACGATATCATCGGCAAAAAACATGCACCATGGCACAGGCTCTTGAATATGCTCTGTGAATACTTCCAAGACTAATATAAAAAGGTATTGACTTAAAGATTATTCCTGGTGTAATCCTATACCAATAGAAAATTCTTCTGTTACATCACCTTAAGTTTTCACACTAGTTGTAGCATCATCATACGTCTTTAATTGCACAAATATATACGATTCTTACTCTCTTCTTTTCCAAAACCATCTATAAGTCGCTTGACACCCTATCATACGCTTTTTGTAAATCAATAAACACCATATGTAGATCCATTTTATTACTATAATACCTCTTCATCATCCTTCTTAACAGGTATATCGCTTCAGTGGTGGATCTGCCTAATATAAAACCCATTGGTTCTCTATTACCTATGTCTCATCTCAGCCTCCGTTTTATCACTATTTCCCATAACTTCATGATATGGCTCATGAGCTTGATCCCTCTATAATTTTTGCAACTTTATATATCCGTCTTATTCTTGTAGATAGGTACCAATATGCTCTTTCTCCACTCAATAATTCTATCAACATTGAGTACAAGACAGTCATATTGAATATTGATGTATGCTTTCTTTCACTCGTCCTTCTAACTACAGTATGGATGAGAATATAACATATTGAAAGCACACCACAAAGCAAAACTAATTTTAGAGAAACCCCAAAAGTAGAAGGCCACCAACATTGCACCAAATAGTCTTCAACAATCTTATTCGAGAGTAATGTGTGAAAAAGAATCCTCCTTAGAGATGAAATAGTCCACCCTTGCCAAATATACCACATCGAACCATAGATTGGACTCAAAAAATTCTAGCCCTATGCTTCTCTGAAACAGAAATTCTAGATTGATAAATCAACTTGTCATTCATCTGCTATATGACTTGGTACCAACCAAACCTAGCAGCTATATAACAAATATATTTTATGACAACAACTACGTCAATAAAAATCCCATCAAATTTGCTTTTCTTATCAAGGGTCAACATACATGCACAAAATGTGTGCCTAGAAAATTTATTTTTCTTGTTTCAGTAAGTGTTTCACACTATGTCAAATTGCACGGTATTTTTTGTAGAAGTAAAAGATTCCAATTAATATGTTTGTTGACAAGTTTTGTTTTGCTTTTTTTTTTTTTCAATTGCTAATTTGTTGCAAAATAACAGCCATCGTTGTGTTGTTTCTTCCTCATTGTTAGACATACTAGAAATAATCTTTAAAATTTAAAACTACAGATGTTATGGAAAAGGTGGGAAAATATAAGCAAATGATGCAAGATATAAATAGGAAGTCCATATATAGAGGACAGTATTTATGTTAGCAAGACCCATAATTCATAAAACATACGAAATATGATTAGCCTGGTTAACTTTTTAAGATTGTAATAAACCTTCAATTATTTTGTATTGTCCTCAAAGACACGACTAGGGTTGAGAACTCCTTAGTCCTTATGATTGAAAAGGACAAAGAATGTATACTACACAAAATGTTGAGTAAATTAATTCTTCAAGGGGAAAAATGAAAAGCTTTTATGTTTTAACCGTATATATAAGGATTAATAATCATACATTTTATTTTTAAAAAAGTTCTTATTAAAAATATTAATAAACCATTCAATGCACAGGTGTACTCGCTGGTTTATAATAAAGCTGTCCAAGAGAAACTTACTTCTTCACCAAAAGCATCCAAGTAAGGAGAAGGCCATGGGGCTTGACGTGCAGATCTCTGCAACAGGATAGTTGTTCTCTGTTGATATAATAAAAAATTCAAAACCATTATCATTCTCTTGGTGTCAAAACTATAAGGAAGCAGTGAAGAAGAAAAAGAATCCAGGACATGATAAGCGTTCAGAGAAGGACAGATGGGAAAACCCATACTTAAGTTCAAAATAGGACAAAACATACCCTAATCAACAGAAACACTCCAGTACCAGCTCCACAGGTTACTGCATGTGTTTGGCACCCACTTTCCCTTGAAACATAAAAAAAGAAAATCTTTCAAATCTAATTCAATGAACAAACCATAAAAAGTACAATGAACAAATTCAACATAAATTTGACTACAAAATAAGGCCTGAACAATATAAATGATCTCTAAGCAGTATGAGATATAGGGAACAAATCAAATGCAGTACACCAAAGATAGTAGAGCAGTAAATAAACCAGCAATAAATATAAGGCAAATAATTCCAAATTCACATATATAAGTGGTTATAAAGTAATCGATTAATCATTGTTGAATTAAGAGAAAATTGACATCAATAACACAATAGGAATCTATGAGGCACAATTAATAGCTGAGTCATAGGCATAATTAACAACATTAAGTAAATAAGAAGATAGAACCAATCCTGAATTAGTTTCTTCAACATTGCTGAACCATCTACAGATATTAGATTTTATCTCCACAGCTATTCAACCATTACTCACTTGGAATCTCATTTTGACCAGAAAGGAAACTTAACAAATATGTCAAAGTTGCACTAACAGTGGTCACTCAGTTATCATTCTTTAACATATCATCAAATTCAAATCTTATATAATGCACCATTGTTTCTGAACTGTACATATTCCATCAACATTGAGTGACTGTAATATGAAAGATGAAGCTAATTTTTTAATATAAAATAAATAAAAAACAACAAAGACACAGTAATCCTTAGATCTCAGATGATCAAGGATAAATGAAGGGGTAGGCTGAATTTGGATACTAAACTGTTTTAGTAAAAAAATTTAAATGGAAATCCAAATACGCAAAATTATATTAGAAGTCCAAATAAAATATTGCAGCTATATATTAAAATTTCGAATTTTCACCCCCCCAAAAAAAAAGACAATTGCAGCTACCTATCAGTTTAAGAGTGAAGTAAGTTGAATCAAGGAAATAATAACAATCATAAGTGTAGTAATCTAGTATAGCTTAAGAATCTCATAGTTATCTGGGTGGTATAACTACAAGCTGCTCGATGTTTATTTAAGGAGTGGTTATCCCCAATTATTTAAGTGAGTGACTCCCCTCTTGCCTTGTGTGCTTGTCAGAACCAAAGCCAAAACTCTTATGTTCAGAAAGCATTTTAAGCATAGTCTGTAAATAATTGATGGTAGAGAACAAACCTGCAGCAAGATTTCCAACTTGGGGAGCACAATCTACCACACAACAGGCACAATGCAGGCTCATCAAGAAGTGTGTTACATTCAGGGCAACGTTGTTTGATACACCTGTTTAGGTATAGATCTTGTATCAATAAAACAGAAATATGATGCATTACATAGCATCTAATAAAACTTAGAATACCTCTGCAAGAGATCCTGATAAACATTTGGCAATCTCATCAACTCAAATGGAACAGCAGGGGTCACATGGACTATTCGTTGCACACCATGGGATCCGCATTCCTTGTAAAAATGATGGCACCACATAGAAACTGAAGATCTTGAAAGTTCATCTTTGAGAACCACATCTATTGTGGGAATTTGGAACATTTTCTCAAGTTCTTGAATTTTAGCAACCTCAAACATGTCAATATTCTGCAGGTCCATCCTGTCATTCGGAGTATACCATGATCTATCCAACATATTTTCCTCATCACAGAATGGTGCCGGTATAGAAGAATATAGTATTTTCCACAATAATGCACATCTTCGCAAATACGGGAAACTAAACCTCCGAATTCCATCTTTAATATCAGCATTAGGGTCAAAATAGTTCGAGTCAAAGTACTGCTGAACACATCCCGACTCACCCATAGCTTTATATATGTCAGTTATCAGGCAATCTGAGATACCTGATTTGCTTAATTTATGCTCAGACTTCTCGTGATACAAAATTATAGCCTGCACGCCAGTTACATTGATTAGGAAATAGACACAGTTCGAAAGGACAGAACATTTACTTGAGATGCAAGCAAAGTGACCAACCTGGGTTACAGTGACTAGATAGAAAACATGCACAAGGGACAACAACGATTCTTCACATGACAAAAATGGATATGGCAAACAAAAGAGAACCCACATCAATGATGAGAAAGGATCATGGGCAAGAACTGGATCTGAAGCCCGTCTCCAAAAGTGTAAGTCAAAGTTCGATAAGTCCATTTCAATATGCTTCAAGATAGATAGCACATCACCTGTGAATATATGGCAGGTACCAGAAAGTAGAGTCAGTAGCAGACATGGGAACTGCTGAACTAGACTAAATATTTGCAAGAACAAACTCCAGCAAATCTTTAAGTCAATAAAACAAATAAATAGATCATCACAGTTAGCAGTATTAAGGAATTAAATTTCGAGCCCAGATGCAAAATAAACCGCCATTTATTTGAAGGAAAAAGAGACAATATAAGTTCAACTTGCAAGTCATTAGGGTAAGAATTGCTCTTCTCTTATGAAACAAAGAACAAAAAGAATGATGAGCAAAACAGAATAAAGTAATATAGAAATAAAAAGAAGAGTGTTCCGGTCAAATGTGAACATGATTTCGCCATCTGTTTGACAACAGAAATCAGATAATAATAGTAATATACTTTTTCCAAATCAAATAGCTAAAATTCACATTTGAACTTTCTTTAGATGTTATTTTATCAAGGGTGTGTTTGAGGCTTGAGATTGGAAGTAAGGCATGGAAGGGAAGGGTCTATCTAAAGAGTAAAATGGACTCCGATTTACTCTCTGGCTTATATACACCCCATTACCTCTAATTCAAACACATCCTTGATTCACAACTAGGGAAAAGAAATGGAACATCAACATAACGCTAAATGCCACAATCAATCATATAAAGATTTAATTTGACAAAGTATTATGTGGGTTGTCAAATTATTACAACCTTCTCTTTTTTTGAGGCTAGGATAAGCCATGTAAGAGGTTGCAAGAAAGCTCAACAAAACATATACTAATTTTTTTCTGAAGTCATTTTCGAAGCAACGGAAAAGAAAAAAAATAATAAATAAAAAAAACCACAACTATACCTCTAACAGAGACATCACTATTTGCATTATTCAAGGATATCCCAGAGCAAATTGACTCTGTAAATAGTTGAACGCCTCTAAATCTTTGAAGCACATGAAGAGAATTCTTACTCCGTGTCTTCTGAACAAGTTTCAGTAACAATGATAATATAAAGCCACTTGAAGATTTGAGTTCTTCATACATGGCACTAAGAGCAAAGTTCGGAGTCAAAGTAGTCTTTCCACAACGTGCAGCAATCTCCATTGATATCAAGGAGTACTTTAGTGTGTCCCACATCAGCATTGAATGGTTTAGTCTAGCAAATCTTGATAATTTATCTTGTTTGCCTGGAAAATACATTTTAGAAAGCACACGGGAGAAATTCTCAAGATTTGGTCTAGTTCTATCAATCTGCTGCAAAGGAATGGCTTTCAGAAATTTATCTTTCCCCACAGCATTGGCTGCACGTTGCAAGAGCTTAAACGCTTGCTGAATGTGAAGTGAATAATTCACTTCATTCAACTCAGCAGAGGGGTCTCCAGTATCTATTGAACCAATACTCAAGCCAATAGACTGCTTAAAAGGCTTCTGTAACTCTCCATGCATAGTCGGCAAGACACAATTTACAAGGCGGCGACACACGGGGCATAGAAACTCTCCCTTAAAATAAAAATTCAAAAAAAAAAGGGTCTTGAGACATCATAACAGATTTGCTACATCGACCATTGCAAAACTGGTTTACAAAAAAAATAAAAATAAAAAAACACAGCTTTGTACCTGATCTGGATCAACAATATGTCCTCCTTCAAAAACAATTCTTCTAACAGATCTATCCAAGAAGTTCACAGTATATTAGGCCATCTTATAAAATGTACAATTCTCACTACAACAAATATAACAATAATTCCTATTTAATTAAAAACGTGACACACACACACACACATGTTTAACAATCTATTAACATAAAATAAAAAGTAGATATATAAATACATTCATACGTACAAAGTCACAATTAGATGCATATAAAACACACTTAGTATCATGTCATAGTGGTATAAGACTTAAGAGTTTCACTTTTATATGGAAGGTGAAAGGAGTAGATTTTAGCTATTGAAACATATATGAATTATCAGAATAGGAAATTACTTAAAGATAACATGATTATGTAATAAGATAACATGATTTCAGGTCTTAATCTTAATTCTTAACCATTGACGTTAAATATAGTCTCATATAAGGCTATATGCCAGTTTATCTGTCTATATGTGGTGGGAAAATTCACCATCTTTTCAACAAATACTAAATCAACTTCCACTCCAATGCACTCACTCCTAATCTATTGCACCATCGCCATTTAGAATGCTAAAGTTTATCTTTTTGTTCCCTGCAAAATTCAATTTCATATTATTTCAATTTTTATAATTGTTCGGTAATTTTTTTCCATAAGCCTGAGTTCCACTTTTATATCAAACACTAAACTCTCCCCCATCCAATCCACCCAGCTTAAACCCTCTTGTTTATGAATTTCTTTACAAGATTCTAGCTTTGATGACCAAAACATCCAAGATACCAATATCTTCTTAACTTCTATGTGATCTTCAGCTAATGGTCTATTTAGAGATGTTCCTCAGCAGATATTCACAGGTAGCGGTTCCATGTTACATGGGTTCAATTCAATCTCTTAGAACCTACATCTTTTCTTTTTCTTTCTTCGTGTAGATACCTCATCCTCTCTCTTTGTACTCTTTGCTTGATCGATAAATTTATTTTTCTATTAACGAAAACCTAGTTGGAAGTACATTTAACCATGAACAAAACAGTTAAAAAGCAAAAACTTGCATAATGTTTGTTTGATCTCAGAAGGCTGCATAAAAAAAATAGTGAAACTTCCAAAAAAGTATTTGAAAATGTTATAAATATAGGAATGTAGGAAATAAACTAGGGGAGACAGATCACAAGCTTTAATTCTTGGGGCGGGAGGTTGGGTATTAAGGGGTTCAGGTAACTCTAAATGAGACATACCTTTCTTTCAATGATGATAAATACCGATCTAGACACCCTTGATGTACTGCATGCCCACATGAGGAAAGATGAACTCCGTCACTTTCTATAGGACCAAATCCATCATATGCTAGATGTTTTGATGTTGACTCTGTAGATGCATTTTCAGTAGGAGCATTTTCAGATGCAGAAGAACTTTCTGATAACTCCCTCAAAATATCAGCAGTATATTTCCCAAGCAAAACAGATTCAATGTCTGTCAAAATCTTTGGAGTCCCTCCAGTAGTTGGAATTTTCTCATCCTCATTCATCAAATTAGTAGCAGATACATAGTCATGATCATGCATCTCATCACGAATAGAGAAGTACATACCCTCTTCTAATGTCTCAAAAGTGTATGGTGTCTTCTCTTTTTCATCATGAGATGCAGTTGGGAGTTGAAGATTTCCAACAGCTGGGAATTCATTCTTGACATATTGCAGAATAGAATTAACTTCCCCAGGTTTCTTGCTAGAAGCCAATGCATTCACAGCATTCTTAAGTAAGCGAGTTATGTGGGAAGATGATGTTGATCCAGAACTACTTGAGTTATTCACAGCCAATTTATCTGTCGCCTTGGTGGTGAGGATGGGCATGTGTTCTTTATCTGCTCGACGAAGTTGATCCCATGATGGGGGACCCCTGTTGACGTAAGTGACAAGCCTAGATTTCTTGTAGATAGGGGGAAACATGAATTAGGCATGAGGTGCTATAGAAGTAACAGTGAATCAAGAAAAAAAGTGTGCAGTGCAACAAACTGAACCTAAACATGTGTAAAGCTCACACATTGTACATAACTGCCATATACGGATATACCTGAAGAAGAATCAAAAACGAAACTGGATTTCTTGAATTGTGATCATGGCAAAGAGAGCACACAACTTGTTTGGATTCTTCAGAATCGTGTTCAGTGCCGAAGTCACCTTCATGGCCAACTTGAGACCCATCATCACCACTGGAATCAATGCTGGCCAAAAATTTTGACTGTTGTGCTTTCATTTTTTCCTGCATTGGAAAAACCGATTAAACAAAAAAATAATAATTAAAATGGTGAAGGCAATTAAATTGGCGCACCAGAATAGATCAAGAATAGCCTGACTATAAAGAAATGGTAGTGTTTAGAACAACTGAAAACATTTGAGACCAAATGTCTTCCCTGGGCAGTAAACAACCCATCCAAAAGACACAAGGAATATGCCCGCCAAAATCTTCTAGGGTTTAAATTTGAATATTGTAATAATTAACATCATTGCTCAGATTGGTCTTGCAGTAACATCGCATGAAATACTGGAAATAGCACATAATTTTTCTATACTACCAACAGAAAAATAAGAATGCAAAACCTACCATTATTGCAGCCTGCCTCTCTCGGGCCTTTGCTTTGCGTTTCTCGCTATCAGAGGCTGACAATGGGACACTTGAATCTTTAGTTTCAGCACATTCAGAAATATGACTAACCACTTCGGGAGCAAGTTTTTGCAATATAGTCATGCAGCTGTCATCAATATCAGCAAATTTCTTCAGCAAGCTTTCAATTAAAGCAGATAGACTGCAACCACCCGCTTCTACAATGTTGTCTACATTTTCCTTCCGGTGCATTTCCATCAATAACACAAGAAGGGATAACAAGCTTTGTTCTCCAGCACCATAAAAAGAATTTTCATCAATCATTTCGCCAGAAGAAGCTATTATGGGAATTTGTGCAACATCACTCGCACCAGATTCTTTCTGCTGAGAACAGATATCTAATGATAGTGATAGCAAATGCAGTGCAGGTAAAAGAACCCCATCAGGAGCACGAGATTCAGCTGATTTAAAAGTAAAAACAGCATAAAATATCACTGCACGGATGATCTCTAAGACAACTTTGCAAGTAGCAACTCTGGCGATCCCCTTAAGTGGAGGATAAATTTTGGTCCACTTCGGTAGCTGAGTGGTTAGTGCAGAGACACTGCAGTACCGCAAGTATCTTTCTTCAGCAACTTGCAAATCCTTCGAATACCAACGTGGATGATACAGATCCAATTCTTTCCATAACGGCCATCGCAGAGAATACATTCCCTAATACAACCGATGACAATATAGGTAAATACAAGCTAACAGAAGATATTGATAAATTTCTAAAAGAACCAACAAAACCTGATTGAAGCCAGATGGATTAGAATAAACAGCAACTGAGTCCAAAATTTCCTGAAGCTGTTCAAATTTGGAGAGATCACGAGGAAGTGACTTCACTAGTTGACTGTGAGTTGCATCCCCAATGGATAACTTATAAATTAGTTCTCTTTTCAAACTTTCAGCAGTAGTCAACCCACAAAAGCGCCGTTCTTTTATTATTTGAATTATAAGAGTAAGCATCTCCTGTACTAAAACAGATTCATACCTGTAAATGAGAAAGAATTCATTATCAAATAAAATATATTTGAACACAAGATAGATTGACAACATGATACTGATATAAGTACATATGAGCATAACGCAACGGAGAAGAATAATATTTGATTTATCATTATTCAGCTATAAGATATCATCATAAGCTCCTGACCCTTAAGAGGCACTAATAAAAGCAAATAACAAAAACTTTCGACTTTTATTGGATATACAATCAATTTAAGGCATTTGCGAACAGGTTAAGCTATCTTTGATAATCAATGGTTTGTATGGTTTCAAAACTTTTCACAACAGAATAATCAAACTTTTCATAATAAAGTAATAAGCATTTTCATAGCAGAATAATTAAACTTTTCAGGAACAGAAAAATTTTGCTACCAATGCATTCTTGTACTTTAATTCGTATTTGATTACAAATGTGAATCAAATGATTATATTGTTTATAAAGTTTGATTATAAACATCAATATAGTTTAATGATATCGTTTATGTTTATGAAATTGATTCTAAATGTGAACATGGAGTCATTTTGTATTCCTATACAGGTGACTGATTGGTGGTTGATTTCGGATATCCAATTTAGTCTAGGAAAATTATCCTTCATGGCACTAATCCATCAAATGAGGGAAATTTGGTGAAGAATTGATTGTGATTTTAAACAAACCATCTTGTTTCTATTGCCAAAGTAACTATCTACAGTTGCATATGATATTCTCTTTCTTTTGGTAAATTGGCAGCAACAAGGTTTGAAACTAGGAGCTCAAGCCAAACTCCTAACCAATTACATTCCCAGTGGCTTTGCATATGATATTCTAATGGGACACCTCATAATGTTCGGAACAAAAACATACAATCTAATTTAGAGTCATGAGGACAACAAATAATCTGGAGATAGCAATTGTGAATAACCACGAACTAAGGATTACTTTGAAAGTATCATTGCAATTACTAGATGCACAAATCATATAGATAACTGCCTTGATCAATGCATGCTTCAGTTAGGTAAGCATTTCATCCATAGTTTCTATCCTAAATACTTCTCTTTAGAACAGAAATTCAAATGAGAAAATTAAAATCAAAAGAAAATGATAAGATATAACCTCCTAAGTCCTAAGTAAGACCAATAAATTATAGGGAAAATAACATCGGTGTTGAAAAGCAAGCAATGTCTCCATAAGTTTAAACAATAGAACATTCCAAAAAAAAGTAGTTAAGACTTAAGACCACTTTATCTTTTAAAAATGTAAAGTGCAAAAGCAAGAAAAATATCCTGAAGTTCTACGATTTCTCTCCAACAAGGCACTCAAATCATGGCATATAGTGCACAGCACCGATAAATCATGCCCTCTTTCCTTGCTCCAAAACATCTAAAATGGTATGAGAAAAAATAATCCAAATCCTAAAAAGTTGGCAACAATTCATATTGTCTAGTCTTATCTTGGAATCATACTAACAGAAAATTTTCCTATAACATGAGAACAGGTGGAACTATAAGAACCATAGGTGAACATTGTGGGACTACAATTTCATATTCTATGCTTGTTTTCTAAGACGATATTTAAAAAATGATACTTGTTAAGTACATCATGATTAACGTGGAAAAGAAAGGCATCCCATAAAGGAGCAAGATCTAATGAGAACATTTACCCATAAAAGTCAATTCATGGAAAGAAGGGTGAAGTACCAAAATTACCCACAGAGTATCTTGCTGCCAAATTAGCCATGAAAAGAACAAAAATCCAAAAATGATGAAGACAAGTTTACATGGACAGAATATCCAATCTTTAGGTAGATTTGTCAAAATTAATCAAGCCTTTTAGGTGAAGTGGGAAACTTCTTTTTCTCTTTGATGGGTAATAATTTTGACTGACATTCTTTTATGAGGAAGTTTGTCAGAAACAGAATTTTTCTTGGGTAATTTTTTAGTTCCTTCTCTCTAAAAAGAACTGCAAACAACAAAGCAACGAAAAAAGAATCTGCTAAAGAATCACAACAATCTTTCAAAGAAAGATATGCCATAACTTTCTGCCAAAGTATTGTATGTACAGGCATATAAGAAAAGGTTGTCATGTTTCAGGAGATGAGGACATACTCGCTAGACCGATCAAGATTTAGGGATAGATAGTTTGACAGCCCAAAGCGCTCAAGAATTCTACTAATATATAGATCTTCTGGAGCCAGAGCAGCGCAACACTGAAGAAGAAAAAGATCAAGCTCCAGACCTTGTTCAGACCTGTAGAAGTAAAGAATGATATATCATAACATATTAAATGAATTTCAACCCATTAATATAGTATAATATAACATAATATAATATACTATAGTAATAATGAATTGACTAACCATCGCACTGATCTGTACCATTCACAAGACAGTAAAGCAGCATCTCCATTTTTTCGCCACATTCCAGCATGGACTTCAGCACAAAAGACTCTAATCCGCAATGGATGCTCCATAATGAAGGCAGAGAAACCACATGGATGACTTCCCCGTAAAGCAAGTCCAAAGAAGTCAGTGTAGATCATTGATGATGAATAAGAAGAGACATCAGTCACACCTGACACTTCAGATTCACTAAAGTATCTTTTCAGTGCCCTCTGCAAGAGCATGGATAGCAATCTATGTAATGGAATGTGCACAGATATATATTGTGAACTAACATCATAGACTATCTGGGGCCAATCAGGCAATGATAGAAAACGGAGACCAACCAAATCCCCAGGAGAATCTTCTTCCATTGCACTATAATCAACATCAGAGCGAATGCAGGTATTTTCAGAATCAATTTCACCATTTGTTTTCAGTTTACCATCCTGTGCATCATTTTTATTAATTTCCATGCCATCAACACTATAGTCAGAGCATTGCTGATGATGATCTTCACTTGAACTTGCACGCCTAACAAAACTATATTTACCTCTTCTGAAATTGGATATTGTTCTTCTTAATGCTGAAAAATTGCCATCAATAACACTATCAGTGTTTGGGGATAACATGTTAGGAAGTACCGCAGAGGTATTCTCAACCCCCAACCAATTCTCAATGGCCCTTAGACACTCATATATCAACCAAATAACAGAGGATGGAAGAAACAAATGAGAAGAGGCATCGGATATCTTTCGTGAAGCAAAGACATTATTCCTACAGGTCACACTAGCAGAGCTCTCCTGTGAAATCCGTCCTACCTTTGCATGTCTCAAATTATCTCCTTCCTCTGATTCATTCTTATTTAAGTTCCAAACAATTTCATCATCCATCCCTCCATTGCTAGCATCAGAAAATGCCCCACCCACCAACAGAGAGTGGATATTGGCAATAGAATGACCTAAAACAAAAGGCAAATTCACATTCTCATTTTCTTCTTCAACATGTTGGCCAGTTTCTCTCTTTTGAGGGTTCATCCCTTGCACAAAGGACAGAAGTCTCATCCAAGTTCTTGATATATCCTGTTGGTCATTAGTTACATATTTTGGCACCGCCACATGGCTCATAACAAAACGAATATCTTCAACAACGCGTATTGTCGTCTCATACAAATTCACCCACCTGGAAACCTGGAAAAGATTCAATATCTCTTAATTAAACATCATAAACGAAGAGTGAAATCATTATCATAAACATATATACACTTGATCAATATAAAGTTCTTTAAAGACTTTACAGCAGGTACCATTAAAAAATATTTTAAAGGATTAGATCCAGAAAAAAACTTGTTATCTTGCAAGTCTCAAATTACATCTACCAAATTAGTATTCCTTAATAGAGATGCACTAACTCACTACCTGTAAATGCCCGTCTTCAGCACAAGAAGTGAAAATGTTTTCTAGAGATCCCAATAATATGGTTAATAAGTTGATTTCCTTAACAAGACGTGGGGTAAGAGTGGGCACTGTAAGTATCTGCACAGAGAAAGTGGATAGTAGCGGATACCTCTTCAAAGGAAGGTCACTACACTCTTTTACAGCCTCACTTATAACACTCGGATAGTAAGTAAGAAAAACTTTAGCAAATTCATACTTGAAAGTAGGTTCGCCCAACAATTTTAGGAGTAGCTCTTGGAGTTTCTTCACAACAACATCACTTAAAAACCTCTCAGCTCTTACCAGAATATCCAATGAACCTGTAGATGAAAACAACAACCTAGCAACAAAACTGAGCAAACTCTCACTATGCTGGCAGAATTCTGAAAGCATATCTACTACAGCAGAAGTTAGTTCCATTGCAGTCTTCTTACTTTCAATAGAAGGAGAATTGCTTGCAAGTGTTAGCTTGTCTTTCCAACAATTGAAAAGAGAACCAAGCACAGGCGCAACTGAATTTGCAATTTCCTCCGGAAGGGGTTGTATCTGCTCAGCACCCTTATGCTTTGAGCAGAACCCCTCACGTTTCCAAGCCGTAACATCCCCACAATCACAACAACCACCACCCGTGTATATAACAAAGTAATCATGGCTCTTGTGATCCCCATTCTCAAAACAAGGAACACATATTGCGCATGTAGGGTCGTGTTCACACGTCCTGCACCTGTAAGCTATATCATTGTTCCCCCAAACTGCCCCACAGACACCCCGCTGACCAATAGACATCTTGGCAAGGCTTCTAAGAGCAGCATCGGGTTCACCCTCAAACATCAACCACTGCAACCACAACATGCTGTGATGGAACCTCTTCCTCATGGTCAAAGAACTCTTCTTCCCGCCAGCCTTAGATTCTTGCAATGCTTCTGCCACTTCCTCATCAGGAGGCAATATAACAGACACCAACTGAGGAATCAATTCCCTCTTATCCTTAACAAAAGCAACCAGACCAGGCGGGTCAAGCTGCTCCTCCGGAACTCCAAGCAGGGCAAGTCTCTATAAAACAGAATCCGAAAAACAAAAACATCAATGAAGAACACAATTTAGAAAATAGAATCAATAAAATCAGTCCCTTAAATTTAGCTCCTGCCCCGACCCCCCCCCCCCCCAAAAAAAAAGATCAATTAAAATTGCATTCATGAAAAATAGAAACTCGTTTAATTCAAAAAGGTTAAAATAAATTGAGTAAAACCAGCAAAATTCATCAACATGGATCATATCTGCATCAAATGCTAACTGAATTGAACAGTGATCAAGTGAATGAGAGTGTGAAATTCAAGGAAAAACAAAAAAAGACAACCGGCAATAGTGTTGTTACCCGAACGATTCGATCTCGGGGCGTGAGGGATTGAGAATCAGAGGGGGGATCGATTTCCATGTTATCAGCCATCAGGGAGCGCCAGAACCGAACGACGCAACAGCACAAAGAGCGTGGACCGAACCGGGAACCTTCGCTCCCCAGGTTTGGTCTCTGACGAGGAGAAATGGACTGTTCAATTTCTTGGTTTTCAGCGAAGAAACAGAACTACAGGAGAAACCCTAACTCCGAAAATCCCCAATTTTCACTGAGAAATCTAATTCCATAGTAAACGATGAGGATGATGACGACGCTGTGCAGAGCTTACTGCGCACTCATTTCTCGTGCCTACTTCATATATCGGTTTCCATTTTAGTATTTTACTCAATTACATTCACTGTGTGTGTCTGTGTCCAATTTTCGCCCGAAAAATAGACAAAATAAAGTAATGATTTAAGTTTCCTGCAACTTTTTTTTAAACCGAAAAAACTTTTGAAAAATGTCAGAAGACTAATAAAATTTATGGTTTTGTGACAAATAAAATTAATAATGTTTAAAATATGAGTTAAAAATATATTATTATATTATTAAAATAAAAAATAAGACTGATTGCTAAAAATATCACTAAAAACAATAAATTTTATTAGTTTTTTTATTTTTTTAAAAGATATATTTTATTATAAAACCGTTTGACTATTTGAAAAAGTTAATTATTTTGAAACTTAATTATTTTAAATTAGTATATTGTTATGATATAGATTATCATCAACTATTTTTCCGATTAAAATTATTTAGACAGTACAAATTAAACATGGACGGTGTTGTCTTTCCAAAACTTAAAAAATTAAACTTACATAAATATAGATAAGAAACATAGTTAGAGGTAATATGCACATAATAATAGCAAATAGTATTCTCTCTTTTTATATATTACAGTATATAATTAGTGAATATATGAATCATCTCTATATTAAAATAATAATATTGATGAATATTAGTATTAAAATTTTTTATTTATATTTTTTAGTTTATATCTATTTCTTCTTTTTTATTTATTTATTTTACAACACGTTATCAGCACGATACTCTAATCAAATTTTAGAAAGACTCATGTAATAAATTTTTATTATATCAAAACTCTTTCATCTTGAATTTAATACTTTTGATATATCTGAAAACAACTATTTATCATGAATATTAGATGTCAAAATTCATCTTGATTCAATAGATCTTGAATATACCATTAAGGTTAAAAAAATGTATCCCAAAAGGATAAAATCAAAGCCATGATCTTCCTTCGTGTCATCTTGACAAAGGATTGAAAAATGAATATCTCATACTAAAAGATCTTGCAAATCTGTGGAAGAACCTTGAAGAAAAGTATAATCATCAAAAGACAGTGATACTTCCTCAAACCCAGTATGAGAGGACATACTTGCGTCTACAGGATTTTAAATCCATAAGTGAATATAATTCAACAATATTCCGAATTACCTCACGAATAAAATTATGTAGAGAAAAGATAACTGAGAATGACATGTTAGAGAAAACTTTCTCGACCTTCCATGCCTCGAATGTGCTCCTGTAGCAGTAGTATCGAAAAAACGAATTTAAAGAATATTCTGAGTTAATTTCTTGCCTTCTTGTTGCTAAATGTAACAATGAATTGCTTTTAAGAAATTATGAATTGCGCCCAGCTGGCACTGTCCCATTTCCTGAAGTAAATGCGGAATCATAACTCTAGAAAGTATATATGCATTCTAATCTCTCAAGTGTCTAGGGTCAATCACTCTACCCTTCTCTAATCATGCTTTCTAAAATTTTGTTCTTCATCTAACCAATCAACAAGTATTTAGTACACCAATGCAAACATCATGAGGTCTTTTCAAGGTTGTAATGGGGCTAAGGTAAGTGTGAGGATATATGTATGGCCAAATGAGCTAAAATATGAATCTTTAATTAACCTAAGCTCTCACCTAACACACATACACACTCTATGTAACTCTAAAATTATGCCTAACTACCCAAAATTCCTACTTTTGCATTACATACTCATGTATCAACTTTTTTTTAATTTTATCACATATGCATTGATCGTTTATTAAACTTAACATTGGGGTAATTTTGTCCCCTTATTCACTTATTTACTTAATTATTTGAATATTTTTTATTTTTCTCTTTTTTTTTCTTTTTTTTGGAAGCAAACATAACATATCAATGCATATGAGTTTTTAATTTTTCTGGTCTCACATGAGTAAGTACCCAAATTTTCAATATTTTATCAATGAAACACTGTATACTTTCATCAACCCAAGTTCCCACAGTTCCCCACACTTAATTGACACACAATCTCTAACTTAAACTAACCAAAGATTCATTTGAGGTAATTAATTATTTTTCCGCTTAAGGCTAGTGATGTGGTAAAATATAGAGTAAACGGGGATTAAAAGGCTCAAGGTGGCAAACAAAGGTGATTGAAAGGGTAGGCTATTTGGGATAAGTGAGCTAACAACAAATGATGGCCTCAATCATATGCAAGCATGTAAATACACTAAACAATGGACATATAGAATGGAATAAAAATAGATTACAATCATAGAGAAGAAAACACACAAAAAAAAAAATTTATGGCGAAATAATGTAACCATATAATTAAGCTCAAGTCTCACAGGTTGTGTGTTCTTAACTATGAACTATGTTCCAAGTACAAGTTTCAAACAAGTTTAACACAAAATTTTAATTTAAATTAGTGAAATATTGTAAAAAGAGTCTTGAAAAGAAACTCATTACTTTAACCAAGCAGTGATAAAATATACACAAAATCAAACAAACATGTAATCAAACATGCAAATGCAACAATGAACTACAAAGAAAATTAAACAATGGTGTTGAAAAGAAGGTAACTAACCCCCGAAAGTCGGTATCGACCTCCCCACACTTAAAGATTGCACCATCCTCGATGCATGCTGAGATGTACAAGTGGATAGGGGTGGTGAGCTATAACTGCGGCGCTTTCTTTAAAGAATGTGCATATGGGCTTGCTTGTCTCCCCATTCAGAAGCTCTTCCATTCCCCTTCTTGGTGGCCAACCTGAAAGAAGAGAAAAAGAAAGAAGAATAACCCACAAACAAAGATGTGAAAATAAATAAAATATGGGTTGGGTTAATGCCAATTAATAATGAGGTTCTCAACTACATGGTAGTTACAGCATGCAAGTGAGAAAACAGTAAAAGCAAATGGCATATGAATAGTACAAAAATTGCAATAATGGGGGAGAGAGTGTGGGTAATGAAAGACAATATAAGTGCATATCAATGCAAATGTGATACAAATGTCATAAAAGATTAGCATTGACATCTGATGAGCGGATAATTTATACGCTTTTTGGCATTGTTTTTAGTATGTTTTAGTTAGTTTTTATTATATTTTTATTAGTTTTTAGTTAAAATTTACTTTTCTGAATTTTACTATGCGTTTGTATGTTTTTCTGTGATTTCAGGTATTTTCTGGCTGAAATTGAGGGACCTGAGCAAAAATCTGATTCAGAGGCTGAAAAGGACTGCAGATGCTGTTGGATTCTGACCTCCCTGCACTCGAAGTGGATTTTCTGGAGCTAAAGAAGCCCAATTGGCACGCTCTCAATTGCGTTGGAAAGTAGACATCATGGGCTTTCCAGCAATATATAATAGTTCATACTTTGCCCGAGATTTGATGGCTCAAACCGGCGTTCCAAATCAGCTCAAGACTGCCCGACGTTAAATGCCGGAACTGGCACAAGAATGGGAGTTAAACGCCCAAACTGGCACAAAAGCTGGCGTTTAACTCCAAGAAAAGTCTCTACACATGAAAGCTTCAATGCTCAGCCCAAGCACACACCAAGTGGGCCCGGAAGTGGATTTTTATGTCATTTACTCATTTTTGTAAACCCTAAGCTACTAGTTATCTACAAATAGGACCTTTTGCTATTGTATTTTACATCCTGGAATCTTTTGATCACTTTAGATCTGAGGATCATCTTTGGACGTCTAGTTCTTAAATTATAGGAGGCTGGCCATTCGGCCATGCCTAGACCTTGTTCTTACGTATTTTCAATGGTGGAGTTTCTACACACCATAGATTAAGGTGTGGAGCTCTGCTGTACCTCGAGTGTTAATACAATTACTATTGTTCTTCTATTCAATTTAGCTCCTTCTTGTTCTAAGATATTCATTCGCACCCAAGAACATGATGAATGTGATGATTATGTGACGCTCATCGTCATTCTCACTTATGAACGCGTGCCTGACAACCACTTCCGTTCTACAAGCAAACAAGGCTTGAATGTTTATCTCTTGGATTCCTTAATCAGAATCTTCGTGGTATAAGTTAGAATTGATGGCGGCATTCAAGAGAATCCGGAAGGTCTAAACCTTGTCTGTGGTATTCTGAGTATGATTCGAGGATTGAATGACTGTGACGAGCTTCAAACTCCTGAAGGCTGGGCGTTAGTGACAGACGCAATTGAGCGTACTATGTTGATGGCGCCATTGATGATCACAATTTCATGCACCAAGTTTTTGGCGCCGTTGCCGGGGATTGTTTGAGTTTGGACAACTGACGGTTCATCTTGTTGCTTAGATTAGGTATTTTTCTTCAGAATTTTTAAGAATGAATTCTAGAGTTTCAAGGTGATATTTTTATCATCACCAAAGCTGATTGATTCTCATCAATTTAGCTCTTGAATGTAATGTCCTGCTGAAGCTTGGCTAGCCATGTCTAATCTTTTTAGACTGAAGCTTTGGACTAACATTGCATGATTCTTGGAATTCTCATTAAGAATTTTGATATCCTTATTTTCTTTTTCCACATAATTTTCGAAAAATCTAAAAAAAATTACAAAGTCATAAAAATCAAAAATATTTTATGTTTCTTGTTTGAGTCTAGTGTCTCATTTTAAGTTTGGTGTCAATTGCATGTTTCTGTTCTTCTTGCATTTTTCGAATTCAATCATGTGTCTTCATTGATCTTCAAGTTGTTCTTGATGATTTCCTTACTCTGATATTTAAATTCTCTTGTCTTAAGTATTTTGTTATTTCTCATATGCATTTTCAATTTGTTAGTGTCAGTAGTATACAAACTTCTAAGTTTGGTGTCTTGCATGCATTGTTTATTTGATCTTAGTTTCATTTTGATTATTCCTCATTATTAAAAATTCAAAAAAAAATTTAATATGTGTCTTTTCAAGTCAATAATATAGAGAATTGAAGATTCAGAACATACAGTAGAGGAATCACACAGAAAAAGCTGGGCGTTCAAAACGCCCAGTGAAGAAGGAAAACTGGCGTTTAAACGCCAGCCAGGATACCTGGCTGGGCGTTTAACGCCCAAAAGGGTGCCAGAATGGATACCATTCTGGGCGTTTAACGCCAAGATGGCTCAAGAGGGAAGATTTTGTTTTTAATTCAAATTTTTTTTCAAGTTTCCATAATTTTTTAAAATCAAATCTTTTTCAAATCATATCTTTTCAATCATATATTTTCAAAATCAATTTCTTTCCATTTTCAAAAATACTTGCTAACAATTAATGATTTGATTCAACATTTCAAGTATGTTGCCTTTTCTGTTGAGAAAGGTTTAATGTCTGAATCATATCTTTTAAATTTCTTGTTAGCCAAGTCATTAATTTTAAAAAAATCAAATCTTTTTAAATTGTTTTTCAATCATATCTTTTTAATCACATCTTTTTCAAAATAGTTTTCAAATCATATCTTTTTGATTTCTAATTTCAAAATCTTTTTCAAAAATCACTTTATTTCTTTCTCAATCTTAGTTTTCGAAAATCATCAATCAAATTTTCAAAATTTCTTTTAATTATTTTAAAATCTTTTACTTTAATTTCAAAAATTCTTCCCCTCTTCTCACATCCTTCTATTTATGGACTAATACTCCTCCACTATCAACAATTCGAACTCCATCTCTCTTGATAAGTTCGAATTCTTCTTCTACCTCCTCCTTCTATTCTTCTTTTCCTTTGACACCTAAAGGAATCAATATACTGTGACATAGAGGATTCCATATTTTCTTGTTCTCTTCTCTTTCATATGAGCAGGAGCAAAGATAAAAGCATTCTTGTTGAGGCTGACCCTGAACCTGAAAGGACCTTGAAGCGAAATCTAAGAGAAGCTAAAGCACAACTCTCTGTAGAGGACCTAACAGAAATCTTCAAAGAAGAAGAACCCATGGCAGCTGAACACAACAACAATACCAACAATGCAAGGAAGGTGCTGAGTGACTTTACTGCACCTACTCCCGACTTCTATAGGAGAAACATCTCTATCCCTGCCATTGGAGCAAACAACTTTGAGCTTAAGCCTCAATTAGTTTCTCTAATGCAACAGAATTGAAAGTTCCATGGACTTCTGATGAGCGGATAATTTGTACGCTTTTTGGCATTGTTTTTAGTATGTTTTTAGTATGATCTAGTTAGTTTTTAGTATATTTTTATTAGTTTTTAGTTAAAATTCACTTTTCTGGACTTTACTATGAGTTTGTGTGTTTTTCTGTGATTTCAGGTATTTTTTGACTGAAATTGAGGGACCTGAGCAAAAATCTGATTCAGAGACTCAAAAGGACTGCAGATGCTGTTGGATTCTGACCTCCCTGCACTCGAAGCGGATTTTCTGGAGCTACAGAAGCCCAATTGGCGCGCTCTCAACGGCGTTGGAAAGTAGACATCCTGGGCTTTCCAGCAATATATGATAGTCCATACTTTGCCCAAGATTTGATGGCCCAAACCGGCATTCAAAGTCACCCTCAGAATTCCCAGCGTTAAACGCCGGAACTGGCACAAGAATGGGAGTTAAACGCCCAAACTGGCATAAAAGCTGGCGTTTAACTCCAAGAAGAGTCTCTACACGAAAATGCTTCAATGCTCAGCCCAAGCACACACCAAGTGGGCCCGGAAGTGGATTTTTATGTCATTTACTCATCTCTGTACACCCTAGGCTACTAGTTCTCTATATATAGGACCTTTTACTATTGTATTTGGAGCTTTTGATCATGTTTTTATGATTGAACCCTCTTTGGGAGGCTGGCCATTCGGCCATGCCTAGACCTTGTTCTTATGTATTTTCAACGGTGGAGTTTCTACACACCATAGATTAAGGTGTGGAGCTCTGCTGTACCTCGAGTATTAATGCAATTACTATTGTTCTTCTATTCAATTCCGCTTGTTCTTGTTCCAAGATATCACTTGTTCTTCAACTTGATGAATGTGATGATCCGTGACACTCATCATCATTCTCACCTATGAACGTGTGCCTGACAACCACCTCCGTTCTACCTTAGATTGGGTGAATATCTCTTGGATTCCTGATACACGATGCATGGTTGATCGCCTGACAACCGAGTGCTCGCCTGACAACCGAGCCAGCCATTCCGTGAGATTAGAGTCTTCGTGGTATAGGCTAGAACTGATGGCGGCATTCAAGAGAATCCGAAAGGTCTAACCTTGTCTGTGGTATTCTGAGTAGGATTCAATGATTGAATGACTGTGACGAGCTTCAAACTCCTGAAGGCAGGGCGTTAGTGACAGACGCAAAAGAATCACTGGATTCTATTCCGGCCTGATTGAGAACCGACAGATGGATAGCCGTGCCGTGACAGGGTGCGTTGAACATTTCCACTGAGAGGATGGGAGGTAGCCACTGACAACGGTGAAACCCTTGCATAAGCTTGCCATGGAAAGGAGTAAGAAGGATCGGATGAAGACAGTATGGAAGCAGAGAGACGGAAGGGACAAGCATCTTCATACGCTTATCTGAAATTCCTACCAATGAATTACATAAGTATCTCTATCTTTATCTCTATGTTTTATTCGTATATCATCATTCATATCCATTTGAGTCTGCCTGACTAAGATTTACAAGGTGACCATAGCTTGCTTCATACTAACAATCTCTGTGGGATCGACCCTTACTCGCGTAAGGTTTATTACTTGGACGACCCAGTACACTTGCTGGTTAGTTGTGCGAAGTTGTGTTTATGCCATGGTATTGAACACCAAGTTTTTGGATTCATCACCGGGGATTATTTGTGTTGTGAAAAGTATTGATCACAATTTCGCATACCAAGTTTTTGGCGCCGTTGCCGGGGATTGTTCGAGTTTTCAGCAAGCTTTTGGTCCGGTAACATCAGTGCCAAATTTCTGATCCGGCAACAGCACCAAGTTTTTGGCGCTGTTGCCGGGGATTGTTCGAGTATGGACAACTGACGGTTCATCTTGTTGCTTAGATTAGGTATTTTTTTCTTCAGA
Organism: Arachis hypogaea; assembly: GCF_003086295.3. Classification (NCBI taxonomy): domain Eukaryota; kingdom Viridiplantae; phylum Streptophyta; class Magnoliopsida; order Fabales; family Fabaceae; genus Arachis; species Arachis hypogaea. The sequence continues at coordinate 73,850,335 of NC_092039.1, read as the reverse complement.
GTTCTTAAGAATGAATTCTAGTGTTTCAAGGTGATGTTCTTATCATCACCAAAGATGATTGATTTTCATCAATTTAGCTCTTGAATGCAATGTCCTGCTGAAGCTTGTTCAGCCATGTCTAATTCCTTTAGACTGAAGCTTTAGACTAACATTGCATGATTCCTGGGATTCTCATTAAGAATTTTGGTATCTTTATTTTCTTTTTCCACTTAATTTTCGAAAAAGCACAAAAAAAATTTACAAAATCATAAAAACCAAAAATATTTTTCCTGTTGAGACTCTATTCTCATTTTAAGTTTGGTGTCAATTGCATGTTTCTGCTCCTTTTGCATTCATGCATGTGTCTTCATTAATCTTCAAGTTCTTCTTGATGATTTCATTGCTCTGATTTTTAAATTCTCTTGACTTGAGGGTTTATGTGTCTCATATGCATTCTCATTAGTGTCAGTAGTATACAAATTGCTAAGTTTGGTGTCTTGCATGCATTATTATTTGATTTTAGTTGCATTTTGATTATTCCTCACTATTAAAAATCCAAAAATATTTTTAATTTGTGTCTTTTCAAGTCAATAATACAGAGAATTGAAGATTCAGAACATACAGCAGAGGAATTATATAGAAAAAGCTGGGCGTTCAAAACGCCCAGTGAAGAAGGACAGACTGGCGTTTAAACGCCAGCCAGGGTGCCTGGTTGGGCGTTTAACGCCCAAAAGGGTAGAGTTTTGGGCGTTAAACGCCAGAATGTGCACCATTCTGGGCGTTTAACGCCAAGATGGCACAAGAGGGAAGATTTTTGTTTTCAATGCAAATTTTTTTAAGTTTTCAAAATCTTTTCAAAATCAAATCTTTTTCAAATCATATCTTTTCAATCAAATCTTTTTCAAATTCAATTTCTTTCTATTTTCAAAGATACTTGCTATCAATTAATGATTTGATTCAACATTTCAAGTATGTTGCCTTTTCTGTTGAGAAAGGTTTAATGTTTGAATAATATCTTTTCTTGATAGCCAAGTCATTAATTTTCAAAATCAAATTTTTTTTAAAAATGTTTTTCAAATCATATCTTCTCAATCACATCTTTTTAAAACCAATCATATCTTCTTAACCACATCTTTTTCAAAATAACTTTCAATCAAATCTTTTTGATTTCTAATTTCAAATTCTTTTTCAAAAATCACTTGATTTCTTTCCCACTTTTATTTTCGAAAATCAATTAGTGTTTTTCAAAATGTTTTCAAAATCTTTTACTTGATTTTCGAAAATTACTTCCCCTCTTCTCACATCCTTCTATTTATGGACTAACACTATTCCTTAATGCAAAATTCGAACTCCATCTTCTTTGATAAGTTCGAATTTTCTACTTCTGCCTTCTATTTTTCTTTTCCTCTGACACCTCAAGGAATCTCTATACTGTGACATAGAGGATTCCACATTTTCTTGTTCTCTTCTCTTTCTTATGAGAAAGAGCAAGGACAAAAGCATTCTTGTTGAGGCTGATCCTGAACCTGAAAGGACCTTGAAGCGAAAGCTAAGAGAATCCAAGGCACAACTCTCTGTAGAGGACCTAACAGAAATCTTCAAAGAAGAAGAACCCATGGCAGCCGAAAATAACAACAATGCCAATAATGCAAGGAAGGTGCTGGGTGACTTTACTGCACCTACTCCCGACTTCTATGGGAGAAGCATCTCTATCCCTGCCATTGGAGCAAACAACTTTGAGCTTAAGCCTCAATTAGTTTCTCTAATGCAATAGAATTGCAAGTTCCATGGACTTCCATTGGAAGATCCTCATCAGTTTTTAGCTGAGTTCTTGCAAATCTGTGACACTGTCAAGACTAATGGGGTTGACCTTGAGGTCTACAGACTTATGCTATTCCCTTTTGCTGTAAGAGACAGAGCTAGAATATGGTTGGACTCACAACCTAAAGAAAGCCTAAACTCTTGGGAAAAGCTAGTCAATGCCTTCTTGGCAAAGTTCTTTCCACCTCAAAAATTGAGTAAGCTTAGAGTGGAAGTCCAAACCTTCAGACAGAAGGAAGGAGAGTCCCTCTATGAAGCTTGGGAAAGATACAAACAATTCATCAGAAAGTGTCCCACTGATATGCTTTCTGAATGGAGCATCATTGGAATTTTCTATGATGGTCTCTCTGAACTATCCAAGATGTCTTTGGATAGCTCTGCTGGAGGATCTCTTCATCTGAAGAAGACGCCTACAGAAGCTCAAGAGCTGATTGAAATGGTTGCAAATAACCAATTCATGTACACTTCTGAAAGGAATCCTGTGAACAATGGGACCAATCAGAAGAAAGGAGTTCTTGAGATTGACACTCTAAATGCCATACTGGCTCAGAATAAAATATTAACTCAACAAGTCAATATGATTTCTCAAAGTCTGTCTGGAATGCAAAATGCAGCAAGCAGTACTAAGGAAGCTTCATCTGAAGAAGAAGCTTATAATCCTGAGAACCCTTCAATAGAAGAGGTGAATTACATGGGAGAACCCTATGGAAACACTTATAATCCTTCATGGAGAAATCATCCAAATCTCTCATGGAAGGATCAACAGAGACCTCAACAAGGTTTCAACAACAATAATGGTGGAAGAAACAGGTTTAGCAATAGCAAGCCTTTTCCATCATCTTCTCAGCAACAGACAGAGAGTTCTAAGCAGAATACCTCTGACTTAGCAACCATGGTCTCTGATCTAATCAAAACCACTCAAAGTTTCATGACTGAAACAAGGTCCTCCATTAGAAATTTGGAGGCACAAGTGGGTCAGCTGAGCAAGAAAATTACTGAACTCCCTCCTAGTACTCTTCCAAGCAATACAGAAGAAAATCCAAAAGGAGAGTGCAAGGCCATCAACATGGCCGAATTTGGAGAGGACGGAGAAGCAGTGAACGCCACTGAGGAAGACCTCAATGGACGTCCACTGGCCTCCAATGAGTTCCCCAATGAGGAACCATGGGAATCTGAGGCTCAAAATGAGACCATAGAGATTCCATTGGACTTACTTCTGCCATTCATGAGCTCTGATGAGTATTCTTCCTCTGAAGAGGATGAGTATGTCACTGAAGAGCAAGTTGCTAAATACCTTGGAGCAATCATGAAGCTAAATGACAAGTTATTTGGAAATGAGACTTGGGAGGATGAACTCCCTTTGCTCACCAAAGAACTGGATGACTTGTCTAGGCAGAAATTACCTCAAAAGAGACAGGATCCTGGGAAGTTTTCAATACCTTGTACCATAGGCACCATGACCTTCAAGAAGGCCTTGTGTGACCTAGGGTCAAGTGTAAACTTCATGCCTCTCTCTGTAATGGAGAAGCTAGGGATCTTTGAGGTGCAAGCTGCAAGAATCTCACTAGAGATGGCAGACAACTCAAGAAAACAAGCTTATGGACTTGTAGAGGATGTTCTGGTAAAAGTTGAAGACCATTACATCTCTGCTGATTTCATAGTCTTAGAGACTGGGAAGTGCATGGATGAATCCATCATCCTTGGCAGACCCTTCCTAGCCACAACAAAGGCTGTGATTGATGTTGATAGAGGAGAAATGATCATTCAAGTGAATGAAGAATCCTTTGTGTTTAAGGCTCAAGGATATCCCTCTGTCACCATGGAGAGGAAGCATGAAGAGCTTCTCTCAAAACAGAGTCAAACAGAGCCCCCACAGTCAAACTTTAAGTTTGGTGTTGGGAGGCCACAACCAACTTCTAAGTTTGGTGTTAAACCCCCACATTCAAACTCTAAGTTTGGTGTAGGGAGGTTGGTGCACGAAATTGCAATCACACTTTTGCAACCCCGCACAACTAACCAGCAAGTGCACTGGGTCGTCCAAGTAATACCTTGCGTGAGCAAGGGTCGATCCCACGGAGATTGTCGGCTTGGAGCAAGCTATGGTTATCTTGTAAATCTTAGTCAGGATATCAGAAACTATCAGGATTGATTGTGAAAAGCTAAAGAACATGAAATGATTACTTGTTTTGCAGTAATGGAGAATAGGTTGAGGTTTGGAGATGCTCCATCTTCTGAATCTCTGCTTTCCTACTGTCTTCTTCTTCAAACACGCAAGTCTCCTTCCATGGCAAGCTGTATGTAGGGTTTCACCGTTGTCAATGGCTACCTCCCATCCTCTCAGTGAAAACGATTGCATATGCTCTGTCACAGCACGCGGAATTCATCTGTCGGTTCTCGGTCAGGCCGGAATAGAATCCAGTGATTCTTTTGCGTCTGTCACTAACGCCCCGCCTGCTAGGAGTTTGAAGCACGTCACAGTCATTCAATCATTGAATCCTACTCAGAATACCACAGACAAGGTTTAGACCTTCCGGATTCTCTTGAATGCCGCCATCAATTCTAGCTTATACCACGAAGATTTCGGTTAAAGAACCCAAGAGATAACTACTTAATCTAAGGTAGAACGGAGGTGGTTGTCAAGCACGCGTTCATAGTTGAGAATGATGATGATTGTCACGGATCATCACATTCATCCGGGTTAAGAACAAGTATTATCTTAGAATGGAAGCAAGCATGATTGAATGAGAAACAGTAGTAGTTGCATTAATCCATCAAGACACAGCAGAGCTCCTCACCCCCAACCATGGGGTTTAGAGACTCATGCCGTGGAAAGTACACAAAGAAAACGTGTAAAGTGTCATGAGGTACAGATACAATGTCAAATGATCCTATTAATAGTAAACTAGTAGCCTAGGGTATACAGAGATGAGTAAATGACTTAAAAATCCACTTCCGGGCCCACTTGGTGTGTGCTTGGGTTGAGCAATGAAGCATTTTCGTGTAGAGACCTTTTCTGGAGTTAAACGCCAGCTTTCATGCCAGTTTGGGCGTTTAACTCCAAGTTTCATGCCAGTTCCAGTGTTAAACGCTGGAATTTCTGAGGCCGAATTGCTACGCCGGTTTGGGCCATCAAATCTTGGGCAAAGTATAGACTATCATATATTGCTGGAAAGCCCAGGATGTCTACTTTCCAACGCCATTGAGAGCGCGCCAATTGGGCTTCTGTAGCTCCAGAAAATCCATTTCGAGTGCAGGGAGGTCAGAATCCAACAGCATCTGCAGTCCTTTTTGGTCTCGGAATCAGATTTTTGCTCAGGACCCTCAATTTCAGCCAGAAAATACCTGAAATCACAGAAAAACACACAATCTCATAGTAAAGTCCAGAAAATTGAATTTTAGCTAAAAACTAATAAAAATATACTAAAAACTAACTAGATCATACTAAAAACATACTAAAAACAATGCCAAAAAGCATACAAATTATCCGCTCATCACAACACCAAACTTAAATTGTTGCTTGTCCCCAAGCAACTGAAAATCAAAATAGGATAAAAAGAAGAGAATATACTATAGACTCCAAAATATCAAGGAAACTTAGCTCCAATTAGATGAGCGGGACTAGTAGCTTTTTGCCTCCGAACAGTTTTGGCATCTCACTCTATCCTTTGAAGTTCAGAATGATTGGCATCTATAAGAACTCAGAACTCAGATAGTGTTATTGATTCTCCTAGTTAAGTATAATGATTCTTGAACATAGCCAGTGTATGAGTCTTGGCTGTGGCCCAAAGCACTCTGTCTTCCAGTATTACCACCGGATACATACATGCCACAGACACATAATCGGGTAAACCTTTTCAGATTGTGACCCAGCTTTGCTAGAGTCCCCAATTAGAGGTGTCCAGGGTTCTTAAGCACACTCTTGTTGCCTTGGATCACAACTTTATTTCCTTCTTTTTCTTTTTCTTTTCTCTCTTTTTTTTTCGAAAATATTTTTTTTTGTATCCACTGCTTTTTCTTGCTTCAAGAATCAATCTAATGATTTTTAGATCCTCAATACAGTTCTCTTTTTCCTCATTCTTTCAAGAGCCAACAATTTTAACATTCTCAAAACAACAAATTCAAGAGACATATGCACTGTTCAAGCATTCATTCAGAAAACAAAAAGTATTGTCACCACATCAAGCTAATTCAACTAGTTTCAAGGATAAATTTCGAAATCCTGTACTTCTTGTTCTTTTGTGATTAAAGCATTTTTCATTTAAGAGAAGTGATGGATTCATAGGACATTCATATCTTTAAGGCATAAAATTTCAATTTTATTAATTATGAATTAAGAACTAGACTCAAAAATAGATATAAGACTAAAAAATAAAAATAGAAAACAAAACAAAAGAAAAAAGAAAACGCAAAAACATAGGCTCCTAATGATAGAGATTTTCACAGAGTTAGGACTCAACAACCTTGATTTTGAGAAGTGGATGCTCCCTCAGCTTGAGAGGAGAGCTTTTGGCGTTTCAACTCTTGGAGTTCACGCCCCTGCTTCTCTTGTTCCTTCAGCAATTTGCAGAGCATGCAGTTCTGATTCTGCTGTTCTTCCTTCAGTTGCTCCATAGTCTCTTGCAACTTGGTGATAGATGCTTCTAGGCTGGTCCAGTAGTCAATTCTTGGGAATTCAGGGAGGAATTCCTGCGCCCTCCTCTTGATAGAGTTGTCTTGCACTTGTCCTTCCATTGACTTCTTGGTGATTGGGTGTTCAATGGGTATGAACTCATCTACTCCCATCTTCACCCCAGCCTCTTTACAGAGCAAGGAGATCAGGCTTGGATAAGCCAATTTGGCTTCAGTGGAATTCTTATTTGCAATTGTGTAGATCTCACAAGCAATCACATGATGGACCTCCACTTCTTTTCCAAGCATAATGCAATGAATCATCACTGCTCTCTTGATGGTGACCTCAGAACGGTTGCTAGTGGGCAATATGGAACGCCCAATAAAGTCTAGCCAACCTATTGCAATTGGTTTGAGGTCTCCCCTCTTGAGTTAGTTTGGGACACCTTTGAATTGGTTATCCACTTAGTCCCAGGGAGGCATATGTCCTCTAGAACTTGATCCAACCCTTTATCTACTCTCACCATCCTCCTATTGAAGGAATCAGGATCATCTTGCAGTTGAGGTAGTTTGAAGATTTCTCTTATTTTGTCCAGATAGAAGTACATAACTTTCCCTTTGACCATGGTTCTGTAGGTATGGTAAGTAGTTCCAGTCATTCTTTGCTTATCTGTTAGCCACAGATTAGAGTAGAATTCCTGAACCATGTTCCTTCCAACCTTTATTTCAGGATTGGTCAGAACTTCCCATCCTCTGTTTCGAATTTGCTCTTGGATCCCCGGATATTCATCTTCTTTCAGATCAAATTTAACTTCCGGGATCACTGACCTCAGACCCATTATTTTGTGATAATGGTCTTCATGTTCTTTGGTTAAGAACTTCTCTTGATTCCAAAGATTCTTTGGATTATTCTCTTTCTTTCCTCTTAAATTGGTTTGTTTTCCTTTAGGAGCCATGATCTTGATGAATCTTGGCTTAGTGATCACGGAAAAGCACACCAAACTTAGAGGTTTGCTTGTCCTCAAGCAAAAAGAAAAGAAAGAAGAGAAGAGAGAGAGAGAGGAAGAGGAAATTCGAATGGTGTGGGGAATGAGGGGTGGCAAACGTTTATTTATAGAGTGGGGGGAGAGATTTTCGAAAAAAAGAAAAATTTGAAAGGAGATTTGAGGAGATATGGAAAGAAATTGAAAGAAGGGTGAGTTTTTGGACAAAATTTGGGAATGATTTGAAGAATGATTTTAAATTTTTGAAAATTTGAAAGTGAATGATGAGAGATTGAAATGTATTTTTGTGAAAAAATATGGGTGAGAAAAGGAAAGTTTGAAAAAATCTGATTTGAAAACAAAATTGTGGTCCCCCCACCTTTCTGGCGTTAAACGCCCAGAATGGCACTCATTCTGGCGTTTAACGCCCAATTGGCACCCCTTTTGGGCGTTTAACGCCCAGCCAGGTGCCCTGGCTGGCGTTAAACGCCAGAAATCCTTTAGCACTGGGCGTTTTTCTGAACGCCCAGGATGCTGCACACCTGGCGTTAAACGCCCAGAATGGTGCCCATTCTGGCGTTTAACGCCCAAAATGGCACCATTCCTGGCGTTAAACGCCCAGAATGGTACCCATTCTGGCGTTTAACGCCCAAAATGCCCCTTACTGGCGTTTTTTCGCCAGTAAGCTCTTTTTCTCTGCTTTTTGAGCTGAATCCTTCTGTAACTCTGTGAATTCCTTCATTTTTGATACTTGCCTTTGTAAGAACAAATCATACAACCTACTAATGACTGGGTTGCCTCCCAACAAGCGCTTCTTTACTGTCTTTAGCTGGACCTTCACTGAGAATCACTCAAGTCTCAGTTTTGAGCATTCCTGCTCAAAGTTTCCTTCAAGATAATGCTTGATTCTCTGTCCATTAACAATGAACCTTTTGTCGGAATCAGTATCCTGAAGCTCAACATATCCATATGGTGACACTCCTGTAATCACATACGGACCCCTCCACCGGGATTTGAGTTTTCCTGGAAACAGTCTGAGCCTAGAGTTGAAGAGCAGAACTTTTTGTCCTGGCTCAAAGACTCTGGTTGACAACTTCTTGTCATGCCATTTCTTTGCCTTTTCCTTATAAATTTTTGCATTTTCAAAGGCATTGAGTCTGAACTCCTCTAGCTCATTTAGCTGGAGCAATCTTTTTTCACCAGCTAACTGTGCATCCATGTTTAGGAATCTGGTTGCCCAGTAGGCCTTATGTTCCAGTTCCACAGGCAAATGACAGGCCTTCCCATACACCAGTTGGTATGGAGAGGTTCCTATAGGAGTCTTGAATGCTGTTCTGTATGCCCACAGAGCATCATCCAAGCTCTTTGCCCAATCCTTTCTTCGGGCTATCACAGTCCGTTCCAGGATTCTCTTTAGTTCTCTGTTAGAGACTTCAACTTGCCCATTTGTCTGTGGATGGTACAGAGTTGCCACTTTGTGGCTAATTCCATATCTAACCATAGCAGAGTATAGCTGTTTGTTGCAGAAATGAGTGCCTCCGTCACTGATTAATACTCTGGGAACACCAAATCTGCTGAAGATGTTTTTCTGGAGGAATTTTAGCACGGTCTTGGTATCATTAGTGGGTGTAGCAATTGCTTCTACCCACTTAGATACATAGTCCACTGCCACCAGAATGTAAGTGTTTGAGTATGATGGTGGGAATGGTCCCATGAAGTCAATTCCCCATACATCAAACAATTCTATCTCTAATATCCCTTGTTGAGGCATGGCATATCCATGAGGCAAGTTGCCAGCTCTTTGGCAACTGTCACAGTTACGCACAAACTCTCGGGAATCTTTATAGAGAGTAGGCCAGTAGAAGCCACATTGGAGGACTTTAGTGGCTGTTCGCTCACTTCTAAAATGTCCTCCATACTGTGATCCATGGCAATGCCATAGGATCCTTTGTGCTTCTTCTCTGGGTACACATCTGCGGATCACTCCGTCAGCACATCTCTTAAAGAGATATGGTTCATCCCAGAGGTAGTACTTGGCATCTGAAATTAATTTCTTTCTTTGCACGTAGCTGTACTCCTTGGGAATGAACCTCACAGCTTTATAATTTGCAATATCTGCAAACCATGGAGCTTCCTGAATGGCAAAGAGTTGCTCATCTGGGAAAGTCTCAGAGATCTCAGTAGAAGGGAGGGACGCCCCAGCTACTGGTTCTATTCGGGACAGATGATCAGCTACTTGGTTTTCCGTCCTTTTTCTGTCTCTTATTTCTATATCAAACTCTTGCAGAAGCAGCACCCATCTTATAAGCCTGGGTTTTGAATCCTGCTTTGTGAGTAAGTATTTATGAGCAGCATGGTCAGTGTACACAACCACTTTGGATCCTACTAGATAGGATCTAAACTTGTCAATGGCATAGACCACTGCAAGTAACTCTTTTTCTGTGGTTGTGTAGTTCTTCTGTGCGTCATTTAGAACACGGCTGGCATAGTAAATGACGTGCAGAAGCTTGTTATGCCTTTGTCCCAACACTGCACCAATGGCATGGTCACTGGCATCACACATTAATTCAAATGGCAATGTCCAATCTGGTGCAGAGATGACTGGTGCTGTGACCAGCTTAGCTTTCAGGGTCTCAAATGCTTGCAGACACTGGGTGTCAAACACAAATGGTGTGTCTGCAGCTAACAGGTTACTCAGAGGTTTTGCAATTTTCGAAAAATCCTTTATAAACCTTCTGTAGAATCCTGCATGCCCCAGAAAACTTCTGATTGCCTTAACATTGGCAGGTGGTGGTAATTTTTCAATTACCTCTACCTTTGCCTTATCCACCTCTATCCCCCTGCTTGAAATTTTGTGCCCAAGGACAATCCCTTCAGTCACCATAAAGTGACATTTCTCCCAGTTTAAAACCAGGTTAGTCTCTTGGCACCTTTTCAGGACAAGGGCTAGGTGATTAAGACAGGAGCTGAATGAGTCTCCATATACTGAGAAGTCATCCATGAAGACTTCCAGAAATTTCTCTACCATATCTGAGAAGATAGAGAGCATGCACCTCTGAAAGGTTGCAGGTGCATTGCACAGACCAAAAGGCATCCTCCTATAGGCAAACACGCCAGAAGGGCAAGTGAATGCTGTTTTCTCTTGGTCCTGAGGATCTACTGCAATTTGGTTGTAGCCTGAATAGCCATCCAAAAAGCAGTAATAATCATGGCCAGCTAGTCTTTCTAGCATTTGGTCTATGAATGGTAAAGGAAAATGATCCTTTCTGGTGGCTGTATTGAGCCTTCTGTAGTCAATACACATGCGCCACCCTGTGACTGTCCTTGTAGGAACCAGTTCATTTTATTCATTATGAACCACTGTCATGCCTCCCTTTTTGGGAACAACTTGGACAGGGCTCACCCAGGGGCTATCAGAAATAGGATAAATAATCCCAGCCTCTAGTAATTTAGTGACCTCTTTCTGCACCACCTCCTTCATGGCAGGATTTAGCCTCCTCTGTGGTTGGACCACTGGTTTGGCATTATCCTCCAATAGGATCTTGTGCATGCATCTAGCTGGGCTAATGCCCTTAAGATCACTTATGGACCACCCAAGAGCTGTCTTGTGTGTCCTTAGCACTTGAATCAGTGCTTCCTCTTCCTGTGAATTTAAAGCAGAGCTTATAATCACTGGAAAAGTGTCACCCTTTCCCAGAAATGCATATTTCAGGGATGGTGGTAGTGGTTTGAGTTCAGGCTTGGGAGGCTTATCCTCCTCCTGAGGAATTTTCGAAAATTCCTTTGCCTCCTCTAATTCTTCTTGATCAGGTTGAGCATCTTTGAAGATGTCCTCAAGCTCTGATTCTAGGCTTTCAGCCATATTGATCTCTTCTACCAAGGAGTCAATAATGTCAGCGCCCATGCAGTCATTTGGTGTATCTGGATGCTGCATAGCTTTTACAGCATTCAACTTGAACTCATCCTCATTGACTCTCAAGGTGACTTCCCCTTTTTGTACATCAATGAGAGTTCGTCCAGTTGCTAGGAAGGGTCTTCCTAGAATGAGAGTTGCACTCTTGTGCTCCTCCATTTCCAGCACCACAAAGTCAGTTGGAAAGGCAAATGGCCCAACCTTGACAATCATGTCCTCAATTATGCCTGATGGGTATTTAATAGAGCCATCAGCAAGTTGGAGGCATATCCGGGTTGGTTTGACTTCTCCAGTCAACCCAAGCTTTCTGATAGTGGATGCAGGTATTAGATTGATGCTTGCTCCAAGATCACATAGAGCTGTCTTGGTGCAAGCACCTTCTAATGTGCATGGTATCATAAAGCTCCCTGGATCTTGAAGCTTTTCTGGTAAGCTCTTTAATATGACTGCACTGCATTCTTCAGTGAGAAACACTTTTTCAGTTTCTCTCCAATCCTTCTTATGACTTAAGATTTCTTTCATGAATTTAGCATAAGAAGGTATTTGCTCAAGTGCCTCTGCAAACGGAATCTTTATTTCAAGAGTCCTTAGATAGTCTGCAAAGCGGGCAAATTGCTTATCCTGTTCCGCTTGGCGGAGTTTTTGAGGATAAGGCATCTTGGCTTTATATTCTTCAACCTTAGATGCTGCAGGTTTATTCCTTATAGAAGTGGTTGAAGAAGCCTTGTTAGAGGGATTACTGTCAGCACTCTCAGGTGTCTGATTCTCCCCAGGCGTCTGAACGCCAGGATTGGGTGGAAATTGGGCGTTTAACGCCAACTTTTCCCCCTTTTCTGGCGTTTGAACGCCAGAACTGGGCAAGGACTGGGCGTTTAACGCCAGCTTTCCTTCCCTTTCTGGCGTCTGAACGCCAATGACATTCCTCTCTGGGCTCTTACTGTCCTCAGAGGGATTTTGAACAGTGGTTTGGTTGTCCTCTGTCAATTGTTCCTTGTTTGGCTTTTTACTCTTTTGAGCAGTGTTATTCAGGGTCTTCCCACTCCTCAATTGAACTGCTTGACATTCCTCTGTTATCTGTTTAGATATTTGCTGTTTTGCTTGATTTAACTGCAGTTCTATGCTCTTGTTAGCAACTTTAGTTTCATGGAGCATCTCTTTAAAGTCTGCTAACTGTTCTGTCATCAGGAGCAATTGTTGATTAAGCTCAATTATTTGTTCTTGAGGACTAGGGTCAGTGACTACTGCCATGGCTTCCTTTTTTGGAGAGAACTCATTGCTAGAGTACAAATATTGGTTTCTAGCAACAGTGTCTATAAGCTCTTGAGCTTCTTCAATTGTCTTCCTCATGTGTATAGATCCACCAGCTGAGTGGTCTAAAGACATCTGAGCTTTTTCTGTAAGCCCATAGTAGAAAATGTCTAACTGTACCCACTTTGAAAACATTTCAGAGGGACATTTCCTTAGCATACCTCTATACCTCTCCCAGGCATTATAAAGGGATTCATTATCCTCTTGTTTAAAGCCTTGGATGTCCAGTCTTAACTGTGTCATCCTTTTTGGAGGGTAAAAATGATTCAGGAATTTGTCTGACAACTGTTTCCATGTCTTTATGCTTGCTGTAGGTTGGTTATTCAACCACCTTTTAGCTTGATCTTTTACAGCAAATGGAAACAGTAATAGTCTGTAGACATCCTGATCTACCTCTTTATCATGTACTGTGTCAGCAATTTGTAAAAACTGTGCCAGAAACTCAGTAGGTTCTTCCTGTGGAAGACCGGAATACTGGCAATTTTGCTGCACTATGATAATGAGTTGAGGATTTAGTTCAAAGCTGCTTGCTTTGATGGGAGGTGTACAGATGCTACTCCCATATGCAGCTGTAATGGGGTTAGCATATGACCCCAGAGTCCTTTTGGACTGATTAATCCCACTTGAGTCCATAATGGACAAAAGGGAAATGATAATGATTGCAAGGAGATAAATTTTGTTGTTTTTTTTTTGAATTAACGAAAAAAAATAAAATAATAAAAAAGAAAATTAAAATAAAAATTCGAAAATCAAAAAGAAAATAAGATCAAAGCAAATTGAAAACTGAATCAATTAGTTAATAAAAAAGATTTTGAAAACAGCAATTAAAAAGATATGATTGAAAAATTTTTATGAAAAAGATTTGATTTTGAAAATCACTTGATTTCTTTCCCACTTTTATTTTCGAAAATCAATTAGTGTTTTTCAAAATGTTTTCAAAATCTTTTACTTGATTTTCGAAAATTACTTCCCCTCTTCTCACATCCTTCTATTTATGGACTAACACTATTCCTTAATGCAAAATTCGAACTCCATCTTCTTTGATAAGTTCGAATTTTCTACTTCTGCCTTCTATTTTTCTTTTCCTCTGACACCTCAAGGAATCTCTATACTGTGACATAGAGGATTCCACATTTTCTTGTTCTCTTCTCTTTCTTATGAGCAAGAGCAAGGACAAAAGCATTCTTGTTGAGGCTGATCCTGAACCTGAAAGGACCTTGAAGCGAAAGCTAAGAGAATCCAAGGCACAACTCTCTGTAGAGGACCTAACAGAAATCTTCAAAGAAGAAGAACCCATGGCAGCCGAAAATAACAACAATGCCAACAATGCAAGGAAGGTGCTGGGTGACTTTACTGCACCTACTCCCGACTTCTATGGGAGAAGCATCTCTATCCCTGCCATTGGAGCAAACAACTTTGAGCTTAAGCCTCAATTAGTTTCTCTAATGCAATAGAATTGCAAGTTCCATGGACTTCCATTGGAAGATCCTCATCAGTTTTTAGCTGAGTTCTTGCAAATCTGTGACACTGTCAAGACTAATGGGGTTGACCTTGAGGTCTACAGACTTATGCTATTCCCTTTTGCTGTAAGAGACAGAGCTAGAATATGGTTGGACTCACAACCTAAAGAAAGCCTAAACTCTTGGGAAAAGCTAGTCAATGCCTTCTTGGCAAAGTTCTTTCCACCTCAAAAATTGAGTAAGCTTAGAGTGGAAGTCCAAACCTTCAGACAGAAGGAAGGAGAGTCCCTCTATGAAGCTTGGGAAAGATACAAACAATTCATCAGAAAGTGTCCCACTGATATGCTTTCTGAATGGAGCATCATTGGAATTTTCTATGATGGTCTCTCTGAACTATCCAAGATGTCTTTGGATAGCTCTGCTGGAGGATCTCTTCATCTGAAGAAGACGCCTACAGAAGCTCAAGAGCTGATTGAAATGGTTGCAAATAACCAATTCATGTACACTTCTGAAAGGAATCCTGTGAACAATGGGACCAATCAGAAGAAAGGAGTTCTTGAGATTGACACTCTAAATGCCATACTGGCTCAGAATAAAATATTGACTCAACAAGTCAATATGATTTCTCAAAGTCTGTCTGGAATGCAAAATGCAGCAAGCAGTACTAAGGAAGCTTCATCTGAAGAAGAAGCTTATAATCCTGAGAACCCTTCAATAGAAGAGGTGAATTACATGGGAGAACCCTATGGAAACACTTATAATCCTTCATGGAGAAATCATCCAAATCTCTCATGGAAGGATCAACAGAGACCTCAACAAGGTTTCAACAACAATAATGGTGGAAGAAACAGGTTTAGCAATAGCAAGCCTTTTCCATCATCTTCTCAGCAACAGACAGAGAGTTCTAAGCAGAATACCTCTGACTTAGCAACCATGGTCTCTGATCTAATCAAAACCACTCAAAGTTTCATGACTGAAACAAGGTCCTCCATTAGAAATTTGGAGGCACAAGTGGGTCAGCTGAGCAAGAAAATTACTGAACTCCCTCCTAGTACTCTTCCAAGCAATACAGAAGAAAATCCAAAAGGAGAGTGCAAGGCCATCAACATGGCCGAATTTGGAGAGGACGGAGAAGCAGTGAACGCCACTGAGGAAGACCTCAATGGACGTCCACTGGCCTCCAATGAGTTCCCCAATGAGGAACCATGGGAATCTGAGGCTCAAAATGAGACCATAGAGATTCCATTGGACTTACTTCTGCCATTCATGAGCTCTGATGAGTATTCTTCCTCTGAAGAGGATGAGTATGTCACTGAAGAGCAAGTTGCTAAATACCTTGGAGCAATCATGAAGCTAAATGACAAGTTATTTGGAAATGAGACTTGGGAGGATGAACTCCCTTTGCTCACCAAAGAACTGGATGACTTGTCTAGGCAGAAATTACCTCAAAAGAGACAGGATCCTGGGAAGTTTTCAATACCTTGTACCATAGGCACCATGACCTTCAAGAAGGCCTTGTGTGACCTAGGGTCAAGTGTAAACTTCATGCCTCTCTCTGTAATGGAGAAGCTAGGGATCTTTGAGGTGCAAGCTGCAAGAATCTCACTAGAGATGGCAGACAACTCAAGAAAACAAGCTTATGGACTTGTAGAGGATGTTCTGGTAAAAGTTGAAGACCATTACATCTCTGCTGATTTCATAGTCTTAGAGACTGGGAAGTGCATGGATGAATCCATCATCCTTGGCAGACCCTTCCTAGCCACAACAAAGGCTGTGATTGATGTTGATAGAGGAGAAATGATCATTCAAGTGAATGAAGAATCCTTTGTGTTTAAGGCTCAAGGATATCCCTCTGTCACCATGGAGAGGAAGCATGAAGAGCTTCTCTCAAAACAGAGTCAAACAGAGCCCCCACAGTCAAACTTTAAGTTTGGTGTTGGGAGGCCACAACCAACTTCTAAGTTTGGTGTTGAACCCCCACATTCAAACTCTAAGTTTGGTGTAGGGAGGTTGGTGCACGAAATTGCAATCACACTTTTGCAACCCCGCACAACTAACCAGCAAGTGCACTGGGTCGTCCAAGTAATACCTTGCGTGAGCAAGGGTCGATCCCACGGAGATTGTCGGCTTGGAGCAAGCTATGGTTATCTTGTAAATCTTAGTCAGGATATCAGAAACTATCAGGATTGATTGTGAAAAGCTAAAGAACATGAAATGATTACTTGTTTTGCAGTAATGGAGAATAGGTTGAGGTTTGGAGATGCTCCATCTTCTGAATCTCTGCTTTCCTACTGTCTTCTTCTTCAAACACGCAAGTCTCCTTCCATGGCAAGCTGTATGTAGGGTTTCACCGTTGTCAATGGCTACCTCCCATCCTCTCAGTGAAAACGATTGCATATGCTCTGTCACAGCACGCGGAATTCATCTGTCGGTTCTCGGTCAGGCCGGAATAGAATCCAGTGATTCTTTTGCGTCTGTCACTAACGCCCCGCCTGCTAGGAGTTTGAAGCACGTCACAGTCATTCAATCATTGAATCCTACTCAGAATACCACAGACAAGGTTTAGACCTTCCGGATTCTCTTGAATGCCGCCATCAATTCTAGCTTATACCACGAAGATTCCGGTTAAAGAACCCAAGAGATAACTACTTAATCTAAGGTAGAACGGAGGTGGTTGTCAAGCACGCGTTCATAGTTGAGAATGATGATGATTGTCACGGATCATCACATTCATCCGGGTTAAGAACAAGTATTATCTTTGAATGGAAGCAAGCATGATTGAATGAGAAACAGTAGTAGTTGCATTAATCCATCAAGACACAGCAGAGCTCCTCACCCCCAACCATGGGGTTTAGAGACTCATGCCGTGGAAAGTACACAAAGAAAACGTGTAAAGTGTCATGAGGTACAGATACAATGTCAAATGATCCTATTAATAGTAAACTAGTAGCCTAGGGTATACAGAGATGAGTAAATGACTTAAAAATCCACTTCCGGGCCCACTTGGTGTGTGCTTGGGTTGAGCAATGAAGCATTTTCGTGTAGAGACCTTTTCTGGAGTTAAACGCCAGCTTTCATGCCAGTTTGGGCGTTTAACTCCAAGTTTCATGCCAGTTCCAGCGTTAAACGCTGGAATTTCTGAGGCCGAATTGCTATGCCGGTTTGGGCCATCAAATCTTGGACAAAGTATGGACTATCATATATTGCTGGAAAGCCCAGGATGTCTACTTTCCAACGCCATTGAGAGCGCGCCAATTGGGCTTCTGTAGCTCCAGAAAATCCATTTCGAGTGCAGGGAGGTCAGAATCCAACAGCATCTGCAGTCCTTTTTGGTCTCGGAATCAGATTTTTGCTCAGGACCCTCAATTTCAGCCAGAAAATACCTGAAATCACAGAAAAACACACAATCTCATAGTAAAGTCCAGAAAAGTGAATTTTAGCTAAAAACTAATAAAAATATACTAAAAACTAACTAGATCATACTAAAAACATACTAAAAACAATGCCAAAAAGCATACAAATTATCTGCTCATCAGAGGTTCCAACATTGCTCTGAGTATCTGTGAGGCTCCATGAGAGCCCTCTGTCAAGCTACTGACATTAAAGAAGTGCTTGTTGGGAGGCAACCCAATGTTATATTTTATTTATTTTCTTTTGTTATTTTATGTTTTCTGTAGGTTGATGATCATGAGAAGTCACAAAATCAATTGAAAAAGCAAAAACAGAATGAAAAACAGAAAGAAAAATAGCACACCCTGGAGGAAGATCCTGCTGGCGTTTAAACGCCAGTAAGGTTAGCAGATGGGCGTTTAACGCCCATTCTGGCACCATTCTGGGCGTTTAACGCCAGAAAGGGGCACCAGACTGGCGTTAAACGCCAGTAAAGGGCAAGAACTTGGCGTTAAACGCCAAAAATGGGCACCAGCCCGGCGTTTATCGCCAGATTTGGCACAAAGAGCAAATTTGCTCGCCACTTGGTGCAGGGATGACTTTTCCTTGACTCCTCAGGATCTGTGGACCCCACAGGATCCCCACCTACCCCACCACTCACATTCATCCTTCATAAAACCCCACCTACCTCACCATTCAAATTCAAACCACTTTCCCACCCAAACCCTCCCATAGATGACCGAACCATCACCCTCCCCCCACTCCTATATAAACCCATCTTCACTCCTTCATTTTCCCACAACATAAACACTCTTTCTCCTCCTTTGGCCGAACCATAAAGCCTTCCCCATTTCCTTCATTTCTTCTTCTTCTACTCTCTTCTTTCTTCTTTTGCTCGAGGACGAGCAAACCTTTTAAGTTTGGTGTGGTAAAAGCATTGCTTTTTGTTTTTCCATAACCATTTATGGCATCCAAGGCCGGAGAAACCTCTAGAAAGAGGAAAGGGAAGGCAAAAGCTTTCACCTCCGAGTCATGGGAGATGGAGAGATTCATCTCAAGGGTGCATCAAGACCACTTCTATGAAGTTGTGGCCTTGAAGAAGGTGATCCCCGAGATCCCTTTCAAACTCAAAAAGGGTCAACTTTGATCAAAGGTTGGACCAAGTCCTCATAAACATTTGTGAAGAGGGCGCTCAATGGAAGAGAAACTCAAGAGGGAAGCCGGTTCAACTGAGAAGGCATGACCTCAATCCCATCACTAAGAAAAGGATGGAGAAAGCATGAGGAAATTCCTCCTCATAAAATCCCTGAGATGCCTCAAGGGATGCACTTTCCTCCACAAAACTATTGGGAGCAAATCAACACCTCCCTAGGAGAATTGAGTCCAACATGGGACAACTAAGGGTGGAGCACCAAGAACATTCCATCCTCCTCCATGAGATAAGAGAAGATCAAAGAACCATGAGAGAGGAACAACAAAGACAAGGAAGAGACATTGAGGAGCTCAAGCACTCCATAAGACCTTCAAGAGGAAGAACAAGCCGCCATCACTAAGGTGGACCCGTTCTTTAATTTTCTTGTTCTTTATTTTTCTGTTTTTCGAAATTTTATGCTTATGTTTATCTATGTTTGTGTCTTGTGATCATTAGTGTCTTAGTGTCTATGCCTTAAAGTTATGAATGTCCTATGAATCCATCACCTTTCTTAAATGAAAACTGTTTTTATTACAAAAGAACAAGAAGTACAGGATTTCGAATTCATCTTTAAAACTAGCTTAATTAGTTTGATGTGGTGACAATACTTTTTGTTTTCTGAATGTATGCTTGAACAGTGCATATGCCTTTTGAATTTGTTGTTCATGAATGTTAAAATTTTTGGCTCTTGAAAGAATGATGAAAAAGGAGACATGTTATTGAGGATCTGAAAAATCATAAAAATGATTCTTGAAGCAAGAAAAAGCAGTGAATTCAAAAAAAAAATAAAAAAACAAAAAAAAAACAAAAAAAAGGGGAGAAAAAGAAAAAGAAAGAAAAAGAAAGAAATAAAGTTGTGTGATGACAAGTCATCATATACCCATTTTTCAAGCTAATTTCACTTGTTTTGTTAGCATTTATGCACTTTCTTGCATCCTAAGTAAGTGATTTGGAGTGAAAATGCATAACTTCTCTAAATCAAGCAACCACCATGAAATTAATGATAATCCATGAGGTTTAAGCTAATTTTAATTGAATTTTAATTGATTTATAAGCCTCTTGAATTTAGTGATACTTGGAGTGGTTGTTTTGGTTTATTATAGGTGAAGAAAAGAAAAGAAAAGGAAAAGCGTGGCCTAAGAAGTGTAGCCCAAGGAAAGGAAAGCGTGGTCAAGGCAAGAGGAAGTGTGTCGCATGCAAGGGGGAGGCAAACATTGCCCTCCACAAGGGCACACTGCCCTCTAGGAGGGCAACATAAGGAAACCAAACAAGGAAGGCAACTCTGCCCTGCCCACTACAAGGGCAGAGCACAAAAGTGTGCCTTGGAACCAAGAAGAAGAGAACCTTGCCCTGCCCTCCACAAGGGCAGTATCGGGCTCACCAAGGAAGAAAATCAAAGGAAAAATGTCACCCATGCATGCCACAAGACTCGAACACGGACCAAGGAAGAAACAAAGAACTAAGGTTGAGTGCCGTGCCAAGAAACCAAGGAAATTAATTGAACGTGTGTCCCAGCCGTGTTTCGAACACGGGACAGCAAAGTGGCAACACTGCCCTGCCCTCCGCGAGGGCAGGGCAGCATTTGGATGGTGCACAAATCTGGCGCACCAAGAAGTGGATCTGGCGCACCGTGGCACATTCCTGGCAGCACCAGCACGCACCAAGCTCGATCCTGGCAGCACCAAATTTTCCTGCCCTGCCCTCCGCGAGGGCAGGGCAGCATCCTATGCACCAAGGAAATTTCTGGCGCACCAATTCTTGATTCTGGCGCACCAACTCTTGATTCTGGCAGCACCAACAGCGCACCAAGGCATTTCTGGCGCACCAACTTTTCCTATCCTGCCCTTGGCGTGGGCAGGGCAGCATTCTGCGCACCAAACACGCACCAGACCGCACCAAGGCCGCACCAACATGCACCAAATCCTGCCCTGCCCTCCACAAGGGCAGGGCAGCCTCCTGGGAGCAACTTTTCATGGGCCGAAAATTCAAATTAAAACCCCATTTTAATTCATTTCTTCACCAAATCAAAAGCCCATCCAAATCCCAAAATCCAAGAATAGAAAGTGTATAAATAGAAGCTAGTTTGATGTAATTAGGACACTTTTGACTTACCTTTAGCTTGGCTTTTGAATTTTGCACTTTCTTTGAGCTTTGAATTTCTTGTAATTGTTCTTGAGAGACTTGACCGAGAGCTCAGAGGATTAAGGGAGAATTGACTGATCTCCTTCCTCATTCTTACTCGGGCAATTCTACTCTTCTGTTTCTGAGTTTTGGGTGTGTGAAATTAAGGAAATTCTGTCTCAATTCCCATCTAAAATCTCTTTACATCATTTTCTGCATAATTGAATTTGATTTCTGTTCTTCTACTACTTCTTCTTTAATTTTCTGTCAATTGCTTTGATAACTCGGATCTGGGAAGGAAATTGGGTTTTAGGCTCTGCTACCTAAGCTCTTGAGTCCTGAGATCACAATTTACTTGGGTTCTTCTGTGAACCTTGCTGCATTTTACTTTAATTTTCTGTTTAAGCTTCCATTGCTTCCAATTCAATTCCTGCTATATTAACTGTGGCAATTCAATTTCTCTTTGTTTATATTCTGCAATCCCAGTCCTCAAACCCCTTTTATTTTCAAGCCATTTATCTTTCTTGCCATTTAAGTTACTGCAATTTACATTTCTTGCACTTTAAGTTTCAGTCATTTACTTTCTTGTTCTTTAAGATTCAGTCTATTTTACTTTCCTGTTCTTTAGTTCACTGCAATTTTCCCTCTCCCTTTACATTTCAAGCAATTTATCTTCTGTTAAATACAACCCACTCAACCAAAACTTGATTTGCTTGACTAAATCAACCACTAAACTAAAATTGCTCAATCCTTCAATCCCTGTGGGATCGACCTCACTCATGTGAGTTATTATTACTTGATGCGACCCGGTACACTTGCTGGTGAGTTTTGTGTTGGATCGTTTTCCACACATCATTGTGATCCAAGGCAAAAAGAGTGTGCTTAAGAACCCTGGACACCTCTAATTGGGGACTCTAGCAAAGCTGAGTCACAATCTGAAAAGGTTCACCCAGTTATGTGTCTGTGGCATGTATGTATCCGGTGGTAATACTGGAAGACAGAGTGCTTTGGGCCATGGCTAAGACTCACAAAGTAGCTGTGTTCAAGAATCATCATACTTAACTAGGAGAATCAATAACACTATCTGGACTCTGAGTTCCTAAAGAAGCCAATCATTCTGAATTTCAAAGGATAAAGTGAGATGCCAAAACTGTTCAGAGGCAAAAAGCTACCAGTCCCGCTCATCTAATTAGAGCTAAGTTTCATTGATAATTTGGAGTCTATAGTATATTCTCCTCTTTTTATCTTATTTGATTTTCAGTTGCTTGGGGACAAGCAACAATTTAAGTTTGGTGTTGTGATGAGCGGATAATTTGTACGCTTTTTGGCATTGTTTTTAGTATGTTTTTAGTATGATCTAGTTAGTTTTTAGTATATTTTTATTAGTTTTTAGTTAAAATTCACTTTTCTGGACTTTACTATGAGTTTGTGTGTTTTTCTGTGATTTCAGGTATTTTCTGACTGAAATTGAGGGACCTGAGCAAAAATCTGATTCAGAGACTAAAAAGGACTGCAGATGCTGTTGGATTCTGACCTCCCTGCACTCGAAGCGGATTTTCTGGAGCTACAGAAGCCCAATTGGCGCGCTCTCAACGGCGTTGGAAAGTAGACATCCTGGGCTTTCCAGAAATATATGATAGTTCATACTTTGCCCAAGATTTGATGGCCCAAACCGGCGTTCAAAGTCACCCTCAGAATTCCCAGCGTTAAACGCCGGAACTGGCACAAGAATGGGAGTTAAACGCCCAAACTGGCATAAAAGCTGGCGTTTAACTCCAAGAAGAGTCTCTACACGAAAATGCTTCAATGCTCAGCCCAAGCACACACCAAGTGGGCCCGGAAGTGGATTTTTATGTCATTTACTCATCTCTGTACACCCTAGGCTACTAGTTCTCTATATATAGGACCTTTTACTATTGTATTTGGAGCTTTTGATCATGTTTTTATGATTGAACCCTCTTTGGTTTGTTCTTATGTATTTTCAATGGTGGAGTTTCTACACACCATAGATTAAGGTGTGGAGCTCTGCTGTACCTCGAGTATTAATGCAATTACTATTGTTCTTCTATTCAATTCCGCTTGTTCTTGTTCCAAGATATCACTTGTTCTTCAACTTGATGAATGTGATGATCCGTGATACTCATCATCATTCTCAACTATGAACGTGTGCCTGACAACCACCTCCGTTCTACCTTAGATTGGGTGAATATCTCTTGGATTCCTGATACACGATGCATGGTTGATTGCCTGGCAACCGAGTGCTCGCCTGACAACCGAGCCAGCCATTCCGTGAGATCAGAGTCTTCGTGGTATAGGCTAGAACTGATGGCGGCATTCAAGAGAATCCAGAAGGTCTAACCTTGTCTGTGGTATTCTGAGTAGGATTCAATGATTGAATGACTGTGATGAGCTTCAAACTCCTGAAGGCAGGGCGTTAGTGACAGACGCAAAAGAATCACTGGATTCTATTCCGGCCTGATTGAGAACCGACAGATGGATAGCCGTGCCGTGACAGGGTGCGTTGAACATTTCCACTGAGAGGTGGGAGGTAGCCACTGACAACGGTGAAACCCTTGCATAAGCTTGCCATGGAAAGGAGTAAGAAGGATTGGATGAAGACAGTATGGAAGCAGAGAGACGGAAGGGACAAGCATCTTCATACGCTTATCTGAAATTCCTACCAATGAATTACATAAGTATCTCTATCTTTATCTCTATGTTTTATTCATATATCATCATTCATATCCATTTGAGTCTGCCTGACTAAGATTTACAAGGTGACCATAGCTTGCTTCATACCAACAATCTCTGTGGGATCGACCCTTACTCGCGTAAGGTTTATTACTTGGACGACTCAGTACACTTGCTGGTTAGTTGTGCGAAGTTGTGTTTATGCCATGGTATTGAACACCAAGTTTTTGGATTCATCACCGGGGATTATTTGTGTTGTGAAAAGTATTGATCACAATTTCGCATACCAACTTCCATTGGAAGATTCTCATCAGTTTTTAGCTGAATTCTTGCAAATCTGTGACACTGTCAAGACCAATGGGGTTGACCCTGAGGTCTACAAACTTATGCTATTTCCTTTTGCTGTAAGAGACAGAGCTAGGATATGGTTGGACTCACAACCCAAAGAAAGCCTGAACTCTTGGGAAAAGCTAGTCAATGCCTTCTTGCCAAAGTTCTTTCCACCTCAAAAATTGAGTAAGCTTAGAGTGGAAGTCCAAACCTTCAGACAGAAGGAAGGTGAATCCCTCTATGAAGCTTGGGAAAGATACAAACAATTGATCTGAAAGTGTCCTTCTCACATGCTTTCTGAATGGAGCATCATAGGTATCTTCTATGATGGTCTTTCTGAACTGTCCAAGATGTCATTGGACAGCTCTGCTGGAGGATCTCTTCATCTGAAGAAGACGCCTATAGAAGCTCAAGAACTCATTGAAATAGTTGCAAATAACCAATTCATGTACACTTCTGAAAGGAATCCTGTGAACAATGGGACGAATCAAAAGAATGGAGTTCTTGAGATTGATACTCTGAATGCCATATTGGCTCAGAACAAAATATTGACTCAGCAAGTTAATATGATTTCTCAAAGTCTGTCTGGAATGTAAGCTGCACCAGGCAGTACTAAGGACGTTTCATTTGAAGAAGAAGCTTATGATCCTGAGAACCCATCAATGGAAGAGGTGAATTACATGGGAGAACCCTATGGAAACACCTATAATCCTTCATGGAGAAATCATCCAAATCTCTCATGGAAGGATCAATAGAGACCTCAACAAGGTTTCAACAACAATAATGGTGGAAGAAACAGGTTTAGCAATGGCAAGCCTTTTCCATCATCTTCTCAGCAACAGACAGAGAATTCTAAGCAGAGCCACTCTGACTTAGCAACCATGGTCTCTGATCTAATCAAAACCACTCAAAGTTTCATGACTGAAACAAGATCCTCCATTAGAAACTTGGAGGCACAAGTGGGTCAGCTGAGTAAGAAAGTTACTGAACTCCCTCTTAGTACTCTTCCAAGCAATACAGAAGAGAATCCAAAAGGAGAGTGCAAGGCCATCAACATGGCCGAACTTGGAGAGGAGAAAGAGGCAGTGAGCGCCACTGAAGAAGGCCTCAATGGACGTCCACTGGACTCCAATGAGTTCCCTAATGAGGAACCATGGGAATCTGAGGCTCACACTGAGACCATAGAGATTCCATTGAATTTACTTCTGTCATTCATGAGCTCTGATGAGTATTCTTCCTCTGAAGAGGACGAAGATGTCATTGAAGAGCAAGTTGCTAAGTACTTGGAGCAATCATTAAGCTAAATGACAAGTTATTTGGTAATGAGACTTGGAAGGATGAACCCCCTTTGCTCACCAAAGAACTGGATGACTTGACTAGGCAGAGATTACCTCAAAGAGACAAGACCCTGGAAAGTTCTCAATACCTTGTACAGTAGGCACCATGACCTTCAAGAAGGCTCTGTGTGACCTAGGGTCAAGCATAAACCTCATGCCTCTTTCTGTAATGGAGAAGCTAGGGATCTTTGAGGTACAAGCTGCAAGAATCTCACTAGAGATGGCAGACAATTGAAGAAAACAAGCTTATGAACTTGTAGAGGATGTTCTGGTAAAGATTGAAGACCATTACATTCCTGATGATTTCATAGTCCTAGAGACTGGAAAGTGCATGGATGAATCCATCATCCTTGGCAGACCCTTCCTAGCCACAGCAAAGGCTGTGATTGATGTTGACAGAGGAGAATTGATCATTCAAGTGAATGAAGAATCCCTTGTGTTTAAGGCTCAAGGATATCCCTCTGTAACTATGGAGAGGAAGCATGAAGAGCTTCTCTCAAAACAGAGTCAAACAGAGCCCCCACAGTCAAACTCTAAGTTTGGTGTTGGGAGGCCACAACCAAATTCTAAGTTTGGTGTTGAACTCCCACATTCAAACTCTAAGTTTGGTGTTGGGAGGTTCCAACATTGCTCTGAGTATCTGTGAGGCTCCATGAGGGCCCACTGTCAAGCTAATGACATTAAAGAAACGCTTGTTGGGAGGCAACCCAATGTTATATTTATCTATTTTCCTTTTGTTATTTTATGTTTTCTATAGGTTGATGATCATGGGAAGTCATAAAATCAATTGAAAAAAAGCAAAAAATAGAATGAAAAATAGAAAGAAAAATAGCACACCCTGGAGGAAAGCTTACTGGCGTTTAAACGCCAGTGAAGACAGCAAATGGGCGTTTAACGCCCAGTCTGGTACCATTCTGGGCGTTTAACGCCAGAAAGGGGCACCATACTGGCGTTTAACGCCAGGAATGGGCAAGAAGCTGGCGTTAAACGCCAGAAATGGGCACCAGCCCGGCGTTTAACGCCAGGATTGGCAGAAGGAGTATTTTTGCTCGCCACTTGGTGCAGGGATGAATTATCCTTGACACCTCAGGATTTGTGGACCCCACAGGATCTCCACCTACCCCACCACTCTCTCTCTTCTTCACCCATTCACCAATCAACTCAACACCTCTTCCCCAAAACCCCTCACCTATCAAATCCCACCATTCTCTTCACCACTCACATCCATCCTTCATAAATCCCCACCTACCTCATCATTCAAATTCAAACCACTTTCCCTCCCAAACCCACCCATATTGGCCGAACCTTACCTCTCTATCCACCCCTATATAAACCCATCTTCACTCCTTCATTTTCACACAACCTACACACTACTTCTCCCCCTTGGCCGAAAAATAAAGCCACCTCCATCTCCTCTATTTCTTCTTCTTCTACTCTCTTCTTTCTGCTTTTGCTCGAGGATGAGCAAACCTTCTATGTTTGGTATGGTAAAAGCATTGCTTTTTGTTTTTTCATAACCATTTATGGAATCTAAGGCCAGAGAAACCTCTAGAAAGAGGAAAGGGAAGGCAAAAGCTTCCACCTCCGAGTCATGGGAGATGGAGAGATTCATCTCAAGGGTGCATCAAGACCACTTCTATGAAGTTGTGGCCATGAAGAAGGTGATCCCCGAGGTCCCTTTCAAACTCAAAAAGAGTGAATATCCGGAGATCCGACATGAGATCCGAAGAAGAGGTTAGGAAGTTCTTACCAACCCCATTCAACAAGTCGGAATCTTAATGGTTCAAGAGTTCTATGCCAATGCATGGATCACCAAGAACTATGATCAAAGTGTGAACCCGGACCCAAAGAATTGGCTTACAATTGTTCGGGGGAAATGCTTAGATTTTAGTCCGGAAAATGTAAGGTTGACATTCAACTTACCCATGATGCAAGGAGATGAACACCCTTACACTAGAAGTGTCAACTTTGATCAAAGGTTGGACCAAGTCCTCATAGATATTTGTGAAGAGGGCGCTCAATGGAAGAGAGATTCAAGAGGGAAGACAGTTCAACTGAGAAGGCAAGACCTCAAGCCCGTGGCTAGGGAATGGTTGGAGTTTATCCAACACTCAATGATTCTCACTAGCAACCGGTCCGAAGTCACTATAGATCGGGCTATCATGATTCATAGCATCATGATTGGAGAGGAAGTAGAAGTTCATGAGGTTATATCCCAAGAACTTTATAAGGTGGCGGACAAGTCCTCTACCTTGACAAGGTTAACCTTCCTTCATCTCATTTGTCACCTCTGTAATTCAGTTGGAGTTAACATAGAGGGAAACATCCTCATTGATGAGGACAAGCCCATCACTAAGAAAAGGATGGAGCAAACAAGAGATCCCACTCATCATGAAATCCCTGAGATGCCTCAAGGGATGCACTTTCCTCCACAAAACTATTGGGATCAAATCAACACCTCCCTAGGAGAATTGAGTTCCAACATGGGACAACTAAGGGTGGAGCACCAAGAACATTCCATCCTCCTCCATGAAATTAGAGAAGATCAAAGAATCATGAGAGAAGAGCAACAAAGGCAAGGAAGATACATTGAGGAGCTCAAGCACTCCATAAGATCTTCAAGAGGAAGAACAAGACGCCATCACTAAGGTGGACCCGTTCTTTAATTTCCTTGTTCTTTATTTTTCTGTTTTTCGAATTTTCATGCTTATGTTTATCTATGTTTGTGTCTTATGATCATTAGTGTCTTAGTGTCTGTGCCTTAAAGTTATGAATGTCCTATGAATCCATTACCTTTCTTAAATGAAAAATGTTCTTAATTGAAAAAGAAAAGAAGTGCATGAATTTTGAATTTTATAACAGATTAATTATTTTGATGTGGTGGTAATACTTTGACTTCTGAATGTATGCTTGAATAGTGCATATGTCTTTTGAATTTGTTGTTCATGAATGTTGGCTCTTGAAAGAATGATGAAAAAAAGAGACATGTTATTGAGGATCTGAAAAATCATAAAAATGATTCTTGAAGCAAGAAAAAGCAGTGAATACAAAAAAGGAGAGATTATGTGCGAAAAAAAGAGAGAGAGAGAAAACAATCAGAAAAAAAGCCAAAAGGCAAGGGTAAAAATAAAGTCGTGATCCAAGACAAAAAGATTGTGCTTAAGAACCCTGGACACCTCTAATTGGGGACTCTAGCAAAGTTGAGTCACAATCTGAAAAGGTTCACCCAGTTATGTGTCTGTGGCATGTATGTATTTGGTGGTAATACTGGAAGACAGAGTGCTTTAGGCCACGGCCAAGACTCATAAAGTAGCTGTGTTCAAGAATCATCATACTTAACTAGGAGAATCAATAACACTATATGGAGTCTGAGTTCCTATAGAAGCCAATCATTCTGAATTTCAAAGGATAGAGTGAGATGCCAAAACTGTTCAGAGGCAAAAAGCTAAAAGCCCCGCTCATCTAATTAATACTGATCTTCATAGATGTTTTTGGAATTCATTGCATATTCTCTTCTTTTTATCTTATTTGATTTTCAGTTGCTTGGGGACAAGCAACAATTTAAGTTTGGCGTTATGATGAGCGGATAATTTATACGCTTTTTGGTATTATTTTTAGTATGTTTTTAGTATGTTTTAGTTAGTTTTTATTATATTTTTATTAGTTTTTAGTTAAAATTCACTTTTCTGGACTTTACTATGATTTTGTGTGTTTTTCTATTTTCTGGCTGAAATTGAGGGACCTGAGCAAAAATCTGATTCAGAGGCTGAAAAGGACTGCAGATGCTGTTGGATTCTGACCTCCCTGCACTCAAAGTGGATTTTCTGGAGCTAAAGAAGCCCAATTGGCACGCTCTCAATTGCGTTGGAAAGTAGACATCATGGGCTTTCCAGCAATATATAATAGTTCATACTTTGCCCGAGATTTGATGGCCCAAACCGGCGTTCCAAATCAGCTCAAGACTGCCCGACGTTAAATGCCGGAACTGGCACAAGAATGGGAGTTAAACGCCCAAACTGGCACAAAAGCTGGCGTTTAACTCCAAGAAAAGTCTCTACACATGAAAGCTTCAATGCTCAGCCCAAGCACACACCAAGTGGGCCCGGAAGTGGATTTTTATGTCATTTACTCATTTTTGTAAACCCTAAGCTACTAGTTATCTATAAATAGGACCTTTTGCTATTGTATTTTACATCCTGGAATCTTTTGATCACTTTAGATCTGAGGATCATCTTTGGATGTCTAGTTCTTAGATTATGGGAGGCTGGCCATTCGGCCATGCCTAGACCTTGTTCTTATGTATTTTCAACGGTGGAGTTTCTACACACCATAGATTAAGGTGTGGAGCTCTGCTGTACCTCGAGTGTTAATGCAATTACTATTGTTCTTCTATTCAATTAAGCTCATTCTTGTTCTAAGATATTCATTCACACCCAAGAACATGATGAATGTGATGATTATGTGACGCTCATCATCATTCTCACTTATGAACGCGTGCCTGACAACCACTTCCGTTCTATAAGCAAACAAGGCTTGAATGTTTATCTCTTGGATTCCTTAATCAAAATCTTCGTGGTATAAGCTAGAATTGATGGCGGCATTCAAGAGAATCCGGAAGGTCTAAACCTTGTCTGTGGTATTCTGAGTAGGATTCGAGGATTGAATGACTGTGACGAGCTTCAAACTCCTGAAGGCTGGGCGTTAGTGACAGACGCAAAAGAATCACTGGATTCTATTCCAACCTGATTGAGAATCAACAGATGATTAGACGTGCTGTGACAGAGCGCGTTGAACATTTTCACTGAGAGGACGGGACTGTAGCCATTGACAATAGTGATGCCCAACATACAGCTTGCCATGGAAAGGAGTAAGAAGGATTGGATGAAGACAGTAGGAAAGCAGAGAGACGGAAGGGACAAAGCATCTCCATACGCTTATCTGAAATTCTCACCAATGAATTGCATAAGTATCTCTATCTTTATTTTATGTTTTATTCATCTTTTAATCATTAATCCTCCATTACCATTTGAATCCGCCTGACTGAGATTTACAAGATGACCATAGCTTGCTTCAGACCAACAATCTCTGTGGGATCGACCCTTACTCGCGTAAGGTTTATTACTTGGATGACTCAGTGCACTTGCTGGTTAGTTGTGCGAAGTTGTGATAAAGAGTTGAGATTGCAATTGAGCGTACCATGTTGATGGTGCCATTAATGATCACAATTTCGTGCACCAACATCTAAATAATATTATCCAACAATGGAAACAAGTCACGGAGCACCAAAAGAAAGCAATAGAAATGCAACAGTGGAATAAGAACATTTAACACCAATAGAAAAATAATAAACATAGAAAAGAAAATAAAAACATGCATACAGTTAAAATGCAATGAATGAAAATATGCAAATAAATTAAGTAAAATAGAATGAAAGAGAATAAGGAGGAGAAGTCAAAGAAATGAAGAAGAAGGAAGTAAGAATGGAAGAAGAAAGAATAAGAAGGGAGAGAAGAGAGAATGAGAAGGGAATCTGCAAAACGACGCATAAGCATCGCCCACGCGTACGCGTGGGTGAGCAGAAATCTAATCGATGCGCAAGCATTGGTCAAGCGTACGCGTCACCACTGGTTGTGCTAAACGCACAATACCAGCACCAAGGCAGTACAACTCTCGGCCAAATCACCCATTGACACCGATTTTCCATCCACGCGTACGCGTCGCTGATGCTTACACGTAGGTTGACTAAAATACGGGTGACGCGCACGCGTTGCCCACGCGTATGCGTGGGTTGGCTCGTGCACAAGGCACCCTTCCTACACAGCTCCCGCGTAACCTTCCGTAAGGTTTAGCGTCACATGTGACGCGTGCGTGAGATTCACGCGCACGTGTGGAACACGCTTTTCTCTCTTCTTTTTTTCTTTCATGAAGAATGCGAAATGCAGAATGCAGATGAATATGCAGAAATTATGAATGAATACTAATAAAAATAAAATAAAATAAAACTAAGAAGAATAAAAATGAAAGATCATACCATGGTGAGTTGTCTCCCACCTAGCACTTTTAGTTATTGTCCTTAAGTTGGACACTGGGTGAACTCCTTGTTATGGTGACTTGTGCTTGTACTGATCCTTGAATCCCCACCAATGTTTGTAATTTCAATAGTCTCCGGGATCCCAAACTAGGCATATAAAGCCTTCAAGCAAGTTAAAGCAAGTGACAAGGCCCAAAGAGTGTTGATTGCTAGAATGAATTTAGAGGGCCCAAACCTTGCTTTTGCACCCGTCTTTGTGTTGATCACCATTATTCCAACCGGGTGGCAAGCAATTTGAATTCTCACTGAAGTGTCCAAACAACTTCCTAGACCCATTCAATCGAGCTCTACACTAACCTTTGCATTTCAACTTGGAGCATACAACCATATTGAACCTTGCATGACAACTCCTACCACTAACCATCTCCCTCTTACTCTTAAAGCCACAAAGAGCTCTAAGTTGACCATCCATTTGCAGTAGTCTATATTCAAGTGGAAAAGTAAAGGTTAAGGATAAGAATTTTACCCAATTGAATGTTGTATTGGATGGTAATGGCTTTGGGGGAGGTGTTTCCAATGGTCATACAAGCTCCACTCCCTTGTGCTCTTCTTTGAATTCTTCCACCTCTTTGCAAGCCTCTTTAACTTCAACCGCTTCCTCTTGGTAGCTTTCTTCCAATTCAGTCTCTTCATCATTGCCTACCAAGGGCATGGGAGGCTGTGCTTCTTCGTCTTTAATCTCCATCGCTTGATCAACCTCTGCAAAGTCTTCAACCATGATATGCCTTGGAGGTTGTACACCCTCCTCAACATCAACATCAAACACCAAGGAGGCTCTATGACTGGACTTTTCCATGGAGGTTCCGCATCTCCCATGTCTTTAACCACTTCCTCCTTTGTGACAATTTCGGCTTTCTCCACTTGCTCTAATACAAAATCAAACTCATCCTTGATGTCTTCCTTCACTAATTCTTTAACCACTCCTTCGCCTTCAAGGGTCCCTGATAAACCACTATTTTATGGTTTATCTTGTGCTCAATTGAACGAATTTTATCAACTCTTTACCCACTTATTCATAATATTTGCATAGTTTTATATTTCCTTCCTGATTTTGTACTATGATTGAAAACGTGCTTCTTTGATCTTATATTTGCTTATTATTAATCCTATCTTATTACCATTAGATGCCTTGATATGTGTGTTAAGTGATCTCAGAGATTACAGGGCAGGAATGGCTCAGAGGATGGAAAGGAAGCATGCAAAAGTGGAAGGAATACAAGAAGTTGGAGAAATTGCTAAGCTGTCTAGCCTGACCTCTTTGCACTCAAATGGCTATAACTTTAGCTACAGAGGTCCAAATGACGCGGTTCCAGCTGCGTTGGAAAGCTAACGTCCGGGGCTTCGATTTGATATATAATCTGCCATAGCTGCCCTGACGCCAGGCAACGCGAATGCATGGGTCACACGGACGCGTGACCTGGCAGGAACACAACCCGCACGGCCGCGTGAGCCATGCGGCCGCGTCACTTTTCCGTGACCTGTACGGACCAGAAAGCGCTGGAAGTGACTTCTAGGCTGTTTCTGACTCAGTTTTCGGTCCAGAGAACACAGATTAGAGACTATAAAGTGGGGGAATGCATCCATTCATAAAGAGGCTCTCACATTCACAATTTTAGGAGTAGATGTAGTTTTTAGAGAGAGAGGCTCTCTCCTCTCTCTTAGGATTAGGATTTAGGATTTCTCTTAGTTTTAGGAGTGACTCTCAATCCCAGGTTCAACGTTCTTTTACTTTATATTCCTCTTTTTACTTTCAGATGCTTTAATGCTTGTATTAGATATGTTGCCTATTTGGCTTATGCTACATTCATGTTATGATTTTTTTAATTAATATTATTTGAGGTAATTCAGATTTAAGATTGATTTGCTCTGTTTAAGATTGCTTTCAATTTAATTTAGATATTTTTCTCCCTTTTGGCCTTGGTTAAATAATTGGTGACTCTTGAGTTATCAAACTCATTGTTGATTGAGAATTGGAATTCTTCAAGAATTAATTCATCCACTTAACTTACCTTCATAGTTAGAGGTTAATAAAGTGGGAGAAAAATCCAATTCTCATTACAATTGATAAGGATAACTGGGATAGGACCTCCAGTCTTCATACCTTGCCAAGAGTTTATTTTACAGTTATTTATTAATTTTTATTGCTTGAAAATATACCTGTGCACATTGCCCAAACTCCAAATTTCTCAAAACCCCAAATTTACAATCTCCATAACCAATAATAAGAACATACCTCCCTGCAATTCTTTGAGAAGATGACCCGAGGTTTGAATACTCGGTTATCAATTTCAAAGGGGTTTGTTACTTGTGACAACCAAAACGTTTGTACGAAGGGATTTTTGTCGGTTTAGAGACTATATCTACAACGCGACTGTTTTTATGATATTCTTTACTGGCAAAAATCCTAACGTCAAAATGGCGCCGTTGCC
Source organism: Arachis hypogaea (assembly GCF_003086295.3). Classification (NCBI taxonomy): domain Eukaryota; kingdom Viridiplantae; phylum Streptophyta; class Magnoliopsida; order Fabales; family Fabaceae; genus Arachis; species Arachis hypogaea. Next base: position 73,816,682 of record NC_092039.1, on the reverse strand, counting down.
GGGGAATTGCAAACGTGTGCCTTATTATTGGTTATTGTAAATATTTTATTTTTGCTTGTTTATATGTTTTTATTTTTATTTTTTATTTTTTTTCTTTTTCGTAAATTAAGAGGTTATTGGTTTTTATTTTAAAATTTTTATCTTATCTTATCTTATTTCAAAAATCAATTTTCAAATTTCAAATTTCAAAAAAATTCAAATTTCAAAAATTTAAAAATTCAAAATTTCAAATTTCAAAATTTAAAATTCAAAATTTAATTTTCAAAATTTAAATAACCTTTTAATTTAAATTTGTTTTTATTTTCGTTTTTAATTTTTATTTGCTATCATGAGTTCTCACCACCATCGCTATGAGTCTGGTTATAATTATGTTGCAGAAAGAAGAAATTATAATGAGAACAGGCATCAAGGTTGGAACAATCAAAGATGAGAGGAGTCACAAGGACTTGATCAATCCTCATGGCAACAACCACCTCCAATGGACTATCAACAACCACCACCATATGGCTATGAACCCTTTCCTCAACATAACTTTGGACCACCAAACTCACAAGTCCATTTCCGCCATTCACCTCCATATGACCCTAACCCTCAACCACCATACCAACCACCTTATGAGCCATATGAACCATATATAGAACCACCCCAATTCCAACCCAATTACTCCCAAGAACCACCACTTCAATATTCATCATCTCCATATCCATCAATCCAAGAGCACTATGATCCTACTTATGAAAGCCGAGTACATCAAGAGACAAAGGATCGTTTCAAGGAAACAGTGGATCGATTTCAGGCAACCATTCAACAACTGGAGCAAGTAGTAATTCAATGGGTTTCTAGGCGCTCAAATATACAAGGATCAGCCACAGCTCCATGTGGACAGTCTACTGAAGAGCGTAGCATGACAGAGATACTAGAAACCCCAGTGGACAGGACAGAGAATGAATTCGTACTAGAACAAGTAGAAGACGCTATCATTGTTCAAGAAGAAAAAGAAGTGGTTGAAGACTTAGGAGATGCAGAACCTCTATGGGAAAGTCAAGACATAGAGCCTCCTTCCAAGACGGTTGAAATTGATGCTGAGGAGGGTGTACAACCTCCAAAGCATATCATAGTTGAAGACTTGGAAGAGGTTGATCAAGAGATGGAGATTCAAGAAGAAGAAGCACAACCTACCATGCCCTTGGAAAGCAATGAAGAGGAGATTGAATTGAAAGAGAGCTACCAAGAGGAAGAGGTTGAAATTGAAGAAGCTTGCAAAGAGGTGGTAATTATCAGAGAGGAGCACAAGGGAGTGGAGCTTGCAATTTCATTAAAAATACCTCTCCCTAAGTTGCCATCATCCTTCACAACATTCAAGTGGGTAAAATTCATATCCCTTAGCTTTCTAATCCCACTTGAATATGGGCTACTGGAGACGGATGGTCAACTTAGAGCTCTTTGTGGCATCAAGAGTAAGAGGAAGATGGTCAGTGGTAAGAATTGTCCAGCAAGGTTCATCATGGTTGGAAGCTTTAAGTTTAAACGCAAAGGTTGGTATAAAGCTCAACTGAATGGGTCTAGGAAGCTGTTTGGTCGCTGCAGTGAGAATTCAGATCACCTTTCACCCGGCTGGAAAAATGCAGATCGAGACAAAAACGGGTGTAAAAGTAAAGTTTGGGATCCTGGAATCTGTTTTGGCATTTGTCACCCCGGGAGCCTAAGAATCTGTTTGAAGCTTCTTAAGGGCTTTACATGCTTAGTTTGGGATCCCGGAGGACACTGGAATCACAAACATTGGTGGAGATTCCTGGATGAGTTCAAGCACAAGCCACCATAACAGGAAGCCCACCAAATGTCCAACTTAAGGACTTTAACTAAAAGTGCTAGGTGGGAGACAACCCACCATGGTACGATCATTCATTTTTCATTTTTATTTAGTTTTATTTGTTTTCTAGTTTTATTTTATTTTATTATATTGAACCTGGAGTTTTGCGTCACATTCATATTAACACTGCATTCTTCATTTTTCAAAAAAAATAGGGATTTTCGCACGCGACGCGACAGCGTCGCCGACGCGTCTGCGTCGTATGTGCGTTTGGAAGAAAATGAAGATGAACAGAGAGTCACGCGAAAGCGTGGCTGCAGGCATGCCAATGGCACAAATTACCTCACGCGACCGCGTCGCTGATGCGACCGCGTCGCATGGAAATCATGGCCTCCCACGCGGTCGTGTGCCCCATGCGACCGCGTGCCCTGAGTTTTCGACGTAAAAGGGTGAACAGTCACATTCTGTGCGAGAGTGATGCTGGATTTGTGCTGGAAGCACAATCCTTGTCACGCGATCGCGTCGGTGACGCGGCCGCGTCGTTCATTTTATAATACACACTCATGCGATCGCGTGATCCACGCGATCGCGTCACCCGATTTTGGCAATTAACATAAATTGAACAGAGAGTTGTGCTGGAGCGAGGCTGCACTCGTGCCAGTAGCGCAACATAGGTCACGCGACCGCATGACCGACGCGATCGCGTTGCTCTACCTGGAGCACACTCATGCGAGCGTGTGCCCTCCGCCTCCGCGTCACCTGCGCCGCACAGCTTATACAGATCAGCCAAAAATCTTATATTTTCTTCCCCAATCCTAATTTTTTCCTCCATCCTTTCTTATTTACTTCTTCTTCCCTTATTTCCTTCCGCATTCTTCTTATTTTTCTTTTTTTATTTTATTTTAATTTATTTGCATACTTTCATTCATTGCATTATTTTCATTGGTGTTGGAATTTTATTTGGGTCATTGTGGATTGTTGCAAAATTGTTTGACAATTATATATTACTTTTTGAAGGGTTGCTTGCATGTTTAATTTAATACTTTCAATAGCTTATTTACCATACATGCTATGTGTTTGTGAAAAAGCCGGTATGGCATTCTGCACTATCTTTAGATTTCTTTTATTCTACTACACTAAATGCTTGCTTTTCACAAATTCCCTTCACTATTTTATTAATTGAATTTAATTGTCAATACAAACATGATGGTTCGTTACGAGTGATAACATATTTCAATTGGACATTGAATGCTTGATCTATGCTACTCATGCCTTTGCCTGCATGCCAATAAACCCCTTGCATTTACTTGTCCCTATATGCACTTGTTATATTTCCATTGATGAACTTTTCACATGTCGTCCGAACCATGTGTTAACATTATTCTTCTTTATTGTGCATCGATTATCACTTACACCACCCTCTTCCTTGCTCTATCCCTTTAAATTTATTTCACTTTCTTTTCCCTTTTTCAGGATGGCCACCAAGAAAGGAAAGGAGAAAGCTACTCCCAAACCACCGGCAAGGAAAGGAACAAAAAGAGCCCCAGCTGAGGACCCACAACCCCCATCCACTCGCACATCTTAGCATACACCGAGGACGGTGCAATCTTTAAGTGTGGGGAGGTCGATATCGATCTCCATGGGTTAGTTATTTCCTATTTTCAACACCAATGTTAAATTTATTAGTTGTTGCATTTGCATGTTTGATTGCATGTTTATTTAATTTTTATGCATTTATTTACTACTTGGTTAAAGTAATAAATTTCTTTTTAGGACTCTATTTTTGAAAAATTTCACTAATTTAAATTGAAAAAATTTTTTATGTTAAAACTTGTTTGAAGTTATATTTGGAACATGGTTTTTGAGTCAAAGAATACACAACCTGTGAGAATTGGGCTTATTTATATGGTTACATTATTTAACCATAAATATTTTATTCTTGTGTGTTTACTTCTCTATAATTGTGATCTTTACTTTGTTTCAGTCTATATGTCCAATATTTAGTATATTTACATGCTTACATATGATTAAGGCCATTGTTTATTTTAGCTCACTTATCCCAAATAAGCCTGCCCTTTAAATCACCTTTGTCAGCCACTTTGAGCCTTTTAATCCCCATTTGTTCTGTATTTTACCACATCACTAGCCTTAAGTAGAAAAATAATTAAATATCCCAATTGAATCTTTGGTTAGCTTAAGATAGTGTGTTAATTAAGTGTGGGGAAACTGTGGGAACATGGGTTAATAAGGGAATGTGTTATATTTTTAATATGATAAAATATTTGGAATTTGAGAACCTACTCATGGAAAACCAAAATAGAAAAAATAATGGAGAATCCATGTGCATTGATAAGTTATGATTCAAAAAAAAAGAGAAAAAATATATATATTATAAATAAATAAATAAGGGGACAAAATTACCCCAATGTTAAGTTAATCAATGCACATGTGATAAATTAAAAAGAAATAGTTGGTACATGAGTATGAAAATTATGCAAAAGTGGGAATTTTGGGTAGCTAGGCATGAACTAAAGTTATATAGAGTATATGTATGTTAGATGAAAGCTTAGGTTAATTAAAGATTCAATTTATGAAGCTCACTTAGCCATATATATATACCTTTACCCTTACTGACAAACCCCAATTTGACGGTTTGTTTTGTATTGAATTTAGAGTATTTTTGATAACCTTTTGTCACATTTAGCCTATGAATTAGCATGGTTTTGTATCTCTCCCATATTTGTGCTTAAGTGTAAAAACATGCTTTTCAACCCTCATTTTGATTTCTCTTTGATTCCATAAGATGCCTTGATGTGGTTGCTAGTAATTACAGGATTGAAATAGGCTAGGCATGGATCAAAGGAAGCAAGGAAGGAAGCATGCAAGTGGAGAGAAGCACAAAAAGCCAAAGAGTTGATCTCGGCCAAGCACGCGCACGCGCACAAGGCGCTCGCGCGCACATTGCGGAACAGGCCAAGGACGCGCACGCGTACCATGCGCGCACGCGCCGATGATGGCACATGACCTCACTAAAGCAACACGTGCTTGGCGATTTTGGAAGGTTTCAGCAACCAACTTTGGCGCCAAAATGCATATAAGAGCCAAGGATTGAAGGGGGATGGACATTCATTCACACATTGACACCCATAGACTAATGAGAAAGAGATTAGATAGATAGTTAGTTTTAGAAGTAGTTTCTAGAGAGAGAAGCTCTCACTTCTCTCTAGAATTAGGATTAGGTTTAGGTTAATCTCTTTTTCTTAGATCTAGATTTAATTCATGCTTTGATTCAATATTCCTTTATCAATTCTCAATCTTCTCATCTCTCTCTTTCTAGTTATGTACTTTTATAATTGTAATTCTTCATTTTGTTTTGGATAGATTGTTGTTCTTTAGTTTCATTCCAATAATGCAATTTGAGGTAATTCATGATAATTGTGTTCCTTTTGATTTGTTGTTATTAATTCCTTGCAATAATTGTTGTTAGGTTTTGTTCTTGTTGTTGATTTACTATGTTTTCCTTTTATGCCTTCCAAGTGTTTGATGAAATGCTTGGTAGGAATTTAGTGTAGCTTTTGTTCCTCTTGGCTTTGGTTGAGTAATTAGTGACTCTTGAGTTATCTAATCCTTTTGTTGATTGATAATTAGAAGTTGCTAATTGATTTGAGTACCTCTAAAGCTAATCTTTCCTTTAGGAGTTGATTAGGACTTGAGGGATCAAATTGATTCATCCACTTGACTTTCCTTCATGGTTAGAGGTTGACTAAGTGGGAGCAATGGACAATTTGTCATCACAATTGAGGAGGATAACTAGGATAGGACTTCTAGTTCTCATATCTTGCCAAGAGCTTTGCTAGTTGTTAGTTTACTTTCTTGCCATTTATCTTTCATGCCTCTTATCAAAACCCAAAAAAAATAACTCAACCAATAACAAGACACTTTATTACAATTCCTAGGGAGAACGACCCGAGGTTTGAATACTTCGGTTTATAAATTTAGGGGTTTGTTTTAGTGACAAACAACTTTTTGTATGAAAGGATTATTGCTTGGTTTAGAAACTATACTTCGACGAGATTTTATTTGAGAAATTCTAAACCGTCAAAAATCCATTCGTCAAAATGGCGCCGTTGCCGGGAAATTGCAATGGTGTTATGTTATTGGTTATTGTACATATGTGAATAGTGTAAATATCTTGCTTTTTGCTTCATTTGCTAGTGTAGAATTTTATTTTCTCTTTCCACCATGAATTCTCACTTTGGCTATGAGTTTGGTTCTAATTATGTTGTAGGTATTGGGAGCTCCAATGAGGATGTGTATCGAGGATGGAACAATCAAAGGTGGGAGGAGCCATATGCACATGATCAATCTTCATGGCAACAACCTCCACCAATGTACTATGAAGAAGAGTCATCCTATGATGCATATCAACCCAATGGCTATGGTGAATCGCCTTGTGACTTTCAAAAACCACCACCATATGCCTATGAATCTCATCCGCAACATGAACCTCAACCATACTCACAAGCCCCTCCATACCAAGCACCTTCCCATAATCCATATCCATCATTTGACCAATCACCCATACCATATTCTTATGACCTTTATGAGCAAGAACCTATAGAACCACCACAACCCTATCATGATTACTACCATGAACCACCTCAATACTCACCATCTCCATACCCTTACCAAGAAGAATCACCTTCCTATTATGAACCCTCTCTCCAAAATGATGAACCTTCCTACCCACCACAAGCCCCAATAGACGATCCTCTCACTTTGTTACTTCAAGGACAAGAAGCCATGAAACGGGATACACTTGAGCTTGTGACCAACTTGACCAAGGTAGTGTCCACCTTAGCCTACCAATGTTTGAATGCTCAAGGTACTTCCATGATTCCATGTGAAAAGTCAAAAGAAGAGCAAAGTATGAAGGAGAAATTGGAAAATCCGGTGGAAAAGAAGGGAGAGTCAAATTTTGTGTTAGAACAATTGGAGGAGCCTATGATCATTGAAGAAAAGGAAGAGGTGATTGAAGATTTAGGAGATGTTGAAAGTCCAAGGGAATGTAGCACCATGGAGCACTCTTCCAAGAAGCTTGACATTGATGTTGAGGAGGGTGCGCAACCTCCAAAGCATATCATCGTTGGATACTTGGAAGAGGCCTATCAAAAGATGGATTCCATCATGGATGAATTCCTATCTACAATCGAATCCTCTCTCATTGGACATGAAGTTGAAGTTATAGAAGAGTGTGTACAACCTCCCAAGGAAAACGAAAATGGCATGGTGTATATTGAGATTGAAGAATACGAAGAGGTTGATCAAGAGATGAATTCATTCATCGATGAATTCCTATCCAAAGTTGAATCACCTCCCATTAAACAAAATGTCAACACCAAGCCATGTAACAAAAGGGAAAAGGTTGAAATTGAAGAAGCTTGTGAAGAGGTGGAAACAACCAAAGAGAAGCACAATGAGGTAGATCTTGCATTGTCTAAGTGTGGGGAGGCCTTCCTTCCCAAGTCACCATCCAACACAACATTCAAGTGGGTAAAACTCTTATCTCTAAGCTTTAATTTCTCACTTGAATATGGTCTGATTGAAAGTGATGGTCAACTTAGAACTCTTTGTGGAATTAAAAGTGGAGATGAGTTGTGTAGTGGTTGGAAAGTAGGTGTTAAGCTCATTAAGGTCAAGGCCTCAAGGTATAGGGATAATATTGGGACAAGGATCGTTTCGTATGGATCTAGAAGGAAGCATTGGTGCAGTAAAGAGAATTCTGTGTGTCCACCACATTTATGTCAACCAACCACCCGACAAAATCATGGAACTCAAATAACGGATGGATGCGAAAATAAGATATGGGATCCCGGTTCGCTATGTGAAGACCAATTATGGGAACTCGTATTTTGGGGAGAACTCTGCCCAAGCTTAATAAAAATGGTTGGAAATTCTGTCAACCAATTGAGGAGCATGGATCCTTGGAGATTCAAGGATGAATACAAACATAAGCCACCATGACAACAAGCATCTCAAATGTCCAACTTAAGGACTTAAACTAAAAGTGCTAGGTGGGAGACACCCCACCATGGTAAACTCTTTCCAATCTTTTACATTTACTTAATAAGTGATTTGAGTTACCATTGTAGGTAGATGTTTCATACATAATTGTTTGTACAACTTAATTGTAGCTTAGTCACATACATGTTGTGTTTAGTAGTAGATGAATAATATCAAAATTGCATTTTTGTAAATTGTATGATAGTTGAGTGAATAAGAGCTGTGAACACAAAAGGGGAGCACCCAGCAATTTGTTTTCTGAAAAAAAAAAAAGGGTGGACGCGCGCGCACCATGTACGCGCATGCGTCCCTGTGTGGATGCACCACGAGCCACACTCCCGAGAGTTGGGCCTCCCCTGGGCAAACATTATGCCTTGAGCCCAATACGACCCACGCGGACGCGCACAACGTGCGTGCGCGCCATTTTTAAAAAACATGGACATTCACGCAGACGCGCACATGCCGCGTCCGCGCCGAATTGCTGCTGCAATTGATTGAGCCAAACCCCAGAGAGTTGAGCCGATTCGAGGTTAGCTTTAGGCCCCAGGCCCAACTCGATCTGCGCGAGCGCACGCATTGCGCCAACGCGCCATTTCAGAACTTGACAATGTACGCGGACGCGCACTTGACGCGCGCGCGTCCTTACGTGCTGCCACCAATCTAGGCCTCTAACCCGAGAGTTAGGCGTGCCCCAAGCCCCTCCTAAGCCTCAGGCCCAATCTAATGCACGCGTGCGCGCACCGTACGCGCACGCGCCCATGCCTAATCTGCCAACCCACGCTATAGCGCACTGCACGCTCACGCGTGGACCTCCAATTTTTCTCACTGCGCGCGGACGCGTGCATGCCGCGTGCGCGCCGATCTGATAGCGCGACTTCCAGGCCATTCTCCAGAGAGTTAGGCCTGAGTTGGGCCAACTCTAAGCCCCCAGCCCAACTCCATGTACGCGTGCGCGCATTGTACGCGCACGCGTCCTCTCCTATTTTGCTCATCCACGCTTAAGCGCACTGTACGCGCACGCGTAGGTCCCAAGTTTCATCAAGGGACGCGGACGCGCAAGTGGCGCGCTCGCATCGATTTAAAAATAGGGGTAACCCTAATGCGCGACGCACACTGCGCAGTCGCGCACACTTCCCCCAACCCTCATCTTCTTCCTCCTCTCAACCCCTGTGACCACCGCGGCAGCGCCAACAGCCACCACCGCCGGCCACCCTCCTTTCTTCTTCTCTTTCTCTCTTTCATCACCGCTCACTCTCACCCTTCTCTCACTCCGCCTCTAACTCCCCTCCTCTTCCTTCTGCCGCCGACAGCCATCACCGCCGCCGTTCCACCATCACCACCGGCGACTCTCTTCTCCCACCCACTCACCACTCTTACTCCTTCAGCCATTCCCTTTCTCTGTCTCTCAACCCTGACAGCCGTCCGGCGCAACCACTGCAGCAGCCCCCACCGCCCCTCTTTTCTGCCACTCCCCGCCACCGTCCACGGCGGCGCAGTTCCTGGCACTACTTACCCCCCCTGTTTCCCTTCCTTTCTTAGTTCCTCTCTGCTCCCAGGTTCCTGTTCCATTTCTGTTATTTTCCATTTTTCCTTTTTACTGTTCGTTTCGATTAATTACTGTAATTGCTTGTTAGTTAGTTGAATTCAGATTTTGTATGCTAGGTTAGATAGCGATATTTGCGGTTAGGTAGCTAGGGCTGGATAGAGGATTCTAGGCCTGATAAGTGCTTCGTTTGTGCTTAGTTTGCTGTCTGCTAGTTGGATGTTGTATGCTGATTTTTGGAATAATTTTGTGCATTTCATGTGCCTGAATACTATACCATTGTTGCTGTACTTACTTGATGTTGTTTTCTATGCTAATTGTGATAATTTGCTATCCGGGAACGTCCAATTTTAAGCCGGAATGCTGTCCGATTTTCAAGGAAATTAGTTTCTTTTGGTCTTCATTTTAACTTTGGGCAACTTTCCGTTTTCCTTTTGACTTCCCGGATTTGCACAATCATTGTGAACATGAGCCACAACTTTTCTTTTCATTGCGCATAAATATCATCATGTCACTAATCCATTTTTTTTAACGCACTAATTTCTTTAACCATCTAACTTCCGCTTACCTGTAACTCCTCTTAACAATTCTTTCAAAAATATGATGATATTATAGCATTTTGAATATGAGTTGTTGATTTTAATGAAGCTTGCTTTCCTGGTTTACTTGTTCACTTTTGCATATTCATTGCAACATCATGATTATTCTTTGATAATTGTATCCTGAACATGCCTTCTTTGCTACATGCTAAATGTCTTATATATCCTATCATATTTTTCAAGATGTCGGACAAAGGCAAAGCCATAGCCACTACCTCCAAAAAGAGAAAACACTCTACCCCTTCTATTCCTTCCATCTATAAGAATTATGCCAAGAACCCATTGAATGATGTGGACAAGGAAAATCAGCAGTTACCTTCTACCAATCCAGACAAATTCCCTAATCTCTACTGTGAGCTCCGGTTTTCTAAATATCGAACTACAAAGCTGAACATTGAGAAAAAGTTGCTCCCCCCGACTGATGTAAGACGGTCTATTACCGGTCAGATCCTTGAGTTGGGTATTCACTTTGTTGACCGGGATTTGGGGGATATCAATGTATCTTGGGTGAAGGAATTTTATTGCAACTTCTTCCGTCCGACATTGGATTCGGTTCAGGTGCGGGGTAGGGAGATTATGATTACTGAGACTGCGATTGAGGAGGGACTACAGTGCCGGCATATCCCTGATGAGCTGTGTGCCCATCAGCAGGCTGAGTTAGCCATACACAGCATGACTTTTGATTATGAGGCACTCAGGAGTGTGATTGGGATACCGGATGCTGCATGGATTATAGATGCGGGCAACACCAAGCCTAAAGGGATGTTGTTTACTCATTTGACTAGGGAGGCCAAGACTTGGCAGATGATATTCGCTTGCTATGTCCTACCCACCACCCACTTCTCTGAGATTCCTATGGAGATGCTTTTGCTGATTGGGTGTGTTATGGAGGGGAAGGAGGTCTCTTTCCCTAGACTTATCCGGCAGTGTATGTGGCGGGCGCATATTCGTGGCCTACTCCCATTCCCTACATTGGTCACGAGTATGGCGGCCCTAGCTGAGGTCCCATGGCTGGATGATGATGTGCGACCACCACCCCCTGATGCTGATGACAGGGAGGTTACTATCCCCTGGGGTGGTTGGGTGCACGAGAGGCCATCCGCTAGACGCCGCTCTCGGGCTAGAGCTGTGACCGGGACACCTTCACCATCAGCCCCTATAGCTGCCCCATCATCCTCTACTGCTGCAGCTCCTTCATCATCTACAGATCCACCAGCAGCCCCTGAGCCTACTTATCTCCTGGTCCAGCGTCTTTTCCGATTCTTAGAGCGCGAGCGACGCCATGTCAGACGCCGTTTAGATCGGATGGACCAGGCCCTGATTTCTTTGGGTGCTGAGCTACCTCCGCTTCCCGATTCTCCAGCCTCCAATGAGCAGGATCATCAGGAGAGGGAGGCGGAGGCACCGATTCAGCAGGATGCCCCTGACATTACAGAGCCACCACAGACTCACGAGGATTCGGTCCTACGGCCACAGCCAGAGCCTATCGTTGTACCTCCCACTGATCCTCCGGTTTAGCATTGAGGATGATGCTTGGTTCTAAGTGTGGGGAAGGCACCGGTAGCATTATTTGGGAACCGGTGAATTTTTCGGCCTAGTTATCTTATTTTGCACATTTTTGTATATATTTTGATGCATTTCTAGTTTGCTTTAGACACTTTTATTGCTTATTTTGGATTTTAGATATTTTGATGCTTTTGGATATTTTCAGATATTTTGGATGATAGATTCCGTACTTTTAGACTTTTAGTTGGATTTTTATTTTTCTTTATACATTTTGTTTATCTTTGTTTTTAGTTTGTGGTTGTGATTAGAAATCATACTTGAATTGCAAATACTTAGTCACTCTTTTGCATAAGAAAGTGATTTTAAGTAAAAGAAAGGGGTGAACTAAGAAAATTTTTGAATTTTTCAATCACAACAATGCTTAGTCAAACATTGAAATTTTCCAAGAAGTTTAAATATAGGGCATTGAACCAATTGATTGAAAGAAAATTTTTGGTGAAACTTGCTTGAATTACATACTTTGTGAAGCATGTATTGAATTGAGAACACAAGCTTGTGAGACTTGAGCCTATTGATGTGGTTACATTTTATAACCACTTATTTTCCATTCTTGTGTGAAATTGTTCTCTTTCTATGATTGTAATCCTTGATTTGCTTGATTCTATATGTCCATTTATCTCTTGTATTTATGCATTTATATGATTGAGGCCATTACTTCATTAGCTCACTTACCCAAATAGCCAACCTTTTATTCTCCATTGTTAGCCAATTTTGAGCCTATGCTTAACCAACTTGTTCTTATTTTAGCACATTACAAGCCCAAGGCGGAAAACCAATAAAAGTCCTTGTTTGGATCTTTGATTAGCCTAGGCTAGTGAGAGTGTTTATCATTCAAAGTTGGTGAGGCTTGGGAACATTGGATGGGATAAAAGGGGTAGTACACTTTCATGTTTAGGAATTGGGTACATACTCATATATTGATTAAATGAATAGACCTTATGCATTGATGTTCTTGTATATAGTTTGACAAAAGAAAAAAAAAGAAATGAAAAGAAAAAAAAGAGAAATAAAAGTGAAAATGAGAAAAACAAAAGAAAAGAAAAGAAAACAATTGTATATGGAAAAAGAAGAAAAAAAATAATAAAGAGGGGACAAAATGCCCCAAAGTGAGTTCAATAAAAGAGAATCAACGCATAAGTGTTATGAATCAAATAAGGATGCATGAATATGTAAGAAAAAGTGAAGAATGGGTAGTTAGAATAGTTTGAACTTGTATAGGTCATTACATAGTTAGGTGGGGAAGTCTATGCTAATCAAAGATTCAAATCCTAGTCCACTTAACCATAAATGATCCTACCTTGACCCTAACCCCATTACAACCTAAATGAAAGACCTCATGATGAATGTATGCATGCATTGGATAAATGTTGATTGTTAGAAGAAAATCAAATTTTGGAAAGCTTGATTAGAAGAGAATTGAGTGAATTGACCCTTAAACACTTGAGTGAATAGAGCGGATACACATCCGGTGAGGGTTCAAAAGTTCAACTACATGTGTTCACCCATATTATCTATATTCTTGCAAGTTCAAATTCTTTTTGATAATTCAATACAATTGCGGTTTGGAACTAATTCCTATTACCTAGCCCTTGTGCTTACACATGCTCTCTTGGCAATTTGGTATGTTTGAATTAAGCATTTGCATTTACTTTAGGTAGTTGCATTTAGATAGGACTCATATAGTTTAGTTGCATTTAATAAATGTCATAACCCTTAGTTCCTTCTTAATTTAGCATGAGGACATGCTAAGGTTTAAGTGTGGGGAGGTTGACAAACCCCAATTTGACGGTTTGTTTTGTATTGAATTTAGAGTATTTTTGATAACCTTTTGTCACATTTAGCCTATGAATCAGCATGGTTTTGTATCTCTCCCATATTTGTGCTTAAGTGTAAAAACATGCTTTTCAACCCTCATTTTGATTTCTCTTTGATTCCATAAGATGCCTTGATGTGGTTGCTAGTAATTACAGGATTGAAATAGGCTAGGCATGGATCAAAGGAAGCAAGGAAGGAAGCATGCAAGTGGAGAGAAGCACAAAAAGCCAAAGAGTTGATCTCGGCCAAGCACGCGCACGCGCACAAGGCGCTCGCGCGCACATTGCGGAACAGGCCAAGGACGCGCACGCGTACCATGCGCGCACGCGCCGATGATGGCACATGACCTCACTAAAGCAACACGTGCCTGGCGATTTTGGAAGGTTTCAGCAACCAACTTTGGCGCCAAAATGCATATAAGAGCCAAGGATTGAAGGGGGATGGACATTCATTCACACATTGACACCCATAGACTAATGAGAAAGAGATTAGATAGATAGTTAGTTTTAGAAGTAGTTTCTAGAGAGAGAAGCTCTCACTTCTCTCTAGAATTAGGATTAGGTTTAGGTTAATCTCTTTTTCTTAGATCTAGATTTAATTCATGCTTTGATTCAATATTCCTTTATCAATTCTCAATCTTCTCATCTCTCTCTTTCTAGTTATGTACTTTTATAATTGTAATTCTTCATTTTGTTTTGGATAGATTGTTGTTCTTTAGTTTCATTCCAATAATGCAATTTGAGGTAATTCATGATAATTGTGTTCCTTTTGATTTGTTGTTATTAATTCCTTGCAATAATTGTTGTTAGGTTTTGTTCTTGTTGTTGATTTACTATGTTTTCCTTTTATGCCTTCCAAGTGTTTGATGAAATGCTTGGTAGGAATTTAGTGTAGCTTTTGTTCCTCTTGGCTTTGGTTGAGTAATTAGTGACTCTTGAGTTATCTAATCCTTTTGTTGATTGATAATTAGAAGTTGCTAAATGATTTGAGTACCTCTAAAGCTAATCTTTCCTTTAGGAGTTGATTAGGACTTGAGGGATCAAATTGATTCATCCACTTGACTTTCCTTCATGGTTAGAGGTTGACTAAGTGGGAGCAATGGACAATTTGTCATCACAATTGAGGAGGATAACTAGGATAGGACTTCTAGTTCTCATATCTTGCCAAGAGCTTTGCTAGTTGTTAGTTTACTTTCTTGCCATTTATCTTTCATGCCTCTTATCAAAACCCAAAAAAAAATAACTCAACCAATAACAAGACACTTCATTACAATTCCTAGGGAGAACGACCCGAGGTTTGAATACTTCGGTTTATAAATTTAGGGGTTTGTTTTAGTGACAAACAACTTTTTGTATGAAAGGATTATTGCTTGGTTTAGAAACTATACTTCGACGAGATTTTATTTGAGAAATTCTAAACCGTCAAAAATCCATTCGTCACTTACCTTAGCCCCATTACAACCTTGAAAAAGACCTCATGATGTTTGCATTGGTATATTAAATATTGTTGATTGGTTAGGTGAGGAACAAATTTTAGAAAGCATGACTAGAGAAGAATAGAGTGAATGACCCTAGACACTTGAGAGATTAGAGTGATATACACTACTAGTGAGGGTTCAATGCTTGATTCTATGTTCCCTGATTTCATGAGCTATCTTCTTACAAGTTTACTTGCTTTTTATTGTATGATTTGAATTAGTGAAAAATTGAATTACTTTTGTCTTGAAGAATTTATTTACTCTTGACCAAGTAGGTAGAAACATTCTGCATGTAGTTGCATTCATATAGATAGGATTGCATTTCATATTAATCTACCATTCCTCTTCATCTTTATAGTTTCTCTTGAGCTTAGCATGAGGACATGATAGTGTTTAAGTGTGGGGAGGTTGATAAACCACTATTTTAGGGTTTATCTTGTGCTCAATTGAGCGGATTTTATCAACTCTTTACCCACTTATTCATAATATTTGCATAGTTTTATATTTCCTTAACGTGCTTCTTTGATCTTATACTTGCTTATTATTAATCCTCTCTTATTACCATTAGATGCCTTGATATGTGTGTTAAGTGATCTCAGAGATTACAGGGCAGGAATGGCTCAGAGGATGGAAAGGAAGCATGCAAAAGTGGAAGGAATACAAGAAGTTGGAGCAATTGCTAAGCTGTTTAGTCTGACCTCTTTGCACTCAAATGGCTATAACTTTAGCTACAGAGGTCCAAACGACGCGGTTCTAGTTGCGTTGGAAAGCTAACGTCTGGGGCTTCAATTTGATATATAATTTGCCATAGCTGCCCCGATGCCAGGCGACGCGAACGCGTGGGTCACGCGGACGCGTGACCTTGCAGGAACACAACCCGCGCAGCCGCGTGAGCCATGCGGCCGCGTCACTTTTCCGTGACCTGTACGGACCAGAAAGCGCTGGAAGTGATTTCTGGGCTGTTTCTGACCCAGTTTTTGGCACAGAGAACACAGATTAGAGGCTATAAAGTGGGGGAATGCATCCATTCATAAAGAGGCTCTCACATTCACAATTTTAGGAGTAGATGTAGTTTTTAGAGAGAGAGGCTCTCTCCTCTCTCTTAGGATTAGGATTTAGGATTTCTCTTAGTTTTAGGAGTGACTCTCAATCCCAGGTTCAACGTTCTTTTACTTTATATTCCTCTTTTTACTTTCAGATGCTTCAATGCTTGTATTAGATATGTTGCTTATTTGGCTTATGCTACATTCATGTTATGATTTTCTTAATTAATATTATTTGAGGTAATTCAGATTTAAGATTGCTTTGCTCTGTTTAAGATTGCTTTCAATTTAATTTAGATATTTTTCTCCCTTTTGGCCTTGGTTAAATAATTGGTGACTCTTGAGTTATCAAACTCATTGTTGATTGAGAATTGGAATTCTTCAAGAATTAATTCATCCACTTAACTTACCTTCATAGTTAGAGGTTAATAAAGTGGGAGAAAAATCCAATTCTCATTACAATTGATAAGGATAACTGGGATAGGACCTCCAGTCTTCATACCTTACCAAGAGTTTATTTTACAGTTATTTATTAATTTTTATTGCTTGAAAATATACCTGTGCACATTGCCCAAACTCCAAATTTCTCAAAACCCCAAATTTACAATCTCCATAACCAATAATAAGAACATACCTCCCTGCAATTCCTTGAGAAGACGACCTGAGGTTTGAATACTCGGTTATCAATTTCAAAGGGGTTTGTTACTTGTGACAACCAAAACGTTTGTACGAAGGGATTTTTGTTGGTTTAGAGACTATATCTACAACGCGACTGTTTTTATGATATTCTTTACTGGCAAAAATCCTAACGTCAGTCTCTACTACCTCCACCTTTAGGGCCTTCTCTAGCTTCTTATAAAGTATGAATTCGCGAAGACGATCCCTTCTCTCTTGTTCCATGTCCATAGTATAATTAGGATCATCTTGCTCTTGGATTGATGGATGTGGGTGCTCTTCCATAGAGGGTGGTGGATGGGATGGAGAGATCATTATGTGGTTGAAAAGGAAGTGCACTAGAGCTTGAGGGTTGAGTATTCGAGGTAGAGGATTGGTCCATGCGTGATATAAGAGCCTGGAGAGTAGAGGCTAGACTAGTGAGAGAGGTAAGTGTGGTTTGAAGCTTTAATTTCCCTTAGTGAATAACACTAAGGGTGTTGTCATCCAGTGGAGGTTGGGGTGGATAGGAAGGTTCATTATTTTGGAGAAAGGGTTCATAATAGGAAGGTGGTTCTTCTTGGTAAGGGTATGGAGATGATGAATATGGAGGTAGTGGTTCATGAGAGTAATTATTTTGGAATTGGGGTGGTTCTATGTATGGTTCATTCGAATATGGGGGTTTTTGGTGGTAAGGGGCTTGTGAGTATGGTGGTTCAAAGCTATGTTGAGGAGGGGGTTCATAGGTGTATGGTGGTGGTTGTTGATTGTCACAGAAAGGTCCACCATAACCATTGCCTTGATATGCATCATAGAATGGTTGTTGATAGTCCATTGGAGGTGATTGTTGCCAAGAGAATTGATCAAATCCTTGTGGCTCCTCCCATCTTTGATTTTCCCATCCTTGATGCATATTCTCATTATAATATCCTCTTCCTGCAACATAATTGTAACCAAACTCATAGCCAAAGGGGTGAGAGTTTATGTAGCTAAAGAAAATAAAAATAAATACTAGTAAAAATAAGCAACTAATTCCCAAACTAACAAAAAATAGCAAACAAACAAAAAGCAAATATTTACAATAACCAATAATAAGGCACACATTTGCAATTCCCCGGCAACGGCGCCATTTTGACGAACGGATTTTTGTGTGGTTTAGAATTTCACAAATAAATTCTCGTTAAAAGTATAGTTTCTAAACTAACAAGAATCTTTTCGTACAAAAGATTGTTTGTCACAAGTAACAAACCCCTAATAAATAATAACCGAAGTATTTAAACCTCGGGTCGTCTCTCAAGAAATTGCAGGGAAGTGTTCTTGTTATTGGTTATGTAAAGGTCTATTTTGGGGTTTTTAAGATAAAAAGCAAGAATTGTAAATAGTAATGAAAATCAAATGACTAGAAAAGCTCTTGGCAGGGTATGAGAAATGAAAATCCAATCCCAGTTATCCTTATCAATTGTGATGAGAATTGTTTATTGCTCCCACTTAGTTAACCCTCAATGAATGAAGGAAAGTCAAGTGGACTAATCAATTTGATTCCTCAAGTCCTAGTCAACTCCTAAGGAAAGACTAGCTTTAGTGGAATCCAAATCAATCAGCAACTTTCAATTATCAATCAATAAAGGAGTTTGATAACTCAAGTGTCACCAATAACTCAACCAAGCCAAGAACATGGGTCAAAAATAGAAGAAGCAATAAATCTGAAATACCTCAAATTGTATTAAAATAGAAAATCAAATCTAACATAAGAATTCATAAACTAAATTGAAAAAATAGAGAATCACAAGAGGAATAGATCAACTAAAATGCTAAGATAAATAAAAGTAGAAGAGAAACTAAATTAAAGGAACATTGAACCTGGAATTGGAAAAAAATAAACCTAAACCTAAGAGAAATCCTAAAACCTAGAGAGAGGAGAAGAGAGGAAGAGAGAGCCTCTCTCTCTAGAAACTACACCTAAAACCTAAAATTGTGAATAATAAGTGTATGATGAATGAATCTGATTCCTCCACTTTGCAGCTTCTATTCTGTGTTTTCTAGACCAAAAACTGGGTCAAAAATAGCCCAGAAATCACCTCCAGTGATTTCTGATACGTCTAGCACGTAACTCTGTCACGCGTACGCGTCGTCCACGCGTACGTGTGGATTGAACTTTTGTCAGGTCACGCGTATGCGTGATCCATGCGTGCGCGTCACTTAACAGCCAGGAAACTATGACAAATTATATATCGTTGCGAAGCCCCGGATGTTAGCTTTCCAACGCAACTGAAACTGCCTCATTTAAACCTCTGTAGCTCAAGTTATGATCGATTGAGTGCAAAGAAGTCAGGGCTGACAACTTTGCAGTTCCTTCAACTTCTTGTATTCCTTCCACTTTTGCATGCTTCCTTTTCATCCTCTATGCCATTCCTGCCCTGTAATCTCTGAAAACACTTAACACACATATCATGGCATCGAATGGTAATAAGAGAGGATTAAAATTAGTTAAATTAAGACCAAAGAAACATGTTTTCAATCATAGCACAAAATTAGGAAGGAAAATGTAAAACATGCAATTTACATGAATAAGTGTGAGAATAGTGGATAAAATCCACTCAATTAAGCACAAGATGTACCACGAAATAGTGGTGCATCATTAATCTCTCTGACTTATAATTTCTTTTCTTACTCACAGTACCAGACAGTCTAAGCTGTTACTACCGGTTAAATTTTCAATATGTGTTCTTACGCATTTTTTCACAGAAAAGTACATTTGCCACTTGAAAAAAATCTCCGAATCCAAATATCACATTTAAAATTTCAAATTATGATTTCAATTTTTTTCACCCCATCGGTCCATCTTTAATTAATTATTTATTTAATTTTTGTTTAATCGGGATTTTATAGGGACCCAAAGAAAATTGAAAATTTATGTGGAATATGATTCTCCTTCTATAGTGAGGTATCTTGAGATGCAAATAGGAGATGTGTTTAAAGCTCGATTTGCAGATTGTCATTTTGATGAATCAAAATTTCTAACACTAGGCGGAGAGAATAAGCTTCTTGAAAAAGAATTTAATTAGAATGCATCATCCTTGATGCATTTCGATCCTCGATCATGCTAATATGAATTAGAAGTTCAAAAGATTATACATTTACAAAGAATAGCAAATGAATTACCTGATGTATTTTCTGATATGAAAAAGATTACTAAATCCTATATATCAGATGAAAATGCTCCAATTCGAATTAATGTCCCAGTTGAACAAATGACTACCGAAACAAATTAAGGTCAGAAGCGTGGTAAGCATGTTGGTTCCAAAGACAAATTTTTGAAAAAAAGGTAAATAGTATTTCAGTTGAAAAAGATAAAGCCATAGTAAAGACACATGCAGTTGGCCAAAATTCTGATATAGTTTTGATGTTTGAAGACGTTTAGGTACCTAAAAATTCTAGAAATTGTGAAAATAATGAGATCTCGATAAATTATGTCTTTACAAGAGAAAAATAGAACAGAGATAAAATAATTATCAATGAAATATTTGCATATAGTGTGGCATTACACATCATGCATGAAAGTAAGGATCTTGAGTCAAGAATAGTCAAAGAATGTCGACAAAGGAATGATTGGCTGAAATGGGAAGACGCTATGAAGGTTGAGTTAGACTCACTTATAAAACGTGAAGTCGTTAGACATGTAGTCTGTACACCAAAAAATATAAAACCTATTGGATACAGATGAGTATTTATGAGAAAACGAAATGAGAAAAATAAAATTGTCCGCTACAAAGCTCGACTTGTGGCACAAGATTTTTCACAAAAGACCGGTATAGATTATGAAGAAATATATTCCCCTATAGTAGATGCAATAACATTGCGTTATTTGGTTAGTTTATCCACATACCATAAATTACATATGCATCTAATAGACGTGTTAATAGCCAATTAATACGGATCATTAGATCGTGATATCTATATGAAAGTCCCTCAAGGACTAAAGATATCTAAACCATATCATGAATATCCACAGGGGTTATACTCAGTAAAATTACAAAGATCTTTATATGGTCTAAAACAATGTGGACGAATGTAGTATAATCGCCTTACTAAGTATCTGGCCAAAAACGGATTTAAGAATGTTAATATCTGACCATGTATTTTTATAAAGAAATCTGCATCTAAATTCATTATAATTTTTATGTACATTGATGATTTAAATATTATTAGAACTCGTGAAGAGATTCCAACAATTATAAAAGCTCTAAAAGAATATTTTGAAATGAAAGATTTTAGAAAGACTAAATTTTGTCTTGACTTGCAGATCGAGCATACAAAAAATGGGATATTTATTCATCAACTAATACAGAAAGATCTTAAAGAGATTTTATATGGATAAGTCACATTTATTAAGTATCCCAATGATCGTAAGGTCTTTGGATTTGGAAAATAATCAATTATGTCCTAAAGAAGAAAATAAAGATATTCTTGGTCTTGAAGTACCATATCTTAGTTTCATTGGAGCGCTAATGTACCTTTTTAATAATACACGACTTGACATATCATTTGCTGTGAATTTACTAGCAAGGTATAGTTCCTCTCCAACTAGAAGACATTGTAATGGAACCAAAGAAATCTTTCGATATCTTCATGGTACAGTTGATATGGGACTATTTTATTGATATGAATCCAACTCACAATTAGTTGGTTATGCAGATGCAGAATACTTGTCTGATCTACACAAAGAAAGATCTCAAAAAGAATATCTATTCACATATACTGATACAGCTATATCATGGAGGTCCACAAAACAGACGATAGCAGCAACATTCTCTAATTATATTGAGAGACTCGCGATACATGAGGCAAGTCGCAAATGTTTTTAGCTCAGGAGTTTAATCAAATATATTCTGTCATTATGTGGACTGATTAACTATAAAATAGCTTCAATTGTTTTGTTTGAAGATAATACAGCATGTATTGCTCAACTCAAGTGTCGATATATCAAAGGCAATAGAACAAAGCAAATTTTTCCCAAATTCTTCTTCACTCATGACCTTCATAATTAAGGAACAATTGATGTCTAACAAATCCACTCAAGCGATAATCTGGCAAATTTATTTACAAAGTCACTTCCAAAATCCTCCTTTAAAAGATTGGTGTATCAGATTGGGATGCGCCAATTCTAAAATATTAAATACTGTCGACAAGAGGGGGAGGATATACACTTTTTTTCTTGGTCAAGTTTTTGTCTCTAATGGGTTTTTCTTGACAAGGTTTTTAATGAGGCAGTCCTCATCACAAAGGATATTGTACTCTTTTTCCTTCACTAAAGTTTTTTTCCATTGGGTTTTTCTTTATTAAGGTTTTAATGAGGCATATTCACAATGATCATCCAAAGAGGGGTGTAACAATATGGATGACCATCAACCATTCCTCCAATTAAAATCACTTGGACGGTACAAATCTTTACTGATAGACGGTGCCATCTTTCCAAAACTTGAAAAAAGTTAAACTTACATAAGTATAAATAGGAGGCATAGTCAAAGACAATATACACATAGTAATAACAAATATTCTTTTCTCTCTTTCTCTTTATATACTACAATATATAATTAGTAAATATATATGAATCATCTCTATATTGAGATAGTAATATTGATAAATATTAATACTAAAGTCTTCTATTTATATTTCTTTATTTTATATTTTTTTCTCTTCTTTATTTATTTATTTTACAACTTATATTAGTATATTAGTGGACTAATAAATATTATTTATCATTTATTCTTTTATTTATTAAATATATATATAGTAATAATAATAATAAAAATAATAAATATTTAACACTTTAATTAAAGATCTTAAATTTAAATTTTAAAAATAATAAAATTTTTTATACAGATAACCTATCATCTTAAAAATAAACTTTTAAAAAATAAAACTTAAACCCAATATATATCATTATCAAATCAAATAATTTAAACAACAATAATAATAATAACCAATATAAATCGTCTTTCTAACTTTTAGGGGTATTGTGGCTCAACTAGGGGTGGCAAGCGGGGAAGCCCGCCCCGCCCCGCCAGAAGCCCGCCCTTTGGCGGGCTGGCCCGCCCCGCCCCACCTAGTGAGGCGGTCCTAGAATCCTAGCCCGCCCCGCCTAACTGCGGGCTGGCGGGCTGGCGGGCTAAGCCCGCCAAAGCTCCTCTTTTTTTTTTTTTTACTATTAACTACTAAGTAATTATATAATTTTACAATCATATTAATAAATTTATAATTTCTAATGGCATAAAAAATTATATTTTTTATATTCACAAACATTAAAGTCTTTGTAATTATAAATATCTAATAAATATAATTATAAACCAAATTTTCATTCAAAATATAAGTATAAATATTATCTCCAAAGCAAAATAAATATAATCCAAAACATAATTATAAATATTGTCTCTAAAATAACATAAACATAATTCAAAACACTCAATTTTTATCTTCATACTCTTGTAAGTTAGGTTGGGGGAAGTTAAGTTTTGGCAAAAAAATTACAAAAATACCCCCTCACTAATAAAAACCTTAGCCCGGCGGGGAAGCCCGCCCCGCCCCGCCAAAGCCCGCCAAAACCAGCGGTTTAAGCAGTGCGGGTTAGGCGGGCTTTTGCTTTTCGGCGGTCCCGATTTTCCAACCCAGCCCGCCTTTTTTGGCGGGTTACGCGGGCCGGCCCGGCGGGTTTAGGCCCGTTTGCCACCCCTAGGCTCAACTACTTTGCAAGCACAACTAATTACTTATGCTAAAGCTAAAATATGGTCATTCTTTTTATGGTGATGACGTTGTGATTATCCTTAGTTAAATCTTAAAATCTGAATATTTGATCGTTTATGTGCTATTTTTTTTATTCACTATAAGAAAATGAAACATTTGTAACAAAAATTTTGTAACAAATTTAAAATTATTACAAAAAATTATTTTTTTGTAACAAAAATTAGTAATTATTACATAATAATAATATTTTGTAACAACAATATAATTTGTTACAAAATATTTTGTTATTTTGTAACGGCTTAATTTTTTTGTTACAAATTATATTAGCTTTTGTAACAAAAGATGAAGTTGTTGCAGAAGTTCAAAATATTTTGTAACAAAAAATTAATTTGTCACAAAATTTAATATTATTTGTAACAAGTTATTTGTTTGTCACAAAATATAAAAATTTTTGTCACAAAGCATCTGTTCGACTGATTTTTATATTAATCAAGATTCTTATGTAATTTTATTATAATTTAATATTTTACATGATAGAGATTAAAATTCAGTAATGGAAGAATTATATGGTTTAATTTAAATAATTTCTATTATGAATAAATTATAGTTTATTTTATTTACTTGAATTCTTTATTTTAGAAATTAATCTAAAGTAATTAAATTAGTTTTATGAATATTTAGAGTTAAGTTCATTAATATTTTTGTGAATTTTATTATAATTGGTTATTTTATATTTTTATTTTATAATTTAAATTAAAAATAACTAATTAAACTTAGCAATATGTTGATAAATAATATTTTTAAATATTTTTAATAGAGTATATTTAGTTTTAAAATTACTCTACCCTCCAATTTTATCAAAATATATGTTCATATTTTTTCTTATTCCTTTATAAAATCTTTAATTTCTAATCCTAAATTCCAAAATTCTCAAATTAAACAAAAAAAAAACTAATTTCCCATAACCCAACTCCTTCAGCCACACAACTCCCCCGCCTTTCGGCGTAACACACACATACTTCACAACAAACACACCGACGCAGAGATCAACGAGGGAGGAGAACAGAAGAGCATCGCCCATTTGTTGCTGCCGTGCCCAGCCCGTTCTGCCGCCGCCAAATTGTCGAGCCCAGAGGAGAGAGTCGCCGCTGTGCTGTTGAGAAGAGAGAGCTCACGCAGAGAGGAAGAACTCACGAAGGAGGGGTTATTGCCGAGAGTCGCCTCCATTCGTGCCTTTCTATCGTCGTTCTGCCTTCCATCAAGCTTGAACCGTCACTATTCATGGAGCTTACCGTCGTCGCCGTTCAAGCCACTGCTGCCGCCGTCACACGTGCCGTCCCGAAGTTTCCCTCACCGCCGTCGATGCCAATTTGAGCAGAGGAGAAGAGGAAGAACGATGGGAAAGGAAGGGAGTCATCCGCGTCACCACCATCGAGCCACACTCACTGCTAGCGAAGCTTCTGTTGCCGTCCTTGCAGAAAAGGGGGTTGCTGCTGGTGTCATGGCCGTCTTCCTTGCCGCTGCAACTTCATTCAATTCTTAACTGTTGGAAGTTGCTGCTGGTACCAATCGAGACCTTTGCTACTAATGGTTCACTGAGATACAAAACAACCATGGAGAAAGGGACAGAACTCTCCCAGAGGAGGTTGCTGGAGCCATTGGTCTGAGCTGCCTTGCCTCTTCCTTGCTTCCGTGTTGCTGCTACTGCTGGAAAGTGATTAGAAATGTTGCTGCTGTTGCCATGGATTAAGAAAAAGTGGTTCGTCACAATTAATTCCTATTAGTTTGACATTCTGAGGTAGGGGATTTATTTTAAAATTAATCGTTTTAACTTATTAATGCCAATAAAGTTTAGTGAGTAACTGCAAATAATTTATAAATATTTAGATAATTTTGGATAATTATATTATCTAGGTATCCTGAAAGTTCAATTTTTTTATTTTGTTATCTATGCTAGATTTTATCATGTATTTTGGTAGAATTTTATTATCTGGCTATTTGTGAAGTTTTGTGAAGTTCAATTTTTTATTTCTATCTAAAATTTTGAGCTTCTTTTTTGTTTGGTATAATTTTAATATCTGGGTCTTCATAAAGCTGTTCTTATTTTGTTTATTTGATTTTATTTTTGGTGGTTAAGTTTGAGGGAGACAAGGAGAGAAGAGTAGCAGCTCATAGGAGAGTAGTGCTGAGAAAAGAAAGCCAAGTTGCTGAACATTCTAGAAGGCTTCGCACCATTTAAACTCAGATCAATCAAGAAACCTCAAAGATGAGAAAAATTGTTGCAGAGGTGTCCAATTTGAACAGGTCAAGTACTTTGCTAATTTTATTACTTTTATTGAAAATTTGGTAGCAAAGTTTTCATGCCTGTTATGATGCTGTCACAGTAGGTTATTTGCATGCTAATAACATATTTAGGGACAAATAATTTGCCATTTTTAGCATGAATTCATTACTAAATGCCTTGTATTTACTGAAAAATAAAAAATAAGGCAAAATTAACAATTCTTTATGAAGCATTGCTAATTGCTATTGCTTTGAATCTTGCTTGATTTTTTACAGCTATCATTCTTTATGAATGCATTGTCAATTGTTGATTGCTCTGAATCTTGTTTGATTTTCTACAGCCGTCACGTGCTTTGTGCTTATTTTGTGTATTTTTTGTGTTTCTTTTCTCCTAAATATAAGTATTAAGGGACTGAAAGCTTTTGATTAAAAAAATAATTGAATAGGCTAAAAATTTTAAAAGAAATTGAATAGTATAAATCTTAATCTGTGCTTCTAGTAAAAATTGTTTTGAAATTATTTAGGTGGCTAAGACTTCTTATTCAGTAATGGCTTGGCTAGTGTCAATGTGTATAGGTTTTAAACTTTGAAGTTTTTTGAGTGACTGGTATAACATTGTTATTGCTTCTGTTATTAAGTTTTTTGTTTCTATAATGTTTATGAAACTGAAATAACTATTGATAATTGATTTTAATTATTCTAGTATAATTTTGTTGATGGTGCTATTAAGGCTAGTGATGAAATGCAGGAGCAATTAGAGTTCAAGAAAGCTCAAGATATTGTGGCTTAGCTATCAAGTTATTATTCAGTTTGTTAAAAGTTAATTAGGGAGCCTTTAGCTTTATTATCAACATTCTCCCCCTATAAAGCCTAATACTCATTGTAATCAATTAGCGTTTTTTACTCATTGTCAATTTTGGTCAATTTAGTTCTATTTTTCCATTCTTGCTATACTTTTCTGTTTCTAAATTTTTTCTGCATCACTATTGCTTCTGCATCACTATTGTTTCTGCAATAACAGAAACTCTGTTCAGGTACTTCTCCATATTCTTATCTTGTGTTTTGACATAAACATCATTATGAAATTTTATGAGTGTAAAAGCGTAAATAAAAGTCAAGTATATTTGTTATGATGATTTTGGTGAAAATTGTATTTTGTAGTGATTGTTTGATAATTGACTTATGTAAATTTAATAATTTTGTTCACTAAGTTGTGATTGAATTGTGATTAATTAGCCCAAATTTATATATTGAATTTGCAATTCTTGATAATTTGCATTCTTGATTGGCTAGTTTTGAACTTTCAGAATAGATTCTTAAAGAATTAGTTAATTTTAACTTGTAAGTTCTAACTTAATTTTTACTCGAATTAAGATAGTGTTATGTGTTATTTTTTAATTTTGGTTTTCATTGTTTATATTTGCAAGGGTACAAAATTGATGCCAACATGCTAGACTTTATATTAACTGAAATATGCTAGAAGAGTCAAGAATTATAATAGTTCCATTTTTTGTTACAAAAACTTTATGTAACGGGACATACTGCAACGGTTCTTTTTTGTTACAAATTCCTTTTGTTTTAAAATTTCGATTTTTTGTAACAATTTTTTTGTTACAAATATTGTTTTTTCTTGTAGCGATTCTTGCATTTTTTTTACTCTTTCTTAGATGATATATTCAATTTTTTATGCATTCTACTCATATTTTCAATACATGTGTTATTGACTATTATTACTTTAAATTAAATTATTTTTACTCAAGATATCCTGTTATTTTCATTAATTGTATTTCTTCTCTATAATATATTAAAGAGTAAAGTATACTTTTTGTCCCTAACATTTTTTAAAAATTTCAAAAATATCCTTAATGTTTAATTTGTTTCAGTTTCATCCTTAACTTTTTGGTAAATTTCAATTCTATCTTTATTATAAAAAAATTTAATAGTCAATATATGACCAATAATTTTTTTCCAATTTTACACTTCTTTTAACCTCCTGCCCCCACCACCATTATACAGAGATACACTATTCTCCCCCTCTCTATCAACCATCTCAGCAACATCATCACTCTCGTATTTGCTGCGCCGCTGTAAATTCCAACCAACCCTCACCATATCACAGCCCCTCCCATTTCCAACCCAGTACCGCATCACTCCCCCACCATATTATCATCACTATGGCTGCCTAAAGCAAACTTTTCCTTACCTCAATATTACAAACACCACCAACCAATATCTTCTAACACAACCTCAACCTAACAACCTCAACTCTCTCTATTACCGACATTTTATTATTCAACAATAATAAAGCACAACGACATTCAGTTTTAAACTTTTAATTTTTTAAAAGAAAAAACACAGACAAAGAGATGGGTGTAAAACTTTTGGATAATTGATTAATAATTAATTAATAAATAAAAAGTGAGCAAAAATGGTTGAAAAATTAAAAGTTTATAATTTGAAAATTTATTGGTGAAAAGTTTAACTTCAAAAATAAATTGAGCACAAAAATATAATTAGTTGCGGAAAAATGTGTACCGACATTAAAAATTACTGTACATGCTTAATTTTATCCAGTACTCTGTGTGAGAAAATTAAAACTGTAAAAATGACAAGAATCATATTTAGAATAAAAATTCAAACACTTATCTTAAAGAGTTTGGCCCTAGGTAGGGCCAATAGACTAAAATCACAACGAATCCATATTAAGGCCTAAGTCCATGACTCATAAACTTCCTTATCACCAAAAATCCAAGTCATTTCCCCCATTTTAAGTGAGACACATGAAGAGAAGAAGAGAGTGAAGAAAAACCATTGATCTTATTCACTTCATCACTACAATTCCATTTTTCTCTCAATCCAAAACTCTGATTGATAACTCGTTTGCGGCTACGTATTCATCTCGACTTTTTCTTCATTTCTATCTAACTATTGTGGTAAGAAATTTCGAAAATTTTGCCCTATTTTTTGTTTCTTCTCTAATTTCATATTTTGGTAGTTGGGGTGTTGAAACATTATGATTTTGGTATTTAGCAGAAGCTTAATCTCGAGTTTTAACGGGGTTTTGACTCAAGACTAGTGGTACAACATAAGAGAACTCTTTTTCTTTTGATTTTCCCCTATATGTGCGAACCCTAGTTTGAATTATGTGTGAAATTTTGTAAATTAAAGTTGCTAGATTTGCTTGGTTGATTTGGTGCAGATTGGGAACTTGGTTTGGTTGCGGAGTATTTATTGAGACTTAATTTGATGTTGGACGAAGCTTGGGTTTGATAGGAGCAGAAAATTCAAAGGTTGAAAACCGCCGTCAACAAGGTATATATGAATTTTAGTTTCAGGTAGATGGTGCATAAATTTGTGATCATCAACAATGGCGCCAAAGACTTGGAGCTCTCAAACGTGAATCACACTTTGTCACAACTTCGCACAACTAACCAGCAAGTGCACTGGGTCATCCAAGTAATACCTTACGTGAGTAAGGGTCGATCCCACGGAGATTGTTGGTATGAAGCAAGCTATGGTCATCTTGTAAATCTCAATCAGGCAGATTCAAATGGTTATAATGGTTTTTGAATATAAAGATAAATAAAGCATAAAATAGAGATAGAGATACTTATGTAAATCATTGGTGGGAATTTCAAATAAGTGTATGGAGATGCTTTGTTCCTATTGAATCTCTGCTTTCCTACTGCCTTTATCCAATCATTCTTACTCCTTTCTATGACAAGCTGTATGTAGGGAGTCACCGTTGTCAATGGCTACTTCCCATCCTCTCAGTGAAAATGGTCCAAATGCTTTGTCACAGCACAGCTAATCATCTGTCGGTTCTCGATCATGTTGGAATAGAATCCAGTGATTCTTTTGCGTCTGTCACTATGCCCAACACTCGCGAGTTTGAAACTCGTCACAGTCATCCCTTTCCAGATCCTACTCAGAAATACCACAAACAAGGTTTAGACTTTCCAGATCTCAGGAATGGCCACCAATAATTCTAGCTTATACCACGAAGATTCTGATTAAGGAATCCAAGAGATACGCGCTCGATCTAAGGTAGAACGGAAGTGGTTGTCAGGCACGCGTTCATAGGTGAGAATGATGATGAGTGTCACGTATCATCACATTCATCATGTTGAAGTGCAGTGAATATGTTAGAATAAGAATAAGCTGAATTGAATAGAAGAATAATAGTAATTGCATTAATACTCGAGGAACAGTAGAGCTCCACATCTTAATCTATGGTGTGTAGAAACTCCACCGTTGAAAATACATAAGTGAAAATAGTGTTCATTGGCTTCGGCCCCAGAGAGGGAACCGGAATAACCAAGACCAATGGTCTAAGAGACACCTAATATAATAGTAAAAAGCTATATTTATACTAAACTAGTTACTAGGGTTTACAGAAATAAGTCTTAGTGCAGAAATCCACTTGCGGGGCCCATTTTGGTGTGTGCTTGGGCTGAGCTTGAGCTTTACACATGCAGAGGGTTCTCTTGGGGTTAAACGCCAAGTTATAACGTGTTTTTGGCGTTTAACTCTGGTTTGTGACGTGTTTCTGGTGTTTTATTCCAGAATGCAACATGAAACTGGCGTTGAATGTCAGTTTGCTTCATCTATACTCGAATAAAGTATGGACTATTATATACTCCTGGAAAGCCCTGGATGTCTACTTTCCAACGCAATTGAGAGCGCACTATTTGGAGTTCTGTAGCTCCAGAAAATTCATTTCGAGTGCAGAGAGGTTAGAATCCAACAGCATCAGCAGTCCTTTTTCAGCCTCCTATCCAAGGTTTGGAAAACCGGACCGGTCATCAAACCGTTCTAGCTATTGGTTCATTGGTTCACTGGTCCAACCAGTCTAACCAATGTTTCAACCGGAAAAACCATTTTAAAATAAAATAATAAATAAATTATAAATAAACATCCTAAAATATAATTATAGTATAATATAAATATTAAAATAATTTTCAAATTTAAAAAACTACATTAAATGTCATCAATCAAATTCATATAATCTTATTAATATACAAACTCAAGTTAATAGTATAAAAAAATATCAAATATTAAATGTCAACATAAAGATTTATCAATCATCAAAACCTCAAGATGTTCTTGTGAATTTCTTTTTTTATGAGAAAGACAAGGTTTCCCCTTGTCCGAGGCACAAGGGACCAGTATTCACCTCAGACAATTCTGGAACATGAGTAAGCTCTTCAGCTCTATGATCCTATCATTAGTCTTTGGAATTCTGAATCTAAATTTAACTTTTGGTTTAACTTGTGTAGCCAAATAATTTGGCTGTGGGATTTAAATTATCGTGTAGTCCTTTTAGTTATAAAATACATAAGAAAAAAAGGCACCATGATAATAAAAATTAAAGATTCTTTGAACATTGAAAACCAAGCATTATATCAAAAGTTACAAACAATTCGGAATGATTCCTGGAAAGCAACAGATGCTACCAAATAATACTGCCTGTAATAATCGGTACAGATGGATCAAATAAATAAACAAGACAACATTACACTAAAATTAAGTAATTGCCAGTACCACTTTACTTTGGTGTTCAATTGTTCAAATGGAAAGAGGTCAATTTGTACATGATATAAGGAACTAAATTACATTGGTCAGCAAGGTCTAGAACATACAACATCATCTATGCACACAGAACCAACATGGCAACATAAGTAGGGTGAAGGGAAAATTCAGTTATGAGAGAGTGGGGATAAATGTGAGAAAAGCAGAGAGAATGCATAAAAAATCATGGAAAAAGAGTCTGAGATTTGGGCAAGGAGGAATAATACCCTCTATGTTCTATGATATCTCTATTTCTCTGCTATTTCTATACCTAATACCATTGAGATCACAAGAATTTCCTCTAATACTTCAGCAAATCAATTACAGATTCTGTAATCAATATCTTAATTCCTACTATTATTATTTCTACTACTACTTAAGTCCTTTCTTGTTGAGATGCATAACTGGACGGACTTGTTAACAATTTGCAACTACAAAACCAGCAAAACCAGCAACTATAAAACAAAGCCATTAGCAAAACACAAGAGACAGTGGGATGCGGGTATACTTGTACCAGAATAAAAGGTAAAGATACACCACTGGGAGGGTTTTCTGAGCTATATAATTGCCCATTTCTTTTTATAAGGTTCTGAATACCTACAAACTTGATGAGCAGAGGACGAGTCACTCACCTGGGGTCGATGGAGGGCTACCAGTTTTGACTGTTGAGGACCGCGAGATGAGAGGGCTACTGCGTGCTAGTGTTGAGAAGATGAAGACGATGGAGATGGAGGGCTACTAGGCAGGAACTAGGCGACGATGGAGATTGGAGGGTTACTGGGGCTAAGGATGGCGACACCAGGGGACGAAGAATGGCGGCAGGGGGCTATGGTTCAGGGCGGCTAGGGTTCTCCATTGGAGATTATTCAGATGAATCATGAATGAATGGGGTCGGGGGAAGAAAGGGGGGTGGGGTGCTCCACGAGCGGGTTGGCTAGGGTTCATTTTTTTTTTAAAAAATCATAAAACGGCGTCGTTTAGCGTAACCGAACGGTCACCGGTCTGGTCCAACCGGCCAGTTTTTGGCCGGTTCACCGGTTCTTGAGCGGTTCTTCTTTGCACGGTTTTCAGATGAGGATCAGACCGTTTGTAGCGCCGGTTCGTGGTTAAACAGGTCGAACCGGCCAGTCTGGTCCAGTTTTCAGAACCTTGCTCCTATCAGATTTTTTCTCAGGTCCCTCAATTTCAGCCAGAAAATACCTAAAATTACAGAAAAACACACAAACTCATAATAAAGTCCAAAAATGTGAATTTTGCATAAAAACTAATAAAAACATCCCTAAAAGTAGCTAGATCCTACTAAAAATTACCTAAAAATAATGCCAAAAAGCGTATAAATT
Organism: Arachis hypogaea; assembly: GCF_003086295.3. NCBI lineage: Eukaryota > Viridiplantae > Streptophyta > Magnoliopsida > Fabales > Fabaceae > Arachis > Arachis hypogaea. The sequence continues at coordinate 73,784,177 of NC_092039.1, read as the reverse complement.
ATCCGCTCATCACAACACCAAACTTAGTTCTAATTAGATGAGCGAGACTTGTAGCTTTTTGCTTCTGAATAGTTTTGGCATCTCACTTTATCCTTTGAAGTTTAGAATGATTGGCATCCATAGGAACTCAGAGTTCAGATAGTGTTATTGATTCTCCTAGTTAAGTATGTTGATTCTTGAACACAGCTACTTTTATGAGTCTTGGTCGTGGCCCTAAGTACTTTGTTTTCCAGTATTACCACCGGATACATAAATGCCACAGACACATGACTGGGTGAACCTTTTCAGATTGTGACTTAATTAGCTTTGCTAAAGTCCCCAGTTAGAGGTGTCCAGAGCTCTTAAGCACACTCTTTTTGCTTTGGATCACGACTTTAACCACTCAGTCTCAAGCTTTTCACTTGGACCTGCATGCCACAAGCACATGGTTAGGGACAGTTTGATTTAGCTGCTTAGGCCTGGATTTATTTCCTTGAGCCCTCCTATCCATTGATGCTCAAAGCCTTGGATCCTTTTTACCCTTGCCTTTTGGTTTTAAGGACTATTGGCTTTTTCTGCTTGCTTTTTCTTTTTCTTTTATATTTTTTTTCTTTTCGCCACTTTTTTTCACTGTTTTTTCTTGCTTCAAGAATCAATTTTATGATTTTTTAGATCATCAATAACATTTCTCTTTTTCATCATTCTTTCAAGAGCCAACAATTTTAACATTCATAAAGAACAAGATAAAAAATATGTACTGTTCAAGCATTCATTCAGAAAACAAAAAGTATTGTCACCACATCAATATAATTAAACTAATTTCAAGGATGAATTCGAACTCATGTACTTCTTGTTCTTTTGTATTAAAAACATTTTTCATTTAAGAAAGGTGAAGGATTCATGGAATTATTCATAGCCTTAAGACATAGACACTAGACACTAATGATCATGTAATAAAGACACAAACATAGACAAACATGAAGTTCAAAAATCGAAAAACAGAGAGATAAGAACAAGGAAGTTAAGGAATGAGTCCACCTTAGTGATGGTGGCGCCTTCTTCTTGAAGGACCAATGGTGTTCTTGAGCTCCTCTATGTCTCTTCCTTGCCTTTGTTACTCCTCCTTCAAAGCTCTTTGATCTTCTCTAATCTCATTGAGAATGATGGAGTACTCTTGGTGTTCCACCCTTAATTGGTTCATGTCATGACTCAATCCTTCTAGAGAAGTGTTGAGTTGTTCCCAATAGTTGTTTGGAGGAAAATGCATCCCTTGAGGCATCTCAGGGATTTCTTGATGATGAGCTTCCTCATGCATCTCTTGAGATCCATGAATGGACTCTCTTGTTTGCCCCATCTTCTTCTTAGTGAGGGGCTTGTCCTCTTCAATGAGGATGTCTCCTTCTACGACAACTCCAGCTAAGTAGCATAGATGGCAAATGAAATGAGGAAAAGCTAGCCTTGATAAGGTGGAAGGCTTTTCGGCTACTTTGTAGAGTTCTAGAGAGATGACTTCATGAACTTCTACTTCCTCTCCAATCATGATGCTATGGATCATGATGGCCTGATTCACAGTTACTTCGGATCGGTTGCTAGTGGGGATGATGGAGCGTTGGATGAACTCCAACCATCCTCTAGCCACAGGCTTAAGGTCCAGTCTTCTCAATTAAACCGGCTTGCCTTTTGAGTCTCTTTTCCATTGAGCTCCTTCCACACATATGTCCATGAGGACTTGGTCCAATCTTTGATCAAAGTTGACCCTTCTAGTGTAGGGGCATGCGTCTTCTTGCATCATAGGCAAGTTGAACGCCAACCTTACGTTCTCCGGATTGAAATCTAAGTACTTCCCCCGAACCATTGTAAGATAATTCTTTGGATTCGGGTTCATACTTTGATCATGGTTCCTAGTGATCCATGCATTGGCATAGAATTCTTGAACCATTAAGATTCTGACTTGTTGAATGGGGTTGGTAAGAACTTCCCAACCTCTTCTTTGGATCTCATGTTGGATCTCCGGATACTCATTTTTCTTGAGCATGAAAGGGACCTCAGGGATCACCTTCTTCTTGGCCACAACTTCATATAAGTGGTCTTGATGGACTTTTGAGATGAATCTCTCCATCTCCCATGACTCAGAGGTGAAAGCTTTTGTCTTCTCTTTTATCTTTCTAGAGGTTTCTCCAGCCTTAGGTGCCATAAATGGTTATGGAAAAACAAAAAGCTATGATTTTACCACACTAAACTTAGAATGTTGCTCACCCTCGAGCAAAAGAAGAAAAGAATAGAAGAAGAAGAAGAAGAGATGGAGGAGAGGGAGAGAGGTTTGGTTTCGGCCAAAGGGGAGAAGAGAGAGTGGTGTTGTGTAAAAATGAAGATGGATGGGGGTTTATATAGTGGGTGGAGAGGGGTTTATGGTTCGGTCATGTAGGGTGGGTTTGGGTGGGAAAGAGATTTTGAATTTGAAGGTAGGTGGGGTTTATGGGGAAGAGTAGATGGATGTGAGTGGTAAAGAGGTGATGGAGAAGAGTGATGTTTGGGGAAGAGTGTTATGAGAAGGTGTGAGAGAGAGGGAGAAGGTAGGTGGTGATCCTGTGGGGTCCACAGATCCTAAGGTGTCAAGGATTAATCATCACTGCACCATTTAGGCGTGTAAAATGCCCTCTATATGCAATCCTGGCGTTTAACGCCAGATTGATGCTTGTTTCTGGCGTTAAATGCCAGCTCTATGCTTGTTTCTGGCGTTAAACGCCAGCTCTATGCTTGTTTCTGGCGTTAAACGCCAGCTTGATGCTTGTTTCTGGCGTTTAACGCCAGCTTTCCTCAGGGTGCAATCCTGGCATTTAAATGCCAGACTGCTGCTTGTTTCTGGCATTCCACACCTTAATCTATGGTGTGTAGAAACTCCACCGTTGAAAATACATAAGTGAAAATAGTGTTCATTGGCTTCGGCCCCAGAGAAGGAACCGGAATAACCAAGATCAATGGTCTAAGAGACACCTAATACAATAGTAAAAAGTTCTATTTATACTAAACTAGTTACTAGGATTTACAGAAATAAGTCTTAGTGCAGAAATCCACTTTTGGGGCCCACTTTGGTGTGTGCTTGGGCTGAGCTTGAGCTTTACACGTGCAGAGGCTTCTCTTGGGATTAAACGCCAAGTTGTAACGTGTTTTTGGCGTTTAACTCTGGTTTGTGACGTGTTTCTGGCGTTTTACTCCAGAATGCAGCATGGAACTGGCGTTGGACGCCAATTTGCGTCATCTATACTCAAATAAAGTATAAACTATTATATATTGCTGGAAAGCCCTGGATGTCTACTTTCCAACGGAATTGAGAGCGTGCCATTTGGGGTTCTGTAGCTCCAAAAAATTCATTTCGAGTGCAGGGAGGTCAGAATCCAACAGCATCAGCAGTCCGTTTTCAGCCTCCTATCAGATTTTTGCTCAGGTCCCTCAATTTTAGCCAGAAAATACCTGAAATCACAGAAAAACACACAAACTCATAGTAAAGTCTAGAAATATGAATTTTGCATAAAAACTAATAAAAAACATCCCTAAAAGTAGCTAGATCCTACTAAAAATTACCTAAAAATAATGCCAAAAAGCGTATAAATTATCCACTCATCAGTAGACATTAGTAAGGTTATGTGAAAACTTAGGTTAAATACCCTATGATTGTATTGAATGATAAATTTGGTTAATACCATGTGGTTTAATGTAAATATGTGAATTTGATTGATAAATAGTATAGTTGGATAATTGATATGAAATTAGTATTGCCAAATGTTGAGTGAACTTGTAGTTTGTTTGATTATGATAACTAAGTTTGATTGTGCGGTTTGTTTGACCATTAATGCTTCGTATGAAATTTGGGCCGCAGGTCGTAATAGGGTAAGTGATGGTAAATTTGTGGCAATGATTGTGTTGTGGAATGATGGTTAAATGTGTGATTGGATTTGATAAATATTACGATTGATTGCCTATGAATGGCTATGGAATGAGAATTGGGTCGAAGGCTGTGATTAGGTGAGTGCACCCTTGGTAAGTGTGGAGAAATTGAGTAGCCATATGAATTGCTATATGAATTGGTTTGTATGACTGTTGGATGGTGTATATGAATGGTTGTTTGATGTTATTAATGAGAAATGTATGGTTAATTGCCTTAGATTTGAATGATTGGGTTTTGGTGGCTAATATAGGATTGAAAATTGATGATTGAGTAATAAGGGTGCCTAGGATTGGTTTAGGTTGGTTTTGAAAGAGGCAAGATTGAAAATTTGTAAAGTTAACACTTGTGTAGAATTTTGGTAAAAATTGATTTTTTAACAAACTTCAACGAGCCATAACTTGACTCTTGAAGTTTAAAATTAAATGAACTTTACCTTGAATTAAAGATGACGATGAGAACTTTAAAACCATCTAAAAATGGAGAAAACAAAATTTTGTAGCAAAAGTTATTAGCATTTGAAAATTGGTGTCAAAAACTGAAATTTCATATTATACAGAAAACCAGAAAATTTGGTTGGTGTGCGCGCGCACAGAGGCTTGCATGTGCACTAGGACTGGAAGTGAGTCAAGCCAGCTCCTGAGCCAATTTGAGCTCGACTCGTTAATAGATCAATAAGCTAAACTCGTGAACTGATGACCCAAACTTGACTCTGAAATTGAGCTCATAACACTACAAGAAAAACACCCATTCAGGTACACTTGAAAAGTGTAGCCAAAAGTGAAAAAATGATGCCTTAGGCTACGGCTACATTTTCTGGGCTACGGCTACGCTTTTTAGGGTGATTCCTATTCGGCCGTTGCCTATTCTCAAAGGCTACGCTTTTCTGTACCAAGGGCTACGCTTTTGGCGTTTGAGAATAGGGTGCGCTTTTCAAGTGATGCTGTCCAGGACCAAAGGCTACGCTTTTCAACTTCCATTTTTACCAGAATAGGCTACGCTTTTCAGCACTACTGCATCACCTGTAAAGCGTAGTCACATTGTATGCCATAGTTACTCTATATAAGTGTAGCCTTAGGTTTCTCATTATTTTTTGTTAATTTTCTATATAACCATAGCTACTCTAGATAAGTGTAGCCTTAGGTTCCTCATTGTTCTCTCTCTCTCTCTCTCTCTCTCTCTCTCTCTCTCTCTCTCTCTCTCTCTCTCTCTCTCTCTCTCTCTCTCTCTCTCTTAGTATATATATATTCTAATATTTTTTTTATACATAATATTTAGTAATATGATTACATATATAATTCTGTATTTTTAATTAAATGAGTTAAATATTATAAAATAAAAATAAAAATATAATTATACTAAATAATTTCTTTAAATAATAAAAATTATCTATAAATAAAATATATTTATAATGATCTAAAAGTACTAATATTCATACATCTCACACTAAATTAAACATAGCCATATCAAAATAGGCATAAGACCACTTAGAATTTACTACTAATACTCTACGAAAAACTAAAATATTATATTCTATATAAGTATCTTCTAATAAAAGTAATTAGTCTACCATACATGTATCCATTCTCAAGATTACTCCATCTTAACCCCTAAACCACAATGATAAACAGTTTAATCTTCATTATCATCCTCAATATTATCCGACATAATTATATAGAAAAGTAATTAGAAAAATATTTATAATGACATTTGCAATTATAAAAATTAAAAAATCAAACTAAAAATAATTAGAAACCAAACTGAAAATAGTTGTATAAATTATCAAAACTATGTCAACTTAAAAAATAAAGTTAGCACTATTGGAGAAGCTAGTGAACCTGAAGATACAAAAATAGTACAATCCAGGCACCACTAGAAGAAGAGGCTCCCAACAAAAATAGAAAAGAAAATAAACTACAGCATAAGAAGAACAATACAGTTTCAGTCCCAAATCAAATAAAAGAGTCAAACGGAAACTACAAATGATGCAGAAAACAACAAAAGAGAATAAGGAAAAATCCAAAACAAATGCAGACAAAGATAAACGGGCAATAGACAAAGATAAACAGATGCACAAATCCAGACACAAATTCAAAAGTGCAAAAAAAAAAAACAGAAATTCTAGCAAACAAAAGTGCACAAAACTAGAATTACAACGACCAGAATTACACAAATAATTTTCAGCCATAACAATACAACTTCAAGTGTTAAAGTGTCAATAAAGCCAACAACATTTAATTTTCAGCCATAGCAATTAACTTAACCATATGCAAATATAAGAGGTATAACATATTATACATATACTAAAAGGGGCAAAAGAAATCCTAATATATTATTATTTATTTTAAATAGGAATCCTAAAGTGTACTTTGGTTTTGGTTTTGCAACTGCGTTCTAAGAATTTAATTTTATATGATCTTTTAAAAACCGGCTACTGATTTAGTACACTTCAGAAAAACAGCAAGCAGTAACCAATTTAGAAAAATCATATAAAATCCATCTTTGGTTAGATTCTCCTAATGTTTGGTGTGGTTGAACCAGACTTACCCATCTTTCACCCAGTTCAAGTTCTAGAGCATTTTCACTTCTCTAGAAAAAGTTATGCCTCTCGAAATATGGTTTTGTTTTACGGAAAGGTGCTATCACAGCAGTGAATAGCCCTGCTTCCAGAAGACACAACTTTCTCTATAAAATTCAAATTGTCCTAAAATTTGGATGTAAAATACTAGACATCCTAATATTTCATTCCTCTTTGGTTTTACCTCCAAAGAGGTTCAGAGTATTGAGATATGTGGATTTGAAATTGCTGTTCCAGAATTCGTACAGCATTGTTTCTGCAGAAAATGACCATGTTCTAAAAATCATATCTCCCAAACCACACATCGGAAAATTCTGAAATTTTAGGAGAATAATATAAACATCTTAAGATTTCGTAGAAAAATAATTTCACTCATTTTGAGTGGTTATATTGCTCCCAGTTTTGTTCACAAATTGCTGTCCAAAATTACATAATTCTGCAACATGTAACCTCAGGTTTTGAGAGGTCAAAAATTGATTACTAGCTTTTCACTCACTCTAACCTTGCATTCTAACTTTCTTTTACCTATTGTAACTTGTTGGAAAGATTAAATCAGCCCCAAGTGCTCAGGATTAATAAATCACCATTTTTGTCACTTTTCTTACTAATTAATAGATAGATAAAATGCATAAACACCTAAATAGATAGATAAAATGCATAAACACCTAAATAGGTCCAGAATAGCTAGCTTTAATAACATGATTTTGTAAAATATTAATCGCTTGGCATCATAATTTCCTCACTTCGATTTGGGCTCACCTCGATTGGCTGTTTTCTTTGATGCAATCAGTTCTTAGAAGTCCACTCTGGCCATTGAGGGGTGGCTGGCACGCCTAATAGAATTCAGCAAAGCAATAGACTTAGTTACTTACCATAGGAGAAACCAATATTTTGATAGGAACATAAATAAACAAATAAAGATTAATTCACCTTAACGAATTTGGCTTTCAGATTTCTAGTCCAATCACCAAGTATCTTAACATGAACTCTTAGGTAATTATCATCCGGGGCGGAGGTTATGGAAAATGGATGCCTGTGATCACAGTATGTTTTGCTCAATGGAAACAACTAAAAACTAATTAAATTTGTATCACAACCTCAATTTTAAAATCATATACAAATCATAGCAAGCAAAATATATCATATCACTATGGAATATATGTTTTTAATTTGTGTCTTCATCAGTTGAAATGACACTAATTATATTAAATATGTAAAAAGAGAGTTAAAAAGAACACAAAGCATTACATTATAAATTAAATAAGGCGAGCTTGAGTTTGGATAAGCTTGGCTCATTAGCTCATGAGCTGGCTCGATATATATATATATATATATATATATATATATATATATATATATATATATATATATATATATATATATATATATATATATATATATATATATATTAATGATCTTAATTATTTAAAATTTTATATTTATCTTTTATATATAATTTTGGTATAAGACATAAATAAAAAATTTATAATTTATTGATAGATAAACAATATATAAATTTGATCTTTTTAAATATTTTTAAAATATATAAGTTAAAATTTATTGATATAGAATCATAGATTATGTTCTTATTATTTGAGCCAGTTTGTGAGCTTTCGGTGAGCTGAGCTTGAGCTTAAGAAATAGGCTCGATTGTTAATGGGTCGAGTCGTGAGCCAAGTTCAATTTTTGTGAGACGAGCTTGAGTTTGGTCTAACTCGACTCAACTCGACTCACTTCCAGCCACTACTCAGAGCGAGTGATCCAGCTCATGCGTATGCACATGGGTGTGCGTATGCACCCCAAGAGAAATTTGCACGCTGTGTGTACGCATAGGGGTGTGCGTACGCACAGACACACCCATCCTATTTTCTCAAAAACTCTATTTTTGATTGTTTTGCCTCTCCGGCGATGTTGTAACCTCCTTTAATCTCCGTTTGGAGTTGAATAAATGTTAATTAAGCCTTGGATACACTAAACTCTAGGGAGTAATATGACAAATTAAATTGATTAATTCCCAAATAAACATTTGGTTAACCGAATGAAATTGTTGTGGGGATGGTGGTTCGTCCCATCCGCGGTGAGGACGGTGGCGTTGTCCTGCTCACGAGATAATAGAATTGATAAATTGACAAATAATTGGAGTTGATGAATCTAATAACTTATGAAATTGATTAAAGTAAATAATTATGACTGATTGTGGTATGAATGACCGATTTGGCAAGGTCGGAGGTTTGTCCCACTTGAATAAAAAGGTCGTGGGTGCCATTCCGCTTGCGTATTGATGTGATACTTATTCTGAGCATGGTCAATAGTTTTGTCCCACTTGTTTATGGTTGTGGTGTGATGTGAGGATGGTCCTTTAATCCCACTCACAAATTGGGGAGGTTGAGAATTTTCTCCGGTTATACATATGTATGTGAATGGGATTATGATAAGTTATGCTTTACGAGGTTGGTTAAGATTATGACTAAAATTGAATTGAATTGATTAGAGACTTAGAATTTATTCGAGGATTAAATTAAAAGTGAGGATTCATATGAGGATTAGGATGAAGACTATAATTAATGATGATGTGATAATGATAATGGATTTGGTTGATAATAATTACTCACAGTGAGGACAGCAGCTTTGTCTCGCTCACAATAGGCAAGTTGAGGTTGAGGATTCCCCCTCTTGTGTTGCGATGGACAAGATAGGTTGAGGATTCTCTCTCTTATTGCATCGGGAGATTGGACAGAAGATTGAGGATTCCCTCCGGTTCAATTCCTAATCGTGGTGAAGACGGTGGTTTTATCTCGCTCACGGTTTGAGGATAATTATCCTTGTGATAAATGTGAACATAATGAGATTTGATTGAAAAATGATTATATATGATTGTGATTATGATTGATGTTGTGGGGATGGTGGTTCGTCCCACCCACGGTGAGGATGGTGGTTTGATCACACTCATGGATAGACAAGTTAAGGTTGAGGATTTTCTCTCTTGTTGCGGTGGACAAGCAGGGTTAAGGATTTCATCTCTTGTTAGATCGGAAAATTGGATAAAAGGTTGAAATTTCCTTTGATTCAATTTCTGACTGTGGTATGAATGAGTTAGGTTGAGGATTTTCTATCATTGCATCACAGTCTCTCTTTGATTGTGAAGTGTGGCAGACACTATAACCTGAAAGTGTGGCGAACACTACATCACGGATAGCATTGCCACTAGTGAGATGGTAGAAGGTTGAGGATTTCCTTCTAAAAAGTTGAGAATTTCCTTCTTGTTGTTCCTCCTGGAGATGTATGACAGAGAGATTATGTTCGGGTTAGCTACCGGATGTGTTGGGTCGGTAGTTTAACCAACACGTGAGCTCATGGCTAGTAGGATAGGCATGCATCATGTGCATTTGTTTGCTATTGTTTGAGTGTGCATATTTGTTTGGTTTGCCTAACTGCATATTTTTGTTTAATTGCTAAAATGTAACACTTGCTATAATTTCTCTCTAATTGCATTTGCTTTGTAATGTTTATTATTTGTGTATGATTTTCACCATTTAGATTTGAGACTTGGGAATGAATGAGATCAATGGTAGTTCAACGTATGTTTAATTTAGTAAAATTAACGTTGTATTGATTAATTATTTGTGATTGAAATTATTGAATTGAATACTAGACTGTATAATTGGATATTGGAAGTAATGCTGAGATCATATTGGAAATGATTGAGATTAGAGAAAGATATGGAACCGAGACTTAGTAACTTAACCCTGTTTGGATTAGAAAGAATCCTAGGCTTGAATTTTGTGAGTCTAGAGACTAAGATTGCTTAATGGGTTCATGTATCTTTATATAGTCTCTATTTGAAATTATTACCCTACTGGAAACCTTCGGGTTCTCACCCGTCATGGATTTTCTATTTTTCAGATACAAGGCATGATGCACCTTGCTAAGTGTGTAGGGTTCTATGGATGAAAATGAAGAAGATTTATCTTTTGACTTTATTTTGGCTTATGTAGCATTTTCTCTATTTTTGAACATGTTATTATATATTTTTTCTTAAAGGTTTTATTTTGGAGGAATAGGATTGCATTTTCTACACTTTTTGGTTGTAATATTCTAGCCGGCTTTTTCTTTGCAGGTCGAGATTAGTACTTATTATATATTTTATTGTGAACTTTTTATATGTATATCTTTGTTGTTCTATATGCTGTAAGAACCGGATTTTAATTAACAAATTAATTAAAATAAAATAATAATTAAATTATTCAAAATATGTTTGAAATTTAGAAATGTTAATTTGAAATTTTAAATATGATATTTGGACTCACTAGATATTTTTTAGTGAGAAAATGTAATTTTTTTACAGAAAATTGCGTAAAAATGCATACCGGTAATTTTGCTGGCAGTACCGGCTTAAGTTTGTCCGGTACTGTATAATAGAAAAATTTAGAAAAATATTTAGAATTAAAAATCGGCACTAATCTTAAAGGTTTTGTTCCAAAATAGACTAAACAAACCTAAAACGCTAACATGTTGGATCGAACCCAAGTTGGGCTCAAACCCAACATATATAAAAGCCTTTTAATGAACATTATGCTCATTTCTAACCCTAAAACAAAGAAAGGGGCGCTGGTATAGAGAGAAGAGAGAAACGTAACAAACACTATTTATCTAGCTACGGAGCTCCTTCTTCTTTTGCTCATATCTTGAACTACGAAACTGCGATTGACGACGAGACGTTTGTGGTTACACGAAACTCTCGACAAGCTCTTTAATTCTAGCTAAACAAAGTTGGTAAGATTTCGAAATTTATACACTATTTTTCATCCCTAATAAATCCACAATTTTACGTTTGGTTTTTGAATGAATTTTGTGATTTTAGTGATTTAGAGTAGTAAGTAATTATCAAGTTTCATCCCCATTTGGCTATGAATAAGGTAAGAATGCCTTAACTCTTACGAATTTGTAGTTTTAGTGAATCCTAATTATTAATTATGATGAACTAATTGTGTATAGCTTGAATGTGGTAATTATTGGAGTTGATTTGGGACTTTTAGATTAAGTTAGGTGGCTTGTTGGTGTTTGGAAACTTAGTCGGAGGTTATTTGGTGGATTTGAGCATATTGGGAATCAATCAAGGTATGGTTTCGATTTTTTTATGTAATAGGTAATGTTTCGTAACATTTAAACTAATGACTTTTAAAATATAATTGAATTACGTGATTATATGATTAATTGCATATAAATTGTATGGTTTCTAATTTTCATGGTGGACTTAATATTTATATTTTGTTTTACAAACATTATATAGATTAGAGTTTACGGTATATTAATTAAATATATAACTATATAATATTAATTTTAACTATTAAAATATATAATTAATAATTATATCTACTAAAAAGTAGGTGTTATTACTGTTTATAGTGGTTAGCTTAACAATATAAACTTTAAAGCTCATCAGTTAAAAATAATAATTTGTATAATTATTTTATTATTTCAAATATTTGTGATTTTTTCATCTCATACGATCTTTGACTAAAATATATTTCTTACAAGTTAAAACTTTAATTTTTAGTTATTTCGAATTCATGGTGAGCGTTTACAATAGTTAGCTTAACGTTAAAAATTTAAGGGTTCACCATTTAAAAATATGAGTTTGTATCATTTTTTATATAATTTATAACATAACTATAAATAATTAGTTTTTTATTTATTAGGATATATGATTTGATATACTAAGAAACATCACTGTAAAATATTTATTATTATATAATTGTACAATTGCCATTTTAATTCTTCAATTTAAAAAATTATAAATAATTTTTATTAATTTATAATATTTTTATTATATTAATAATTTTGTACATAAATTATTTTTGTTGTCAATATGATTTAATTACTTTTTTAATTAAATTACTAAATTCAATTTTCATAGTATTCACTTAATATTTTTTGGATAAATTATTTGTTTCATAAATATTATTTAACTAATTTTTAACTAAATAACCGATTCTAATTTTTATATTGCACTTAATATTTATATTTTTTTCACAGACATTATATAGACTATTGTTTACATTATATTATTTAGTACTTATTTGGGCGCTATTATTTTGATAAAAAGGATCTTTTTTTAATGAAAAATATCTTTTTTTATTTTTTAGTGTGTTTGGCAAATTTTGAGTAGTAAAAGTAAAAGCATTAGAAAAATTAAAAAAACATCTTTTTTGAGAAGTTATAATTTATATCTTTTTTTAAAAGATTTTTTTTCTTAAAAAGATATTTTTTATGTAATAAATAAACAAAAAAATACTTTTATATTATTATATCCAAACGTAATTGATAAATAAAAATATCTTTTTATATGAGATATCCAAACATAAAATTACTTTTACTTTTTCATAAGATCTTTTAAAAAAAATAACTCAAAAAAAATCTTTTTTTAAAAACTCACCCAAACAAACCTTTAATATATAAGTATATAATGTTAATCTTTTACTATTAAAATATATAATTGATAATTAAATATACTAAACAATAAGTTTTATTATTATTTATGGTGATTAATTTATTGATATAAAAAGTTGAGAAACATATTACCCAAATCAGCCAAAATAAAAATTTTTTCAGCATTCAACCAAAGATCACTTTAATGTAATTCGAATCAATATAATTCGAATTACTATTGCAAGTAATTCGATTCAACTAGCTTCGAATTAAGAGCATAGAAATTTGTATGTAATTCGAATTAAGTTCTCTCGAATTACAATAGCATAATTCGAATCAAATCGATTCGAATTAGTAGGGGAAAACGAGTTAAACATAATTCGATATATGTCGATTCGAATTAGTAAGAAAAATAAATCAAAGTCTTTTTGAACAACATGAATAGCCCAACGCTGTGTCCCGGTCCCAAAATAAGTTTTATTATTCAAACTAATGGAAGGTATATCAGTACATGGGACAGGGACACAGCGTTGGGCTATCCATGTTAGCTTTAAGGTTTGATTTATTTTTCTTACTAATTCGAATCGACATATATCAAATTATGTTTAACTTGTTTCCCTAATTCGAATCGATTTGATTCGAATTATGCTATTGTAATTCGAGAGAACTTGATTCGAATTACATACAAATTTTTATGCTCTTAATTCGAAGCTAGTTGATTCGAATTACTTGCAATTATAGTTCGAATTATATTGATTCGAATTACATTAAAGTGATCTTTAATTGAATGCTGAAAAAAATATCATTTTGACTGATTTAGATAATATGTTTCTCGACTTGGCTTATTCGAGTTTTTTACCCTTATTTTATTTTTTCATATATTTGTGGTCATATTGCTTGATTTTCTTAATATTGTGGTGTATTTGGGTTTTGTTGTATATTCCACTTATTTTATTAAAGTTATTTATAGAATAAATTTAAATCATTAAATCTTTTATCAATTTCATTTAATGCTTTAAATTTTATAGTAGGTCCCTATCCATTCAACTCCTCTTGCATAACAACATTTCCAGTTCTTCATATTTTCCAGAACCACCTTCTTATTCTTGGGTATATGCTTAGCTGCTACAATCCATTGAAGACTACATACATGCACAGCAGTTAAATTAAAGATCAAACAACTGCACTGACGTTGAATGAATTGAATTAAATATATATATAATACAAACGCTAACAAAAAGAAATTTCCCTTTCTCATGTAATAAAGCATCAAAATCATCCAAAAGGGAAAACCGAAGAAACTTTCGGATTGAAATAATTTCTGCATCCCACCATTACCTCAACCACACCAAGATGAAAAAAAAAAAAAAAGCAAATGACAAAGTTTGGATATTTCAGCGTCAATTTGCTGTGCAGATCAAAACCAAAACCAAAACAAAGCCAAATTTTCTCTGATAGTAGTTTCAACAAATAAATACATGCGTAATTTTTGTTGTTCACATAAAAAAGTATATAATCAGATGCAGGCAATGAGGAAATCCTTGTTCTTAGGGAGCTTCTTCTTATAGAACTAAAAAATTTTCAATTTTAAGAGGGAAAAATTGTCGAAATTAGAGAAGACTGACAAGGGATTAGGGTTGAAGAGTGGGTACCTCGAAATTGGACTCGCCAACGATGTGCTTGATAGAGTGGTGATCTAAGAGATTGGCTTTCTTTGCAGATTTAATTTAGAGGCCATTTTTCTTTTAATCTAAGTTGTTGGATTCCTTTTTATTATTGTGTGTTTCTGAATCGGAGACTTGGCTTGACCGAGAGACTGATCGCAAAGCATACAATTGACTGAACAGAAAAAAAGCACGAGGAGAGCGAGAAGTGAAGGTCCGGAACTTGCAGCGCAGAAGAGAAGATGAGCAAGTGGGCGAAATTGAGTCCATTAGATATAGTGATATTTTGATTTTGATTTTTTTTTTTTCAAAATCTGATGCTTGAAATAGTTTTAGTTCTTAATCTGACATGTATTAATTGTTTAATTGTCAACGAAGGTTTGAAAAAGAACAAGAAGAATGTTCTGGAAAATATGAAGAACTGAAAATGGTGGTGTGTTAGAGCCTTAGACGAGTTAGAGGAGGTGGAGGAAGTAGATACGGACCTACATGTCCTTTAATTTTTTAACTTCCTTCCATGTGTACGCCTGTGAACATTCCAGCGTCCACATCAATTGATAGTAAATTGATGTTTTAAGAGGTTTGAGATGCCTTTTTATTTTTAGTTCATCAATAACGTATTTGTCTTCCTATTAAAAAGATTAGAAATTTATTTGTTCTTTTATAAAAAAAAACGAAAAAAAAAAGAAAGAAGAAAGCAAAAAAAAAATGAAAATTATTTACAATTAATAGACTAAAGAAGTTAATTGATACAAAAATTTGACCTCACTGAACAACAATTCGACCTACAAGGACTGTAATATCATCAACCTTTCCACCAACGCGTTCTTGTCCTGCATGCTTTGCTGCTTCTGCGAACGGACAAAAAGTCTTCCCATCCATGGAAAATGAGAAAGCAAGTTGGCCAATGAAACTTGCCAAATCATGCACATCCCCTTTCCCATCTACGTTCCTAAGCATCAAAGTCTTTTCAATCTCACTAACAAACACATTATCCCAAAGCCCATCACTCCCAAGAATCACTATGTCCCCATCCTGAACCTTAAGCCTATATTCTTGAGCCGATTTTGGAGTATCACTCCTCTTATCATTCCCCAATTGATAGGGCCTATTGAAACGATGTTGTTGAATCATCGACCGATACAATAGTTTATTGTTTCTGAATATCATAAACCCACTATCACCCACATTGATTCCATGAAAAACTTGATCATTATCTACGGTGACGATCGACGCGGTTGAGGAACCGTTTGCCTTGGTTTGCAAGTAAGCCTCGTCCAGAACTCTTTTTAGGTTAACATAGCCTTCCGGTTCTTGTTTCACGGAATTTTGCACGTTTAACATGAGCTCCCGGGCGTACTCGCCGGCGTCTATACCGTGTTTGGCCCAACCGCCAACGCCGTCGGCGACGCCCATCGTTGATTCTTCCTCACATATAAAGTGCGCATCCTCTCCTAACGGCTTCTCTGGGTTTGATTTTGGGATGTAGAATCCACTCGCCACCATGTTCACGTTATTATTCTTACTCTCTACTTTTCCAGAATCAATGCAGCGATTCTTCATAATCATCTTAGCTTTTTTTCTTCTAGCCCAAACAGCAATGATCTTCTTCTTCAGAATCCGTGATATATCATAAATTAATTGATCGACCTCTCCCAATGGGTTCTTGGGGTCTATATTTGGGAAGTAGATTCCTTTTGCAACCATGTTTCAACCTCCTCTAAACTTCCAAGAACTTCTACAGCGTGTCTTCAAGATTATTATTGTTGAATGCTTTTGCGAAAGGCTGAGAGTGCGTAGTGCGGTGATTATTTGGTAGTTCGATATTATTTGGATGTGGTTGATGGTTCTTTCTGTTAGGCTTAAATAAAGGACAATTTTTTCTTTGTAGTTTAACTTGTACGCGTTCTTCCATAGAAAGATAAGATATGATAAGTTGTTACTGTGATTTTCAAGCTTTATTTCGAAAATATTGATCTTGTAGTTGACAGTAAGATAACAGAAAATTTAAAATGTCTTTTCCTTAACAATAAACTCAATAACATCCACAACTAACAAGGGAAAGGATCCTACAGTCCATTTAAATCATTAAATGGTTTTATAACAATATGTTTTTTTAAGTTTTTTAATAATTATTAAATAATTTTTATTTAATTTTAATTATAAATTAATTTTTTATATATTATTTAATTATAAAATATATTTTTTATTTTATAAATTATTATTTTTAATAAAGTTCTACATCTCAACAAATTGTCTCCTTCTCTATTTTTCTTTTTCTTTCTTTTTCTCTCTTCTTTTTTCTGTTCTTCCTTTTTTTATTTTCATCATCAATAATATTAATATTTTATATAAATATTTTTATTAATTCTAATTTTATCTGATGTTTAAATAATTTTAGTTTGTTTTTTAATTTATTTTAATTTATTTATATGTTAATTAAAATTTACCTGATGTTAGTTTTAAGTATGGACCAAATTAAAGTTCTCATGTTCTGTAAATTGTTGGTTTCCTTATCCTTTGATTTTGCTTAGTTGACGAGTTTCATGGACTATGAGCAAGAAAGCAAGTGTGGCAAAAACAGATGACAAAATTAAACGGTGGATTTAATAGATTACGCCTTTATTGAAACTCATCTGCTACCACTCCTTTTTCTTGTCCTTTCAGCTTGTAAAATTCAAATTATTATTATTATTATTATTATTATTATTATTATTATTTATTTATTTATTTTGGCCCAACCAACAATAATGTTCCTTCGTATTTATATTAATAGTCTCACTTCAATACCAAATCATTGCTCTTGATTGTAACAGCAGCAACCAATTAGTTGGGTTAAAATACGATATTTTTGTGCGAAATTCAATCGATTGAATAACACTACTAATTAATTGAATAAAAAAAATTCACATTATATAACACAATTCAATCGATTGTGTTATATCTCTCATCAATTAAATTTAAAAAAAATCATATTATTATTTGATATTTAATCAATTATATTGTACATCCAATCGATTAAATTACCAAGAAATACGATTTTTTTAGCGTTTAGAGATGTAACTTGAATCAAAAATAAAAAACTCGTTAATTCGCATTGCCAAAATATTTATGAAAGTCAGAATTAATAGAAAATCTATTTCATTATTTTTGTTTTTAATTGTTAATAAATATAATAGATGAATAACAAAATAATAATTTATAAAATAGAGGTAGAATTTATGATTAAATAATATATAAAATATTATGTTATAACTAAAATTAAATAAAGACTATTTATCAATTATTAAAAAATTTAAAAATATATATTTTATTATTGGACTATGGAGGCCACTCAGATAAAGACGTCTAAAACATCTTTTTTTAAAGATGTTTTCATGTTGTGCTTTAATTGGTTTCTGTATAATTTATTCGGTGTTTCTCATCACATATTATTAAATTCTTCAAAAAAAAATTCTTTCCAAAAATAATAAAAAACATTTAATTTGGACTAAAACAAAAAAAGATAATAGATTAACTATTTATTTTTTTTAAAAATTATTTACATAAAAAATATATCACATTCATCAAAAAAAATATATATATATATATATATATATATATATATATATATATATATATATATATATATATATATATATATAACAAGCTCTTAAAATTTTTATAAATAAAAAAATAATTAATTTTTATTCGTATAATATATAAAACAATTACTATATTATTATTATATTATAGATTAAAATTTACTAATTTAAATTTTATTTTTATTTTTAATATAAGGATTAGAAATAAATAATTTTTTTATAACAAGATGTAATGTAACAAAATATATATAATATTAATTAGTTTTTAAAAAATTCTGAAAAGATGGTTTTTTTTTAATAAAGTGTTATTAAAAAATTAACATTATAAAAACCAATTTCAACCAATATGATATAATAGGTTATTAAATATATTTAATACAAAACACATTGAATATAAATTTTTATTGAGTTTAAATTTTAAATAATTTTTAGTTGAATTTCGAATATTTTTATTTTAAAGAGTTAGAATATTTTAATATCATTTTTTCACATCTTTTTAATTGAGTCTTTGATTTTTTAAATTATAAAATTTATTTATAATTAAGAGCAGGGACGGACCCAGTAGCAAAGAAGAGGGGCACTTGCCCCCCACAGTGTTTTAATTTTTTTTTAAAATATAGTTATATATAATATGCCCTTACTTTAAATTTTAAATGACCCCACTATAAATAAATTAAACTCAATTAGTTAAAGTTCTGAATTCACTTTTTTAATTTCTCTATCATTTTGATTATTATTTAACCTAATCAAATTTAATTCTTGTGTCGTCACTCATTTATTTCCTTAAACCCTCTTTTTATTTTTATATTTTCAACTTTTTTTTCTATTTCTTATCTAGTGGTCATCTTGTCTTCATCAAAAAATAAATTTTAAATTTTTTATGTTTTTTATATAGTTCTCCATGACTCTATGTATCTTTCAATTTCATTGTTTCTCTTTTTGATATTTTCAATTGCAAATTTTAATTCAAACAGTTGTAGTTTAGATATTAATCTAATATTTTATTTTCTTCATGACTTTATATATTTTATTTTATTTTCGATTTACTCATTTTTATTATTTATTTTTTATCTTTTGTTCTATTATATGTACCTATGTTGCATATAAAATTTTAAAATAAATTGATTAATTTATTAATTTAGAATATATTTTTTATTTTTAGAAATAGTAATAGAAAAATATTTTAATTACCATACATAATTAAACAGATGTATAAAATCTTTTATGTAATATTATATCAAAATTAAATTAAAAATATATAACAAATTTAATTATTTTAAAAAAAGAAAGAAAAAATTGTGAATTATGTTTCTGTTATTTTATATAAACATACTTTTTGTATACAGATTTAATTATTTTAGTATTTATATATAATAATTCTAGTTTCAAATTATAAATATTAGTGTATCATTAGGCGCTAATGTACCAATTAATTCAGTCTTTTATTATTAAATGTGTATAAAAAATTAGTTAGGATAATAAAGTATTTATAATTTAATTAAAATATTTTAAGTTCAAGTTTTAGAAATAAAAAATATTTTTTTATAAATTATATATAATGAATAGTATTTTAAGAATGAAAGTGTTCACTAACTCTTTAATTTTTATATCTCTATATAATTAATAATATTTAACAAAATTTAGTTTAGTATATATATTTTTGCCCCCACTCTTAAAATTTTTTAGGTCCGTCACTGATTAAGAGTAATGTTTTAACACCACCAATTAGTCACATATATAAAAATACAAGAACAATTCTATTGTCATAATTATAATCTAACTTTATAAGTAATACAATACAATGAAACTATATATAAGTAATATAACTAAATTTTATCTACATCTATAGTCACATTTCATAAATAATATAATTAAATTATATTTATGTTTATAATTAAAATAGGAATATAAATACAAAAAATTATTAGGATGGTTAATTTTTTCGTTCATAATTTTTTTTATTATTTTTGTTGTGAAAAGTTTAATTATTTTAATAATTAATTATTTTTAAAAAAATAATTGAATAACACAAAAAAGTCTTATTAAGAGTAATTTATTTATTTATGATTAAAAAATAATTGAGTAATTATATACGGTAAAAAATTAATATTATTAAAAATAAAGTTTATTTAAAAATAAAATTAAAAATCATGGTTTTTTCTTTTTTTTTCCAAAATTTATCTACGAGTAATTCTATAAATATTTTATGATGAATAAAAATATTAAACTCGTACTAAAATTTATTCTAATAAAATTTATTTTTATTCTACTAAACGTTAAATAAACTATTGAGAAGAATTTTATTTTCTCCATTAGAGAAGAATGATAAACTTTCATACTTCTATTATGTTATGGAAATAATTTGGCCTATTATTTTTTAATAATAATAATAATAATAATAATAATAATAATAATAATAATAATAATAATAATAAACAAGTATATCACAGTAAAAAAAAAAGTACGTCATCAAATAATTTATCATCCGAATTATATATGAATCAAATTGATAATATTAGGGCTAACACTACAAAAATTGATAATAAGGTTAGGGACTTATAAAACCTTTCTTAGGATCATAAAAAAAATGTTTATATTTGTGTGATATATAAAACAATTATCATATTATTATTATTATTATTACATTATATATATATATATATATATATATATATATATATATATATATATATATATATATATATATATATATATATATATATATATGAGCAAAAAAAAAGTCCAACCGTTTTAAAGTAAAAAATTTTTTAATATTTAATTAAATGTTCTTGTATTTAGTACTTTTTTTGGCACTTCCTCTTAGTTAAAAATATAATCATTATAATTTTTTAGTTATTATTGCTAGGGTGTTTAATGATAGGATATGGCTGAAATTTTGATCCAATCCGCACTAAACTCATTAGATCAAATTCGATATTCGCACTTTTTATGTTTGGATCAGATATCAAATATATCCATAAAATAAAAAATGTTAAAAATTTTTATTTTTATAAAAAAAGTCAATAATTTTTTTGTTTACTTTTATCTTATTAGAGTGTGGATCCGATCATCTTATAGATCAGATCATATCCTCAAATTACAGATTAGATACGGATAAATACTGTGGATTTATAGGGATATGATCTAATCTATGAACACCCCTAACTACTACTATAGGTTCATTGTTGCAAAAGAATGCTTCTTTTATTATAAACCATTATTAGATCTTAACTACTATTAAAACAACTTAATTCTCAACAAAGAGATAATACTTATTGGTTTCTGAAATTATGTTCGTATTTCAATCCATAATTATAAAAACCGAACTGAATCGGCTGGTTCGACCGGAAAACTAGTGAACCAGACTAGAATTGGACCCTAGTCCGATTCGGTTTACTCCTTGAACAGTTTAAGGAATAAAATCGGTGTGAACCGATAAGAACCGGTGCAAACCAGTCTAACCGAACTGGTCTGCTTGAAAATTTTTTAAAATGTCTCCACAAGGTCTCGAACCAAGAACCTTGGAGAAAAAGCAACCTCTACTTGCCACTTAGCAATTATTAATATAAATATAAATTTTACTAAAAATTTATTAATTTACTTGATCTATTTTATTGCTAGAATTGTGATTAAGGTTATTTGTTTTGATGTTAATGTTAAAATCTACTGATATTATAGTTAGATGATAGGCTTTGTGAATTAATTATTTTTTTATTGTGTCAAAATAAGATACTATTGTAGTATTAAAATTTTATGATTTTTTTTATATTAGTTATTTTTAGAAGTTGAGACTTGATTCTTCATAAAATGTTAGTGAAGATATGTATTTCAAATTTTAATTTTAAGTTTTTAACTATTTTATATTTTATATTTACGTGAGACCGATTTTATCGGTTCAACCAGTGATTTATCTGTTGAACCAATAAACCAGTGAACCAGTAGCTTGACCGGTTCGATCACTAGTTCGGTTCTAACAACTATGTTTCAATCTAATTTCAAAAATTTCGATTTACTCAATTTAGTCCCCCAACTTAATAGTTATGACTCACATTGGTTCCTAATCTTATTTTTGTCACTGTCTCACAAAATCGTTAACGACATGTTGAGATGGACTAACGACTGCTACATTATACATTCTAGCGACTATTTGATGTGATAGTTAAAATTTTTTTACCTTATTTTTTTTAACTAAATACTTAAAACCCTAATATGAGTCACGGATACCTAAGTTAAAAAATCAAACTAAGTAAATTGAAACTTTAAAAATCAGATTAAAGCTCGAATATAACTTCAAAACAGAACTTTAACTTATGTAGTGATTAATTTAGATAAGAGTCAAATAAATCAAAATTCAACATAATTTTTATCAATGTTTTCAAATTCGAAATTTCTATACCAAAATTAACTAGAATTTTTCTTTAAATTAAAAATTTAATGAAATAGTGATTTTAATTATCTTAACCAATATCTTAATTAATTACTTTTATGTCTTAAAAAAATTGTATATGAGATGAAAATAATTAATTTGTCTACTTTAATAAATTGTTATTTTACTAAAATAAAAGAAACTATTTTTTTAGAATTTTTTAAGAACTAATTAATATTATATATATTTTGTTACACTACATTTAATTATAAAAATTTTATTTATTTCTAATGCTTATATTAAAAATAAAAAAATTTAAATTAGTGAATCTTAATCTATAATATAATAATAATATAGTAATTATTTTATATATTGTACGAATATAAATTAATTATTTTTTTATTTATAAAAATTTTAAGAGACTTGAACTTGTTATATATATATATATTGATGAATGTGATATATTTTTTATATAAATAATCTTTTAAAAAAAATCTAATAATTAATCTATTATTTTTTTATTTTAGTCCAAATTAAATGTTTTTTATTGTTTTTGAAAAGAAAATCTTTTGAGAAATTTAATAATATGTGATGAGGAACACCGAATAAATTATATAGAAACCAATTAAAATACAACATACAAATATCTTTAAAAAGAGACGTTTTAAACATCTTTATCTGAGTGGCCTACTTAGAGTATTTAATAGTTCAAATGTTTGGAAACCATCAAATCTTATGTCCACAATAAATTAAATTAATTTTTACATAACAAAAATTTAAATAATCATGTTTTTGCAAACTAAATTAACCAAAAGTATTATAAGTAATAAGTAAATTATCGCTGGAAGCTATCAATTTTATTTTAAGCAATTAATTACATCAAAAGTATTAAATAGGGGTCGGTATCTATCATCTATTATATATAATTAAAATTATTTTTTTAATTTTTTAATTAATAATATAATTGACATGACATATTTTTAAATATTTTTTATTTATTTTATTTAATTCATTTAAATATGCTAATTAATTATTATTTATTAAATTTAATTAAAAAATATTAAATTATTTAATATTTTATTTTATCATATTAATTATAATTAATCAATTACATTAATTATTCAATTTGATTAGAATAAATGAATTAATTTTATATTTGTTGAGTTTAGGAAATAATAATATTTTTAGATGATGACAAAAAACAACTTGCTTATGATTTTGCTATTTGGACCAAAAAGAAAATTGAGGCTCACATAGATTAATAACGTAAACAAGTTTCAACAATAAATTAAAACCTAAAATTTACTTTACACTGGATTTGATGGTCCTAAAATGTTTGGACTATTAAATGGTCCTATAACAAAATATATTTTTTAAGTTTTTTAATAATTGTTAAATAGTTCTTATTTAATTTTAATTACAAATTAATCCTATATATTTTATTTAATTATAAAAACTATTTTTTATTTTATAAATTATTATTTTATCAGTCATCTATTATGTTTATTAACAATAAAAAATAAAAATAATAACAAATTAGATCTTCCATTGATCATAATAACTTTTGGCAATCTCAATCGATGAAAAATTTATCTTTGATCCGTTACATCCGTCGAAGGTTGTAAAATCGTGTTTCTTAGAAAATCAATCGATTGGATTAACAAAACAATCGATTGAATTTCAGGTTTCCCAAAAGTCAATCGATTAAACTTCAGGTTATCACAAAACAATCGATTGAAAATTGTAAGGCAGTATGATTTTCGCAAAAATCAATCGATTGGTCATATTACCCAATCGATTGAACGATGGCTAGAATGTAGATTTTTTATAATTCAATCAATTGTTTATATTACCCAATCGATTGAAGACTTCAAAGCAACTTGAGGTTTCACAATTCAATCGATTGGTTGTGTTGCCCAATCGATTGAAGTTTGTACGTGAGTAAACATGTATTCAAATTCAATCGATTGGTATAAGCATTCAATCGATTGGAATGTGATGTAAATAAGTTTTTTTTCTACATTTAATCGATTGATAAGATAATCCAATCGATTGAATTTCGAATTGCGCTATATATTAAACCTGGTAACCATGCGTATTCAGCCTCCCTCCACTTTTTAAAACATAACAACACCATTTCTGCATTTTCCTCTCTTCTCTCTCTAAATCCAGAAAACTTCTTTCTTCTTCTTCTCCAATCTCACCAACATCCACTCCAAACTATATACATATTATTAATCCTCATCCAAATCCCTACAAAACTCATCGAACCAATATCCCCAAAATGGCCAGAACTAATAACACCAAAAGAGCAAGAGTTGAGGGTGAAAGTTCTGCATCTGCCAGACTAGTTGCTTCATCCCATTACATGGAAAGGTAGCTACCGTCTCTGAGGGTATTGAACAACTATGTGAAGAAGTTCGAATCAAGGGCAATTGTTCCTCCCAGGTACATAACAGTCGAGTTTATTCATGATAGACATTATAATTTGGTTTGGAATGCTTTGTAAACACAGCACTTGACTGATTTTGTACAAATTAAGGATGATTATTATCCCCACTCGGTTAGGGCGGTTTAGAGTACTTTAAATTATGTTATTACTAAAACTGATGAAGAGAGTGAAAAAGTAATGTTGCTGATTGAGTTTGATTTAGGGTCACGGCATTATAGAGTTACTTTGGAACAATTAGCTGAACAATGGAATTTAGTTTATCACGAGGCAAAATTTACTGGAGGTATTACGACAGATGAGGAATGGGGTGAATATAATAGATTGGTTGGTTTGCAGAGTCTGCAGTATGAAGATCCACATATGAATGCTAGAGGTAACATAAGTTGCAGTGGTTTGGGTAATGAACATCGTATATTGATGTATTTATTTTTATACATGTTGATTCCAAGAAAACATAATCACAGAATCTTGTTTAATGAAGATATTCTAGTGCTTTGGGCTATGGTGACTGGAAAGGAGATAATCTGGCCTTATTTTATGGTTCATCATATGCTTGAAATGAAGAGAGAAAAATCAAGTGTTGGTTTAGGATATGCTTGCCAATGGACCAAGATTTTCAAATGGGTTGAAATTGACTTGAGCGAACAGAAAAGTATCATCTTGAGTAATGTAGCCAAGATTGATGACAACACTCTAAGATAGATGGGAAGAGACCCGGATGCCCAAGAACTTCAGATCCAAGGACAACCACAAGACCTTGAGGTGCAAGCACAATCCCAAGAATCTCCATCACCACCGTCTCCTTCATCAACAATGCAAGATTTGATGGATGAATTTCAAAGCATAAGATTATACATAAATGGACAATTTGTTGAGATGAGGCAGTGTCAAGACAGACAAACTGAAGCTATCAATCGTCAAGGAAAAGCAATTGATCTTCTATACACTAATCTAGGCATCACAAACCCAAGGAGTATCATGCCATGGCCTGGACCATGAAAAAAATGTGTCGAAGAATGAAAAAATTCTATTTATTTGTCTTGAAATTGTTTCAGTTTTTCTTAAAATCAATTTATATGCATTCAATCGATTGAATTAGGAAACCAATCGATTGAAGTATGCTTGCAATTAGGAGCTTGTATGCATTCAATTGATTATTTTGTTAGTAAAATCGAATGAAGTATCCTCAATTACTGATTCAATCGATTATTTTGTTAATGAAATCGATTGAAGTATCCTCAATTATTGTTTCAATCAATTGGTAAGTGCTTGAACACGTGTTTTGCTATTCAACTAATTTGTTCCTGTTTTTATTTAATTATTAGTGATTGGTCCAATATTATTATTATTATTATTATTTGACTATTTATCGACAAAAAAGTAATTATAGTTAAGATATAATCATATGAATTAATAAAATTTATTTTGTTAAATTTTAAAATAAAAATCAAGATAAAATTTAATTTGTATTTGATTTTAATCAAAAGATAAGATAACATGAAAATTTTTAGAATTGTTCACTTAGTTTAAAAATTTAAAAAAAGATAGATTTAAAATTTGACTATCTTTATTAGGTGTATATATATGTGTTCACTCTCTACGTTTTTATACTTTACAAATTATTTTAAATATTTGCCATTCAACCAAATTTACTCATACAATATTCTTCAATTAATAACAATCATAGATATTCCTTCTAACGAAGATTTAGTACCCTATGATGCATGTAATACACAGAATATGTCACTGATTACAGACTGTGATCTTCTCACAATTGATCTAGATGATCAAATTGAAACTATAGTTCCCAATGCTAAGGTAAGATGTAAAGGATTTTTAATTTTTAGTAAAATTTATTATGAGTAATTTAATCTTTTATGTTTTTTTTTTCTACAGGATGACTTAGTTATCAATGACGATGTTATTCAAAACAAGGATCTGAATAAAAGTGAAGAATTGTCTATTAAAGTGGAAGAGGTCCTCCGTAGCATGCAGGTAATTTAATTTGTCAAATAGTAATGCAATTTATATTATATAATACATTTTATATATTATAAACATTTTTTCGCTGTTAGTTGTGATTAGAGAAATCTTTGTCCTATCACTCTTTTTGTATTTTTATATTTATATGAAATTATTTTACCTAAATTGTTTGCAGTCAATGAGAGTTGTAAACATGGTTCGGGACGAAAAAATTGAAAAAATCCTTGAATCTATAAGTCGCATTGAGTCAATGATGACACAACTGAATCTAAACAATGATTTCGAGACTTCGACCAAACTTTCTTCACAAAAGACACATCCATTCCCAAATAGCTTGAAGGATAAGAGTTCAGATATTGATATTTGGTGGACGAAATTGTGATAAAAGAGTTTCAGGCACTGTTAGAGAAGCTCACAACTCCGTTCAACTAACCAGCAAGTGTACTGGGTTGTCCAAGTAATAAACCTTACGTGAGTAAGGGTCGATCCCATAGAGATTGTTGGTATGAAGCAAGCTATGGTCACCTTGTAAATCTCAGTTAGGCAGATTAAATTGGTTTATGGGTTTCGAAAATAGAAATAAGAAAATAAATAATAAAAGGGATAGAATACTTATGCAGATTCATTGGTGGGAATTTCAGATAAGCGAATGGAGATACTGTATGGCTCAAGGACGCCTGCTTTCCCACTTCTTCAACTCAATCCTTCTTACTCCTTTCCATGGCAAGCTGTGTATAGGGGTTCACCATCAGCGGTGGCTACTTTCAATCCTCTCGGGAAAATGATCCTATGCGGCTGTCACTCGCACGGCTAATCGTCTGGAGGCATCACCCATGGTTGATGGCTACATCCCATCCTCGCAGTGAAAACTACGCTCACGCACTCTGTCACAGCACGGCTAATCACTGGTTGGTTCCTGCGCCTACTGGAATAGAATCCCTTGATTCTTTTGCGTCTGTCACTAACGCCCAGCACTTGCAAGTTTGAAGCACGTCACAGTCATTCATTACCGGAATCCTACTCGGAATACCACAGACAAGGTGAGACTTTCCGGATTCCCAGGATCCTACTCGGAATACCACAGACAAGGTGAGACTTTCCGGATCCTCATAAATGCCGCCATCTATCTAGCTTATACCACGAAGATTTTGTTGGGGAATCTAAGAGATACACATTCAAGCTCGGTTGCATGTAGAACGGAAGTGGTTGTCAATCACGTGCGTTCATAAGTGAGAATGATAATGATCGTCACTTTCATCATTACACTCATCATGTTCTTGGGTACGAATGAATATCTTGGAATAAGAATAAGAGAGATTTGAATAAAAGAAAATAGAATTGCATTAATACTTGAGGTACAGCAGAGCTCCACACCCTTAATCTATGGTGTGCAGAAACTCCACCGTTAAAAATACATAAGTAAGAGGTTCAGGCATGGCCGAATGGCCAGCCCTCTCCATGATCAAGTGACCGAATGATCAAGAGATTAAACTGTCAAAAGATATCTAATACAATAGATAAATGTTCTATTTATAATAAACTAGCTCCTAGGGTTTACATGAGCAAGTAATTGATGCATAAATCCACTTCCGGGGCCCACTTGGTGTATGTTTGGGCTGAGCTTGATCAATACACGAGCTGAGGCTTCTCTTGGAGTTGAACTCCGAGTTATGACGTGTTTTGGGCGTTCAACTCCGGATCATGACGTTTTTCTGGCGTTTAACTCCAGACAGCAGCATGAACTTGGCGTTCAACGCCAAGTTACGTCGTCAGTTTTCGAATAAAGTATGGACTATTATATATTGCTGGAAAGCCCTGGATGTCTACTTTCCAACGCCGTTGAGAGCGCGCCAATTGGAGTTCTGTAGCTCCAGAAAATCCATTTCGAGTGCAGGGAGGTCAGATTCCAACAGCATCAGCAGTCCTTTTGTCAGCCTTCTTCAGAGTTTTGCTCAAGTCCCTCAATTTCAGCCAGAATTTACCTGAAATCACAGAAAAACACACAAACTCATAGTAAAGTCCAGAAATGTGAATTTAACATAAAAACTAATGAAAACATCCCTAAAAGTAGCTCAAACTTACTAAAAACTATATAAAAACAATGCCAAAAAGCGTATAAATTATCCGCTCATCACAACACCAAACTTAAATTGTTGCTTGTCCCCAAGCAACTGAAAATCAAATAGGATAAAAGAAGAGAATATACTATAAATTCCAGAATATCACTGAATATTAATTTAATTAGATGAGCGGGACTTGTAGCTTTTTGCTTCTGAATAGTTTTGGCATCTCACTTTTTCCTTTGAAGTTCAGAGTGATTGGCGTCTCTGGGAACTCAGAATTTCGGATAGTGTTATTGACTTTCCTAGTTAAGCATGTTGATTCTTGAACACAGCTACTTATGAGTCTTGGCCGTGGCCCTAAGCACTTTGTTTTCCAGTATTACCACCGGATACATCAATGCCACAGACACATAACTGGGTGAACCTTTTCAGATTGTGACTCAGCTTTGCTAGAGTCCCCAATTAGTGGTGTCCAGAGCTCTTAAGCACACTCTTTTGCCTTGGATCACGACTTTAACCACTTAGTCTCAAGCTTTTCACTTGGACCTTCATGACACGAGCACATGGTTAGGGACAGCTTGATTTAGCCGCTTAGGCCTGGATTTTATTTCCTTGGGCCCTCCTATCCATTGATGCTCAAAGCCTTGGATCCTTTTTACCCTTGCCTTTTGGTTTTAAGGGCTATTGGCTTTTTCTACTGCTCCTTCTTTTTCTTTCTATTTTTTTTTCGCCATTTTTTTTCGCAAGCTTCCTTTTTCACTGCTTTCTCTTGCTTCAAGAATCAATTCATGAATTTTTCAATTCATCAATAACATTTCTCTTTGTTCATCATTCTTTCAAGATCCAACAATTTTAACACTCATAAACAACAAGATCAAAGATATGCACTGTTCAAGCATTCATTCAGAAAACAAAAAGTATTGCCACCACATCAATATAATTAAATTAAATTCAAGGATAAATTCGAAATTCATGTACTTCTTGTTCTTTTGAATTAAAACATTTTTCATTTAAGAGAGGTGAAGGATTAATGGATTTTATTCATAGCTTTAAGGCATGGTTACATACTAATGATCATGAAATAAAGACACAAAACATAGATAAACACAATACTAAAAACCGAAAACAGGAAGAAATAAAGAACAAGGAATGGATCCACCTGAGTGAGGGTGGCGCCTTCTTGAAGGTCCAATGGTGCTTTTTGAGCTCCTCTATGTCTCTTCCTTGCTTCTGTTGAATGATTCCTAGTAATTTTGGTGTTTCTTCCCTTAGTTGCTTCCAATATTTGTGTGGAGGATAACTTATTCCCTGAGGTATCTCAGGGATCTTCTTGATTTGCAGCCATATGTTCTACCACTGAGCTATGACGGCTTATATTTTTTTTTCCATCTCCCAAGACTCAGAGGTGGAAGCTTTTGTCTTCCCTTTGAGGTTTCTCTGGCCTTAGGTGCCATTAATGGTAATGGAAAAGCAAAAAAAAGCTATGCTTTTACCACACCAAACTTAAAATATTGCTCGCCCTCGAGCAAGAAAGAAAAGAAGAGAAGAAGAAGAAGAAGAAGAGAATGGAGGTGAGTGAGGGGAGATGGATTCGGCTATATGGGTGGGATTGGGTGGGAAAGAGAAGTTGAATTGTAAAGGTAGGTGGGGTGTATGGGGAAGAGTGGATAGATGTAGGTGGTGAATGAAAAATAGAAGGGATGACCATGAATGGAAAGAGAGAGGGCGAGGTAGGTGGGGATCCTGTCGGGTCCACAGATCCTGAGGTGAAAAGAAATACCATTCCTTCACCATATAGGCATGTAAATTGCCTTTGTGTACCATTCTGGCGTTCAAACGCCCATTGGTGCACGTTCTGGGCGTTCAACGCCCATGTAATGCATGTTTCTGGCGTTGAACGCCAGTTTCATGCTTGTTACTGGCGTTCAGCGCCAGTTTGTCCTCTCTGGGCACATTCCTGGCGTTCAGCGCCAGGATGTTGCTTGTTTCTGGCGTTCAGCGCCAGAATGGTGCTCTGTTCTGGCGTTGAACGCCGGCCAGATGCACCTTACTGGCGTTGAACGCCAGCCCGTGCGTCCTCCAGGGTGAAAAATTTTTTTCTTCTGTTTTTGACTCTGTTTTTAATTTTTTTGATTTTTTCGTGACTCTTCATGATCATGTACCTAATAAAACACAAAATAAAAATAAAAACAAAATAAAATAAAAATTAGATAAATAAAATTGGGTTGCCTCCCAACAAGCGCTTCTTTAATGTCAATAGCTTGACAGTGGCTCTCATGGAGCCACAAGGTGATCAGGTCAATGTTAGTGTAGTCCCAACACCAAACTTAGAGTTTGGATATGGGGTCTGAACACCAAACTTAGAGTTTGGTTGTGGCCTCACAACACCAAACTTAGAGTTTGACTGTGTGGGCTCTTCTTGACTCTGAACTGAGAGAAGCTCTTTATGCTTACTCTCTTTTGTCACAGAGGGATGGCCATGTGCCTTAAACACAAGGTAGTCCCCATTCACTTGAAGGACTAATTCTCCTCTGTTGACATCTATCACAGCTCCTGCTGTGGCTAGGAAAGGTCTTCCTAGGATGATGCATTCATCATCTTCCTTCCTAGCGTCTAGGATTATGAAATCAGCAGGGATGTAAAGGCCTTCAACCTTTACTAGCACATCCTCTACTATTCCATAAGCTTGTCTCATGGACTTGTCTGCCAATTGTAATGAGAACAAGGCAGGTTGTACCTCAATGATCCCCAGCTCCTCCATTGCAGAGAGTGGCATAAGGTTTATCCCTGACCCCAGATCACATAGAGCTTTTTCAAAGCTCATGGTGCCAATGGTACAAGGTATTAAGAACTTGCCAGGATCTTGTTTCTTTTGAGGTAGAGTTCTCTGAATCCAAGTATCCAGTTCACTAATGAACAAGGGAGGTTCACTTTCCCAAGTCTCATTACCAAACAGCTTGGCATTCAGCTTCATGATAGCTCCTAAATATTGAGCAACTTGCTCTCCAGTCATATCTTCATCCTCTTCAGAGGAAGAATAGTCTTCAGAGCTCATGAATGGCAGAAGGAGATTTAATAGAATCTCTATGGTCTCTAGATGGGCCTCAGATTCCTCTGGATCCTTAATAGGAAACTCCTTCTTGCTTGAAGGACGTCCCAGGAGGTCTTCCTCACTAGGATTTTCGTCCTCCTCCTCCCTAGTGCATTCGGCCACTTTGATCAAATCAATGGCCTTGCACTCTCCTTTTGGATTCTCTTCTGTATTGCTTGGGAGAATACTGGGAGGAGTTTCAATGACTTTCTTACTCAGCTGGCCTACTTGTGCCTCCAAATTTCTAATGGAGGATCTTGTTTCATTCATGAAACTGAAAGTGGCTTTTGACAGATCAGAGACAATATTGGCTAAATTAGAAGTGGTTTGTTCTGAATTCTCTGTCTGTTGCTGAGAAGATGATGGATATAGCTTACTATTGTTCAGCCTATTGCGTCCACCATTGTTAAAGCCTTGTTGAGGCTTTTGTTGATCCTTCCAGGAGAAATTTGGATGATTTCTCCATGATGGGTTATAGGTGTTTCCATAAGGTTCACCCATGTAATTAACCTCTGCCATGGCAGGGTTCTCAGGAACATAAGCTTCTTCAGAAGCTACCTTTCTAGTACTGTTGGATGCATGTTGCAATCCATTCAGATTTTGAGAGATTATTGATGACAAGTCATCATATACCCATTTTCTATGCTTTTTCATACAAGAAATTGATGATTTGTGTTTAAATATTAAATGCTTTTGTGCTTAAATGATATATTTTCTTGATCTTTTAATTTTATAAATCTTGTAGAAAAAAAAAGAAGAAAAAGAAGCAAAGAAGCACAAAAAAGGAGAAAAAAAAGAGCTTTGGGACACACTTTGAAGTTGGAGCACACTTTGGAGCCTTAGGCCACGCTTTTAAAAGCGTGGCCCATGACCAAATCAAGGAAGGAAGCAGCCAGCACGCACACTGCCCTGCCCTTGCCAAGGGCAGGGCAGAATCGTGATGCACATTGAGGATTGGAAGCAAGAATTTTCGCTAAGTTAAAATCTGGCCGCACACAGCATGACCATGCCTACTTCAAAGGGCTATAACTTGAGCTACAGACGTCCAATTGATGTGCTTTTAGTTGCGTTGGAAAGCTGACATTCAGAGCTTTCAAACGATATATAGAAATCCATATTTGGCGCACAATTGAGGCAGGAACGAAAGGCATCTTTAAGGGCCATGAGAAAGCAAGAAACTAGGCCTTACTTTGGTGCCAAGAAAGCCAAGGAAATTAAGTAGCGTGTGTTTCGGCCATGGTTCGAACTTGGGACATCAAAGTGAAAACACTGCCCTGCCCTCCGCGAGGGCAGGGCAGCATTTGGATTGGTGCACAAATCTGGCGCACCACACACAAATCTGGCGCACCAATTCTCTCCTGGCAGCACCAGCGTGCATCGCAACTCAATCCTGGCAGCACCATATTTTTCTGCCCTGCCCTCCGCGAGGGCAGGGCAGCATCCCATGCACCAAGGAAAATTTCTGGCGCACCAATTTCTGAGTCTGGCGCACCAATTCTTGATTCTGGCAGCACCGTGGCACGTTCTGGCGCACCAACTTTTCCTGCCCTGCCCTTGGCGCGGGCAGGGCAGCATTTCACGCACCAAGGCCGCACCACAACGCACCAAATCCTGCCCTGCCCTCCATAAGGGCAGGGCAGCCTCCTGGGAGTGTCATGGGCCAAAAATCAACCAAAATTCAATTTAATTCAATTCCTCACCAAATTGAATCAAGGCCAACCAAACCCATTTCTCCTCAAATCCAAAGCAAGCTAAGCCCACATCATCACTCAAAGGCACATGGATCAATTAAATTAGGATTTTTATTTTTAATTTGTTTTAATTTCATTTTCATTTTTCACTTTGTAAAGCCTATATAAAGGCATCATTTTCATCTTTGTAGGGGAGCTCGATTGAAAAGAGGCGAGACCCACTAGGGAATATTAGGATTTGAGAGCTCTCTCCTTTAAGTTTTCCTTTTCTGCTTTAAATCTTGGGTAGAGAATTGAAGAAATTCTGTTTCAATCTCACCTTGAGATCTCTTGTTTACTTTTTCTGCATAATTGAAATTCACATACTGCTTCATCTTCTCTTTAATTCTGCAATTCATTTTTCTTCTTTCTTCTGCAAATTGTTCTCTGAATTGATCAAGGAAGGGCTTGAGATCTAGACTTGTTCTCTAGTCTCATTGATTCCCTGAGATCTTGAATTTCTTTTCTGAGTTTCACAATTGAGTTGAATTTTGTTTCTGTTTTGGTCAAGTGAGCAATTGAGCTCTTGGCTTTCCTTCTGTTTTTACTGTTTCATTGAAATTGTTAGTTTCACTTTGAGACTTGAAAAATGATCTATGTCTCTTTGTTGCATCTCATTGCTCCCAATTTAATTTCCTGCACTTGTGTTCTTCTGCAATTTACATTTAAGCTACTGTGACCTTGAATTTACTTTTCCTGCAATTTAATTTCCTTGCAATTGTTCTAAGCTTGGATCTACTGCTTTCATTTAATTGCTAGCACCCCAGCCCCCTTTACATTTGATGCAATTTATATTTCTTGCAATTTAAGTTTCATCTATTTTACTTTCTTGTTATTTAAGTTTCCTGCAATTTTATTTTCTGCATCTTTTAATTTCCTTGCAATTTACTTTCTGTTGGCTACACTTCATCCAAATTCACTTCAATGTTAGCTTGACTAAACTAATCACCCACTAAAATTGCTTGATCCATCAATCCCTGTGGGATCGACCTCACTCTAAGTGAGTTATTACTACTTGATGCGACCCGGTACACTTGCCGGTTGGATATGTGTGTTGGAAATTCATTTTTCCACAAAAACACCATCAAGTTTTTGGCGCCGTTGCCGGGGATTGATTAGATCAACAATGACTAAGTGGGTGAGAAGTCTAGATCAAGCATTTTCTTTGTTTTTGTTCTCTGTTCTAAGTTGAAACCAAGGTGTTTGTGTTTTTGCCTCACTAAGAAATTCTGTCTCTGTGACATGACTTTCAATTTTCAATGGTGCTGTGTTTTCCAAAATTTAAATGGAGTTCAACTCATCTTATGATCAAACAAATTTTATGGGATATTACCCACCATCACCAATCTCTAATGGTGGTTGGGAATATCACCAAGAAACTTCAAATTCTGGGCACTCCAATTCATGGAGCTATGCTTTAGAACCACAAGATGAGAAAGAAAATCATATGGGATATTTTCCTCCACCACAAAATGATGCAAGTCATGATTCTAATGGTGGCTGGGAAGGGAATTCTAGTGCTCCATGTGATATTCATCCAAAGACATCATCACTTGACCAAACTTCAACAGAAAGCCCCTTTCAAAACTCACCACCCACACAAACTTCCATGAACCACTCAAGGCTCTCAAAGCTTGAGTCCATGTTCAAAAAATATGAGGAGGAGACAAAGAAATTATGGAAAAGAAAAGAAAACTTCTTCACAAACATGGAAGTGCACGTAGCTCAAGTGGTGAGTGCAACGAAAAAGGAGGAAAAACAAGAGGAAGAGGCTACTGCATCAAGTGAAATTGCAAAGAAGGAAGAGGTGGTGGAAACATTTGAACCTAAAACTGCACTTGAGATGACAAGAGAACCTGAACACTCACAACCTCCTCAAACTCCCCTGGACCAAAGATGCTCAACACTGATCGAAAAATATGAAGAGGAGATGAAGAAAGCTTGGGAAAATCAACAAACCTCCTCCATGAAAGAGCTATTAAAGCAAATGTTGAGTGTAAAAGAGGAAGTGGAGGAGCGAGAAAGTGAGGAAGTCATTCCAAACTCAAGTAAAACAGAGAGGCACATAAAGGACAAGCTCATTGAACCACCAATTCAAAAGGCTCTGGATGAAGATCAAACTCCAAAAATCACACAGCAACCATGTCTTGACATCCAAGAAGTGAAGGCAACTAACAAAAGCACCAATCCTGCCCCTGATCAAGCAAGCAAGCTCAACCAAGCCAATTTCAAAAGAAAGCTTGCTGAGAGGAAACCAAGAAAGGGGACAAAAGCTGAAACTTCTCCCCCCTTGAAGTCATTCCTCTTAACCAATTGGAAGAAGAGGAAGAAAGTGAAGAACAACATGTCAAGCTAATGACACTAAAAGAGCACTTGTTGGGAGGTAACCCAACCGTAGGTATAATTTCTTCTCTTCTTTGTTTTCGTTCTTTACTTTGTTTAAATTCAATAAATGGGCATATGGTTACATTCTAAGTTTGGTGTTGTCTTGCAACAACTTGTTTTCAATCTTTTTGGATGATTGCATCAAATCAAAAATGGAAGTGACATACTAAGATTCTAAGTTTGGTGTGCCACTTAATTCTCTATGCAATTCATTAAGCAACACCACTTGTCTGCATAATCATAAAGCCTTTGCAGTGTTGTTTTTCTTTTGGTTTGACATTTTATTATTCTGTTTACTTTAGTTATTTCCTTATTTTTAATGCTTCTACTTATTTTGCTCCTTAACTGTTTTTGTTAATATATCACCAAGAGATCTTTATTCATGACATATTCTTGGCTTGGTGATTGTATTCAACAAATAACAGTTTCTTTTGTTTAGTTTTAGTTCAAATAAATTCACATATGGTTGCATTCTAAGTTTGGTGTTGCTATGCAACAAAATTTGGTTCCAATATCTATTAGATACTTGCATCAATTCCGAGTGAAAGTGTCACACTAAGTTTGGTGTGCCACTTATTCTTTATGCAAAGTATTGTGCACACCTTCTTATGCTTGCAATCAAATGTCGCTGTCTCTTGTGCCTTGATTGTTATTTTTCATTTTTGCTTGCTTAAAACACATGTGCTACTAACATTTCATTGTGTAAGACATTCATGATCCATCTTAGCCCCATAGCCATTGTTCTAATTGTTGCTTGAGGATGAGCAAGCACTCTAAGTTGGCAAGGGAAAGGAAAGAATTGGAGAAAAAGGACAACAATAATGAAGATGGACTACAAGGTTGTAAAGTTCCTTTTCCTCTCCTTTGTTTCCAGCACTTTAAATTGCATGATTGTCTTTATATTCTTTGTATGCATGTGTGGTATGAATAAGCATAGCTTGAATTTTGATTTATAATATGTTGCTGTGGCATTATAACTACCAACTTGAGCTTTGTAAATTCAAAAGCAATAAAGCATCATGATCATAAACAAACAAGGCATTAAAGAAGATTTTAGCATGTGCATACAAGTATTGGAAAGCTAGTATGATTAATTGTTGCTCAATTGCATTGGATTTTATTTAATTGAAGTTTTTCATCTAGTACATTTTGTGAAATCTTTTGAAATCATGAAAACCTTGAAGAAGCAAATATAATTAAGGCAAGAAAAGAAAAAGGGAAAGAATGAGAAAGCTGAAGGCTCTGAGTACCAATGGCAATTTATTTGCTAAGTGCTTGTGGTGTTTATGTATCAAGCCAAATGCTTGAAAACAAAACACTTAGAAGTCAAGGCTAGGCTCAAGTGCAAAAGCACTCCCTCAAAGCTCAAGGCTCTGAGCATCAATGATTAGAGAGTCAAGAAAAGAAAAGAAAAAATGAGCTTAATGAAGTCCTCTAATTAAATGCTTGTGGTGCTTATGTATCAAGTGGTAATACTTGAAAACAAAGCATTTAGAAGTCGTAGCTTTGTTATTAACTCATGGGGCAAAGCACCCAAAAGGAGAATAAAAAAATCAAAAGCTTGTTTCAAGGAAGAATTATAAGAAAAAGATTTCATAAAATAAGCTAGATAGAAGCATCAATCATTTACATCTCTTTTGTAATTGTAGCATGCATAGAAAACTAGCTTGCCACGAACATTAACTTGCTACTCTTCTTACCTTGGATTGTCAATTTCTATTGCATGATTCTTTTCTTGCTTGGGGACAAGCAAGGTTTAAGTTTGGTGTTGTGATGACAAGTCATCATATACCCATTTTCTATGCTTTTTCATACAAGAAATTGATGATTTGTGTTTAAATATTAAATGCTTTTGTGCTTAAATGATATATTTTCTTGATCTTTTAATTTTATAAATCTTGTAGAAAAAAAAGAAGAAAAAGAAGCAAAGAAGCACAAAAAAGGAGAAAAAAAAAGAGCTTTGGGACACACTTTGAAGTTGGAGCACACTTTGGAGCCTTAGGCCACGCTTTTAAAAGCGTGGCCCATGACCAAATCAAGGAAGGAAGCAGCCAGCACGCACACAGCATGACCATGCCTACTTCAAAGGATTATAACTTGAGCTACAGACGTCCAATTGATGTGCTTCCAGTTGCGTTGGAAAGCTGACATTCAGAGCTTTCCAACGATATATAGCAATCCATATTTGGCGCACAATTGAGGCAGGAACGAAAGGCATCTTTAAGGGCCATGAGAAAGCAAGAAACTAGGCCTTACTTTGGTGCCAAGAAAGCCAAGGAAATTAAGTAGCGTGTGTTTCGGCCATGGTTCGAACTTGGGACATCAAAGTGAAAACACTGCCCTGCCCTCCGCGAGGGCAGGGCAGCATTTGGATTGGTGCACAAATCTGGCGCACCACACACAAATCTGGCGCACCAATTCTCTCCTGGCAGCACCAGCGTGCATCGCAACTCAATCCTGGCAGCACCATATTTTTCTGCCCTGCCCTCCGCGAGGGCAGGGCAGCATCCCATGCACCAAGGAAAATTTTTGGCGCACCAATTTCTGAGTCTGGCGCACCAATTCTTGATTCTGGCAGCACCGTGGCACGTTCTGGCGCACCAACTTTTCCTGCCCTGCCCTTGGCGCGGGCAGGGCAGCATTTCACGCACCAAGGCCGCACCACAACGCACCAAATCCTGCCCTGCCCTCCATAAGGGCAGGGCAGCCTCTTGGGAGTGTCATGGGCCAAAAATCAACCAAAATTCAATTTAATTCAATTCCTCACCAAATTGAATCAAGGCCAACCAAACCCATTTCTCCTCAAATCCAAAGCAAGCTAAGCCCACATCATCACTCAAAGGCACATGGATCAATTAAATTAGGATTTTTATTTTTAATTTGTTTTAATTTCATTTTCATTTTTCACTTTGTAAAGCCTATATAAAGGCATCATTTTCATCTTTGTAGGGGAGCTCGATTGAAAAGAGGCGAGACCCACTAGGGAATATTAGGATTTGAGAGCTCTCTCCTTTAAGTTTTCCTTTTCTGCTTTAAATCTTGGGTAGAGAATTGAAGAAATTCTGTTTCAATCTCACCTTGAGATCTCTTGTTTACTTTTTCTACATAATTGAAATTCACATACTGCTTCATCTTCTCTTTAATTCTGCAATTCATTTTTCTTCTTTCTTCTGCAAATTGTTCTCTGAATTGATCAAGGAAGGGCTTGAGATCTAGACTTGTTCTCTAGTCTCATTGATTCCCTGAGATCTTGAATTTCTTTTCTGAGTTTCACAATTGAGTTGAATTTTGTTTCTGTTTTGGTCAAGTGAGCAATTGAGCTCTTGGCTTTCCTTCTGTTTTACTGTTTCATTGAAATTGTTAGTTTCACTTTGAGACTTGAAAAATGATCTATGTCTCTTTGTTGCATCTCATTGCTCCCAATTTAATTTCCTGCACTTGTGTTCTTCTGCAATTTACATTTAAGCTACTGTGACCTTGAATTTACTTTTCCTGCAATTTAATTTCCTTGCAATTGTTCTAAGCTTGGATCTACTGCTTTCATTTAATTGCTAGCACCCCAGCCCCCTTTACATTTGATGCAATTTATATTTCTTGCAATTTAAGTTTCATCTATTTTACTTTCTTGTTATTTAAGTTTCCTGCAATTTTATTTTCTGCATCTTTTAATTTCCTTGCAATTTACTTTCTGTTGGCTACACTTCATCCAAATTCACTTCAATGTTAGCTTGACTAAACTAATCACCCACTAAAATTGCTTGATCCATCAATCCCTGTGGGATCGACCTCACTCTAAGTGAGTTATTACTACTTGATGCGACCCGGTACACTTGCCGGTTGGATATGTGTGTTGAAAATTCATTTTTCCACAAAAACACCATCAATTATGTTGACCTGTTGAGTCAACATTTTGTTCTGAGCCAATATGGCATTTAGAGCATCAATTTCAAGAACTCCTTTCTTCTGAGGTATCCCATTATTCACGGAATTCCTCTCAGAGGTGTACATGAACTGGTTGTTTGCAACCATGTCAATGAGTTCTTGAGCCTCTTCAGGCGTTTTCTTCAGGTGAATAGATCCACCTGCAGTATGGTCCAGTGACATTTTCGAAAATTCAGAGAGACCATAATAGAATATATCTAATAGGGTCCATTCTGAAAACATGTCAGATGGACATCTTTTGGTCAACTACTTGTATCTTTCCCAAGCTTCATAGAGGGATTCACCATCTTTTTTTTTTGAAGGTTTGAACATCCACTCTCAGCTTGCTCAGCTTTTGAGGAGGAAAGAATTTATCCAAGAAGGCAGTGACCAGCTTATCCCAGGAGTCCAGGCTATCCTTAGGTTGTGAATCCAACCATATTCTAGCTCTGTCTCTTACAGCAAAAGGGAAAAGCATGAGTCTGTAGACTTCAGGATCAACTCCATTTGTCTTTACAGTCTCACAGATCTGCAAGAACTCAGTTAAAAACTGATAAGGATCTTCAGATGGAAGTCCATAAAACTTGCAGTTTTGTTGCATTAATGCAACTAGTTGAGGTTTCAGCTCAAAGTTATTGGCTCCAATGGCAGGAATGGAGATGCTTCTTCCATCAAACTTGGACGTTGGCTTTGTGAAGTCACCAAGCATTCTCCTTGCATTATTATTATTATTATTTTCGGCTGCCATCTCCTTCTCTTGTTCGAAAATTTCTGAAAGGTTATTTCTGGATTGTTGTAATTTAGTTTCTCTTAATTTTTTCTTCAGAGTCCTTTCAGGTTCTGGATCAACTTCAACAAGAGTGCCTTTTTCCCTGTTCCTGCTCATATGAAAGAGGAGAAAACAAGAAAAGAAAGAGGAATCCTCTATGTCACAGTATAGAGATTCCTTTATGTTAGTAGAAGAAGAAAGGGGTGAAGAATCCAAATACAAGGGATATAAGAAGTTTGGATTCTTAGATGAAGAGAGGTGAAGAGAAGTGTTAGTAATTAATTAATTAAATAGAAGAAGAGAAGAGAAGAGAAATTTTCGAAAATAATTTTTGAAAAAGAGGTTAGTAATTTTCGAAAATCAAAGACAAAATATAATTAAAATTAAAATTTAAAACAAAAAAGAATTTTTGAAAAAGAGAGGGAGAATTTTCGAAAATTAGAGAGGGAGAAGTAGTTAGGTGGTTTTGAAAAAGATAAGAAACAAACAAGTTAGTTAGTTGATTGAAAAAGATTTGAAATCAAATTTTGAAAAAGATAAGAAGATAAGAGGTTAGATAAGATATTTTGGAATCAAATTTTGAAAAAGATAAAATTTTTGAAAAAGATAAGATAAAAGATAAAAGATTTAAATTTAAAAAAAATGACTTAACTAACAAGAAACTACAAGATAAGATTCTAGAATTTAAAGATTGAACCTTTCTTAACAAGAAAGTAACAAACTTCAAATTTTTGAACCAATCACATTAGTTGTTAGCTTAATTTTCGAAAATTTGATATAAAGATAAGAAAAAGATTTTGAAAATATTTTGAAAAAGATTTTTGAAATTTTCGAAAATTATAAAAAAAAAATGAAAAAGATATGATTTTTTTGAAAAAGATTTTGAAAAGATAAGATTTTTAAAATTGAAATTTTGACTTGACTTGTAAGAAACAACTAATTTTAAAAATTTTTGACCAAGTCAACCCAAAATTTCGAAAATTTGGAGGAAAATAAGGAAAAGATATTTTTTTTGATTTTTGAAAATTTAATTATGAGAGAGAAAAACAACAAAAATACTCAATGCATGAAATTTTTAGATCAAAACAATGAATGCATGCAAGAATGCTATGAATGTCAAGATGAACACCAAGAACACTTTGAAGATCATGATGAACATCAAGAACATAATTTTGAAAAATTTTTGATGCAAAGAAAACATGCAAGACACCAAACTTAGAAATTTTTAATGCTTGGAAAATATGAATGCAAAGATGCACATGAAAAACAAGAAAAGACACAAAACAAGAAAACATCAAGATCAAACAAGAAGACTTATCAAGAACAACTTGAAGATCATGAAGAACACTATGAATGCATGAGATTTTCGGAAAAATGCAAGAAAAATTTTAAAAGCATGCAATTGACACCAAACTTAAAAATTAACACAAGACTCAAACAAGAAACACAAAATATTTTTGGTTTTTATGATTTTCTAATTTTTTTTGTATTTTTATTAATTTTTTTCGAAAAACATTTTTGGAAAAACGAAAAAGAAAAGAAAAATTTTTGAAAAAGTTTTTGAAAAGAAAATTACCTAATCTGAGCAACAAGATGAACCGTCAGTTGTCCATACTCGAACAATCCCCGACAACGGCGCCAAAAACTTGGTGGACGAAATTGTGATAAAAGAGTTTCAGGCACTGTTAGAGAAGCTCACAACTCCGTTCAACTAACCAGCAAGTGTACTGGGTCGTCCAAGTAATAAACCTTACGTGAGTAAGGGTCGATCCCACAGAGATTGTTGGTATGAAGCAAGCTATGGTCACCTTGTAAATCTCAGTTAGGCAGATTAAATTGGTTTATGGGTTTCGAAAATAGAAATAAGAAAATAAATAATAAAAGGGATAGAATACTTATGCAGATTCATTGGTGGGAATTTCAGATAAGCGAATGGAGATACTGTATGGCTCAAGGACGCCTGCTTTCCCACTTCTTCAACTCAATCCTTCTTACTCCTTTCCATGGCAAGCTGTGTATAGGGGTTCACCATCAGCGGTGGCTACTTTCAATCCTCTCGGGAAAATGATCCTATGCGGCTGTCACTCGCACGGCTAATCGTCTGGAGGCATCACCCATGGTTGATGGCTACATCCCATCCTCGCAGTGAAAACTACGCTCACGCACTCTGTCACAGCACGGCTAATCACTGGTTGGTTCCTGCGCCTACTGGAATAGAATCCCTTGATTCTTTTGCGTCTGTCACTAACGCCCAGCACTTGCAAGTTTGAAGCACGTCACAGTCATTCATTACCGGAATCCTACTCGGAATACCACAGACAAGGTGAGACTTTCCGGATTCCCAGGATCCTACTCGGAATATCACAGACAAGGTGAGACTTTCCGGATCCTCATAAATACCGCCATCTATCTAGCTTATACCACGAAGATTCTGTTGGGGAATCTAAGAGATACACATTCAAGCTCGGTTGCATGTAGAACGGAAGTGGTTGTCAATCACGTGCGTTCATAAGTGAGAATGATAATGATCGTCACTTTCATCATTACACTCATCATGTTCTTGGGTACGAATGAATATATTGGAATAAGAATAAGAGAGATTTGAATAAAAGAAAATAGAATTGCATTAATACTTGAGGTACA
Organism: Arachis hypogaea; assembly: GCF_003086295.3. Lineage (NCBI taxonomy): Eukaryota > Viridiplantae > Streptophyta > Magnoliopsida > Fabales > Fabaceae > Arachis > Arachis hypogaea. The sequence goes on along the minus strand of NC_092039.1, from coordinate 73,740,597 downwards.
GCAGAGCTCCACACCCTTAATCTATGGTGTGCAGAAACTCCACCGTTAAAAATACATAAGTAAGAGGTTCAGGCATGGCTGAATGGCCAGCCCTCTCCATGATCAAGTGACCGAATGATCAAGAGATTAAACTGTCAAAAGATATCTAATACAATAGATAAATGTTCTATTTATAATAAACTAGCTCCTAGGGTTTACATGAGTAAGTAATTGATGCATAAATCCACTTCCGGGGCCCACTTGGTGTATGTTTGGGCTGAGCTTGATCAATCCACGAGCTGAGGCTTCTCTTGGAGTTGAACTCTGAGTTATGACGTGTTTTGGGCGTTCAACTCCGGATCATGACGTTTTTCTGGCGTTTAACTCCAGACAGCAGCATGAACTTGGCGTTCAATGCCAAGTTACGTCGTCATTCTTCGAATAAAGTATGGACTATTATATATTGCTGGAAAGCCCTGGATGTCTACTTTCCAACACCGTTGAGAGCGTGCCAATTGGAGTTTTGTAGCTCCAGAAAATCCATTTTGAGTGCAGGGAGGTCAGATTCCAACAGCATCAGCAGTCCTTTTGTCAGCCTTCTTCAGAGTTTTGCTCAAGTCCCTCAATTTCAGCCAGAATTTACCTGAAATCACAGAAAAACACACAAACTCATAGTAAAGTCCAGAAATGTGAATTTAACATAAAAACTAATGAAAACATCCCTAAAAGTAGCTCAAACTTACTAAAAACTATATAAAAACAATGCCAAAAAGCGTATAAATTATCCGCTCATCAATATTCATCATACTGTTATATCAGATGATGAAGAAGATCTTATTGAGTTGGACAAGAGGTCTTTCACTTATGATGATGCTTTCAACATCAAAATCAATATGGACAAACCAGTATCCCTAACTGTAAGAGCTGCAATGAAAAAGAAAAATATATCAAAGATATATGCATGTGTAGTAAAATTCATGCATCATATTTATTAGTATATTCCTAACATGATAATAAGTGTTTACTCACCTATTAATTTTTTTAGGGTAAGTCACAATTCTTAAATCCTCTACTGAGAATATGCAAGGACGATGTTCTCACTCCCTACAGTTTTACTTTTTCAGTGACAAGTTTAGGAAGTTTTGGCGTGAAGCCATGATCGATCTACAAAGCTTATTATATATGATTGTACTTTCTAAATTTAGTTTAGTTATTAGATTTTTTTCTCGATAATTATTTTTTTGGTTTTTAAAGAAGTAGGACTTACGTTTTAGGAGTGGAAAAAATTGTGAATTGTAATTCGAAACAAGTGATCTCAAATTATATATATAAGTATACACAACTAGTAAATCAAATCTACTTTATTCGGTTTACCTAGAACTTCATGTTTTATAAATCAAAATTACGCAATTCAATTTATCGTGGTTATAAATTGAAGCAATTTGATTCGATTTACTGTATATGGGTCTTAAATCGAAACTCATTAATTCGATTTACTACTCAAACGGTTTTTTATAGTAAATCAAAGCTACTTATTTTGATTCATTATTATACTTACTAATTTTAATTCAATTGATTCAATTTACATCGAAAAAGTATAAATTAAATCTAATTAATTTGATTTATATAAATATACAAATAAAGCATGCATGTAACCTGTTTACATTTAAGATGTTTATGAAATATTGGTTTTCATTTTATTTGTTTAAGTGAATTATCCTATAAGTTATTACATTCCTCTAAAAAAAATTCATAAATTTATAATAATGAAGCATCAAACAGTAATACAAACTTTAAATTGAAAAGATAAAAATTATTCTAATAAAAAAATACATAAAGTATTATTAATTATTTAGTATTAATAATTATTTAGTATTATTAACTATTAGTTTAAAATATCTGAGCTGCATAAAAAATTTGGTCTTTTTAATATTAGGAAAAAAAATAACTTTTTAATATAAAAAAAGAATATACACATATATAAAATTGATACATATAATATAACTTGTCTTAAACAATGATCATCAACATGAAAGTATTAATGTTTATTTGGGTAAAAAAGATTTTTTTATTCTTTAACATGTTTAATAAATTTTTAATAATAAAAATAAAAATATTAATTTTTTTAAAAGACTACAATATATATTTTTTAAAGATTTTTTTCTTAAAAAATTTTTTTTACATAATAAAATAAAAATAATTTTATATTATTATTTTTAAATATAATTAATAAATAAAAAGATTTTTTACATAAAATATTCAAACATAAATTTATTTTAATTTTTTTATAATATCTTTAAAAAAATAACTAAAAAGAATTTCTTAAAATTTCAACCAACCAATCCCTTAATTTAGTTACAATAGAATATTTTTCCATTGTCCTTTAAGATTAAATGCATAAGATAATATCGCTATCAAATCTTGTTAATTCGTTATTTTCTTGTTGATTAAATAATTCAGATAATTGATGCAATATAACTTAGTTCGTGCGCACAACTAAGGATGAAACACGAGATTCCAAGGAAAACAAAAGTTGTTACTAGTGAAGGAATACGACAAGAAACAATACAATATGGTGCGTAGAAATAGTTATCCTTCTAATGCTTATTTATTAGGGAAAGTATTAGGAGCCAATGAAATATTTATACGATGTGTATAATGGAGGTTTATGGAGTATTAGAGATATAATAATTAGTGTTACATTTTCTCATCAGCTGAAGCTTTTGGGATGAGTGGTATCATGACATGATATTAAAGCGCTAGATTCGAAAGGTCAAGAGTTTAATCCTTGGTGAATCCAAAAATTAAATTAATTTTTCGAAAAGATGTTTATTATCCCTTGTACAAATAGTCCATTGTCTCCCTAGCGGGATCCCCTTTTATTGCAAAAAAATTATAATTTTGACAAAATAAATCTTGATATTTATTATATTTTTGATAAAATAAACTTTTAAATATTTGTTCTATTTAATAAAATAGTCTAATTATTTTAAATAATAGATTAATAATTAGGCCATTTTATCAAACCAAGTCAATATGTGAGATACCATTTTATCAAAAACAAATATGGAGATCTATTTTATGAAAACAAAATCTTTTTTTTATTAGTTGGTTTGATATGCTTCGTTGGTTCGTTAATCACATATAGTTAGTTGTTAAACCTGTTTGCCATAATTAGCAACATATAAACAGTACACATATAATGATATAATAATATCCTTTTTGTTTTTTCAACTGTTTCATATTTTCATCTTTCTCTATAATACCCTTCTCCCTCATGATTTCCAATTAGCATCTATGTCGCCCTTAACTCTTTCGAGCATTCCGTGATTCTACAACTTTAATAATTTCGGTCTAAAATTTGTAATACTAATGTCACTACCAGAACGAGGGAAAGATGAATCAAAATGGATTCTTGAGAGCATTGAGGTTGTTGATCCAATGGCGGATGTGCCATTAGAAGATCACGATGATAATAAAAAAAGTAACGTAAATGGAAGCCCAGAAAGCATGGTGGTGAAGTTTCCCAATGAGGCTTCATTGAGCAATAATGGTGACAATATAAGGCATAGGAATAATAATAATAATAATAATAATAATAATAATAATAATGGTGGTGGTGGCAGTGTCAAGATGGAGAGGGTTCAATCAGGTGCAGCTAGAGGGCTTAAGGGTTTACGGTTCCTTGATAGATCAGTAACAGGAAAGGAAAATGATGCATGGAAGTCTATTGGGAAGCGCTTTAATCAGAATGCTGTTGATGGGAAGATCTCTAAAGACAAATTCGGAACATGCATTGGTAATGTTAATATTAATTACTGTCTATGATCTTCTTCTTCCTCTTCACATATGTTAATACTGAAATTTGCGTTGCATAGGTATGGGGGCAGAATCAAAGGAGTTTGCAGGGGAGTTGTACGAGGCACTGGCGCGGCGAAGGAACATTTGTGCAGAAAATGGTGTAACTCTGGATGAACTCAGAGTATTCTGGGAGGACATGACTAATAAAGATCTTGAAGCAAGACTTCAAGTGTTCTTTGACATGTAAGTTTCCATTCATCTATCTATCTATCTATCTATCTATCTATCAATTTAGGCATGTTACACTCCTAAGGTTTTGTTTGATTTATTTATTAGTTGATAAACCATAGCTTCCACAAAATGGGAAAGCAGCTTTTTTTTCTTTTCATGTTGAAATGTAACTTAATTTGATTTTGTCAAAAATGTTATGTTAAAAAATGAGACATTTATGGAATGACAAGAAAGAAATTATTGTTACTTTTTTTTAGGTGTGACAAGAATGGGGATGGTAGGCTATCAGAAGAAGAGGTTAGAGAGGTGAGCACCAATAAGAGCAACTGAATTCTTGTTTTTCTTCTTTCTTACTCTTCCATTGTGTTAAACCGAATAATTGGAAGTATTATTTTCTGTGTAAAAGGTTATATTATTGAGCGCGGCCGCAAATAAACTAGGAAATCTCAAACAACATGCTTCTACTTACGCAGCTTTGATCATGGAAGAGCTTGACCCTGATCAAAATGGATATATAGAGGTTAGAAAAAAACAACAATAATTTTGCAAAAATATATGATTACATTTTTAGATAAAGAATAATATTTAACATCCTCCTAAGTTTCTTTGTTTGAACAGATGTGGCAGCTAGAAACTCTGCTAAGAGAAATGGCCAGTGCTGAAGAAGGCACAGGTGTGAAATGTAATACTAAAAATCAAGAATTGACTAAAGCTATGATTCCAAGCATGTATAGAACTCCTCTTAGAAAGTTCTTCAATAAAACAAGAGAATTCGTACTAGACAAATGGAAAAAGATATGGGTTATCTCACTTTGGATAGCAATAAACATTGCTCTTTACAGTTGGAAGTTTATGCAGTACAGAGACACAAGAGAATTCAAAGTCATGGGATACTGTCTCTGCTCTGCAAAGGGTGCTGCTGAGACTCTGAAGTTCAACATGGCTCTCATTGTTCTTACAATGTGCAGAAACACTCTTACTAGGCTAAGAGGAACATTTCTTAACCGAATCATCCCTTTTGATGATAACATAAACTTCCATAAGATGATCGCTGTCGGGGTAGTCATTGGGACTGTGGTTCATGTAGGGATGCATGTTACTTGTGATTTTCCAAGAATACAATCTTGTCCGAAAAGGAAGTTTATGTCGATTCTTGGGCCTAATTTCAACTATAAGCAGCCTACCTACCTAGAAATTGTTCTTAGTATTCCTGGCACAACAGGAATTGCTATGGTTTTGATTATGGCATTTGTTTTCACTCTAGCAACACATTATTTCAGAAGAAGTATTGTGAAGTTACCTTCTCCTCTGCATCGTTTGGCCGGTTTCAACGCATTCTGGTACGCGCATCATTTGCTTATCGGTGTTTATGTGCTTCTCGTCATACATGGCTACTATCTTTTTCTCACCAAAGATTGGCGCAAGAAAACTGTATGTCTGGCTCCAACATTCTTACATTCAATATTTTTATAAGTTCAAAAATTTCCTAAAACTTTCTCTAAATGTAAACTTGCAACTTGTCATGAGTTTGTACTTAATTTATTGCCTAATGCTTGAAACATATGTCATTCAGATTATTCTCCTCTGTAACATGGCATTTTGATGGTTCAAAATTTGGAAAAAAAATTATCAAATCAATTGAAACTGACCTACCTTTTTATCATTGCAGACTTGGATGTACCTTGTTGTTCCCCTAATTCTCTATTCTACTGAGAGACTGCATCCATTTGTTAACCGTGAAGATCATCGCGTTAGCGTGATTAAGGTCTATGTTAGCAACTTGTTCTTTCTAGTTTTACATAGTGAAGCAAGACACTAACATTATTAATAGTTGGGAATAATTTTCAGGCAATATTATACACAGGAAATGTTCTAGCACTGTACATGACTAAACCTGCAGGATTCAAGTATAAAAGTGGAATGTACCTTTTTATCAAATGCAAAGATATATCCAAGTTTGAATGGTAATTACTATCAGAATAGTTGCTTTCGGTTAAAATATCACTTGAATTAGAAAAAAAAAATGAACATTCTTTTCTTTGTTACAGGCATCCTTTCTCCATCACCTCTGCGCCCGGAGATGATTACTTGAGTGTCCATATTAGAACCCTCGGAGACTGGACGACCGAGCTTAGAAAACGATTCGAGCAGGTGATTTTATGTGTGAATTGCAAACTCAAAGATGTGAATTCATTTAATTGAAGATCAACAGAAATGAATTCAATTTTGATAAAGTGTTAGTGTAAAACTAGTCTCCAGTGGAATGTAAAACTTTGTTGAGCATGTAGTTTGATCAAGTTTTTGGAATGCAGGTTTGTGGGCCTCAGAATGTAGAAACAAGACCAGGAGCACTTCAGAGAATGCAAACTAGGGTAACTTCAGGCAAAGACCCATCACAAGCAGGGTGAATAATACAAAACTCTATCTAGGGTCAGAAGCGTGTGTTTAGTTTGCGTTTTATTTTTTATTTTCATTTTCAGTGTTTTCTGTTTTTTAAATTTTAGAAAGAAAAAAGTGAAAACAATAAAATTTTGTTTTTTATTTTCACCTTCTATTTTTATTTTTTTTTTGTCACAAAATTAAAAAAACTGAAAATATTAAAAATAAAAATAGAAAATAAAAATGCAAACCAAATCCAACCTAACCTTTTCAACAATGAAATATAATATTCCCATTTGTTTTTCCTTCTTTTCTTTCTGTTTCTTGAAATAGTTATCCAAAGATACTCATTAAAGGACCATATGGAGCCCCAGCACAAAACTATAAGAACTATGATGTTCTCTTGCTAATAGGTCTTGGAATTGGTGCCACACCAATGATCAGTATTCTCAAAGATATCTTGAGCCACATGAAAGGAGGAAACCTTGAACAGGTAATATACAAATTGAAAATTAAAATTCAAACCTAACAGGTCCTTACTTTTCTTTGTTTGGGAAAATAACTATATCTTAACGGTGACCATTATTGGTGTTTATACCGTAGGGAAGCACCCATGGTAATAATTCCTTAGAGGAAGGAAAGAAATGTCCTAATAGAGCATATTTCTATTGGGTAACAAGAGAGCAAGCTTCATTTGAATGGTTTAAAGGTGTTATGGATGATGTTGCAGAATATGATCAAGATGTGAGATTCACAACTAAACTTTTTATTTAGTTATTTTTCTTTATCTAAAAAATTTTGTTATATTTACCTTTCCCATATTATTGTTGCTTCTCTATGCACTCAGAATTGCAAAGAGAAATATTAGGAGCCAATATTTTTTATTAATATTAGTCAATATTTCAGCTAATACTTTATTTTTTTACTTTAAGAATTTAAAATTTAATATTTAGAAATTAATAAAATTTAGTTTTTAGTATTTAGAGTTTGGCAAAATATTGCTAATGTAACATTCCTCCCATTTACATATATTTAAAACCAACTTCGCACATTATTCTAAGTAAAATGAATTCGTTTAACCTTTTTCTTATACAAAATTTCATATATATTAAACTATTCTCATGTCTAAATGATTCAGGGTATTATCGAAATGCACAACTACTTAACTAGTGTCTATGCCGAAGGTGATGCTAGATCTGCACTTATTGGCATGATTCAGAAGCTACAACACGCTAAAAATGGACTTGACGTGGTTTCAGAAAGCCGGGTAAAATTGGTTTAGCATACATTTTAAGGGATGCATAATTAGCAAAATATTTTTAATTTCTGAAAATGGTATTTTGAGATAAATTCGTAAATATATTTTGTGAACTGCACACTTTTCATAAACCTTTTTTAGCATTATTATGCTTTACATTCGACTAATAAATTTATCATGTTACTATATATGCCAGATACGGACTCATTTTGCAAGACCCAACTGGAAAAAAGTCTTTACTGATTTAACGAGTCAACATGAAAATAGTAGAATAGGTATGAAAGTTACTCAGAATTTGGCAAAAAGAATATAAATTAATATACTTTTGCAATGATAGAAATGAAAAATATGTATGCTCTTTCCATATTGATACAGGTGTATTTTACTGTGGAAGTCCTACTCTTACACCAACATTGAGGAACCTTTGTAAAGAGTTTAGCCTAAACTCATCCACGCGCTTCGCTTTTCACAAGGAAAATTTTTAAAGGACCCACCCATTTCACAAAAAAAAAAGAGGGTGAAAGAAACAGAAAAAATGCAATAGAATGTAATTATTTTAGTTACCATACTGTAAGAGAATTTGGACATAAATTTCTTGAATGTAGTTAGATTTTTTAGTTGTTGTATGTTGTAGATCATCTTTCCTTTCTTCTTCTCTTCATTTTGCAAAAGCTTTTATAAGTTCAAAACTTGGTGGAATCATCTATGAGAATCTATAATTAAAAGAAAATAATAAGAGGCAAAGCTTGAAGCTACTGTAGAAAGCATGCCCAAGGAACAGACCAGAAGACCGTTTGGGTGGGATGGCTACAATCATTTTTGACAAACTAGGATAGCCTATTCCGATGATAGGACAATGTTTTCTAGATATTTCTCAATTCCCCCCAAACGTTGATGGCAGCTATTGTACTATACTTAAGCCAATTTTCTGCATGAATTAAAGGAAGCAGAGTTTTCACCTTTTTTTATCTTAATATCTGATTGCGGCGTGTGATACACCTAGGAGTGGCAATATGTATCCTACCCGTGGGTATCCAACCCGACTCCATCCAATTGGGTAGGGTTGCCAACCCGATCCACAGCGGGTAGAGTAGGGTGCGGGTTGAGTTTCAACCCTATCCGACCAACCCGCACCCTATATATGTATATGTTATATATTTATATAAAAATATGTTTCAAGTGGATGTTGAACTAAAAATCTCTCACTAAATGCAAAAAATCATTAGCCACTAAAAGAAGATTATTAATTGATAATTTAATATTTTTTTTACATAAAAGTTAGTTCTATTTTAAATTATTATCAAGTTATATAATAATGTTGCATTTTTTTTGTAACCCACGGGTAGGGTCAGGTACCCGAGGCGGTTAAGAACGAGTAGGGTTAGAGTTGAGATATTCTCAACCCGCATGTAGGATAGGGTTGAGTTTATATGAAATTCTCAACCCGCGGGTAGGGTTAGGGTTGGCTCCAAACCCTACCTTACCCTACCTATTGCCACCCTAGATACACCCTATTATTGAGCTGAACAAAGTTTTACATATATTTGGGGCATCCTAATTTGTAGTAATAATAATATAGAGGGCGATTGCTGATAATATGCAGGAGGCGTATTGTGTACATGCTTGATATATGTTGTTCCTCTGTAGGTACTTGAAGTGGTCATTCTTCTCTGTTAGAGTATAATTAGGAGTAACTAGGATTAGTTAGTATCATCTACATTTAGCATATTTGTGAATTTATTGTAGAATTTTGTATTTTTATTGTTTTAATTCTTCTAGTACTTATATATACCTTTGTACATTGTATCTTTGACAGCAATTTGAATAATACACTCTTCAAATTACTCTCATATTTCTAATATGGTATCAAGACCACAGATTTTTTTTTCATGAAAATTCATTCATAACTCCTTTATTTTTCTTTTCTGGTAGTGTTTTTTTGTCCTCATTTTTCGATCTTTTCTCGACGTTTTGGTTCGTCACCACCGCCACCAGTTTATATATGTTGTTCTTCTGCAGGTACGTGAAGCTGTCATTTCTCTCTGTTAGAATATAATTAGAAGTAATTAGGATTAGATAGTACTATCTATATTTATATAGCATATCTAGGAAAATTTACTTTAATACGTATTCGAATCCCATGTTGGATCCTCTCTGCTTGCGTTCATTACCGCCAGTCACTATTCGATTATCACTGCTCTTGTTTTTGGTGAGATTCTCATTTTTGGCGTTCTTCTGCAGGTGCTGATGATTCTATTGTTCTTTTTTTGTTTTATTTTAGCACCATTTTGTGTTTTGAATCTTAATTTTTAGTTAAACTTGTAGCTGTGCGCATTAATTTTAAACTTGTGAGCATGTATTCCTACCTATTTCTTCAGAATTAGCTGTGATATCATGTCCTGCATGTTGATGCTATGATCCTATGAGGACTGATTTACAGTTGATGCATACTATGCCTTAGTTGATTTTTAGATAATAGAGGTACACTATTAACACCAAATTTTAATATTAAAATTTCTTTATTCTTAAATGGGTCGATCTACTATGATGCATCTTTGTACATATTTACAGATTCTTATTTTTATTGAATCTGCTGTGGACACGTGTTGTCTGTGTATGGCTGAAAACAGGTAGCTCTCAGGAAGCTGGGGAGACTCATTCAAGGGCTTGGTAAGCCGGCTGTATAGCACCATTCAAAATGGGATTCTCGTTGTAGAGTGTCCCGTTAGTGGCGTTGTTGGGCCTTCAGGTTTGTTCGCAAAAAGAGTTGGGGTAACCAAGGGAGTTGTTGCTGTGGGTGGGTTAGTCTTTCCCTGTCACTTGGAAAAACCCTAGGAGCATTCACCAAGATAGCCGCCGTGGGTCTCGTGACTTTCCCTGTCTTCGGTGCTTGGCTTCCTCGTCTGTTCTGGCTGCTCCCTCCCGGTCAAAGACCTCTCCACGGACGCCATTCTTCAGAGCATGCGTGGTACCCAGGGATCGGTGGAAACGAAGGAGCGGTGGTGATCACAGACGCGATGCCTCTGAGGTGCGGTTGTCCTATAGTCAGTGTTGTTGCTCGTCATCCACGGTGCTTGTCAGTCGAAGGTAGGAGCTGGTCTGCCCAGTGAAAGATCAGCTTTGAGTGCGGGTCTCGAAACACTATCAGGTTAGGTTGAATCTGAGCATTACGTCTGAAACTTGTTTTGTGAAATTGTATATTCTGGTATTGGCATGTAGGTGAAAATCTGAAATGCCGCTGATGTTATGGTTAAAGGATTAGGGTAGTTGGTAAAAGAGTAAGTTAAATTAGATCATTCTTAGCATTCGATGAAGTTTGGTATGAAAAAATTGGTAGATTCTTTAGAAATAGTTTATAGTGAGAAATTAGTAAGTTCAATATATTGTGGGTTTGGGAAATTGTTAATGCAATGGGTACTGCTAGCAATCTAGGCAACATAATGTATACATGGCTATTGAGAGGTCAGTTCCTGTTACCGCCTCATAGGTAGTTGTCGTGGTTTAGTAATAAGTTTGATGGCTCGGATTTTTGCTAGGGTGATTTTGTGAGATCGGCATTTGGATGTACCCTTATCATAAAATAGTTTGTTTTTTCTGAATGGAATGTTGTTTACCTGTTTGCGGCTAAATATGGGTGCTGTTGTGAAATTAAGGAGTTGTATCAATCTACTAAGGAAGGACACCTTTATAAACACTAGAGACATCGACATGGTTATTTCAATGTTTTGTTTCGTAGCTGGAAACCATGGACTATATCACGAAAAGATGGTTGTAACCGATTTCTTATTAGATCTTGATATGTTTTTGATATTATATGACCGGTTACTGTTTTTTGGTTTTTTTAATTCGCGGCGATAAAATTTGGATATAATTTTTATCCTTTTGGCTACAATTCTGTCGGGAACCTTGCTAAACTTATGGTGCCATGTAGGTTATTAATTTTTTCCACATTTAACTTATTTAAGATGCATTAAAGCTGGTGAGGTGTGTTTAGACCCATTGGTTTTGCTTATTTGTGGAGTAAGATATAGTCCCTATATGATAGCTTTAGTTGATGTTTTGACTGTACCAACGATGTGGTTGTAAGCATGATTTGTCTGTTTTGTATGTGATCAGGCTAGAAGGTTGCCAAGTTGTATCCAATGGATTTCACTCGTTCGAGTAATAGTGAGGGTGAAGACTCGGTTAGGAGTGCCTCCGATGATAGTTGTGGAGATTATTGTCCGAGTGGTGATACATACGACAATGAGGAGAACCTCGAATGCAGTACATGTGGCGCTAGCAGGGAAAATAGTAAAGGTGGTGCCGATGATGGTGATGGGTCGGGTGATGTAGATCATGTGGCAGAGGGTTGTCTCCACCAGCCAGTCGCTGCGAAGGACTTCTTGGGAAAAGAGTTTGCAACTGAGAAGGATGCTTACGCTGCCTACAAGGAATTCGCTAAATGAAGGGGTTTTGGAGTTCGGAAGGGAGATGTAGCTCGTGTGAATGGGGTGTTGATTAGGAGAGACTTTTTCTATCATCGACAAGGTACAAGACATCCAAAGCACTATGACCGTCCTGAGCGAATAAGGGAGGAGAGGTTGGAGAGTCACACAGACTGCAAGGCAAAGTTGAAGATTTACTATGATATGCAGCATAGTGTGTGGAGGGTCAGGACCATCGTGGACGAACACAACCACGAGCTTGCCCCACCAGTGTTTGCACGTCTCCTTCCTAGTCATCGAAAGATGAGTGAGGGTGACAAGGCACAGGTGGATAGTTTGAAGCAGTTTGGGATCGCCACGTCGAAAATAATGGCTTACATGGCGGAGCAATCTGGTGGGTATGGCATGCTCCGATTTACCAAACGGGATGTGTATAATTATGTTCACAGGAAAAGGGTCGCGCGAATACTCGGTGGCGACGTTGCGGCGACTATTAGTTATTTGGAGGGAAAGGCAAATGCTGACATGAGGAGCGTGGCTCGATACACACGAACCCCAGACAATCGTTTGGGCAGCCTATTTTGGGCTGACGGTGAGATGATGATGGATTATCAGCTATTTGGTGATGTCTTGGCTTTCGATTCAACGTACCGATCTAACAAGTACAAGAAACCACTGGTGGTTTTCTCCGGATCAAATTACCACAAACAGACAACTATATTTGGGTTCGCGTTGTTGGAGGATGAGGAGGTTTGCACTTATAGGTGGGTGTTGCTAAACCTGCTAGATGTAATGGCGTAGAAGAAGCCGTGTGTAGTGGTGACCGACGGGGACAAGGTAATGCGCACTGCAATTGCAGAGGTGATGCCGACGACGACACATAGACTCTGTGGTTGGCACTTGGAGAAGAATTGCGTCCAACGGGTGAAAGAAGTAGAATTTTGCAAGGTGTTTAGGAATGCCATTTATGCAAACTTTGAAATCAGGGAGTTTGAGGAGTACTGGAAGGCATCCATGGAGTCGCTTGGCCTAGATGATAACAATTGGGTTAAGTCCACGTATGAATGCAGAGCAAGTTGGGCAATGGGGCACCTTAGGGGAACCTTTTGTGCGGGTTACAAAACGACCTCAAGATGTGAAGGGATCAATGCTTTCATTAAGGGCTTCCTTAAATCGACCGACAGCATTTTGGAACTTGTGCATAGTTTAGATCGTGTTATAAAGGACTATCAGAATAATGAAGTAACAGCTCAATTCTACTCCACGTACTATAGTCCGGTGTTGACCACTGGCCTTGATTCGATCGAGCGGTTTGCATCGAAGTTGTATACAAGAGCAGTGTTTAGAGAAGTAAAGAAACAAATTAAGGGTGTGTAGTGCACAGAATTGTGATCACACTTTTCACAACTCCTGTACAATTAACCAGCAAGTGCATTGGGTCGTCCAAGTAATAAAACCTTACGCGAGTAAGTGTCGATCCCACGGAGATTGCCGGCTTGAAGCAAGCTATGGTCATCCTGTAAATCTTAGTCAGGCGGATTCAATTGGTTATGAGTTTTGATAATTGAAAGATAAATAAAACATAAATTAAAATAAAGATACTTATGTAATTCATTGGTGGGAATTTCAGATAAGCGTTTGGAGATGCTTTGTTGCTTCTGAACCTCTGCTTTCCTATTGTCTTCATCCAATCATGCATGCTCCCTTCCATGGCAAGCTGTATGTTGGTGGATCACCGTTGTCAATGGCTACCATCCGTCCTCTCAGTGAAAATGGTCCAGCTACGGTTTCTGTACGGCTAATCAACTGTCGGATTTCTCGTCTCGGATGAAAAATACCAGGCACAGCTACTGCACAGCTAATCATCTGTCGGTTCTCACTTGTGTCGGAATAGGATCTCCCTATCCTTTTTCACACTGTCACTGCACCCAACATTCGTGAGTTTGAAGCTCGTCACAGTCATCCCGTCCCAGATCCTACTCAGAATATCACAGACAATGTTTAGACTTTTCGGATCTCAGGATGCTGTCAATTGGTTCTAGCCTCTACCACAAAGGTTCTAATCTCACGGATTCGAATGCTCTATTGTCAGGAGAGACAAGTCAGATCTGTGGATCAAAGACCCATGAGACTATACTCCAGCTGTCGTCCAATGACTACGTTGAACATCATGTAGATCGCTTGTGGTTGTCAGGCACGTGGATCTTGGCTAAGCGAGTAACAAAGATAGTGGATGATTGTCACAGATCACCCCTTTATTTTGACTTAACTGAATTAAGTACGAGAGTATATCTTGGAAAAGAAGTAAGCGTGAATTGGAAGAGAAACAATAGTACTTGCATTAATTCATGAAGAACAGCAGAGCTCCGCACCTTAATCTATGAGGTATAGAAACTCCACCATTGGAAAATACATTAGGGAAAAAGGTCTAGGCATGGCCGAATAGCCAGCCTCCCCAAATATAAAAAATCGCATAAAAGTATCAAAAAAAGATCAAATACAATAGTAAACAGTGCTATTTATACAAAACTAGTTACTAAGGATTACAGAAAATAAGTAACTAAGTGCAGATAGTGTAGAAATATACTTCCGGGACCCACTTGGTGTGTACTTGGGCTGAGCATTGAGCTTTACACGTGCATAGGCTTTTTCTGGAGTTAAACGCTAGTTTGGATGCTAGTTTGGGTGTTTTACGCTAGAAAAGAGTCTCTGGTGGGCGTTTTAACACCAGTTTGGGCCATCAAATTTCGGACAAAGTATGAAGTATTATATATTGCTGGAAAGCCCAAGAGGTTAGCTTTCCAGCCCAATTGAGAACGTACCAATTGGATTTCTGTAGCTCCAGAAAAACGCATTTGAGTGCAGGGAGGTCAGAATCCAACAGCATCTGTAGTCCTTTCTCAGCCTCTAAATCAGATTTTTGCTCAGGTCCCTCAACTTCAGCCAGAAAATACCTGAAATTATAGAAAAACACAAAAACTCATAGTAAAGTCCAGAAATGTGATTTTTGTATAAAAACTTATAAAAATATAATAAAAAGTAACTAAACCATACTAAAAACTATGTAAAAACAATGCCAAAAAGCGTATAAATTATCCGCTTATCACAACACCAAACTTAAATTGTTGCTTGTTGCCAATCAACTAAAAAAAAGGATATAAAGAAGAGAAAATACAATAAATTTCAAAATATCAATGAAGCTTAGTTCCAATTAGATGAGCGGGACTAGTAGCTTTTTGCTTCTGAACAGTTTTGGGATCTCACTTTATCCTTTGAAGTTTAGACTGATTGGCATCCATAGGAACTCAGAATTCAGCTAGTGTTATTGATTCTCCTAGTTTAGTATGTTGATTCTTGAACACAGCTACTTTATGGGTCTTGGCCGTGACCCTTAGCATTTTGTTTTCCAGTATTACCACCGGATACGTAAATGCCACGGACACATAACTGGGTGAACCTTCTCAGATTGTGACTCAGCTTTGCTAGAGTCCCCAATTAGAGGTACCTAGAGTTCTTAAGCACACTCTTTTTGCTTTGGATGATGACTTTTACCACTCAGTCTCAAGCTTTTCACTTGGACCTTCATGACACAAGCACATGGTTAAGGACAGCTTGATTTAGCCGCTTAGGCCAGGAATTTATTCCCTTGGGCCCTCCTATCCACTGATGCTCAAAGTCTTGGCTCCTCTTTACCCTTGCTTTTTAGTTTAAAGGGTTACTAGCTTTTTGCTCTTGTCTTTTTCTTTTTCTTTATTTTTCACCATTTTTTTCCGCAAGCTTTGTATTCTTCACTGCTTTTTCTTGCTTCAAGAATCAATTTTATGATTTTTCAGATTATCAATAACATTTCTCTTTTTTCATTATTCTTTCAAGAGCCAACAATTTTAACATTCATAAACTTCACTATAAAAAATATGCACTGTTCAAGCATTCATTCAGAAAACAAAAAGTATTTTCACCACATCAAAATAATTAAACTATTTTCAAGATAGAATTTGAAATTCATGTACTTCTTTTTCTTTTTTAGAAAACATTTTTCATTAAGAAAGGTGAAAGATTCATGGAACATTCACAGCTTTAAGACATAGACATTAAACACTAATGATCATGTAATGAAGACACATAGTCAAAACATAAAGCATAAAAACTGAAAACAGAAAAGAAAATAAACAAGGAGATTTAAGAACGGGTCCACCTTAGTGACGGCGGCTAGTTCTTCCTCTTGAAGATCCTATGGAGTGCTTGAGCTCCTCTATGTCTCTTCCTTGCTTTAGTTGCTCCTCTCTCATGGCCTTTTGGTCCTCTCTGATTTCATGGAGGATGATGGAGTGCTCTTGGTCTTAGTTGCTCCATGTTGGAACTCAATTCCCCTAAAGAGGTGTTGAGTTACTCCCAATAGTTGTGTGGAGGGAAATGCATCCCTTGAGGCATCTCAGGAATTTCTTAATGAGGGACTTCCTCATGCTCTTGTTGAGGTCTATGAGTGGGCTCTCTTGTTTGCTCCATCCTCTTTTTAGTTTTGGGCTTGTCTGCTTTAATGAGGATGTCTTCCTCTATGACAATTCTAGCTGAATTACATAGGTGATAGATGAGATGAGGGAAGGCTAACCTTGCCAAATTGGAGGGCTTGTCAGCCACCTTGTATAGTTCTAGAGATATGATCTCATGAACCTCCACTTCCTCTCCAATCATGATACTATGGATCATGATAGCCCGATCCACAGTTACTTCAGGCCGGTTGCTAGTAGGAATGATATAGCGTTGGATGAACTCCAACCATCCTCTAGCCATGGGTTTGAGGTCAGGCCTTCTCAGACGAACCAGCTTGCCTTTGGAGTCTCTCTTCCATTGGGCTACTTCCACACAGATGTCCATGAGGACTTGTTCCAACCTTTGATCAAAGTTGACTCTTCTAGTGAAAGGATGAGGATCTCCTCTCATTATTGGCAAGTTGAATGCCAACCTTATAGTTTTCGGACTAAAATCCAAGTATTTCCCCGAACCATTGTGAGCCAATTCTTTGGGTTCAGGTTCACACTTTGATCATGGTTCTTAGTGATCCATGCATTAGCATAGAACTCTTGAAACATTAAGATTCCGACTTGTTGGATGGGGTTGGTGAGAGCTTCCCAACCTCTTCTCCGAACCTCACATTGGATCTCCGGATATTTACTCTTTTTGAGCATGAAGGAAACCTCGGGGATCACCTTTTTCTTGGCCACAACTTCATAGAAGTGGTCTTGATGGACCTTTGAGATGAATCTCTCCATCTCCCATGACTCAAAGGTGGAAGAAACTGCCTTTCCTTTCCTCTTTCTAGAGGTTTTTCTGTACTTAGGTGCCATTAATGGTTATGAAAAAAACAAAAAGCAGAGCTTTTTCCATACCAAACTTAAAAGGTTTGCTCGTCCTCGAGCAAAAGAAGAAATAAAGGAGGAGAAGAAGAAGAAATGGAGGATATGGAAGGGTATGAATGGTTCGACCAAGGGGGTTATGAAGTGTTTGTGATGTGTGAAAGTGGATGAGTAAGGAGGGGTATTTATAGCGTAAGGGAGAGAGGGAATCCGTGTGAGAAGGGGTGGGGTTAGGAGGGAAATGTTTTGAATTTTAATGGTGAGGTAGGTGGGGTTTATGATGGGTTTTTGGGGAATAGTGGATAGATGTGAGTGGTGAAGAGATTATGGGGAAGAGGGTAGGATTTGATAGGTGAATGGTGTTTGGGGAAGAGTGTTATGGAAAGGTGTGAGGAAGAAAAAGAGTGAGTTGGGGTAGGTAGGGATCCTGTGCGTCCACAAATCCTGAGGTGTCAAGGATTTCTCATCCCTACACCTTTCTGGCGTTTAAACACCCTCTGTGTGCCATTTCTGGCATTTAACGCTAGCTCTGCTGCCCATTCTGGTGTTAAACGCCAGGGTGATGCCCCTTTCTGGCGTTTAACGCCAACCAAACACCAAACACCCCTTTTCTGGCGTTAAAAGCCAGTCTGTCTGCCAATTCAGGTGTTTAACGCCTAGAATACTGCCAGACTAGGCGTTAAACGCCCATTCTGCTATCCTTACTGGCATTTAAATGCCAGTAAGCCTGTCCTCTAGGGTGTGCCATTTTTGATGTTGTTTTTGATTCCGCTTTGATTCTGCAGCTGGTTTTGTGACTCCACATGATCATCAACCTAAAGAAAACATAAACTAATAATGGAAAATAAAATGAAAAAGTAATTAACATAGATAAATAAGATTGGGTTGCCTCCTAATAAGCGCTTAGCTTGACAGTAAGCTCTTTCAGAGCTTCGCAGATGCTTAGAGCATGATTGTGGCCTCCCAACACCAAACTTAGAGTTTGAGTGTGGAGGCTCTGCTTGACTCTTTATGGAGAGAATTGGATGAAGCTTTTCATGCTTTCTCTCCATGTTTACAGAAGAAGATCCTTGAGTCTTAAACACAAGGTAGTCCTCATTCAATTGAAGGACTAACTCTCTTATGTCCATGATAAACCCCGATTTTGTGGTTTATCTTGTGCTTATTTTGGGAGATTTTATTAATTTTTCTCACATTTATTCAATGAAATAGCATTGTTTTGTAATTTTCCCTTAATTTGTGCTTAAATGTGAAAACATGCTTTTTAGGCCTTAAATTGGTGATTCTAATTCACTTTAATCCCATTCGATGCCTTGATGTGTTTATTAAGTAATTTCAGGTTCATAAGGCAAGTATTGGATGGAAGAAATGAGGAGAAAAGCATGCAAAGAGGAGAATGCATGAAGAAACAAAGATATGGAATGCACCAATGGACGCGCACGCGTACAAGGCGCGCACGCGCAATAAATGGCTTCTCACAAGGACGCGCACGTGTACACACCGCTTACGCGCGGATTGGGAATTTGCCATCGACGCGCACGTGCACATGCCGCGCGCGCGCCGATTCTGTTCGTGGGTCCACTTTAATGAAATCGCCCCCAGCGATTTTGCAGCTCATTTTGGGCCCAATCCAACCCATTTCTGATGCTATTGAACCCAAGGATTGAAGGGGGAATGAACACACTTAGTCATAGTTAGTTTTTATCATGTTTTAGGTTAGAATTCTAGAGAGAGAGGCTCTCTCCTCTCTCTAGATTTTAGGGTAGTTTTAGTTAATTCTTCTTGAATCCAACTTTTAATTCTTGTTTTGATTTAGTTTCTCTTTTTAATTTCTTGTTGTTACATCTCCACTCTTCTAGTTTTTACTTGTTCATTTCTTTTATTTTGTTGCTTTTATGTTCATGAACCTTGTTGGATCTTAATTTTCCTTTAATGCAATTTTATGTTTGATGTTATTTTTATTGTTGATTTGAGTTATTGATTTTACTTTTCTTGCTATTGGTAGTTGGTAAATTTTATTATTCTTGCACATTTACTATGCTTTCCTTTTGTGCCCACCAAGTGTTTGACAAAATGCTTGGTTGGATGTTAGAGTAGATTTTGAGCATTCTTGGCTTGGAAAGAGTAATTAGGCAATCTTGAGTCATGAAAACCCAACTTATGTTGGTGATCTAGAGTTGTTAGCTAATATTGTTTCCATTGACGCTAATCTTTTGCTAATTTAATTAGTGAGTTGATTAGGACTTATGGAATATTGTTTCCATTGACGCTAATCTTTTGCTAGTTTAATTAGTAAGTCGGTTAGGACTTTTGGATTGAGATTAGCTAGTCTTGTTAGACTTTCTCCCTATTTGTTAGAGTTGACGTAATGAGATAAATTCCTGTTTATCATTGTGATATGATTGATTATCTTGTTTGACTTTCTCCCTATTTGTTGGAGTTGACTAAATAAGATGAATTAATCATGCATGACTAGGATAGAAAGCCTATGTCTCAATTCATTGCCATGAATGTCTCTCTTTCTTTAATTGCTTCCTTTAATTGCTTGTTTGATTTACTTTTTGTATCATTTACTTTCTTGCTTTTACATTTCCTTGCCCAATATCAAATCAAACCCCCCTTGATCCCCATAGCCAATAATTAAGCACTTCATTGCAATTCCTTGTGAGACGACCCGGAGTCTTAATACTTCGGTTAATTTTCATTGGGGTTTGTACATGTGACAACCAATATTTTTGATTGGGAGGATTGTTTGTTGGTGTGGAACTATACTTGCAATGAGAATTCATTCAATTGAAGAAATTCTATACCACGACAATTTTCTTAAATCAGTCCACATCAATCACAGCCTTTGCTGTGGCTAGGAAGGGTCTTCCAAGGATGATGGATTCATCCTCATTCTTCTCGGTGTCTAGGATTATAAAGTCAGCAGGGATGTAAATGCCTTCAACTTTCACTAAGACATCCTCTACAAGTCCATAAGCCTGTTTCATTGATTTGTCTGCCATCTCTAGTGAGATTCTTGCAGCTTGTACCTCAAAGATTCCTAGTTTCTCTATTACAGAGAGTGGCATGAGGTTTACACCTGACCCCAGGTCACACAGAGCCTTCTCAAAGGTCATGGTGCCTATGGTACAAGGTATTAAGAACCTTCCGGGATCCGGTTTCTTCTGAGGTAATTTCTGCTGAACCAAGGCATTCAGATTCATGATTGCTCCTAGATACCGAGCAACTTGCTCTTCAACAATATCTTCAAGTTCTTCGGAGGAAGAATACTCATCAGAGCTCATGAATGGTAATAGTAAGTTCAGTGAGATCTCTATGGTCTCTGTATGAGCCTCAGATTCTTTTGGTTCCCCATTAGGGAAATTCTTAGTGGTTAGTGGACGTCCATTGAGGTCTTCCTCACTGGAAATCACTGTCTTTTACTCCTCTATAGGTTCAGCCATTTTGGTTATATTGATGGCCTTGCACTCTCTCTTTGGATTCTCTTCTGTATTGCTTGGGAGAGTACTAGGAGGAGTTTCAGTAACTTTTTTACTCAGCTGACCCACTTGTGCCTCCAAATTTCTGATAGAGGACCTTGTTTTAGTCATGAAACTAAGAGTGGCCTTAGATAGATCAGAGACTATGGTTGCTAAGCCAGAAAGGCTCTGCTTAGAATTCTCTGTCTGTTGTTGAGAAGATGATGGAAAAGGCTTGCTATTACCAAACCTATTTCTCCCACCATTATTGTTATTGAAGCCTTGTTGAGGCTTCTGTTGATCATTCCATGAGAAATTTGGATGATTTCTCCATGAAGGATTATAGGTGTTTCCATAGGATTCTCCCATGTAATTCACCTCTTCCATTGTAGGATTCTCAAGGTCATAAGCTTTTCCTTCAAATGAGGCTTCTTTAGTACTGCCGGATGCAGCTTGCAATCCAGTCAGATTCTGAGAAATCATATTGACTTGCTGAGTCAATATTTTGTTCTGAGCCAATATGGCATTCAGAGTATCAATCTCAAGAACTCATTTCTTCTGAGTCATCCCATTATTCACAGGATTTCTTTCAGAAGTGTACATGAACTAGTTATTTGTAATCACCTCAATGAGTTCATAAGCTTCTGTAGGGGTTCTCTTCAGATGAAGAGATCCACCAGAAGAGTGGTCCAATGACATCTTGGACAATTCAGACAAACCATCATAGAATATATCCAAGATGCTCCATTCTGAAAGCATGTCAGAAAGACACCTTCTAATCAATTGCTCGTATCTTTCCCAAGCTTCATCGAGGGATTCACCTTCTTTCTGTCTGAAGGTTTGGACGTCCACTCTAAGCTTGCTTAGCTTTTGAGGTGGAAAGAATTTGGCCAAGAAAGCATTGACCAACTTGTCCCAAGAGTTCAGGCTTTCTCTAGGTTGTGAGTCCAACCATATCCTAGGTTTGTCTCTTATAGCAAAGGGGAAAAGCATAAGTCTGTAGACCTCGGGATCAACCCCATTGGTCTTAACAGTATCACAGATCTGCAAGAATTCAGCTAAGAACATCTGAGGATCTTCTGATGGAAGTCCATAAAACTTGCACTTCTGCTGCATTAGAGAAACTAATTAAGGCTTAAGCTCAAAGTTGTTTGCTCCAATGGCAGGAATATAGATGCTTTGATGCAAGTGGAAACTGTCTCTCAACAAATTTCCTTCGGCAAGTGTACCGAATTTGTCGTCAAGTAAAAACTCACAATAGAGCGAGGTCGAATCCCACAGGGATTGATTGATCAAGCAACTTTAATTAGAAGAAAGTTCTAGTTGAGCGAATTCAGAATTTGGGTTGAGATTTGCAGAAATTAAATGACGGGAATGTAAATAACAGAAAAAGTAAATGCTAGAATTAAAGTGCTGAAAGTAAATGACTGAAAGTAAACTGCAGAATTGTAAATGGGAATGGGGTGTTTGCTCATGAAAGTAAATGCAGAAATTAAAGAGAATGGGTGAGATCAGAATTGGGGAGTTCATTGGGTACAGGAGATGTTGCAATTCTCCGGATCAAGTTCATTTTCATCTCTTCCTCAATCAATGCACTCATTGATCTCCTTGGCAATCTTATTTGATTGAATTACAATTTCTTGCAATTCAATCTCTCAAGTCTTGATCAATAGCCAATTCCTTGGTCAATTGCTCATGAGAAGAGATGAAATGTGGTCACTGATTATACCACATGTATTTCCCAAATCAAGTATTGAGAGGATTATAGTCATATATCCATCCAAACCCAATTTGGTCCAGCATGAGAAAGCATTTTTAGCTTGATCTCTTCATTCCTCTTTTAAGGTTCAGAAGAGATCTAAGTTTGAATAGCTCCTTTTCCAAGATAACTACCCAATGGGATGAAGATCGAAAGCTTTCAAGTAAAATCAAGAGAAAAGATAGAAGAAGAAGAATGAAAATTAGTATTGATCCATCAACTTACAACAGAGCTCCCTAACCCAATGAAAGGGGTTTAGTTGTTCATAGCTCTAGAAAATGAAAACAAAGATGGAGAATACATCATGGAACTAGAAGAGCAGAGTAAAAATACAGAGAGTAGTGCTATTTTCCCCAAAACTTTTCTTCCCAATAATTCAAAGCTACTCTTATATATACTACTCTTCTCAGCTTCTAGTTGGTTCTTCAAGTCTTGGGCCTTGAGTTTGAAGCAGTTCTCTTCTTCATTTGGGCTTGGGTTTACTTGCAGAGAGAAAGTGTGAAGTGGGCAGAGACTTTAGCTCAGGACGTTAGGGGTGTTGACGTTTTAGTGAAAGTATGAGTTCGAGAACGTTAGTGACACTCAACATTGTCACTAACGTTCCAATGTACCCCTTTGCCTCACGTTAGAGCCCATGTTAACTAGGTTAACATGGCTTCTAACGTGGCCTTGCCATCCTTCGAGAACGTTAGTGACACTCAACATTGTCACTAACGTTTCAATGTGCCCCTATGTCTCTCGTTAGAGTCCACGTTAACTAGGTTAACGTGGCTTCTAACGTGGCCTTGCCAACCTTCGAGAACGTTAGTGACATTCAACATTGTCACTAACGTTCCAATGTGCCCCTATGTCTCACGTTAGAGTCCACGTTAACTAGGTTAACGTGGCTTCTAACGTGGCCATTCTTAGCCATCCCCAACGTTAGTGACAATGTTGAGTGTCACTAACGTTGGCTCATCTTTCACTCATCATCGTTAGCTTTCCACGTTAACTCAGTTAACGTGGAAGTTAACGTGGCTCCTTGGGGTTTTGTGGTTGCTTCCAACGTTAGTGACAATGTTGGGTGTCACTAACGTTGTCGACCACCCTTGCCTCTTACGTTAGCTCCCACATTAACCAAGTTAACGTGGGAGTTAACGTGGTACATTGCACCTTAGGCCAACGTTAGTGACAATGTTGAGTGTCACTAACGTTGGCTTCCTTCCCCCTTTTAACGTTAGAGGACATGTTAACCAAGTTAACGTGGACTCTAACGTAGCCACTTATGATCATTGGCCAACGTTACTGATAATGTTAAGTGTCACTAACATTGGCTCAAAGTCCCTTTTTCACGTTAGAGTTCACGTTAACTTAGTTAACGTGACTCTTAACGTGGGCAATGATGGCTTCGAGAGCGTTATTGGCAATCACTTTTCTCATTAACTTTGCAAGTTACCTCCCATTCCACGTTAGTGATAACGTTAATTAGATTAACGTGACTGCTAAGTGGTTCTTCCTTGCTTCCTTTGGTCCTGAAATCAAGCAATAGAGTGCATCAAAGTTCTAGTCCAAGTCATGGGTAATGCAACATACAATTTGTTATTAAACTCATGCAAAATCCTCATGAAATCATGTAAAATTCACAATGTATGCTTGAATCAAGGTGTAAGTGAATATCTACCCAAAACTAGCTTATTTCCTAAAGAAATGCATGAAACTACCTTAAAAATAGTAAAGAAAAGGTCAGTGAAACTGGCCAAGATGCCCTGGCATCACAACACCAAACTTAAAGCTTGCTTGTCCCTAAGCAAGTACTGGAACAAGAGAATGATGAATGGAATGCCAAGAGAAATGAGTCATTCTTGTGGAAGTCATGTCACTGATTTTATGGTGGTTTCATGCGTAGCAACTTAGGTTCATTCCATTCTTGGCTTTCAGACCTTTATCATGTCCTAAAACACTGACTCTGCTTACATCCCATGAGACTTTTATTGATCCTTTTATTGGCATTCCAGGGCTTATTTGTGTTCTTCAAGCTAAGTGCTCTGTAAAGGGGCAACTCTTTAAGATAAGCTTTCAGCCAACACTCCCGAACCAGTTGGTTCAAGGTGCTAGGTGTTGAGACACCCCTAAGGACTTACTCCCTCAAGTCTCTCCCCCATACATACACACCAGAGGCATCTGGTTCATTTATTTTCCTTCTTGAGACCTTGGTGTCCAGCACCTCTTTGGGTTACTAAATGCTCTGTAGTGAGGGTTACTCTTGATAGTGGACTTTCAGCTGATAATCCCGAGTTAGTTAACCCAAGTTACCAAGTGATAAGGCACCCCTAGGAGCTTATTCATCCAAGTAAATCCCTCACACAGGAACACCACAGACACATGCCTTAAGATTAAAACCATTGGTGCCTAGCCATATTGCTTACTCTTTTTCTTTTGTTTTTCACTTTAAGTGTTCTTTCCCTTTCTCTTATTAGGATCTTGTTATTTAGTTAGTCTCATGGGTATATTCAAAGTATAGTATTCAGGCCCGATAGTTGTCATCCCCACCTTATGATTGAACCAACTTAGCTAACTTATGACTACACCAAAGACTCATGAATGCACTTCCATATTATGAACTCCACTCTGGTCTATTTAAAACATAATCATTCTCTTTTTCATTTGATTTAAAAGACAAGCATACAATAAGTAATGGTATGATACAGTAACACTTAAACCAGAAATCATATACCTAAGCAATAGAACTTAAAATGCATAATTGAAAAGGTTCAAACTAATATGGAAGTATGTTCTATTTCATACAAGATCTTCCTTATTTAAAGTATAGAAAAAGATGGAGTAAAGAAGGAACTCCACCACCTTTTACTCTTGTGGCCATCCATGCTCTCCTTCTTGCTTGTCCTCTTGGTGTTTTTCTTGAGTGCTTGTGCTCCCACTTCCTTTGCCTTTCCCAAGCAGTTTCTTCCAGAAGCTAGCATCTTCCATCTTTTTCTTTAGTGTGTCTTTCTACTATTTCACCTTCCTTTCTTCTTGTTCAACAAACTCTTTTTGGACCTCATCATATGTGGGAATGGCATAATGTAGATGATGCATATTGCTGGACATGTAGTTCAACCTGGCCTGAGTGTTTACGTTGAACTCTTCCTTATGTAACTGCCTTCCTTCATTTAGCACATTGAACTCATTGAATGATTTCATTTGAGCTAGTTGCCGCTGGTTGAGTTCTTGAAGGCGTTTATCTTGACACTCTTGCCTCTCAGTAACTTGGTGGATGGCTTGAGTGAGTTGGGAGTATTGCTCCTGTTGCTGCTCCATGTGTTGTTTCTGCCACTCTTCTTGTTGTCTCATCCACTTGGACTGAATGTGAAGTATTTGCTCTTGTCCCTCCATTTGTCTCATTCCCAAATCCTCAATGGCTCTTAGAAGGTGAGTCATATTTAGGTTGGCTGGGTCATGATGCTCTTCTTGTTGGTATTCTTCTTGATGATATTCTTCCTGATGAGTTCTTTCCTTAGCTTTTTGCTTTCCTATATGTGGCCTTCTTAGTTGCTGAGCAGGTGTGGTATAGACCAATCGCTCGAGTGTAACTGGCCTCCCTGGGTTAACCCAGTCTGGATTGCTGTCCTCAAATACCACCCTTGCCTTGTTGCACAGGCGGAGAATGGTGCTGGGGTACCAAAGCCTGGCACCTGAATCAACCTTCTCAGCTGAATCTTGAATCCCCTCCGCGATGAGCTCATGCACATTGATTTCCCCACCCTGTACCAAGCAATGCACCATAGTAGCTCGATTGATGTTAACTTCTGAATTATTTGCAGCTGGTAGGATGGATCTCCTTACAAGTTCAAACCACCCCTTGGCTTTAGGACTAAGGTCTCCCCTTTTGATGAACTTGGGCCTCCCATCTGCGTACCTCTCCCAATCAGCTGCTATAACACAGATGTCTAACACTATCTCTGAGAGCTCATCATTATCAGGGCTTCTACTTATCCTTGCCTGATAACTGGCCTCATCAAAATGAGGTGATTTCAGGTGAAGAGCTCTTGTTATGGCACTTGGGCTGAAGTCCACCTCCTTGCCTCTCACGTAGCTTTTGAAGGTTGGGGCCTTGGTCTTGTCTTCTCTAACTACATTTGCATAGAATTCTTTGATGAGGTTTCCATTGATCTTCCCCTCTGGACTTGTGAGCAATTGCCACCCCCTCTGTTCGATTTTCTCCCGAATCTGTGGTGATTCATTTGCATTGATTTGGAATATTAACTCTGGAAATATCTTTCTGCCCCTTATCCGCTCAAATTCACGCTCATGAAAGGCAGTTTTGAATCTCTTCTCATCGAAAGGATCACTCTCCATGGGTTCCTTCCTCTTTTGCCTCTTTGAGCTTGATGATGCCATGCACTTGGGTTGCTGTTTTTGGAGGGGGTTGGAGGATACAGATAGATGAAAAGTGGGTTGGCTAAGACAAAGTATGATGAAGGGTTTTAGCAAGCCGAAAGTGTGAAGTGTGAGAATGGGGGTTTGAATGTGAGGAGTGACCATGCACTAAGGTTCCCTTATATAGGGAGATCATGAGAGAACGGAAGGTGTGGATTGCAAGAATCGTTGCTTGATGGACGGTTGGGGTTGTGCATGAAGGAAGGACAAGGATCATCACTTAATGAGAGTGAATGGTTCGGTCTTCAAGGGTCTCCTTTCTTCAATGTTGCATGGCAACGTTTCCCCATGCGTTCCTTCTTGAGACAAGTGTGTATTTCTCTTCATGAAGTGGCCGAATCCCCCCTATTTAATTGTCCAATCAATCCTCATCAATGCTCCTTTTCTTTTTCCTATAAAGATAAAATAAGAAAAGTAAGAAAAGATATCAAAATGACAATTTGAACTTTACGGCTAGAAAAAAATAAGAAAAGATTAGATTGTTTATTTATGAACTCCAACTAACTAACTAACTGTGTGTCCTTATATGCACATTGGTGGCACCTTGGGGTGACACCAAACTTAGTTTGGAGCACTGTGATGAAAAGTTTTGTTCAAAGCTCCCAAGACTAGCATGCACCTTGGTTTGCTTTGAACACCAAACTTGTTCCTCACTATATACTGCACAATAATGATTCACCAAGTGTTTGTCAAGTTTGGGTTAGACTTCATAATCATTGACTTATTTACTTTTCTAAAAGCATATAAAGCATGTTGCCTCCCATGAAGCACTTCTTTAGCGTCACTAGCTTGACGTTTCTCCCTCATCAGGGTGGTTGGTAATGCTTGAAGTCTTCCCCTCTTGCTGTGGACTTGTATCCATTGGTTGTATCAATGATCTCGACATGTTCCAGGGAGAGAACTCTGTTGATAGTGAAGACTTTAGGTAGCTGAGATGGTACCGTGGGGAGATTAGGGGGAATATCTGGGAAGTAAGCTGAGATCACTCTATCCCCTGGAGAGAAGTCTTCCGTAGGGATCTTTTTGTTCCTCCACTTCCTTGGTACCTTCTTCCTTGTGTCTTTTGACATTGCCTTGCTCTTGATTACTCCTTCCTCTAAGGTGGTTTTGTTGCTTCCTTCACATATCTCTGGTGGTTTAGGTTCCTCCAGTTTTTCCTTGAGCTGTGACAACTGCCTGTTTCCTTGTTTCTCATGCATGAGTTTCCCTAGATGGGTTGGGTGTGCTTCAATGCTTGCTTCCTTGGTGCACAAAATTGCAATAACACTTTTTGCAATCCGCACAACTAACCAGCAAGTGCACTGGGTCGTCCAAGTAATACCTTAAGTGAGTAAGGGTCGAATCCCACGGAGATTGTTGGTTTGAGCCAGCTATGTTTATCTTATTATTCTTAGTCAGGATGCCAACAACAGTGTTTTTCAAGTTCAGTGAAGAAAGGGAAAAGGGCATAAAATAAATACTTGTTATGCAGTAATGGAGAATATGTTGGAGTTTTGGAGATGCTTTGTCTGATTTATTCCTGTAATGTAATATTCCATCCATGGAAAAGTGCAAAGTTCCCTCCATGGCAAGCTGTATGTAGGGTGTCACCGTTGTCAATGGCTACTTCCCATCCTCTCAGTGAAAATGGTCCAAATGCTCTGTCACAGCACGGCTAATCATCTGTCGGTCCTCAATCAGGTTGGAATAGAATCCAATAATTCTTTTGCGTCTGTCACTAACGCCCAGCCTTCAGGAGTTTGAAGCTTGTCACAGTCATTCGATCCTGGAATCCTACTCGGAATACCATGGACAAGGTTTAAACTTTCCGGATTCTCATGAATGCCGCCATCAATCTAGCTTATACCATGAGGATTCTGATTAAAGAATCTAAGAGAAGCTCATTCAATCTGATGTAGAACGGAGGTGGTTATCAGGCACACGTTCATGGATTGAGGAAGGTGATGAGTGTCATGGATCATCACCTTCTTCATAATTAAGCGCGAATGAACATCTTAGATAGGAACACACACGTTTGAATGGAGAAATAGAAACAATTGCATTAATTCATCGAGACGCTGCAGAGCTCCTCACCCCCAAAAATGGAGTTTAGAGACTCATGCCGTCAAAGTGTATAAAATTCAGATATGAAAATGTCATGAGGTACAAGATAAGTCTCTAAAAGTTGTTTAAATAGTAAATTAGTAACCTAGGTTTACAGAATATGAGTAAACTAAGATAATTGGTGCAGAAATTCACTTCTGGGGCCCACTTGATGTGTGCTGGGGCTGAGACTAAAGCTTCTCACGTGCTTGGGTTGTTTCTGGAGTTGAACGCCAGGTTGTGACGTGTTTTGGGCGATGAACTCCAACTTGTAACCTGTTTCTGGCGCTGGACGCCAGACAGCAGCATGAAACTGGCGTTGAACGCCAGTTTACGTCGTCTATCTTCGCGCAAAGCATGGACTATTATATATTGCTGGAAAGCCCTGGATGTCTACTTTCAAAAAAATTGAGAGCGCATCAATTGGACTCCTGTAGCTCCCAAAAATCTATTCCGAGTGCAGAAAGTTCAGGATCCAACAGCATCAGCAGTCCTTTTTCAGCCTAACTCAGATTTTTGCTCAGCTCCCTCAATTTCAGCCAGAAAATACCTGAAATCACAGAAAAATACACAAACTCATAGTAAAGTCCAGAAATATGATTTTTGCCTAAAAACTAATAATATTATACTAAAAACTAATTAAAACATGCTAAAATCTACATGAAATTACCCCCAAAAAGCGTATAAAATATCCGCTCATCACAACACCAAACTTAAACTGTTGCTTGTCCCCAAGCAACTAGATGAACAAAAACAGGATAAAAAGAATTTAAGGAGTAATGAAATCTCCGAGTTTTAAGTGAAGCTCAGATTCTAATTTAGATGAGCGGGGCTAGTAGCTTTTTGTTTCTGAACAGTTTTGGCATCTCCCTTTATCCTTTGAAATTCAGAATGATTGGCATCCATAGGAACTCAGAATTCAGATAGTATTATTGATTCTCCTAGTGTAGTATGTTGATTCTTGAACACAGTTACTTTATGAGTCTTGGCCGTGGCCCTAAGCACTTTGTTTTCCAGTATTACTACTGGATACATAAATGCCACAGACACATGACTGGGTGAACCTTTTCAGATTGTGACTCAGCTTTGCTAAAGTCCCCAGTTAGAGGTGTCCAGAGCTCTTAAGCACACTCTTTTTGCTTTGGATCACGACTTTAACCACTCAGTCTCAAGCTTTTCACTTGGACCTGCATGCCACAAGCACATGGTTAGGGACAGCTTGATTTAGCTGCTTAGGCCTGGAATTACTTCCTTGGGCCCTCCTATCCACTGATGCTCAAAGCCTTGGATCCTTTTCACCCTTGCCTTTTGGTTTTAAGGGCTATTGGCTTTTTCTTTTTCTTGATCCAATGATTTCTTGTAAAAGTTTTTTTTTCACTGCTTTTTCTTGCTTCAAGAATCAAATTCATGATTTTTCAGATCATCAATAACATTTCTCTTTTTCATCATTCTTTCAAGAGCCAACAATTTTAACATTCATAAACAACAAGATCAAAAATATGTACTGTTCAAGCATTCATTCAGAAGACAAAAAGTATTGCCACCACATATAAATAATTAGAATTTTTCTTATTAAGAACTCGAAAAAATTATTGCCTCTTTATTCTCAAAATCTACTATTTTATTCATGTTTGATGATGATGAGAAAAATAAATTATAACTTAATTGAAAATAAAATCAAAGTAGATATGCTAATTACTACTACTCCTATATAACTTCTAAGGTAAAATCCTATAATAATACTATCACAGAGTTAAAGCTAGCTAGAATTAGAACTTAACAACCTGTATTTTGGGAAGTGGATGTTCCTCTAGTCTGTGGGATGCTTGGTCCTTCAGGAATTAATTTCTGATGCTTCAGTTCCTTCAGTTCACATCCTTGCTCTTCCTGTTCCCTTAGGTGCCATGATCTTAATGAGTTTTAGCTCAGTGATCATGGCAAATCACACCAAACTTAGAGGTTTGCTTGTCCTCAAGCAAAAGAAAGGATAGGAGAGGAATAGAGGGAGAGGCAATTTCGAAATCCAAAAGATATGATGAGTAAAAAAAAGATTTGAAAAAGATTTGGATTGGAAAAAGATTTGTGTTTATGAATTAAGATACATTTGATATTTCAAAAAAAAAAAGGGGATTTTAGAAATTAGGGTTTTTAGAAATTAGGATTAAAATTTTTGGAATTGAAGGATGATATTTTGAAACATGTTTATGCAAGAAATCATGAATTGAAACATAAAAATTAGAAAATTTGTGAAGAAAAACAAATTTTACCTCCTCTCCACCATTCTGGCGTTAAACCCCCAAATGTTGCTTGTTTTGGGCGTTTAACGCCCAATTGCTGCTTCTCCTGGGCGTTCAACGCCCAGCTGGTGCGTCTTTTTGGCGTTGCACGCCAGGAAGTCCTTTGTCACTGGGCATTTTTCTAAACACCCAGAATGCTGTAGTTCTGGCGTTAAACGCCCAGAAGGTGCTTCTTTCTGGTGTTTAACGCCCAGATGGCTACCCTTACTGGCGTTGAACGCCCAGTGGGTGCTTCTTTTGGGCGTTCAACGCCCAAAACGTTTCTTACTAGCTTTTTCACGCCAGTGAGCTTCCAAATTTCCCTGTAACTCTGTGATTTCAATCAATTGCTATTTTACCTTTTGAAGATACTTTGACATATACCTGTAAAAATCATTTAATTAGCAAAAACAAATGAAATTAAATTTTGTGAATGGCTGGGTTGCCTCCCAAGCAAGCGCTTCTTTAATGTCGTTAGCTGGACTATTACTGAGCTTTTAATCAAGTCTCAGTTTTGAGCATTCTTGCTCAAAATTACTTTCAAGATAATGTTTAACTCTCTGTCCATTAACAATGAACTTTTTGTTAGATTCATTATCCTGGAGCTCTACGTATCCATAGGGTGATACACTTGTAATCACATATGGACCTCTCCACTGGGATTTTAATTTCCCAGGGAATAATTTGAGCCTAGAATTACATAGCAGAACTTTCTGCCCCGGCTCAAAGACTCTGGATGACAATTTCTTATCATGCCATTTTTCGTTGTCTCTTTGTAAATTTTTGCATTCTCGAAAGCATTGAGTCTAAATTCCTCTAGCTCATTTAACTGGAGCAATCGTTTTTTCTAGCTAACTTGGCATCAAGGTTCAGGAATCTGGTTGCCTAGTAGGCCTTGTGTTCCAGTTCTACTGGCAAGTGACATGCCTTTCCATACACAAGCTGGTATGGAGAGGTCCCTATAGGGGTCTTGAATGCTGTTCTCTATGCCCACAGAGCATCATCTAAGCTTCTTGCCCAATCCCTTCTACGGTTAATTACAGTCCGTTCCAGGATTCTTTTAAGTTCTCTGTTAGAGACTTCAGCTTTCCCATTTGTCTGTGGATGATATGGAGTGGCTACCCTGTGGCTAACTCCATAACGAACCAAAGCAGAGTAAAGCTGTTTATTGCAGAAATGAGTGCCCCCATCACTGATTAATACTCTAGGGGTACCAAATCTGCTGAAGATGTATTTCTGGAGGAATTTTAACACTGTTTTAGTGTCATTAGTAGGTGTTGCAATAGCTTCCACCCATTTGGATACATAATCCACTGCCACCAGAATATAAGTGTTTGAGTATGATGGTGGGAAAGGTCCCATGAAGTCAATGCCCCATACATCAAACAACTCAATCTCCAAGATCCCTTGTTGAGGCATGGCATAACTGTGAGGCAGATTGCCAGATCTTTGGCAACTATCACAATTAAGCACAAACGCTCGGGAATCTTTATAGAGAGTAGGCCAGTAGAAGCCACATTGGAGGACTCTTGTGGCTGTTCGCTCACTTCCAAAATGTCCTCCATACTGTGATCCATGGCAATGCCATAGGATTCTTTGTTCTTCTTCTTTAGGCACACATTTATGAATTACTCCGTCTGCATATCTCTTGAAGAGATATGGTTCATCCCAAAGATAGTACTTTGCATCTGTGATCAACTTCTTTGATTGCTGCCTACTATACTCTTTGGGTATGAATCTTACTGCTTTGTAGTTTGCAATGTTTGCAAACTATGGCACTTCCTGGATGGCAAAGAGTTGCTCATCCGGGAAGGTCTCAGAGATCTCAGTGAGAGGGAGGGACGCCCCTTCTACTGGTTCTATTCGGGACAGGTAATCTGCCACTTGGTTTTCTGTCCCTTTTTTGTCTCTTATTTCTATATCAAACTCTTGCAGAAGCAACACCTATCTGATGAGTCTGGGTTTTGAATCCTGCTTTGTGAGTAGATATTTAAGAGCAGCATGATCAGTGTACACAATCACTTTTGATCCTACTAAATAGGATCTAAACTTGTCAATGGTGTAAACCACTGCAAGCAACTCCTTTTCTGTGGTTGTGTAATTCTTCTGTGCATCATTTAGAACATGACTGGCATAGTAAATGACGTGCAGAAGCTTGTCATGCCTCTGTCCCAACACTGCACCAATGGCATGGTCACTGGCATCACACATTAATTCAAATGGCAATGTCCAGTTTGGTGCAGAGATTATTGGTGCAGTGACCAATTTAGCTTTCAGAGTCTCAAATGCCTGTAGACACTCTTTATCAAAGACAAATGGCGTGTCAGCAGCTAACAGGTTGCTCAGAGGTTTGGCGATTTTCGAAAAATCCTTTATAAACCTCCTATAGAATCCTGCATGCCCCAGAAAGCTTCTGATTGCCTTAACATTGGCAGGTGGTGGTAATTTTTCAATTACCTCTACTTTAGCTTGATCCACCTCTATTCCCTTGTTCGAAATTTTGTGCCCAAGGACAATTCCTTCAGTCACCATGAAGTGACATTTCTCCCAGTTTAAAACTAGGTTGGTCTCTTGGCATCTCTTTAGAACAAGTGCTAGATGGTTAAGACAGGAGCTGAATGAGTCTCCAAATACTGAAAAGTCATCCATGAAAACTTCCAGAAATTTTTCCACCATATCAGAGAAAATTGAGAGCATGCACCTCTGAAAAGTTGCAGGTGCATTGCATAGGCCAAATGGCATCCTTCTGTATGCAAATACTCCAGATGGACATGTGAATGCCGTTTTCTCCTGATCCTGGGGATCTACTGCAATTTGATTATAACCTGAATATCCATCCAGGAAGCAGTAGTATTCATGACCTGCTAGTCTTTCTAGCATCTGGTCTATGAATGGTAAAGGAAAATGATCCTTTCTGGTGGCTGTATTGAGCCTTCTATAATCAATACACATACGCCACCCTGTAACTGTTCTTGTAGGAACCAGTTCATTTTTTTCATTATGAACCACTGTCATGCCTCCTTTCTTAGGGACGACTTGGACAGGGCTTACCCAGGGGCTGTCAGAAATAGGATAAATAATCCCAGCCTCTAGCAATTTAGTGACCTCCTTCTGCACCACTTCCTTCATGGCTGGATTCAGCCGCCTTTGTGGTTGGACCACTAGCTTAGCATCACCCTCTAATAGGATCTTGTGCATGTATTTGGCTAGGCTAATGCCCTTAAGATCACTGATGGACCACCCAAGAGCTGTCTTGTGTGTCCTTAGCACTTGAATTAGTGCTTCCTCTTCCTGTGGCTCTAAGGTAGAGCTTATGATTATAGGAAAGGTATCACCTTCTCCCAGAAATGCATATTTTAGGGATGGTGGTAATGGTTTGAGCTCGGGTTTAGGAGGTTTCTCCTCTTCCTGAGGGATTTTCAGAGGTTCTATTATTCTCTTTGATTCCTCCAGATCAGGCTGAACATCTTTAAAGATGTCCTCTAGCTTTGATTCGGGACTCTCAGCCATATTGACCTCCCTTACCAGAGAGTCAATAATATCAACACTCATGCAGTCATTTGGGGTGTCTGGATGTTGCATAACTTTGACAACATTCAACTTGAACTCCTCCTCATTGACTCTCAGGGTTACTTCCCCCTTTTTGGACGTCAATGAAGGTTCGGCCAGTTGCTAGGAAAGGTCTTCCTAGAATGAGAGTTGCACTCTTGTGCTCCTCCATTTCCAGCACCACAAAGTCAGTAGGAAAGGCAAATGGCCCAACCTTGACAATCATGTCTTCAATCACGCCTGATGGGTATTTAATGGAGCCATCAGCAAGTTGAAGACATATCGGGGTTGGTTTGATTTCTTCAGTCAAACCAAGCTTTCTGATAGTAGATGCAGGTATTAGGTTGATACTTGCCCCAAGATCACATAAAGCTTGCTTGGTGCAATTACCCTCTAATGTGCATGGTATCATGAAGCTTCCGGGATCCTTAAGCTTCTCAGGTAAGCTTTCTAGGATAACTGCACTGCATTCTTCAGTGAGGTAAACTTTTTCACTTTCCCTCCAATCCTTCTTATGACTTAAGATCTCTTTCATGAACTTTGCATAAGAGGGTATTTGCTCAAGTGCTTCTGCAAACGGAATCTTTATTTCAAGAGTCCTGAGATAGTCTGCAAAGCGAGCAAATTGCTTATCCTGTTCCGCTTGGCGGAGTTTTTGAGGATAAGGCATTTTGGCTTTATATTCCTCAACCTTAGTTGCTGCAGGTTTATTACCTACAGAAGTGGGTTGGGAAGCCTTTTTAGAAAGGTTGTTATCAGCACTTGTATGTGACTGATCCCCCACTGGCGTTTGAATGCCAGGGGTGGAAGCTGGAGTGGCGTTATACGCCATCTCCTTATTTGTTACTGGTGTCTGAACGCCAGAACTATGCTTCCCTTGGGCGTTCAACGTCGGATTCATGCTTGTTTCTGGCGTTGAACGCTAGAAATGAACATGGTCTGGGCGTTCAGCGCCAGCCTTATTCCTCTCTGGGCTCTGATTTTCCTCAGAGGGATTTTGAGTAGCCATTTGTTCATTTCTTGGCTTCCTGCTGCTTTGAAGTGAGGTATTTAATGTTTTCCCACTTCTTAATTGAACTGCTTGGCATTCTTCTGCTATTTGTTTTGACAGTTGCCTTTCTGTTTGCTTTAACTGTACTTCCATATTCCTGTTAGCCATTCTTGTTTCCTGTAGTATTTCCTTGAATTTGGCTAGCTGCTGGGTTAGAAAGTCTAATTGCTGATTGAATTCATTAGCTTGATCCACAGGACTGAGTTCAGCAGTTACTGTTTTAGCTTCTTCTTTCATGGAGGATTCACTGCTTAGATACATATGCTGATTTTTGGCAACTGTATCAATAAGCTCTTGAGCTTCTTCAATTATTTTTCTCATATGTATAGATCCACCAGCTGAGTGGTCTAGAGAAATCTGAGCTTTTTCTGTAAGCCCATAGTAGAAGATGTCTAATTGCACCCACTCTGAAAACATTTCAGAGGGGCATTTTCTTAGCATCTCTCTATATCTCTCCCAGGCATCATAAAGGGATTCATTATCTCCTTGTTTGAAGCCTTGGATGCTTAGCCTTAGCTGTGTCATCCGTTTTGGAGGGAAATAGTGATTCAGGAATTTTTCTGACAGCTGTTTCCATGTTTTTATGCTGTTTTTAGGCTGGTTATTTAACCACTTCTTAGCTTGATCTTTTACAGCAAATGGAAACAGTAATAATCTGTAGACATCCTGATCTACTTCCTTATCATGTACTGTGTCAGCAATTTGTAAAAATTATGCCAGAAACTCTGTAGGTTCTTCATGTGGAAGACCGGAATACTGGCAGCTTTGCTGCACCATGATAATGAGCTGAGGATTCAACTCAAAGCTACTAACTCCAATGGAGGGTATACAGATACTACTCCCATAGGAAGCAGTAGTGGGGTTAGCATATGACCCCAGAGTCCTCTTGGACTGTTCATTTCCACTTAGTTCCATGATGGAGCAAGGGAGATGATATGGATGTTGATATTGTCTATTTTATTATAAAAATAATTTTTGAAATAATAAAATAAAACTAAAACCGAAATAAAAATATATATATATATATATAAATTTTTTTTTAAACGTAAAAGGATAAGAATTGAAAAATTTTGAAATTGAAATCTAAATTTTTATATAAAAATCTCGAAAATATAGTTTAAAATTAGTTAGAAAAGATATTTTTTTGAATTTTGAATTTTATAATGAAAGAGAAAAACACACAAAAGACACAAGACTTAAAATTTTTAGATCTAATGCTCCTTATTTTCGAAAATTTTGGAGGGAAATACCAAGGAACACCAAACTTAAAAATTTTAAGATCAAAATACAAGAAAGACTCAAGAACACCTTGAAGATTCACAAGAACACCAAGAACAAAAGAAAGAACACAAAACTTAAAATTTTTAGAAAACTTCACTAAATTTTCGAAAATTAAAAAAAAATTAACAAGAAAACACCAAACTTAGAGTTTGGCACAAGATTCAATGAAAGAAAAATTATTATTTTATTTTTTTTTTGAAAAAGATTTTAAAGAAGATACCCAATTATCAAGAACAACTACTAATGCTCCAGCCAATTGGGCAGTAACTTCAATGTTGATTTTAAAGATGTATTATATTTATGGATAAAAGTATAATTTTTGAAAGTTAATGTTTTGAAAAAGCACAAGAAAAACAAGAAAAGACACAAAACAAGAAAAACTCAAGATCAAACAAGCAAAATAAACAAGAACAACTTGAAGATCAATGAAGAATAAAGAACACAAGTTCGAAAATTTAAAGAAAAATATAAAATATGCAATTAACACCAAACTTAGAACAAGACACTAAACTCACAAAAATTAACAATTAATTAAGAAAAATAATATTTTTGAAAAGAAATTTTTGAAAAGAAACTATTCTATCAGGATTTAATGACTTTATAACAATAAAAATAAATTATTCCTAATCTAAGAAATAAAATAAACCTTTAGTTGTTCAAACTCGAACAATCCCCGGCAACGGCGCTAAAAACTTGGTGCACGAAATTGCAATAACACTTTTTGCAATCCGCACAACTAACCAGCAAGTGCACTGGGTCGTCCAAGTAATACCTTAAGTGAGTAAGGATCGAATCCCACGGAGATTGTTGGTTTAAGCCAGCTATGTTTATCTTATTATTCTTAGTCAGGATGCCAACAACAGTGTTTTTCAAGTTCAGTGAAGAAAGGGAAAAGGGCATAAAATAAATACTTGTTATGCAGTAATGGAGAATATGTTGGAGTTTTGGAGATGCTTTGTCTGATTTATTCCTGTAATGTAATATTCCATCCATGGAAAAGTGCAAAGTTCCCTCCATGGCAAGTTGTATGTAGGGTGTCACCGTTGTCAATGGCTACTTCCCATCCTCTCAGTGAAAATGGTCCAAATGCTCTGTCACAGCACGGCTAATCATCTGTCGATCCTTAATCAGGTTGGAATAGAATCCAATGATTCTTTTGCGTCTGTCACTAACGCCCAGCCTTCAGGAGTTTGAAGCTCGTCACAGTCATTCAATCCCGGAATCCTACTCGGAATACCATGGACAAGGTTTAGACTTTCCGGATTCTCATGAATGCCGCCATCAATCTAGCTTATACCACGAAGATTCTGATTAAAGAATCTAAGAGAAGCTTATTCAATCTGATGTAGAACGGAGGTGGTTATCAGGCACACGTTCATGGATTGAGGAAGGTGATGAGTGTCACGGATCATCACCTTCTTCATAATTAAGCGTGAATGAATATCTTAGATAGGAACACACACGTTTGAATGGAGAAATAGAAACAATTGCATTAATTCATCGAGACGCTGCAGAGCTCCTCACCCCCAACAATGGAGTTTAGAGACTCATGCCGTTAAAGTGTATAAAATTCAGATCTGAAAATGTCATGAGGTACAAGATAAGTCTCTAAAAGTTGTTTAAATAGTAAACTAGTAACTTAGGTTTACAGAATATGAGTAAACTAAGATAATTGGTGCAAAAATCCACTTCTGGGGCCCACTTGGTGTGTGCTGGGGCTGGGACTAAAGCTTCTCACGTGTTTGGTTTGTTTCTGGAGTTGAACGCCAGGTTGTGACGTGTTTTGGGCGCTGAACTCCAACTTGTAACCTGTTTCTGGCGCTGGACGCCAGACAGCAGCATGAAACTAGCGTTGAACGCCAGTTTACGTCATCTATCTTCACGCAAAGTATAGACTATTATATATTGCTGGAAAGCCCTGGATGTCTACTTTCCAACCCAATTGAGAGCGCGTCAATTGGACTCCTGTAGCTCCAAAGAATCCATTCCGAGTGCAGGGAGGTCAGGATCCAACAACATCATCAGTCCTTTTTCAGCCTAACTCAGATTTTTGCTTAGCTCCCTCAATTTCAGCCAGAAAATACCTGAAATCACAGAAAAACACACAAACTCATAGTAAAGTCCAGAAATATGATTTTTGCGTAAAAACTAATAATATTATACTAAAAACTAATTAAAACATGCTAAAATCTACATGAAATTACCCCCAAAAAGCGTATAAAATATCCGCTCATCATTCCTCCTTCAACATCTCATTGTGATCTTTGCTTGGTTCCTTGTGCTCTTGGTCTGCTTCTTGTGAGAGTTTGAAGACATTAAAGCTGAGTCGTTCATCATGGATCCTCAATATTAGCTCCCCTTGCTCCACATCTATGAGTGCTCTGGCTGTAGCTAGGAATGGTCTTCCCAATATGATTGGGTGAGTGTGACTCTCTTCCATGTCCAAAATGACAAAGTCTGTTGGGAGAAAGTATTTCCCAACTTTTAGCAACACATTCTCCACCACTCCTATTGCTTGCTTTTGAGTCTTGTCAGCCAGTCTGATGACCACATCTGTGGGCATTATCTCATTGATCTGCAGCTTCTTTACCAAGGATAATGGCAGTAAGTTGATGCTTGCCCCCAAATCACAGAGTGCTCTATCGAACATTGTTTCTCCTATGGCATAGGGGATGTGAAAACTCCCTGGGTCTTTTCTTTTTACAGGCAACTTAGGTTGAATACGGGCACTACATTCCTTGTTCAACACTATAGTCTGACCTCCTTTGAGTGAGCTTTTCCTGGGAAGAAGTTCCTTCATATACTTGATGAATGCAGGCATTTGTTGGATGGCCCTGATGAATGGTATGTTCACATGCAGAGATGCAAACAAGTCTAGGAACCTTGAGTATATTCTCTTCCCCACAGCACCATTGAGCAGTTGGGGAAATGGTGCATAGAGCTTAAGCAACTCTTGTTGTGAGATTTCTGGTTCTTGGTGATCTCTATCCTCCTCCTCTGTTGAGTTGTCTTCAGGCTGTTTGGAGAGTTTGCCTTGCTTGTCTTCAGCCTCTTGATCACTTGTAGTGACCATTTTGCAATCTTCCCATCTTACTTTCTTTGCTTCTCCTCTTGGGTTTTTTTCCGTGTCACTTGGGAAGCTATCAGTAGGTTTGGGAATCTTCTGAGCTAAGCATCCCACTTGGAATTCCAGCTTCTTGATGGTCTCTCCCTGGTTCTTAATATTGGCTCACACCTCCTCTTTGAACACCTTGTTTTCTTGAATCTCTTGGCATATTCCTTCAAGTAAGGTTTCAAGCTTAGAGAGTCTGTCATCAATTGATGGTAGATTGGGATTAGAGGTGGAAGGATGAGAGGTGTTGTTGTGGTTTTGATATGGGTGTGGAGAAGTGTTGTTGTGGGGGTGTTGATATGTCCTTTGTGTGAATTG
Organism: Arachis hypogaea; assembly: GCF_003086295.3. Classification (NCBI taxonomy): domain Eukaryota; kingdom Viridiplantae; phylum Streptophyta; class Magnoliopsida; order Fabales; family Fabaceae; genus Arachis; species Arachis hypogaea. The sequence continues at coordinate 73,699,860 of NC_092039.1, read as the reverse complement.
TTGATGAGCTGCATTGTTGTTGGAGTTGTAACGTCTCTGGTCTTGGCTTTGATCTTGCTGATTCCCCCACCCAAAGTTTGGGTGGTTCCTCCATCCAGGGTTGTATGTCTTGGAGTATGGATCATGGTTCTGTCTAGGTGAATTCCCAATGTAGTTGGCTTGCTCAAGGTTACCCTCTGCTTCTTCTTCAACTCCTTCTTGGATTGTTGAGGAGGTGGTGATTGCTGCCACTTGGTTCCTCTCCATCTTCTTGGTGAGGTCAGCTAACTGCTTGGTAATGAGCATGTTTTGAGCCAGCAGAGCATCTACATTGTTTAGCTCTATTACTCCTCTAGTGTTCCCTCTTTTGGAAGCATAGAAGTAGTCATTCTCAGCTACAGTCTTAATTACATCTATGGCTTCTTCAATGGTCTTCTTCTTGTTCAATGATCCTTCAGAGGAATGGTCTACTGCCTTCTTTGATTCATATGACAAGCCTTCATAGAAGATGTGCAATTGCACCCATTCATTGAACATATTTGGTGGACACCTCCTTGTTAGGTCTTTGAACCTTTCCCAAGCTTCATAAAGTGTCTCCCTATCTTGCTTCCTGAACGTCTGCACTTCAGTTCTCAGCCTATTGATCCTTTGAGGGGGGTAAAACCTTGCCAAAAACTTATTCACTACATCCTCCCAATTTGTCAGGCTTTCTTTTGGGAAGGATTCAAGCCATTTGGATGCCTTGTCCCTGAGTGAAAAAGGGAACAAGAGCAGCCTATAGACATCCGGGTGGACTCCATTGGACTTCACTGTGTCACAAATCCTCAAGAAGATGGTCAAGTGTTGATTCGGGTCTTCTTGAGCACCTCCTCCAAATGAGCAATTATTCTGCACAAGAGTGATGAGCTGAGGTTTTAGCTCGAAATTGTTGGCATGTATGGTGGGCTTCTGAATGCTACTCCCACAGTTGCCTGGGTTTGGATTGATGTAAGAGCCTAGCACTCTTCTATCCTCCTCAGCATGATTTGCTCTACCTCCTCCACCATGGTTATTAGCCTCTTCTTCATGTTGGTTTTCCATGTTGCCTTCCATGTTTAGTTCAAAGTGTTCCTCCTCCTCTTCAGCACCGATTGCACGTTTTCCTCTTGCTTCCCTCCTTAATCTAAGGAGGGTCCTCTCTGGTTCAGAATCGAAGGAAGTTGAAGCCCCGCTTCTTCTCCCTGTCATACAACCAACAAGTACAAGCAAGTAACAATATGTGCAGATAGTATTGCTGTCAGAATTACTATTAGTTGTCAGTGATGCAATATATCAAACAGTTAGTGGGTTAGCAAACTGAATGGTAAATAACAAAGAAAATGAAAGAGTAGATGGGGAAGGGAAGAGGTTAACTAAGACAGAAAGTAAATTACTCAAACAGAAAATTAAATCAACAAAACAAAAATGCTCAATCTAGTGATCTCCTAATTTAATCATTGTTGATGCACAATCAATCCCCGACAACGACGCCATAAACTTGATGCAAGTGGAAACTGTCTCTCAACAAATTTCCTTCGGCAAGTGTACCGAATTTGTCGTCAAGTAAAAACTCACAATAGAGTGAGGTCGAATCCCACAGGGATTGATTGATCAAGCAACTTTAATTAGAAGAAAGTTCTAGTTGAGCGAATTCAGAATTTGGGTTGAGATTTGCAGAAATTAAATGGAGGGAATGTAAATAACAGAAAAAGTAAATGCTAGAATTAAAGTGCTGAAAGTAAATGACTGAAAGTAAATTACAGAATTGTAAATGGGAATGGGGTGTTTGCTCATGAAAGTAAAAGCAGAAATTAAAGAGAATGGGTGAGATCAGAATTGGGGAGTTCATTGGGTACAGGAGATGTTGCAATTCTCCGGATCAAGTTCATTTTTATCTCTTCCTCAATCAATGCACTCATTGATCTCCTTGGCAATCTTAATTGATTGAATTACAATTTCTTGCAATTTAATCTCTCAAGTCTTGATCAATAGCCAATTCCTTGGTCAATTTCTCATGAGAAGAGATGAAGTGTGGTCACTGATTATACCACATGCATTTCCCAAATCAAGTATTGAGAGGATTATAGTCACATATCCATCCAAACCCAATTTGGTCCAGCATGAGAAAGCATTTCTAGCTTGATCTCTTCATTCCTCTTTCAAGGTTTAGAAGAGATCCAAGTTTGAATAGCTCCTTTTCCAAGATAACTACCCAATGGGATGAAGATCGAAAGCTTTCAAGTAAAATCAAGAGAAAAGATAGAAGAAGAAGAATGAAAATTAGTATTGATCCATCAACTTACAATAGAGCTCCCTAACCCAATGAAAGGGGTTTAGTTGTTCATAGCTCTAGAAAATGAAAACAAAGATGGAAAATACATCATGGAACTAGAAGAGCAGAGTAAAAATATAGAGTAGTGCTATTTCCCCAAAACTTTTCTTTCCAATAATTCAAAGCTACTCCTATATATACTACTCTTCTCAGCTTCTAGTTGGTTCTTCAAGTCTTGGGCCTTGTGTTTGAAGCAATTCTCTTCTTCATTTGGGCTTGGGTTTACTTGCAGAGAGAAAGTGTGAAGTGGGCAGAGACTTTAGCTCAGGACGTTAGTGGGGTTGACGTTTTAGTGAAAGTATGAGTTCAAGAACGTTAGTGACACTCAACATTGTCACTAATGTTCCAATGTACCCCTTTGTCTCACGTTAGAGCCCACGTTAACTAGGTTAACGTGGCTTCTAACGTGGCCTTGCCATCCTTCGAGAACGTTAGTGACACTCAACATTGTCACTAACGTTTCAATGTGCCCCTATGTCTCTCGTTAGAGTCCACGTTAACTAGGTTAACGTGGCTTTTAACGTGGCCTTGCCAACCTTCGAGAACGTTAGTGACATTCAACATTGTCACTAACGTTCCAATGTGCCCCTATGTCTCACGTTAGAGTCCACGTTAACTAGGTTAACGTGGCTTCTAACGTGGCCATTCTTAGCCATCCCCAACGTTAGTGACAATGTTGAGTGTCACTAACGTTGGCTCATCTTTCACTCATCATCGTTAGCTTTCCACGTTAACTCAGTTAACGTGGAAGTTAACGTGGCTCCTTGGGGTTTTGTGGTTGCTTCCAACGTTAGTGGCAATGTTGGGTGTCACTAACGTTGTCGACCACCCTTGCCTCTTACGTTAGCTCCCACGTTAACCAAGTTAACGTGGGAGTTAACGTGGTACATTGCACCTTAGGCCAACGTTAGTGACAATGTTGAGTGTCACTAACGTTGGCTTCCTTCCCCCTTTTAACGTTAGAGGACATGTTAACCAAGTTAACGTGGACTCTAACGTAGCCACTTATGATCATTGGCCAACGTTACTGATAATGTTAAGTGTCACTAACATTGGCTCAAAGTCCCTTTTTCACGTTAGAGTTCACGTTAACTTAGTTAACGTGACTCTTAACGTGGGCAATGATGGCTTCGAGAGCGTTATTGGCAATCACTTTTCTCATTAACTTTGCAAGTTACCTCCCATTCCACGTTAGTGATAACGTTAATTAGATTAACGTGACTGCTAAGTGGTTCTTCCTTGCTTCCTTTGGTCCTGAAATCAAGCAATAGAGTGCATCAAAGTTCTAGTCCAAGTCATGGGTAATGCAACATACAATTTGTTATTAAACTCATGCAAAATCCTCATGAAATCATGTAAAATTCACAATGTATGCTTGAATCAAGGTGTAAGTGAATATCTACCAAAAACTAGCTTATTTCCTAAAGAAATGCATGAAACTACCTTAACAACAGTAAAGAAAAAGGTCAGTGAAACTGGCTAAGATGCCCTGGTATCATGCTTCTTCCATAGAAGTTGGAAGTTGGTGCAGTATAGTCACCAAGAATCTTCCTTGCATCTCTAGCATTGTTGTTGGGTTCGGCTGCCATGTCTGCTTCTTTTTTGAAATTTTCTGTAAGGTCCTCTCTGGAGTGTTGTGCTTTAGCTTCTCTTAGCTTCCTCTTCAGAGTCCTTTCAGGTTCAGGATCAGCTTCAACAAGAATTTCCTTATCCTTATTCCTACTCACATGAAAGAGAAGAGAATAAAGGGAGTAGTAGAATCCTCTATGTTTCAGTATAGAGATTCCTCCCCCTTGCTGTTCTGGCGTTAAACGCCCAGAATGATAGCCATTCTAGCGTTTAACGCCCATCTGGTAGCCATTTTAGTCTGGCTGGACGTTAAATGCCAGAAATCCTTTGTTACTGGGCGTTTTTTTCTAAACGCCAAGATGCTGCTGTTTCTGGCGTTAAACACCCAGAATGCTACCCATTCTGGCGTTTAACGCCCAGAATGATACCTTTACTGGCGTTAAACGCCCAGAATGATAGCCATTCTGGTGTTTAACGCCCAAAGTGCCTCTTTACTGGAGTTTTAATGCCAATGAACTCTTTTTCTCTGTGATTCCTCTGCTTTATGTTCTGAACCTTCATTTCTCTGTATTATTTACTGAAAAGATATATATATATATATATATATATTTAATTATGTATTTGAAATTTTGACTTGACTAACGAGAAACAACTAAATCTTATAAATTTTTCACCAAGTCAACTCAAAATTTTGAAAATTATGAGAAGAAAAAGGAAAAGATATTTTTTTGACTTTTGAATTTTTAATGAGGAGAGAGAAAAACAACAAAATGAAACAAAACATAAAATTTTAAAATCAAGACAAATAATGCATGCAAGAACACTTTGAATGTCAAGATGAACACCAAGAACACTTTGAAGATCATGATGAACATCAAGAACATATTTTTGAAAATTTTTAAGAAAAGAAAGACACGCAAGACACCAAACTTAAGAACTTTTGTACTAGGGACACTAACAATTCGAAAATGCAAGAGAAAAATAAGAAAAGACACAAAACAAGAAAAATTAATGATCAAACAAGGAAAATCATCAAGAACAACTTGAAGATCACAAAAGAACACAATGCATGAATTTTCAAAAATCTAAGAATAATTAACATGCAGTTGACACCAAACTTCAAATTTGACACTAGACTCAAACAAGAAACACAATTTTTTGGTTTTATGATTTTATTAATAATTTAAAAAAAAGTTTTGAAAAGAAAATAAAGGTTGAAACAAGAAAGAAGGTTACTTAATCTAAGCAAAAAGATGAATCGTCAGTTGTTCAAACTCGAACAATCCCCAGCAACGGCGCAAAAAACATGGTGCACAGAATTGTGATCACACTTTTCACAACTCCTGTACAACTAACCAGCAAGTGCATTGGGTCGTCCAAGTAATAAAACCTTACGCGAGTAAGGGTCGATCCCACGAAGATTTCTGGCTTGAAGCAAGCTATGGTCATCTTGTAAATCTTAGTCAGGTAGATTCAATTGGTTATGAGTTTTGATAATTGAAAGATGATGAGCGGATAATTTATACGCTTTTTGGCATTGTTTTTAGGTTGTTTTTAGTAGGATCTAGCTACTTTAGGGATGTTTTTATTAGTTTTTATGTAAAATTCATATTTCTGGACTTTACAATGAGTTTGTGTGTTTTTCTGGGATTTCAGGTATTTTCTGGCTGAAATTGAGAGACCTGAGCAAAAAATCTGATTCAGGCTAACAAAGAACTGCTGATGCTGTTGGATTCTGACCTCCCTGCACTCCAAATGGATTTTCTAGAGCTACAGAAATCCAAATGGCGCTCTCTCAACGGCGTTGGAAATTAGACATCCGGAGCTTTTCAGCAATATATAATAGTTCATACTTTGTTCGAGTTTAGATGACACAAACTGGCGTCCAACACCAGTTTCATGCTGCATTCTAGAGTCAGACGCCAGAAATACGTCACAAACCAGAGTTAAACGCCAAAAACACGTTACTGATGCCAAGACATCTTGGCTAGTTTTACTAGCCATTTTTTGTATGCTTTAGGATGGTTTCATGTATTTTCTTAGGAAATAAGGAAGTATTTGGGTGAAAATGCAATCATACCATGATTCAAGCAAACATTGTGAATTTTGAATGATTTCATGAGAATTATGCATTTATTGAATGATAAATTGGATGATGCATGATTAAGAGCAAGACTCTGATGCACTTTGTTTGATTGATTTCGGGTAACAAGAAGCAGAGAAGAGCCACGTTAGTGGCTACGTTAGTGCCACTAACGTGGCCATTAACATGGAAGAAAAAGAGAAGCCCCAATGTTAGTGAGAAAGTTAGTGGGATTAACTTTGAAGAAAGAGAGCATGGAACGTTAGTGGTAAAAGTGAACGCCACTAACATTTGCGAAGCAAAGAAGGCCTACGTTAGCTTCCACGTTAACTACATTAACGTGGTAGTTAACGTGGAAGGAAAGGGAAACGCCAACGTTAGTGGAAAAAGTGAGTGCTACTAACGTTTGCGAAGCAAAAAGACCAACGTTAATGGCCACGTTAACTACATTAACGTGGTAGTTAACGTGGAAGAAAAGGGAGATGCCAACATTAGTGGAAAAGGTGATCTCCACTAACATTTGCGAAGTAAAAAAGACCCACGTTAATGGCCACATTAACTACATTAACGTGGTAGTTAACGTGGGCAAAAGTCTCACCTGGCAGCCTGACCATGCCTTCTTCAAACAAGAATAACTTGAGCCACAAAGCTCCAAATGAGATGATTCCAAAAGCATTGGAAAGTAGGATTCCAGAGCTTTCCAAGCATATATGGCACTACATAATGGACACTAAATTTGAGGGAGAAAACCTGCCCCGAAAGTGCAAAGATGAACATGGTATCAACCTGTAGTAAGGCCAACTGACCTCTTCACCTTCCAAGAAGTGTAACTCGAGCTGTAGAGCTCCAAATGATGCACTTTCAAAGGCGTTGGAAAGTAGACATCCAGGTATTTCCAACAATATATAATAGTATGGGATGGACATTAAGTTTAAGCTCTAGAACTTGGCAATATTAAGCCCCTGATCGCTAGCGTTATTGTGACTCACTTTTTCCAGTAACGCTAGCGACTATGCCAGCGACCTTGTCCACTTCAAAGGAGCATAACTTGAGTTATAGAGGTCTAATTGAGGTGATTTTAGTTGCATTAGAAAGCTGACATTCAGAGATTTCCAAAGATATATAATAGTTTATAGTGGACATGAAATTGGAATACAAACAAGAGGCATCTTTTAAGCCCTAAAAATACCAATTGGTAACAAGTGCAACGTTAGCCACAATAACTTTAGCACTAACGCCACACTTGTAGCGTTAGTGTGGCTAACAGTAGCACTAACTTTAGCACCTGGACCTCAACTTGATTCACTTCTCTTTCAAGGACCACCCAACCTCAAGGAAGCAAGCCCACAAGTGTCAACCAATCAAGGCCACAAGAAGCATCTAGAATAGGAATTTTCATTTAATTGTAATTTGCTTTTAATTTCATTTTGTAATTTAGGAGAGCCTATATAAAGGCCTTAGTTTGTACATTCATGAGGGGCTGAAAATTGGGGATGGAAGAGGGGTCTTCGGACTCCCTCCCCTCACACACTTGTCCTTCTCTTTCTTTTCTTTGTACTTTTCATTTATGAATTTGGAAGTTTCAATGTTAGTTTTAATCTTCATCTTTACTTTTCTGCACTTCCAATCTTTTCTATTTTGGTAGAGCAATGATCAACTAACTCTTTTCATTGGGTTAGAGAGCTCTATTGTGATTCAATGGATCAATTATAGTTCTTATTCTTCTTTTTCTTTCTTTTCTCTTGATTTTACTAGAGAGCTTTCGATCTTCATCCAATTGAGTAATTGTCTTGGAAGAGAAATTGCTCATACTTGGATTTCCTCAGAACCTTGGAAGAGGATTGAGGAAATCATGCTAGAAATGCTCTCTCACATTGGATTAGGTTGGGGGTTGGATGGATATTGTGACATTTAATCCTACCAATACTTTGATCTATGAATGTGTGTGGTATAATCAGTGACCAAACTTCATCTCTTCCCATGAGCAATTAAATCAAGGAATTGGGAAATTGTTCAAGCTTAGAGAGATTGGATTGCCAAGGAATTGGGATCCAATCACTTAAGATTGCTAAGGAGATCAATGAATGCATTGATTGAGGAAGAGATGAGAATGAACTTGATTCGGAGGATTGCAATATCTCTTGATCCCAATGTTCATTTTATTTTTAGTTCTTACATTTACTTTTCTTGTCATTTTACTTTTCTGCACTTTATTACTTTCTTTACTTTTATGCCATTTACATTTCCTTGTTATTTATCACTCCAATATGATTCGTCTAACTAGGATAATCAATTAATCATTGATTGCTTAATCCGTTAATCTCTGTGGGATTTGACCTCACTCTTTTGTGAGTTATTACTTGACGACAATTCGGTATACTTGCCGAAGGAAATTTGTTGAGAGACAAGTTTCCACCTGCATCACATCCTCTCAGTGAAAAAGGTCCAAATGCTCTTGTCACAGCACGGCTAATCATCTGTCAGTTCTCGATCATGTCGAAATAGAATCCATTGATTCTTTTGCGTCTGTCACCACGCCCAACAATCGCGAGTTTGAAGCTCGTCACAGTCATTTAATCCCTGAATCCTACTCGGAATACCACAGACAAGGTTTAGACTTTCCGGATTCTCAAGAATAGCTGCCAAAGGGTTCTAGCTTATACCACGAGGATTCTGGTTAAGGAATCCAAGAGATACACGCTCGGTCTAAGGTAGAACGGAAGTGGTTGTCAGTCACGCGTTCAAAGGTGAGAATGATGATGAGTGTCACGGATCATCACATTCATCATGTTGAAGTGCAACGAATATCTTAGAACAAGAATAGGCTGAATTGAATAGAAAATAGTAGTAATTGCATTAAAACTCGAGGTACAGCTGATGAGCGGATAATTTATACGCTTTTTGGCATTGTTTTTATATAGTTTTTAGTAAGTTTAAGCTACTTTTAGGGATGTTTTCATTAGTTTTTATGTTAAATTCACATTTCTGGACTTTACTATGAGTTTGTGTGTTTTTCTGTAATTTCAGGTAAATTCTGACTGAAATTGAGGGATTTGAGCAAAACTCTGAAGAAGGCTGACAAAAGGACTGCTGATGCTGTTGGAATCTGACCTCCCTGCACTCGAAATAGATTTTCTGGAGCTACAGAACTCCAATTGGCGCGCTCTCAACGGCGTTGGAAAGTAGACATCCATAGCTTTCCAGCAATATATAATAGTCCATACTTTATTCGGAGATTGACGACGTAACTTGGCGTTGAACGCCAAGTACAAGCTGCTGTCTGGAGTTAAACGCCAGAAAAACGTCATGATCCGGAGTTGAACGCCCAAAACACGTCATAACTCGGAGTTCAACTCCAAGAGAAGCCTCAGCTCGTGGATTGATCAAGCTCAGCCCAAACATACACCAAGTGGGCCCCGGAAGTGGATTTATGCATCAATTACTTACTCATGTAAACCCTAGGAGCTAGTTCATTATAAATAGAACATTTAACTATTGTATTAGATGTCTTTTGACCACGTTTCATCTTTAGTCTCAGTTTTGTATTATTCTTCATCTTAAGAGGCTATTGATCACGTTAGGGGGGCTGGCCATTCGGCCATGCCTGAACCTCTTTTACTTATGTATTTTCAACGGTGGAGTTTCTGCACACCATAGATTAAGGGTGTGGAGCTCTGCTGTACCTCAAGTATTAATGCAATTCTATTATCTTTTATTCAAATCTCTCTTATTCTTATTCCAAGATATTCATTCGTACCCAAGAACATGATGAATGTGATGATAAGTAACCCTCATTATCATTCTCACTCATGAACGCACGTGATTGACAACCACTTCCGTTCTACATGCAACAGAGCTTGAATGTGTATCTCTTAGATTCCCCAACAGAATCTTCGTGGTATAAGCTAGATAGATGGCAGCATTTATGAGGATCCGGAAAGTCTCACCTTGTCTGTGGTATTCCGAGTAGGATCCTGGGAATCCGGAAAGTCTAACCTTGTCTGTGGTATTCCGAGTAGGATTCCGGTAATGAATGACTGTGACGTGCTTCAAACTTGCAAGTGCTGGGCGTTAGTGACAGACGCAAAAGAATCAAGGGATTCTATTTCAGTAGGAGCGGGAACCAACCAGTGATTAGCCGTACTGTGACAGAGTGCGTGAGCATTAGTTTTCACTGCGAGGATGGGATGTAGCCATCAACCATGGGTGATGCCTCCAGACGATTAGCCGTGCGAGTGACAGCCGCATAGGATCATTTTCCCGAGAGGATTGAAAGTAGCCACCGCTGATGGTGAACCCCTATACAAAGCTTGCCATGGAAAGGAGTAAGAAGGATTGAGTAGAAGCAGTAGGAGAGCAGGCGTCCTTGAGCCATACAGCATCTCCATTCGCTTCTCTGAAATTCTCACCAATGAATCTGCATAAGTATTCTATCTCGTTTATTATTTCTATTTTCTTATCTTTATTTTCGAAAACCCATAAATCAATTTAATCTGCCTAACTGAGATTTACAAGGTGACCATAGCTTGCTTCATACCAACAATCTCTGTGGGATCGACCCTTACTCACGTAAGGTTTATTACTTGGACGACCCAGTACACTTGCTGGTTAGTTGAACGGAGTTGTGAATTCAAATAAAGACAATTATTGAATAAATCCATACAAGCACAAAGAGTAGTGATCACAATTTCGTCCACCAAGTTTTTGGCGCCGTTGCCGGGGATTGTTCGAGTATGGACAACTGACGGTTCATCTTGTTGCTTAGATTAGGTAATTTTCTTTTCAAAAACTTTTTCAAAATTTTTCTTTTCTTTTTCGTTTTTCTAATAATGTTTTTCGAAAAAAAAATTAATAAAAATACAAAAAAATTAGAAAATCATAAAAATCAAAAATATTTTGTGTTTCTTGTTTGAGTCTTGAGTCAATTTTTAAGTTTGGTGTCAATTGCATGCTTTTAAAATTTTTCTTGCATTTTTTCGAAAATCTCATGCATTCATAGTGTTCTTCATGATCTTCAAGTTGTTCTTGATAAGTCTTCTTGTTTGATCTTGATGATTTCTTGTTTTGTGTTGTTTGTTGTTTTTCATGTGCATCTTTGCATTCATATTTTTCATGCATTAAAGATTTCTAAGTTTGGTGTCTTGCATGTTTTCTTTGCATTAAAAATTTTTCAAAGTGTTCTTGGTGTTCATCTTGACATTCATAGCATTCTTGCATGCATTCATTGTTTTGATCTAAAAATTTCATGCATTGAGTATTTTTGTTGTTTTTCTCTCTCATTATTAAAAATTCAAAAATAAAAAAAATATCTTTTCCTTATTTTCCTCCAAACTTTCGAAATTTTGGGTTGACTTGGTCAAAAATTTTCAAAATTAGTTGTTTCTCACAAGTCAAGTCAAAATTTCAATTTTAAAAATCTTATCTTTTCAAAATCTTTTTCAAAAATCATATCTTTTTCATTTTTTATATAATTTTCGAAAATTTCAAAAATTATTTTTCAAAATATTTTCAAAATCTTTTTCTTATCTTTTTATCAAATTTTCGAAAATTAAGCTAACAATTAATGTGATTGGTTCAAAAATTTGAAGTTTGTTACTTTCTTGTTAAGAAAGGTTCAATCTTTAAATTCTAGAATCCTATCTTGTAGTTTCTTGTTAGTTAAGTAATTTTTAAAATTAAATCTTTTTCAAAATATCTTTTTCAAATATATCTTTTTATCTTTTATCTTATCTTTTTCAAAAATTTTATCTTTTTCAAAATTTGATTTCAAAATATCTTATCTAACCTCTTACCTTCTCATCTTTTTCAAAATTTGATTTCAAATCTTTTTCAATCAACTAACTACCTATCCCTATCTAATTTTCGAAAATTCTCCCTCTCTTTTTCAAAAAAATTATTTTGTTTTAAATTTTAATTTTAAACTTATCTTATCTTTAATTTTCGAAAATTACTAACCTCTTTTTCAAAAATTATTTTCGAATTTCTCCCTCTCTTTTCTTTTTCTATTTAATTATTTAATTACTAACACTTCTCTTCACCTCTCCTCATCCAAAAATCCGAATCCATCCTTCTTCTTTCTTATACCCCTTTCTTCTTCTACTAACATAAGGGAATCTCTATACTGTGACATAGAGGATTCCTCTTTCTTTTCTTGTTTTCTTCTTTTTCATATGAGCAGGAACAGGGAAAAGGGCACTCTTGTTGAAGTTGATCCAGAACCTGAAAGGACTCTGAAGAGAAAATTAAGAGAAGCTAAATTACAACAATCCAGAAATAACCTTTCAGAAATTTTCGAACAAGAGAAGGACATGGCAGCCGAAAATAATAATAATAATGCAAGGAGAATGCTTGGTGACTTCACAAAGCCTACGTCCAAGTTTGATGGAAGAAGCATCTCCATTCCTGCCATTGGAGCCAATAACTTTGAGCTTAAGCCTCAATTAGTTGCATTAATGCAATAAAACTGCAAGTTTTATGGACTTCCATCTGAAGATCCTTATCAGTTTTTAACTGAGTTCTTGCAGATCTGTGAGACTGTAAAGACGAATGGAGTTAATCCTGAAGTCTACAGACTCATGCTTTTCCCTTTTGCTGTAAGAGACAGAGCTAGAATATGGTTGGATTCACAACCTAAGGATAGCCTGGACTCCTGGGATAAGCTGGTCACTGCCTTCTTAGATAAATTCTTTCCTCCTCAAAAGCTGAGCAAGCTGAGAGTGGATGTTCAAACCTTCAAACAAAAAGATGGTGAATCCCTCTATGAAGCTTGGGAAAGATACAAGCAGCTGACCAAAAGATGTCCATCTGACATGTTTTCAGAATGGACCCTATTAGATATATTCTATTATGGTCTCTCTGAATTTTCGAAAATGTCATTGGACCATTCTGCAGGTGGATCTATTCACCTGAAGAAGACGCCTGAAGAGGCTCAAGAACTCATTGACATGGTTGCAAACAACCAGTTCATGTATACCTCTGAGAGGAATTCCGTGAATAATGGGATACCTCAGAAGAAAGGAGTTCTTGAAATTGATGCTCTGAATGCCATATTGGCTCAGAACAAAGTGTTGACTCAACAGGTCAACATGATCTCTCAAAATCTGAATGGACTGCAACATGCATCCAACAGCACTAGAGAGGCAGCTTCTGAAGAAGCTTATGATCCTGAAAACCCTGCCATGGCAGAGGTTAATTACATGGGTGAACGTTATGGAAACACCTATAACCCATCATGGAGAAATCATCCAAATTTCTCCTGGAAGGATCAACAAAAGCCTCAACAAGGCTTTAATAATGGTGGACGCAATAGGCTGAGTAATAGTAAGCCATATTCATCATCTTCTCAGCAACAGACAGAGAATTCTGAACAAAACACTTCTAATTTAGCCAATATAGTCTCTGATCTGTCAAAAGCCACTTTCAGTTTCATGAATGAAACAAGATCCTCCATTAGAAATTTGGAGGCACAAGTGGGCCAGCTGAGTAAGAAAGTTATTGAAACTCCTCCCAGTACTCTCCCAAGCAATACAGAAGAAAATCCAAAAGGAGAGTGCAAGGCCATTGATTTAATTAAAGTGGCCGAATGCATAGGGGAGGAGGAGGACGAAAATCCTAGTGAGAAAAACCTCCTGGGACGTCCTTCAAGCAAGAAGGAGTTTCCTATTAAGGATCCAGAGGAATCTGAGGCTCATCTAGAGACCATAGAGATTCCATTAAATCTCCTTCTGCCATTCATGAGCTCTGAAGACTATTCTTCCTCTGAAGAGGATGAAGATGTGACTGGAGAGCAAGTTGCTCAATATTTAGGAGCTATCATGAAACTGAATGCCAAGCTGTTTGGTAATGAGACTTGGGAAAGTGAACCTCCCTTGTTCATTAGTGAACTAGATACTTGGATTCAGAAAACTCTACCTCAAAAGAAACAAGATCCTGGCAAGTTCTTAATACCTTGTACCATTGGCACCATGAGCTTTGAAAAGGCTCTGTGTGATCTGGGGTCAGGGATAAATCTTATGCCACTCTCTGTAATGGAAAAGCTAGGGATCATTGAGGTTCAACCTGCCTTGTTCTCATTACAATTGGCAGATAAGTCTTTGAGACAAGCCTATGGAATAGTAGAGGACGTGCTAGTAAAGGTTGAAGGCCTTTACATCCCTGCTGATTTCATAATCCTAGACACTAGGAAGGAAGATGATGAATGCATCATCCTAGGAAGACCTTTCCTAGCCACAGCAGAAGCTGTGATAGATGTCAACAGAGGAGAGTTAGTCCTTCAATTGAATGGGGACTACCTTGTGTTTAAGGCACATGGCCATCCCTCTGTGACAAAAGAGAGTAAGCATGAAGAGCTTCTCTCAGTTCAAGGTCAAGAAGAGCCCACACAGTCAAACTCTAAGTTTGGTGTTCCAACCCCATATCCAAACTCTAAGTTTGGTGTTGGGACTACACTAACATTGACCTGATCACCTTGTGGCTCCATGAGAGCCACTGTCAAGCTATTGACATTAAAGAAGCGCTTGTTGGGAGGCAACCCAATTTTTATTTATCTAATTTTATTTTATTTTGTTTTAGTGTTATTTTTGTGTTTAATTAGGTACATGATCATGAGGAGTCACGAAAAAGTCAAAAAAATTAAAAACAGAGTCAAAAACAGAAGAAAAAAATTTTCACCCTGGAGGACGCACGGGCTGGCGTTCAACGCCAGTAAGGTGCATCTGGCCGGCGTTCAACACCAGAACAAAGCACCATTCTGGCGCTGAACGCCAGAAACAAGCAACATCCTGGCGTTGAACGCCAGGAATGTGCACAGAGAGGACAAACTGGCGCTGAACGCCAGTAACAAGCATCAAACTGGCGTTCAACGCCAGAAACATGCTTTACATGGGCGTTAAACGCCCAGAACGTGCATCCATGGGCATTTGAACGCCAGAATGATGCATGAAGGCATTTTACACGCCTATATGGTGAAGGAATGGTATTTCTTTTCACCTCAGGATCTGTGGACCCCACAGGATCCCCACCTCAGGATCTGTGGACCCCACAGGATCCCCACCTACCATATTCCCACCTTACCTCTTAATCCTATTTTTGTGATTTGTATTCCCCATGTCACAAAACCCAAAACTTTCACCAATCACCTCAATTCCTCTTCCCAAATTACCCCATTCACCATTCACATCACCCCTCTCTTCCCCATAAACCCCACCTACCTTCATAAAATTCAAATTCAATTTCCCACCCATTCCCACCCAAATTGGCCGAACCTATACCCTCCCCTCTCCCTATAAATACCCTTCAATTCTACTTCATTTTCACACAACACACCCCCTTCTTCTCCCACATAGCCGAACCTACTTCTCCCCCTCTCTACTATATTCTTTTCTTCTTCTTCTACTCTTCTTTTCTTTTTTTTTGCTCGAGGGCGAGCAATATTTTAAGTTTGGTGTGGTAAAAGCATAGCTTTTTTTGCTTTTCCATTACCATTAATGGCACCTAAGGCCAGAGAAACCTCAAAGGGAAGACAAAAGCTTCCACCTCTGAGTCTTGGGAGATGGAAAATATAAGCCGTCATAGCTCAGTGGTATAACATGTGGCTGCAAATCAAGAGATCCCTGAGATACCTCAGGGGATAAGTTGTCCTCCACACAAATATTGGAAGCAACTAAGGGTAGAAACACCAAAATTATTAGGAATCATTCAACAGAAGCAAGGAAGAGACATAGAGGAGCTCAAAAAGCACCATTGGACCTTCAAGAAGGCGCCACCCTCACTCAGGTGGATTCATTCCTTGTTCTTTATTTCTTTCTGTTTTCGGTTTTTAAATGTTGTGTTTATTTATGTTTTGTGTCTCTACTTCATGATCATTAGTGTGTAAACCATGCCTTAAAGCTATGAATAAAATCCATTAATCCTTCATCTCTCTTAAAAGAAAAATGTTTTAATTCAAAAGAACAAGAAGTACATGAATTTCGAATTTATCCTTGAATTTAATTTAATTATATTGATGTGGTGGCAATACTTTTTGTTTTCTGAATGAATGCTTGAACAGTGCATATTTTTGATCTTGTTGTTTATGAGTGTTAAAATTGTCGGCCCTTGAAAGAATGATGAACAAACAGAAATGTTATTGATGATCTGAAAAATCATGAATTGATTCTTGAAGCAAGAAAAAGCAGTGAAAAAGAAGAAGCATTCGAAAAAGAAAAAAAGAAAAAAAAGAATATAGAAAAAGAAGGAGCAATAGAAAAAGCCAATAGCCCTTAAAACCAAAAGGCAAGGGTAAAAAGGATCCAAGGCTTTGAGCATCAATGGATAGGAGGGCCCAAGGAAATTAAATCCAGGCCTAAGCGGCTAAATCAAGCTGTCCCTAACCATGTGCTTGTGTCATGAAGGTCCAAGTGAAAAGCTTGGGACTAAGTGGTTAAAGTCGTGATCCAAAGCAAAAGAGTGTGCTTCAGAGCTCTGGACACCACTAACTGGGGACTCTAGCAAAGCTGAGTCACAATCTGAAAAGGTTCACCCAGTTATGTGTCTGTGGCATTTGTGTATCCGGTGGTAATACTGGAAAACAAAATGCTTAGGGCCACGGCCAAGACTCATAAGTAGCTGTGTTCAAGAATCAACATGCTTAACTAGGAAAGTCAATAACACTATCCGAAATTCTAAGTTCCTAGAGAAGCCAATCACTCTAAACTTCAAAGGAAAAAGTGAGATGCCAAAACTGTTCAGAAGCAAAAAGCTACAAGTCCCGCTCATCTAATTAAATTAATATTCATTGATATGCTGAGATTTATAGTATATTCTCTTCTTTTTATCCTAATTGATTTTCAGTTGCTTGGGGACAAGCAACAATTTAAGTTTGGTGTTGTGATGAGCGGATAATTTATACGCTTTTTGGCATTGTTTTTATATAGTTTTTAGTAAGTTTAAGCTGCTTTTAGGGATGTTTTCATTATTTTTTATGTTAAATTCACATTTCTGGACTTTACTATGAGTTTGTGTGTTTTTCTGTGATTTCAGGTAAATTCTGACTGAAATTGAGGGATTTGAGTAAAACTCTGAAGAAGGCTGACAAAAGGACTGCTGATGCTGTTGGAATCTGACCTCCCTGCACTCGAAATAGATTTTCTGGAGCTACAGAACTCCAATTGGCGCGCTCTCAACGGCGTTGGAAAGTAGACATCCATAGCTTTCCAGCAATATATAATTGTCCATACTTTATTCGGAGATTGACGACGTAACTTGGCGTTGAACGCCAAGTACAAGCTGCTGTCTGGAGTTAAACGCCAGAAAAATGTCATGATCCGGAGTTGAACGCCCAAAACACGTCATAACTCGGAGTTCAACTCCAAGAGAAGCCTCAGCTCGTGGATTGATCAAGCTCAGCCCAAACATACACCAAGTGGGCCCCGGAAGTGGATTTATGCATCAATTACTTACTCATGTAAACCCTAGGAGCTAGTTCATTATAAATAGAACATTTAACTATTGTATTAGATGTCTTTTGACCACGTTTCATCTTTAGTCTCAGTTTTGTATTATTCTTCATCTTAAGAGGCTATTGATCACGTTAGGGGGGCTGGCCATTCGGCCATGCCTGAACCTCTTTTACTTATGTATTTTCAACGGTGGAGTTTCTGCACACCATAGATTAAGGGTGTGGAGCTCTGCTGTACCTCAAGTATTAATGCAATTCTATTATCTTTTATTCAAATCTCTCTTATTCTTATTCCAAGATATTCATTCGTACCCAAGAACATGATGAATGTGATGATAAGTAACCCTCATTATCATTCTCACTCATGAACGCACGTGATTGACAACCACTTCCGTTCTACATGCAACAGAGCTTGAATGTGTATCTCTTAGATTCCCCAACAGAATCTTCGTGGTATAAGCTAGATAGATGGCAGCATTTATGAGGATCCGGAAAGTCTCACCTTGTCTGTGGTATTCCGAGTAGGATCCTGGGAATCCGGAAAGTCTAACCTTGTCTGTGGTATTCCGAGTAGGATTCCGGTAATGAATGACTGTGACGTGCTTCAAACTTGCAAGTGCTGGGCGTTAGTGACAGACGCAAAAGAATCAAGGGATTCTATTTCAGTAGGAGCGGGAACCAACCAGTGATTAGCCGTACTGTGACAGAGTGCGTGAGCATTAGTTTTCACTGCGAGGATGGGATGTAGCCATCAACCATGGGTGATGCCTCCAGACGATTAGCCGTGCGAGTGACAGCCGCATAGGATCATTTTCCCGAGAGGATTGAAAGTAGCCACCGCTGATGGTGAACCCCTATACAAAGCTTGCCATGGAAAGGAGTAAGAAGGATTGAGTAGAAGCAGTAGGAGAGCAGGCGTCCTTGAGCCATCCAGCATCTCCATTCGCTTCTCTGAAATTCTCACCAATGAATCTGCATAAGTCTTCTATCTCGTTTATTATTTCTATTTTCTTATCTTTATTTTTGAAAACCCATAAATCAATTTAATCTGCCTAACTGAGATTTACAAGGTGACCATAGCTTGCTTCATACCAACAATCTCTGTGGGATCGACCCTTACTCACATAAGGTTTATTACTTGGACGACCCAGTACACTTGCTGGTTAGTTGAACGGAGTTGTGAATTCAAATAAAGACAATTATTGAATAAATCCATACAAGCACAAAGAGTAGTGATCACAATTTCGTCCACCAACAGCAGAGCTCCACACCTTAATCTATAGTGTGTAGAAACTCCACCGTTGAAAATACATAAGTGATGGTGGTTCAGGCATGGTCGAATGGCCAGCCCCCATAAACATGATCAAAGGATCATAAGGTAATCTAAAAATAATCCAAAGATGTCTAATACAATAGTGAAATGTCCTATTTATACTATACTAGTTACTAGGGTTTACAGAAATAAGTCTAAATGCAAAAATTCACTGACGGGGCCCACTTTGGTGTGTGCTTGGGCTGAGCTTGAGCTTTACACGTACAGAGGCTTCTTCTAGAGTTAAACGCCACGTTGTAACGTGTTTTTGGCATTTGACAATACAAAAGAAAATTGTTTTTAATACAAAAGAACAAGAAGTACATGAGTTTCGAATTCATCCTTGAAATTAGTTTAATTATATTGATGTGGTGACAATACTTTTTGTTTTCTGAATAAATGCTTGAACAATACATATCTTTGATCTTGTTGTTTATGAATGTTAAAATTGTTGGCTCTTGAAAGAATGATGAACAAGAGAAATGTTATTGATAATTTGAAAAATCATGAAATTGATTCTTGAAGCAAGAAAAAGCAGTGAAGAACAAAGCTTGCAAAAAAAATTTAGAAAGAAAAAGAAAAGCAACCAGAAAAAGCCAATAGCCCTTAAAACCAAAAGGCAAGGGTGAAAAGGATCCAAGGCTTTGAGCATCAGTGGTTAGGAAGGCCCAAGGAAATAAAGTCCAGGCCTAAGCGGCTAAATCAAGCTGTCCCTATCCATGTGCTTGTGGCATGCAGGTCCAAGTGAAAAGCTTGAGACTGAGTGGTTAAAGTCGTGATCCAAAGCAAAAAGAGTGTGCTTAAGAGCTCTGGACACCTCTAACTGGGGACTTTAGCAAAGCTGAGTCACAATCTGAAAAGGTTCACCCAGTCATGTGTCTATGGCATTTATGTATCCAGTGGTAATACTGGAAAACAAAGTGCTTAGGGCCATGGCCAAGACTCATAAAGTAGCTATGTTCAAGAATCAACAAACTTAACTAGGAGAATTAATAACACTATCTAAAACTCTGAGTTCCTATAGATGCCAATCATTCTGAACTTCAAAGGAAAAAGTGAGATGCCAAAACTATTCAGAAGCAAAAAGCTACAAGTCCCGCTCATTTAATTAGAACTAATATTCATTGATATTTTGAAATTTATAGTATATTCTCTTCTTTTTATCCTATTTTATTTTCAGTTGCTTGGGGATAAGCAACAATTTAAGTTTGGTGTTGTGATAAGTGGATAATTTATACGCTTTTTGGCATTGTTTTTAGGTAGTTTTTAGTAGGATCTAGCTACTTTTAGGGATGTTTTTATTAGTTTTTATGCAAAATTCATATTTTTGGACTTTACTATGAGTTTGTGTGTTTTTTTGTGATTTCAGGTATTTTTTGGCTGAAATTGAGGGACCTGAGCTAAAAATCTGATTCAGGCTAACAAAGGACTACTGATGCTGTTGGATTCTGACCTCCCTGCACTCGAAATGGATTCTCTGGAGCTACAGAACTTTAAATGGCGCGCTCTCAACGGCTTTGGAAAGTAGACATCTAGAGCTTTCCAGCAATATATAATAGTCCATACTTTGTTTAAGTTTAGATGACGCAAACTGGCGTCCAACGCCAGAAACACATCACAAACCATTGTCAAATGCCAAAAACACGTTACAACGTGGCGTTTAACTCTAGAAGAAGCCTCTGTACGTGTAAAGCTCAAGCTCAGCCCAAGCACACACCAAAGTGGGCCCCATCAGTGAATTTTTGCATTTAGACTTATTTCTGTAAACCCTAGTAACTAGTATAGTATAAATAGGACATTTCACTATTGTATTAGACATCTTTGGATTATTTTTGAATTACCTTATGATCCTTTGATCATGTTTATGGGGGCTGGCCATTCGGCCATGCCTGAACCACCATCACTTATGTATTTTCAACGGTGGAGTTTCTACACACTATAGATTAAGGTGTGGAGCTCTGCTGTACCTCGAGTTTTAATGCAATTACTACTATTTTCTATTCAATTCAGCCTATTCTTGTTCTAAGATATTCGTTGCACTTCAACATGATGAATGTGATGATCCGTGACACTCATCATCATTCTCACCTTTGAACGTGTGACTGACAACCACTTCCGTTCTACCTTAGACCGAGCGTGTATCTCTTGGATTCCTTAACCAGAATCCTCGTGGTATAAGCTAGAACCCTTTGGCAGCCATTCTTGAGAATCCGGAAAGTCTAAACCTTGTCTGTGGTATTCTGAGTAGGATTCAGGGATTAAATGACTGTGACGAGCTTCAAACTCGCGATTGTTGGGCGTGGTGACAGACGCAAAAGAATCAATGGATTCTATTTCGACATGATCGAGAACCGACAGATGATTAGCCGTGCTGTGACAAGAGCATTTGGACCTTTTTCACTGAGAGGATGTGATGCAGGTGGAAACTTGTCTCTCAACAAATCTCCCTTCGGCAAGTGTACCGAATTGTCGTCAAGTAAAACTCACAATAGAGTGAGGTCGAATCCCACAGAGATTAACGGATTAAGCAATCAATGGTTAATTGATTATCCTAGTTAGACGAATCATATTGGAGTGATAGGTAACAAGGAAATGTAAATGGCAGAAAAGTAAAGAAAGCAATAAAGTGCAGAGGAGTAAAATGACAAGAAAAGTAAATGTAAGAACTAAAAATAAAATGAACATTGGGATCAAGAGATATTGCAATCCTCCGGATTAAGTTCATTCTCATCTCTTCCTCAATCATTCGTTGATCTCCTTGGCAATCTTAAGTGATCAAATTACAATTACTTGTAATTCAATCTCTCAAATCTTGATCAATAGCCAATTCCTTGGTCAATTGCTCATGAGAAGAGATGAAGTATGGTCACTGATTATACCACATGCATTCCCAAATCAAGTGTTGGAGGATTATAGTCACATATCCTTCTAAACCCAATTTGGTACAACATGAGAAAGCATTTCTAGCATGATCTCTTCATTCCTCTTCCAAGGTTCAGAAGAGATCCAAGTATGAATAGCTTCTTTTCCAAGATAACTACCCAATTGGATGAAGATCGAAAGCTTTCAAGCAAAATCAAGAGAAAAGATAGAAGAAGAAGAATAATAAGAACTACACTTAATCCGTTGAATCACAATAGAGCTCTCTAACCCAATGAAAAAAGTTAGTTGGTCATTGCTCTAACAAAATAGAAAAGAAGAAAGTGCAGGAAAGTAAAGATGAAGATTAAAACTAACATTGAAACTTCCAAATTCATAAATGAAAAATACAAAGAAAAGAAGAGAAGGAAAAGTGAGTGAGGGGAGGGAGTCCGAAGACCCCTCTTCCAATCCCCAATTTCTGTGTTTCCTTCCGTCCAATTCCTTTTCAAAGTAAAAACTAAAGACTTTATATAGGCTCTCCTAAATTACAAAATGAAATTAAAAGCAAATTACAAATTAAATGAAAATTCCTATTCTAGATGCTTCTTGTGGCCTTGATTGGTTGACACTTGTGGGCTTGCTTCCTTGAGGTTGGGTGGTCCAAGAGAAGTGAATCAAATTGAGGTCCAGGGTGACTTGACTTTATTGCTTTGGTGTTTTTGGGGCTTAAAAGATGCCTCTTGTTTGTGCTCCAATTTCATGCCCACTTGTGGCTTGTGTGGGCTCCTTCCAACGTTAGTGACAATGTTGGGTGTCACTAACGTTGGCGATCACCTTTCTTCTTCACGTTAACTTCCACGTTAACTAAGTTAACGTGGGAGTTAACGTGGCTTCTTGGGGATAGTGTGGGTTTCTTCCAACGTTAGTGACAATGTTTGGTGTCACTAACGTTGTCGACGACCTTGTTTCTTCACGTTAGCTTCCACGTTAACTAGGTTAACGTGGGAGTTAACGTGGCTTCTTGTGACTTGGCCAACGTTAGTGATAAAGTTGAATGTCACTAACGTTGGCGTCCCCTTTTCTTCTTAACGTTAGAGGCCACGTTAACTAAGTTAACGTGGCAACTAACGTGGCCACTTATGAGCTTGGTCCAACGTTAGTGATAATGTTAAGTGTCACTAACGTTGGCTCTATTTCCTTTCTTCAAAGTTAATGCCACTAACTTTTCTCACTAACGTTGGGGCTTTCCTTCCTTCCACGTTAGTGTAACTAACGTAGCCACTAACGTGGCTCTTCTCTTCTTCTTTTGGCCTGAAGTCAATCAAACAAAGTGCATCAAAGTCTTGCTCTTAATCATGGGATCATGCATCATCCAATTTATCATATAATTCATGCATAATTCTCATGAAATCATTCAAAATTCACAATGTTTGTTTGAATCATGGTATGATTGCATTTTCAACCAAATACTTGCTTATTTCCTAAGAAAATGCATGAAACTACCCTAAAACAGTAAAGAAAAGGTCAGTGAAACTGGCCAAAATGCCCTGACATCAGGATGGGATGTAGCCATTGACAACGGTAATGCCCTACATACAGCTTGCCATGGAAAGGAGTATGAAGGATTGGATGGAAGCAGTAGGAAAGCAGAGATTCAGAAGGAACACAGTGTCTCCATGCGCTTATTTGAAACTCCCACCAATGATTTACATAAGTATCTCTATCTTTATTTTATGCTTTATTCATTATTATTTTCGAAACCTTTATAACCATTTGAATCCGCCTAACTGAGATTTACAAGATAACCATAGCTTGCTTCATACCAACAATCTCCGTGGGATCGACCCTTACTCACGTAAGGTTTATTACTTGGACGACTCAGTGCACTTACTGGTTAGTTGTGCAAAGTTGTGACAAAGTGTGATTCATGTTTGAGAGCGCTACCAAGTTTTTGGCGCCATTGTTGATGATCACAATTTTGTGACCAAAAGATAAATAAAAAATAAATTAAAATAAAGATACTTATGTAATTCCTTGGTGGAAATTTTAGATAAGCGTTTGGAGATGCTTTGTTGCTTCTGAACCTCTGCTTTCCTATTGTTTTCATCCAATTATGCGTGCTCCCTTCCATGGCAAGCTGTATGTTGGCAGATCACCGTTGTCAATGGCTACCATCCGTCCTCTCAGTCAAAATGGTCCAGCTACAGTTTCTGTACGGCTAATCAACTATCGAATTTCTCGTATCGGATGAAAAATACCAGGCACAGCTACTGCACGGCTAATCATTTATCGGTTCTCACTTGTGTCGGAATAAGATCTCTCTATCCTTTTCCAAATTGTCACTGCGCCCAACATTCGTGAGTTTGAAGCTTGTCACATTTATCCCATCCCAGATTCTACTCGGAATACCACAAATAAGGTTTAGACTTTTCGGATCTCAGGAATGCTGCCAATTGGTTCTAGCCTCTACCACGAAGGTTCTAATCTCATGGATTCAAATGCTATGTTGTCAGGAGAGACAAGTCAGATCCGTGGATCAGAGACCCACGAGACTATACTCTGGCTATCGTCCAATGACTACATTGAACATCATGTAGACCGCTTGTGGTTGTCAGGCACGCGGATCTTGGCTAAGCGAGTAACGAAGTTAGTGGGTGATTATCACGGATCACCCCTTCATTCTGACTTACCTGAATTAAGTACGAGAGTATATCTTGGAAACGAAGTAAGCGTGAATTGAAAGAGAAACAATAGTACTTACATTAATTCATGAAGAACAGCAGAGCTCTGCACCTTAATCTATGAGGTGTAGAAACTCCATCGTTGGAAAATACATAAGGGAAAAAGGTCTAGGCTTGGCCGAATGGCCAGCCTCCCCAAATATGAAAAATCGCATAAAAGTCTCAAAAAAGGATCAAATACAATAGTAAACAGTGCTATTTATACTAAACTAGTTACTAAGGATTACAAAAAATAAGTAACTAAGTGCGGATAATGCAGAAATCCACTTTCGGGGCCCACTTGGTGTGTACTTGGGCTGAGCATTGAGCTTTACACGTGCATAGGCTTTTTCTGGAGTTAAACACCAGCTTGGATGCCACTTTTGGCATTTTACGCTAGAAAAGGGTCTCTGGTGGGCGTTTTAATGCCAGTTTGGGCCATCAAATCTCGAGCAAATGGATTATTATATATTGCTGGAAAGCCCAAGATGTTAGCTTTCCAGCCCAATTGAGAATGCACCAATTAGACTTCTGTAGCTCCAGAAAAATGTGTTTGAGTGCAGGGAGGTTAGAATCTAACAGCATCTGTAGTCCTTTCTCAGCCTCTGAATCAGATTTTTGCTCAGGTCCCTCAACTTCAGCCAGAAAATACCTAAAATTTCAGAAAAACACAAACTCATAGTAAAGTCCAGAAATGTGATTTTTGCATAAAAACTAATAAAAATATAATAAAAAGTAACTAAAACATACTAAAAACTATGTAAAAATAATGCCAAAAAGCGTATAAATTATGCGCTCATCAGTGTGGCTATGCTATTGTTTCGGGGTAAGGAAAGCATCAGCATGACAACTGTGTACACGTTCTCGCGAATGGGAAAACCAAACAAAACATAGAAGGTATTGATTGACCCGAACAAGGAAAAAATAGAGTGTGAGTGTTCTATGTGGAACAGTGAAGGGATTCCCTGTAGTTATATCTTCTGTGCGATGAAATACGAGGGTTTAGAAGAAATTCTGCCCGGTCTTATTTTGAGAAGATGGTGCAAGGAAGTAAAGGATTGTAGATCGACCCCGGTTGATAGTAAAGACAGCCCTGAAGGCCATTTGCTTCGATATGGTGCCCTATGTGGGGCAATGAGCTTAGTTGCCCAACTTGGTGCTGAAGATGCTGCAGAGTTTGTTGTCGCTTGGGATGGGATTGCCAGTCTCATCGAAGCACTTCAGCGGAGAAGGCTTGATAGGGTTGGGAGGAAACTCAGTCTGTTGCTATTGGCCGGGATCAAGGACCCGTTGGTATCAAAGACAAAGGGCACCCAGGAAGGGAAAGGAGTCCGAACGGGCTAGTCAGGGGGACAGGGTGCCAAAGAGACGATGTTGTACCAACTGTGGGGTTGCCAGTCACACGAAGCGAACTTGCACGTGGCACCGGGAAGGGGGTGTTGCGGGGTTTGACGGTGCAGGCAGTCTAAGTTACGTGGAGCATGGTTCGCATGATTCAGTTGCCCCTTACGCAACGCAACAGCCCCGTCATTGTCAGAGAAACGAGGTGAGTACGCAGTTTCATGTAAATTCGAAACAGCTGCCGACAAATTTTGTGTGATTTTGGTAGAAGAGAATTCAACGAAGTTGGTTAAGTTTTTTCTATAGTGTTGTTGCTTTTGATTATAATAGTCCGGTGTTACCTGTTACTGACCTTAGCATGCCTTTTGTAAGTGATACAACAGCTATGTTTTCATTATAATGTTTGATTCTTGTTGATTGAAAGATCCATCAATGTTGCAGTTAGGTAGATAAAACAGGTGTCATTGTGAAAAAAAAAACCTTGTATGTATCTATGTTGATAAGCGTCTTGAGGTTTAGCCACCTTGCATGTGCACTTTATAGTAGGCTAGGACAAAATAACATGTTACATATCATTTTTTTAGAATTTATGAAATTGATGAATTGATGAAAATATCATTTACAAGTTTATTGTTAGAACAATCATTTGGCCGTTCATAAGATGACCTAAAATCATTGAGAATTGAAAATTTTTTTGAAAATGTTTTGCTTCATCAGAAGGGACTGCAACCGGAGAACGGGAACCTTGGTGACACTCCCCCAACACAAGCAGATGGGACGAGTGCATCTATCGCTCACGGGTGTTGAAGAACTGAAGATTGATGGTTTAGAAGTTATAATAAATTCTCGTTGCAAGTATAGTTTCTAAACCAAGCAATCAACCTTGCTTACAAACGTTTGGTTGTCACAAGTAACAAAACCCAATACATTTATAAACTGAAGTATTCAAACCTCGGGTCATCTTCTCAAGGAATTGCAGGGAGGTATGTTCTTATTATTGGTTATGAGTCTTGTAAATTGGGGGTTTTGAAAGTAAGGAAGAAGTATGTTAATTGACAGGTAAAATAAATAAACAACTGTAAAATAAACTCTTGGCAAGGTATGAAAACTGGAAGTCCTATCCTAGTTATCCTTATCAATTGTGATGAGAATTGGATTTTTCTCCCACTAAGTTAACCTCTAACTATGAAAGTAAGTCAAGTGGATGGAATAAGTTTGGTTCCTCAGGTCCTAGTCTTTCCTTGGAAAAGACTAGAGTTATTGGAACTTAGTGCACAAAATTGTGATCATCAATGGTGCCATCAACATGGTACGCTCAATTGCAATCTCAACTCTTTATCACAACTTCGCACAACTAACCAGCAAGTGCATTGGGTCGTCCAAGTAATAAACCTTACGCGAGTAAGGGTCGATCCCACGGAGATTGTTGGTATGAAGCAAGCTATGGTCATCTTGTAAATCTCAGTCAGGCGGATTCAAATGGTTATGGAGGAATAGTAAAATATGAAGTAAAGATAGAGATACTTATGTAATTCATTGGTGAGAATTTCAGATAAGCGTATGGAGATGCTTTGTCCCTTCTGTCTCTCTGCTTTCCTACTGTCTTCATCCAATCCTTCTTACTCCTTTCCATGGCAAGCTGTATGTTGGGCATCACCGTTGTCAATGGCTACAGTCCCGTCCTCTCAGTGAAAATGTTCAACGCGCTCTGTCACAGCACGACTATTCATCTGTCGGTTCTCGATCATGTCGGAATAGAATCCAGTGATTCTTTTGCGTCTGTCACTAACGCCCCACAATCACGAGTTTGAAGCTCATCACAGTCATTCAATCCTTGAATCCTACACAGAATACCACAGACAAGGTTTAGACCTTCCGGATTCTCAAGAATGCCGCCATCAATTCTAGCTTATACCACGAAGATTCTGATTAAGGAATCCAAGAGATATCCACTCAAGCCTTGTTTGCATGTAGAACGGAAGTGGTTGTCAGGCACGTGTTCATAAGTGAGAATGATGATGAGTGTCACAAAATCATCACATTCATCATGTTCTTGGGTGCAAATGAATATCTTAGAACAAGAATAAGCTGAATTGAAAAGAAGAACAATAGTAATTGCATTAATACTCGAGGTTGACAAACCCCATTTTGAGGGTTTATCTTGTGCTTAATTTAGGGGATTTTATGACCTTTTACCCACATTTATTTAATGAAATAAGCATAGTTTTGTGATTGTCTCCTAATTTGTGCTTAGATGTGAAAACATGCTTTCTAGACCTTAAATTAGCTAAATTCAATTCACCTTTGATTCCACTAGATGCCTTGATATGTTTGTTAGTGATTTCAGATTGAAAAGGCTAGGAATGGATCAAAGGAGTGAAGAGGAAAGTATGCAAAGTGGAGAAATCATGAAAAGTCAAAGAAGTTGAACTTGCCCATGGACGCGCGCGCGCACTTGGCGCTCGCGCGCACCTGCGAATCACCCCATGGACGCGTACGCGTGCTGTGCGCGTACGCGTTGGTGCTGTTTTATGATTTTTTTAATGAAAACATGGCCAACGAATTCTGAGGGTTGTGGGGCCCAATTGCAACCAACTTTGGCGCCAAAGATGCTATTTAAAGCCAAGGATTGAAGAGCAAAGGGGATTCCAATCATTACACACTCATTAGGATTAGTTAGAATTAGTTTCTAGAGGGAGAAGCTCTCACTTCTCTCTAGAATTAGGATTAGGATTAGGATTAGTCCTTAGATCTAGGTTTTAATCTTTGCTTTCTTCTACTTCTATCTTCTCAATTCTTTGTTGCTACATTCATCTTCTTCTACTCTTTTATTGTAATTTCCTTTATGTTGTTCTTATGCTTTGTTGTAGATCTACTATTGTTCCTTCCATTTCCTTTCAATTCAATAAGAGGTAATTCATAATAATTGTTCTTCTTTGCTTTTCTATTGTTGATCTCTTGCCTTTGTAGTTAGATCTCTCTTTAATTCTTGCAATTTATGTTGTTTACTTTTATTGCCTTTTATGTGTTTGTTGAAATGCCTCTTCTAGATTTAGTGTAGATTTTGTTCCTCTTGGCCTAGGTAGAGTAATTAGTGACACTTGAGTTATCTAATTCCTTTGTTGATTGATAATTGGAGAGATTGCTAATTGGTTTGGAGTGCACTTAAGCTAGTCTTTCCTTGGGAGTTGGCTAGGACTTGTGGCTCATGTCAATTCATCCACTTGACTTTCCTTTATTAGCAAGGGTTAACTAAGTGGTAGCAATGAACAATTCTCATCACAATTGAGAAGGATAACTAGGATAGAACTTCTAGTTCTCATACCTTACCAAGAGCCTTTTATAGTTGTTAGTTTATTTTCATTGCCATTTACTTTCATGTTTCTTATCCAAAACCCCAAAACACATCACAACCAATAACAAGACACTTTATTGTAATTCCTAGGGAGAACGACCCGAGGTTTGAATACTTCGGTTTATAAAATTAGGGGTTTGTTACTTGTGACAAACAATCTTTTGTATGAAAGGATTTTTGATTGGTTTAGAAACTATACTTGCAACGAGAATTCATTTGTGAAATTCTAAACCGTCAAAAATCCAATCGTCAAAATGGCGTCGTTGCCAGGGAATTGCAATGGTGTTGTGTTATTGGTTATTGTATATATGTGAATATTGTGAATAGCTTGATTTTTGGATTGCTTGCTAGTTTTTGCTAGTCTTAGTATTTTGTTTCATTATTTCTTATTAGTTTTTGTTCCTTATTTTCTCTTTCCATTATGAATTCTCATTTTGGCTATGAGTGTGATTACAACTATGTTGTAGGTGATGAGGACTATAATGGAGATATGTATCAAGGATGGGACAACCTAAGGTGGGAGGAGCCATATGCATATGATCAATCTTCTTGGCAACAACCTCCACCAATGAACTATGAAGAAGAGCCATTCCATGATGCATACCAATCAAATGGCTATGGTGAATCTCCTTGTGACTTTCAAGAACCACCACCATATGCCTATGATCCATATCCTCAACATGACCCTCAACCACACTCACAAGCCTATTTTCAACAAACACCTCCATATGACCATGATCCTTACCCACCATACCAACCCCCTTTTGAACCATATGAGCCATACATGGAACCACAATTCCAAGATTACTCCCAAGAACTACCTCAATACACACCACCACCTTACCAAGAAGAACCACCTTCCTATAATGAACCCTTTCTCCAAGACAATGAACCCTCTTATCCACCCCAATCTCTAATGGATGAAACCCTTGATGTTCTTCTTCAAGGGCAAGATGAAATGAAAAGGGATGTGCAACAATTTGTAGCTACCATGACCAAGGTAGTAAATCATTTAGCCTCCCAATGCTTGAATATTCAAGGAACTCCTATAGCTACATGTGAAGGATCCAAGGAAGAGTATAGCATAAAGGAGAGATTGGAGACTCCGGTGGAGAAGGAGGAAGGCTACTTTGTGTTAGAACAATTGGAGAAGCCTATGATTATTGAAGAAAAGGAAGAAGTGGTTGAAGACTTAGGAGATGCGGAACCTCCATGGGAAGCTAAAATCAAAGAAAATCCCTCCAAGAAGAGTAAATTTGATGTTGAGGAGGAATGTGCACAACCTCCAAGGCATATCCCATATGAAGACTTGGAAGGAGTGAAGCAAGAATTGAGTTCCCTTGGTGATGAAGATCATGCATCCAATCTTCTTGGTGAAGAATCCTTTAAATTTGAAGAACCTTCTCCTAATAAATTTGAAAGTGACATGGAGGTAGATTTCTCTCGTCCTCCCATTTATGACTTAAGTGATGGAGAAGAGTTAGATGAAGTTGATGAACAAAGGATTGAGAATGAAGAAGTTTGTGAAAAGGTGGAGGTAATCAAGGACGAAAACAAGGGAGTGGAGTTTACTAGCACATTGGAAATACCTCTCCCCAAGCCACCACCATCCACTCTCTCATTCAAGTGGGTAAATTCCTTATACTCAAGCTTTATTATTCCCCTTGAATATGGTTTGCTTGAAACGGATGGTCAACTTAGATATATTTCTGGCTTTAAGAGTAAAAAAGAGATGGTTAGTGGTTGGAAGCATCATTCTAGGTTCACTATGGTCACATGTCCAAAGCTTAATAGCAAGAGTTGGTGTATAACTAGAGTACATGGGTCTAGAAGGATGTTTGGTCACCTTGTTGAGAATTCACCTTGCTCACCACCCACATGGATTAATGATAATCAACTTGGAGATGGG
This sequence comes from Arachis hypogaea, assembly GCF_003086295.3. NCBI lineage: Eukaryota > Viridiplantae > Streptophyta > Magnoliopsida > Fabales > Fabaceae > Arachis > Arachis hypogaea. The sequence goes on along the minus strand of NC_092039.1, from coordinate 73,668,943 downwards.
TGTAAAGACAAAATATGGGATCCGGGAACACATGAGGATCAACATTGGGAGCCCATGGTTTGTGAAGAACTCCATCAAAGCTTGGAGATATTAATCTTGAATGATGGAGCTTATTGGAAGTCCAAGCATTGGTGGAAGTTCCAAGATGAATACAAGCACAAGCCACCTTGAGAGGAGCTCCCCATAAGTCCAACTTAAGGACAATAAACAAAAGTGCTAGGTGGGAGACACCCCACCATGGTAAAATCTTTTCATTTTCTCTTTTGTATATATGGGTAGAATTAGTTTAATTTCATGTTTTGGTAGTTTGTTAAGTGCATTTGATAGTTTAGTATGTTAAATAAGGTTTTATGGTGTTTTGGTAGCTGTTTGGAGGTTTGGAATGCTTGGATTGGTGTAAAAATATACCAAAAATTTTTGAAAAACAGAGCACCATCCACGCGTACGCGTACTGCACGCATACGCGTACATTGAGCATTTTCGACCATCCACGCGAGCGCGCCATGCACGCGTACGCGTGGGTTGAGAAGTTTCACCTTCCATGCATTAACCCGAGAGTTAGGCCCGCACTGTGCGCGTGTTGTGCCTTTGGCACAACCCCACTTGCGCGTACGCGCACATGACACGCACGCGCCACTCTCGAAATAAGCCATCGACGCGGGCGCGCCATGTGCGCGTACGCGTGGATGCCCTTCCTTCACTACATTTCTTTTCTTCTCATTTTTTTCATTTCTTTCCTTTTCCTTTCTTCTTTCCTCCTTCTACCCCTCATCCAACACTTCCAAACACCATGGATAACCATTTATTTTAGTTTTAGTTTAGTTTTCATTTTATTTTCTCTCTTTTCATCATAAGTGTTGGATTATTGACTTTGTTTACTATGCATTGCTTCCCCCTTATTGCCTAAATGCTAATTTAGCATTAATGTTTTTCGATAATCTTTGTTGGACTATTTAATTGAGGTTATATTTTGCTACTTGGTTTTGAGTTTTTCATGCTTATCTTTTGAAAAATACCAAGTGATGAGAATTGCCTTCGAGCTTGTAACTCTTCTTGAATTACATGATTTGGCCACCATGTGATTTGAGCCTTATTCTATGATTAGGCAATTTCTTGATGAATGATGTTGTGCATTTACCTTAATGCATTGTATTTCATGACTATATGCATCCATAAGCTTTGACTTGAATGCTTTCATGCTTCTTTAATGCTTGTTTTACCTTACAAGTTTACTTAAAGCATCTCAAGCACACTAGGATAAGTGAAGTGCATGCTTCTTTGGTGACATAGCCTTTTATGCTAATGTGTGTTCTAAACCGCGTAATTTAGAATTCACACACCTAATATTTCTCAATGTCACACTAATTCACTCACTCAATTCTAGTGATTTACCTCATTCCAACAATGTATGCTTCCTTGCTTTTGTCTTCTCATCTTATGGTGTTATATTTTTGTTTTTTTATGATGAATGCACCACAAGCAAACATGGAAGCAAGACTAAGAACACGCAGCAATCCGGAGAGTCGCCGTACCCCCTTGCTCATCTTTGAATGCACCGAGGACGGTGCAAACTTTTAAGTGTGGGGAGGTCGTCTGACCGGTCGGCGATTTTAGGTGACAAATTTCTAATTCCAACACTTTTGCATTTCATTTTAGGATTTTAGGATTTTTACTTGCATTTCTTAATTTTTGCATATATATACACAATAAGCTTAGTCAAAATAACAAAAATTTTCAAGGATTTCTATCTATAGGGCACCAATTGATTTGAGTGAAAACTCTTCATTAAACTTGCTTGAATTATATATCTTGTGGATCATGTTTTTGAGCTAAGAACACAAGCAAGTGAGATTTGAGCCTAATGGTGTGGTTACATCTTATAACCACTTATTTTTCCTTCTTGTGTGCATTATTCTCTTTCTATAATTGTAATCTTTGATTTGTTTGATTCTTTATGTCCATTATTTTGTGTATTCATGCATTTATATGATTGAGGCCATCATTTCATTTAACTCACTTACCCAAAAAGCCTTACCTTTTATCTTCCATTGTTAGCCAAATTTGAGCCTACGATTAACCCACTTTGTTCTTAATTTTAGCACATTACAAGCCTAAAGCGAAAAACAATAAATGTCCTTAATTTGGATCTTTGATTGGCTTAGACTAGTGTGTGTGAGTATCATTCAAGTGTGGGAATCTTGGGACATTGGGTGAATAAAATGGTAGTTTTGTATTTTTATTTGAAAATATTAGGAATTGGGTATATGCTCATGTATTGATCAAATGTAAAACCTTATGCATTGAGGTTCTTGTATATAGAAAGAAATAAAAATGAGAAAAACAAAAGAAAAAAAAAGAAAAATAATATGAAAAAAAAGAAAAAAAATATAGAAAAAGAAAGAAAAAGAAGAAAAAGAAAGAAATAAAAAGGGGACAAAATGCCCCAAAGCGAAGCTCAATAAGATCAATGCATAAGTGTTGTGAAATGAAAAAGAAAATGCATGAGTATGTGAAAAAGTGAGGAATGGGTAGTTAGGTTAGAACTTAATTGTATAGGATGTCATAGGTTAGGTGGGAAGTTTAAGCTTATCAAAGATTCAAATTCCAAGCTCACTTAACCAAATATGCATCCTACCTTGACCCTAGCCCCATTACAACCTATGAAAAGACCTCATGATATATGTATGCATGCATGAAATATTTGTTGATTGTTAGAAGAAAAACAAATCTTAGAAAGCATGATTAGGAGAGAATTGAGAGAATCAACCCTAAACACTTGAGCGAATAGAGTGCAAATACATCCGGTGAGGGTTTGATGCTCAATTACATGTTTTCACCTATGATCATAATTTCCATGCAAGTTTGTAAAAATATTTAATAACTCAATTCAATTGTGGATTAGACTTGTTAGTCCTTAGCCCTTGAGCATATATGCTTCTTGGGAATTGATTTATTTTGACCAAGCAATTGCATTCATTTAGATAGTTGCATATAGGTAGATTGCATTTAGTTAGTTTCCATTGAATAAATGCCGTACCCTTTACTTCATTCTTCGTTTAAGCATGAGGACATGCTTGGTTTAAGTGTGGGGAGGTTGACAAACCCCATTTTGAGGGTTTATCTTGTGCTTAATTTAGGGGATTTTATGACCTTTTACCCACATTTATTTAATGAAATAAGCATAGTTTTGTGATTGTCTCCTAATTTATGCTTAGATGTGAAAACATGCTTTCTAGACCTTAAATTAGCTAAATTTAATTCACCTTTGATTCCACTAGATTCCTTGATATGTTTGTTAGTGATTTCAGATTGAAAAGGCTAGGAATGGATCAAAGGAGTGAAGAGGAAAGTATGCAAAGTGGAGAAATCATGAAAAGTCAAAGAAGTTGAACTTGCCCATGGACGCGCGCGCGCACTTGGCGCTCGCGCGCATCTGCGAATCACCCCATGGACGCGTACGCGTGCTGTGCGCGTACGCGTCGGTGCTGTTTTATGATTTTTTTAATGAAAACGTGGCCAACGAATTCTGAGGGTTGTGGGGCCCAATTGCAACCAACTTTGGCGCCAAAGATGCTATTTAAAGCCAAGGATTGAAGAGCAAAGGGGATTCCAATCATTACACACTCATTAGGATTAGTTAGAATTAGTTTCTAGAGAGAGAAGCTCTCACTTCTCTCTAGAATTAGGATTAGGATTAGGATTAGTCCTTAGATCTAGGTTTTAATCTTTGCTTTCTTCTACTTCTATCTTCTCAATTCTTTGTTGCTACATTCATCTTCTTCTACTCTTTTATTGTAATTTCCTTTATGTTGTTCTTATGCTTTGTTGTAGATCTACTATTGTTCCTTCCATTTCCTTTCAATTCAATAAGAGGTAATTCATAATAATTGTTCTTCTTTGCTTTTCTATTGTTGATCTCTTGCCTTTGTAGTTAGATCTCTCTTTAATTCTTGCAATTTATGTTGTTTACTTTTATTGCCTTTTATGTGTTTGTTGAAATGCCTCTTCTAGATTTAGTGTAGATTTTGTTCCTCTTGGCCTAGGTAGAGTAATTAGTGACACTTGAGTTATCTAATTCCTTTGTTGATTGATAATTGGAGAGATTGCTAATTGGTTTGGAGTGTACTTAAGCTAGTCTTTCCTTGGGAGTTGGCTAGGACTTGTGGCTCATGTCAATTCATCCACTTGACTTTCCTTTATTAGCAAGGGTTAACTAAGTGGTAGCAATGAACAATTCTCATCACAATTGAGAAGGATAACTAGGATAGAACTTCTAGTTCTCATACCTTACCAAGAGCCTTTTATAGTTGTTAGTTTATTTTCATTGCCATTTACTTTCATGTTTCTTATCCAAAACCCCAAAACACATCACAACCAATAACAAGACACTTTATTGTAATTCCTAGGGAGAACGACCCAAGGTTTGAATACTTCGGTTTATAAAATTAGGGGTTTGTTACTTGTGACAAACAATCTCTTGTATGAAAGGATTTTTGATTGGTTTAGAAACTATACTTGCAACGAGAATTCATTTGTGAAATTCTAAACCGTCAAAAATCCAATCGTCAGAGGTACAGCAGAGCTCCACACCTTAATCTATGGTGTGTAGAAACTCCACCGTTGAAAATACATAAGAACAAGGTCTAGGCATGGCCGTGAGGCCAGCCCCCATGATCTAAGAACTAGACGTCCAAAGATGATCCTAAGATCTAAATTGATCCAAAGATGAAAATACAATAGCAAAAGGTCCTATTTATAGAGAACTAATAGCTTAGGGTTTACAAAAATGAGTAAATGACATAAAAATCCACTTCTGTGCCAACTTGGTGTGTGCTTGGGCTGAGCATTGAAGCTTTCATGTGTAGAGACTTTTCTTGGAGTTAAACGCCAGCTTTTGTGCCAGTTTGGGCGTTTAACTCCCATTTCTGTGCTAGTTCCGGCGTTAAACGCTGGGCAGTTTTGAGCTGATTTGGAACGCCGGTTTGGGCCATCAAATCTCGGAAAAAGTATAGACTATTATATATTGCTGGAAAGCCCAGCATGTCTACTTTCCAACGCAATTAAGAGCGCGCCAATTGGGCTTATGTAGCTGCAAAAAATCTATTTTGAGTGCAGGGAGGTCAGAATCCAACAGCATCTGCAGTCTTTTTCAGCTTCTGAATCAGATTTTTGCTCAGGTCCCTCAATTTCAGCCAGAAAATACCTAAAATCACAGAAAAACACACAAACTCATAGTAAAGCCCAGAAAAGTGAATTTTAAATAAAAACTAATAAAAGTATAATAAAAACTAACTAAAACATACTAAAAACATACTAAAGACAATGCCAAAAAGCGTATAAATTATCCGCTCATCACAACACCAAACTTAAATTGTTGCTTGTCCCCAAGCCACTGAAAATCAAATAGGATAAAAAGAAGAGAATATACAATGAATTCCAAAAACATCTATGAAGATCAGTATTAATTAGATGAGCGGGGCTTTTAGCTTTTTGCCTCTGAATAGTTTTGGCATCTCACTTTATCCTTTGAAGTTCAGAATGATTGGCTTCTATAGGAACTTAGAATCCGGATAGTGTTATTGATTCTCCTAGTTAAGTATGATGATTCTTGAACACAGCTACTTTATGAGTCTTGGCCGTGGCCCAAAGCACTCTGTTTTCCAGTATTACCACCGGATACATCCATGCCACAGACACATAAATGGGTGAACCTTTTCAGATTGTGACTCAGCTTTGCTAGAGTCCCTAATTAGAGGTGTCCAGGGTTCTTAAGCACACTCTTTTTGCTTTGGATCATGACTTTAACCACTTAGTCTCAAGTTTTCACTTGACACCTTCACGCCACAAGCACACGGTTAGGGACAGCTTGGTTGAGCCGCTTAGGCCAGGATGTTATTCCTGTAGGCCCTCCTATCCACTGATGCTCAAAGCCTTGGATCCCCTTTTTTTTTAATTCACTGCTTTTTCTTGCTTCAAGAATCAATTTGATGATTTTTCAGATCCTCAGTAACATTTCTCCTTTTCCATCATTCTTTCAAGAGCCAACAAATTTAACATTCATGAACAACAAATTCAAAAGACGTATGCACTGTTCAAGCATACATTCAGAAGTCAAAAGTATTGCCACCACATTAAAATAATTAATCTGTTATAAAATTCAAAATTCATGCAATTCTTCTCTTTTTCAATTAAGAACATTTTTCATTTAAGAAAGGTGATGGATTCATAGGACATTCATAACTTTAAGGCATAGACACTAAGACACTAATGATCATAAGACACAAACATAAATAAAACATAAAGCAAAATTTTCGAAAAACAGGAAATAAAGAACAAGGAAGTTAAAGAACGGGTCCATCTTAGTGATGGCGTCTTGTTCTTCCTCTTGAAGATCTTATGGAGTGCTTGAACTCCTCAATGTCTCTTCCTTGCCTTTGTTGCTCCTCTCTCATGATTCTTTGATCTTCTCTAATTTCATGGAAGAGGATGGAATGTTCTTGGTGCTCCACCCTTAGTTGTCTCATGTTGGAACTCAATTCTCCTAGGGAGGTGTTGATTTGCTCCCAATAGTTTTGTGGAGGAAAGTGCATCCCTTGAGGCATCTCAGGGATTTCATGATGAGGAATTTCCTCATGTCCATGAGTGGCATCTCTTATTTGCTCCATCCTCTTCTTAGTGATGGGCTTGTCCTCATTAATGAGGATGTCTCCCTCTATGTTAATTCCAACTGAATTACAGAGGTAACAAATGAGATGAGGGAAGGCTAACCTTGCCAAGGTAGAGGACTTGTCTGCCACCTTATAAAGTTCTTGGGATATAACCTCATGAACTTCTACTTCCTCTCCAATCATGATGCTATGAATCATGATAGCCCGATCTATAGTAACTTCGGACCGGTTGCTGGTGGGAATGATTGAGCGTTGGATAAACTCCAACCATCCCCTAGCCACGGGCTTGAGGTCATGCCTTCTCAGTTGAACCAGCTTCCCTCTTGAATTTCTCTTCCATTGGGCGCCCTCTTCACAAATGTCTATGAGGACTTGGTCCAACCTTTGATCAAAGTTGACCCTTCTACTGTAGGGGTGTCCATCTCCTTGCATCATGGGCAAGTTGAATGCCAACCTTACATTTTCCGGACTAAAATATAAGAATTTCCCCCGAACCATTGTAAGCCAATTCTTTGGGTCCGGGTTCACACTTTGATCATGGTTCTTGGTGATCCATGCATTGGCATAGAACTCTTGAACCATTAAGATTCCGTCTTGTTGAATGGGGTTGGTAAGAACTTCCCAACCTCTTCTTTGGATCTCATGTCGGATCTCCGAATATTCACTCTTTTTGAGTTTGAAAGGGACCTCGGGGATCACCTTCTTCATGGCCACAACTTCATAGAAGTGGTCTTGATGCACCCTTGAGATGAATCTCTCCAACTCCATGACTCAGAGGTGGAAGCTTTTGCCTTCCCTTTCCTCTTTCTAGAGGTTTCTCCAGCTTTAGGTGCCATAAATGGTTATGGAAAAATAAAAAGCAACGCTTTTACCACACCAAACTTAGAAGGTTTTCTCGTCCTCGAGCAAAAGAGGAAAGAAAAGAGTAGAAGAAGAAGAAAGATAGGAGATGGATGAGGGGCTTTGTGTTTCGGCCAAAGGGGAGAAGTAGTGATTAGGTTGTGTGAAAATGAAGGAGTGAAGAAGGGTTTATATAGGGGTGGAGAGAGGGGTAGGGTTCGGCCATTATGGGTGGGTTTGGGAGGGAAAGTGGTTTGAATTTGGATGGTGAGGTAGGTGGGATTTTATGAAGGATGGATGTGAGTAGTGAAGAGAATGGTGGGATTTGATAGGTGAGGGGTTTTTGGAGAAGAGGTATTGAGGTGATTGGTGAATGGGTGAAGAAGAGAGAGAGTGGTGGGGTAGGTGGGGATCCTGTGGGGTCTACAGATCCTGAGGTGTCAAGGATAGCTCATCCCTGTACCAAGTGGCGTGCAAAAACGTCTTTTCTGCCAATCCTGGCGTTAAACGCCGGGCTGCTGCCCCTTTCTGGCGTTTAACTCCAGCATCTTGCCCATTCCTGGCGTTAAACGCTAGTCTGGTGCCCCTTTCTGGCGTTAAACGCCCAGAATGGTACCAAACTGGGCGTTAAATGCCCAGTTGCTGCCCTTACTGGCGTTTAAACGCCAGCAAGCTTTTCCTTCAGGGTGTGCTATTTTTCTTTCTATTTTTCATTCTATTTTTGCTTTTTTCAATTGATTTTGTGACTTCACATGATCATCAACCTACAGAAAACATAAAATAACAAAAGGAAAATAGATAAATATAACATTGGGTTGCCTCCCAACAAGCGCTTCTTTAATGTCAGTAGCTTGACAGTGGGCCCTCATGGAGCCTCACAGATGTTCAGAGCAATGTTGGAACCTCCCAACACCAAACTTAGAGTTTGAATGTGGTGGTTCAACACCAAACTTAGAATTTGGTTGTGGCCTCCTAACACCAAACTTAGAGTTTGACTATAGGGGCTCTGTTTGACTCTGTTTTGAGAGAAGTTCTTCATGCTTCCTCTCCATGGTTACAGAGGGATATCCTTGAGCCTTAAACACAAGGGATTCTTCATTCACTTGAATGATCAATTCTCCTCTGTCAACATCAATCACAGCCTTTGCTGTGGCTAGGAAGAGTCTGCCAAGGATGATGGATTCATCCATGAACTTCCCAATCTCTAGGACTATGAAATCAGCAGGGATGTAATGGTCTTCAATTTTTACCAGAACATCCTCTACAAGTCCATAAGCTTGTTTTCTTGAATTGTCTACCATCTCTAGTGAGATTCTTACAGCTTGTACCTCAAAGATCCCTAGCTTCTCTATTATAGAGAGAGGCATGAGGTTTATGCTTGACCCTAGTTCACACAGAGCCTTCTTGAAGGTCATGGTGCCTATTGTACAAGGTATTGAGAACTTCCCAGGGTCCTGTCTCTTTTGAGGTAATCTCTGCCTAGTCAAGTCATCCAGTTCTTTGGTGAGCAAAGGAGGTTCATCCTCCCAAGTCTCATTACCAAATAACGTGTCATTTAGCTTCATGATTGCTCCAAGGTACTTAACAACTTGCTCTTCAATGACATCTTCGTCCTCTTCAGAGGAAGAATACTCATCAGAGCTCATGAATGGCAGAAGTAAATCCAATGGAATCTCTATGGTCTCAGTGTGAGCCTCAGATTCCCGTGGTTCCTCATTAGGGAACTCATTGGAGGCCAGTGGACGTCCATTGAGGTCTTCCTCAGTGGCGATCACTGCCTCTTCCTCCTCTCCAATTTCGGCCATGTTGATGGCCTTACACTCTCCTTTTGGATTCTCTTCTGTATTGCTTGGAAGAGTACTAGGAGGGAGTTCAGTAACTTTCTTACTCAGCTGACCCACTTGTGCCTCCAAGTTTCTAATGGAGGACCTTGTTTCAGTCATGAAACTTTGAGTGGTTTTGATTAGATCAGAGACCATGGTTGCTAAGTCAAATTGATTCTGCTTAGAATTCTCTGTCTATTGCTGAGAAGATGATGGAAAAGGCTTGCCATTGCTAAACCTATTTCTTCCACCATTATTATTATTGAAACCTTGTTGAGGTTTCTGTTGATCCTTCCATGAGAGATTTGGATGATTTCTCCATGAAGGATTATAGGTGTTTCCATAGGGTTCTCCTATGTAATTCACCTCTTCCATTGATGGGTTCTCAGGATCATAAGCTTCTTCTTCAGATGAAGCGTCCTTAATACTGCCTGGTGCAACTTGCATTCCAGACAGACTTTGAGAAATCATATTGACTTGCTGAGTCAATATTTTGTTCTGAGCCAATATGGCATTCAGAGTATCAATCTCAATAACTCCTTTCTTCTGATTCATCCCATTATTCACAGGATTCCTTTCAGAAGTGTACATGATTTGGTTATTTGCAACTATTTCAACGGGTTCTTGAGCTTCTGCAGGCATCTTCTTCAGATGAAGAGATCCTCCAGCAGAGCTATCCAATGACATCTTGGATAGCTCAGACAGACCATCATAGAAGATACCTATGATGCTCCACTCAGAAAGCATGTCAGAAGGACACTTTCTGATCAATTGTTTGTATTTTTCCCAAGCTTCATAGAGGGATTCACCTTCCTTTTGTCTGAAGGGTTGGACTTCCACTCTAAGCTTACTCAATTTTTGAGGTGGAAAGAACTTTGCCAAGAAGGCATTGACTAGCTTTTCCCAAAAGTTCAGGCTTTCTTTAGGTTGTGAGTCCAACCATATCCTAGCTCTGTCTCTTACAGCAAAAGGGAATAGCATAAGTCTGTAGACTTCAGGGTCAACCCCATTGGTCTTAACAATGTCACAGATTTGCAAGAATTCAGCTAAAAACTGATGAGGATCTTCCAATGGAAGTCCATGGAACTTGTAATTCTGTTGCATTAGAGAAACTAATTGAGGCTTAAGCTCAAAGTTGTTTGCTCCAATGGTAGGGACAGAGATGCTTCTCCCATAGAAGTCGGGAGTAGGTGCAGTAAAGTCACCCAGCACCTTCCTTGCATTGTTGGCATTGTTGTTGTTTTCGGCTGCCATGTCTTTTTCTTGTTTAAAGATTTCTGTTAGGTCCTCTACAGAGAGTAATATTTTAGCTTCTCTTAGCTTTCGCTTCAAGGTCCTCTTAGGTTCAGGGCCAGCCTCAACAAGAATGCTTTTGTCTTTGCTCCTGCTCATATGAAATAGAAGAGAACAAAAAAGTATGGAGTCCTCTATGTCACAGTATAGAGATTCCTTGAGGTGTCAGAGGAAAAGAAGAATAGAAGGAGAGGGTAGAAGAATTCGAACTTATCAAGAGGGATAGAGTTCAAATTATTGATAGTGAGGAGTGTTAGTCCTTAATTATAAGGATGTGAGAAGATGGGAAGAACTTTCGAAAATAAAATAAAAGATTTTGAAGAAATTTTGAAAAATTGAAGAATGATTTTCGAAAATTAAAGTTGGGAAAGAAATAAAGTGATTTTTGAAAAAGATTTTGAAATTAGAAATCAAAAAGATATGATTGAAAAGTTATAGTTTTAAAAAAGATATGATTGAAAAGATATGATTGAAAAACAATTTAAAAAGATTTGATTTTTAAAATTAATGACTTGGCTAACAAGAAATTTAAAAGATATGATTCAGACATTAAACTTTTCTCAACAGAAAAGGCAACACACTTGAAATGTTGAATCAAATTATTAATTGTTAGCAAGTATTTTTGAAAAATGGAAAGAAATTGATTTTGAAAATATATGATTGAAAAGATATGTTTTGAAAGAGATTTGATTTTGAAAAATTCTGGAAACTTGAAAAAAAATTTGAATTAAAAACAAAATCTTCCCTCTTGTGCCATCCTGGCGTTAAACGCCCAGAATGGTATCCATTCTGGCGTTTAACGCCCAAAATGCTACCCTTTGGGCGTTAAACGCCCAACCAGGTGCCCTGGCTGTCGTTTAAATGCCAATTTTCCTTCTTCACTGGGCGTTTTGAACGCCTAGCTTTTTCTGTATAATTCCTCTGCTGTATGTTCTGAATCTTCAATTCTCTGTATTATTGACTTGAAAAGACACAAATTAAAAATTTTTTTGGATTTTTAATGATGAGGAATAATCAAAATGCAACTAAAATCAAATAAACAATGCATGCAAGACACCAAACTTAGAAGTTTGTATACTACTGACACTAACAAATTGAGAATGCATATGAGAAACAACGGAACACACAAAACAAGAGAATTTAAAGATCAGAGCAAGTAAATCATCAAGAACAACTTGAAGATCAATGAAGACACATGAATGAATCCGAAAAATGCAAGAAGAACAGAAACATGCAATTGACACCAAACTTAAAATGAGACACTAGACTCAAATAAGAAACATAAAATATTTTTGGTTTTTATGATTTTGTAATTTTTTTGGATTTTTCAAAAATTATGTGGAGAAAAGAAAAATAAAGGATTCAAAATTCTTAATGAGAATTCCAAGAGCTATTCATTACACATGGATAGCCAAGCTTTAGTCTGAAGAAATTAGACATGGATAGCCAAGCTTCAGCAGGACATTACATTCAAGAGCTAAATTGATGAAAATCAATCAGCTTTGGTGATGATAAGAACATCACCTTGAAACTCTAGAATTCATTCTTAAAAATTCTGAAGAAAAATACCTAATCTGAGCAACAAGATGAACCGTCAGTTGTCCAAACTCAAACAATCCCTGGCAACGGCGCCAAAAACTTGGTGCACGAAATTGTGATCATCAATGGCGCCATCAACATGGTATGCTCAATTGCAATCTAAACTCTTTATCAAAACTTTGCACAACTAACCAGCAAGTGCACTGGGTCGTCCAAGTAATAAACCTTACGCGAGTAAGGGTCGATCCCACGGAGATTGTTGGTATGAAGCAAGCTATGGTCATCTTGTAAATCTCAGTCAGGCGGATTCAAATGGTTATGGAGGAATAATAAAATATGAAGTAAATATAGAGATACTTATGTAATTCATTGGTGAGAATTTCAGATAAGCGTATGGAGATGCTTTGTCCCTTCCGTCTCTCTGCTTTCCTACTGTCTTCATCTAATCCTTCTTACTCCTTTCCATGGCAAGCTGTATGTTGGGCATCACCGTTGTCAATGGCTACAGTCCCGTCCTCTCAGTGAAAATGTTCAACGCGCTCTGTCACAGCACGGCTATTCATCTGTCAGTTTTCGATCATGTCGGAAAAGAATCCAGTGATTCTTTTGCGTCTGTCACTAACGCCCCACAATCGCGAGTTTGAAGCTTGTCACAGTCATTCAATCCTTGAATCCTACTCAGAATACCACAGACAAGGTTTAGACCTTCCGGATTCTCAAGAATGCCGTCACCAATTCTAGCTTATACCACGAAGATTCTGATTAAGGAATCCAAGAGATATCCACTCAAGCCTTGTTTGCATGTAGAACGGAAGTGGTTGTCAGGCATGCGTTCATAAGTGAGAATGATGATGAGCGTCACATAATCATCACATTCATCATGTTCTTGGGTGCAAATGAATATCTTAGAACAAGAATAAGCTGAATTGAATAGAAGAACAATAGTAATTGCATTAATACTCGAGGTACAGCAGAGCTCCACACCTTAATCTATGGTGTGTAGAAACTCCACCATTGAAAATACATAAGAACAAGGTCTAGGCATGGCCATGAGGCCAGCCCCCATGATCTAAGAACTAGACGTCCAAAGATGATCCTAAGATCTAAATTGATCCAAAGATGAAAATACAATAGAAAAAGGTCCTATTTATAGAGAACTAGTAGCTTAGGGTTTACAAAAATGAGTAAATGACATAAAAATCCACTTCCGGGCCCACTTGGTGTGTGCTTGGGCTGAGAATTGAAGCTTTCATGTGTAGAGACTTTTCTTGGAGTTAAACGCCAGCTTTTGTGCCAGTTTGGGCGTTTAAATCCCATTTCTGTGCCAGTTCCGGCGTTAAACGCCGGGCAGTCTTGAGCTGATTTAGAATACCAGTTTGGGCCATCAAATCTCAGAAAAAGTATAAACTATTATATATTTCTGGAAAGCCCAAGATGTCTACTTTCCAACGCAATTGAGAGCGCGCTAATTGGGCTTCTGTAGCTCCAGAAAATCCACTTCGAGTGCAGGGAGGTCAGAATCCAATAGCATCTGCAGTCTTTTTCAGCCTCTGAATCAGATTTTTGCTCAGGTCCCTCAATTTCAGTCAGAAAATACCTGAAATCACAGAAAAACACACAAACTCATAGTAAAGCCTAGAAAAGTGAATTTAAATAAAAACTAATAAAAGTATAATAAAAACTAACTAAAACATACTAAAAACATACTAAAAATAATGCCAAAAAGCGTATAAATTATCCGCTCATCAGAACTCGAGTTAATTCTTGAAGAATTCCAATTTTCAGTCAACAATGAGTTTGACAACTCAAGAGTTACCAATTAATCAACCAAGGCAAAAAGGGAAGAAAATCTACTCGAATGAAAATAATTTGGATAAAGCCAAAGCATCCATAACATATAAGTCTAAAATACTTCAATTTATATTAAATAAAGAAAATCCTAACATGAATGGTTCATAAGCCAAATAGGCAACATAAGTAATACAAGCATTAAAGTATCTGAAAATAAAAGAGAAATATAAAGTAAAAGGAATATTGAACCTGATGAAGAGTTGAAATCCTAAATCCTTTAAGAGGAATCCTAATGCTAAATCCTAAGAGAGAGGAGAGAACCTCTCTCTCTAAAAACTACATCTAAACTATGAAAAGTGAAAATTATGAATGTATTCTAATTGTCCTCTTCCCCATGAATGCATTCCCTCACTTCATAACTTCTAATATGTGCCTCTTGGATTTAGATCTGGGCCAAAAGGGCCCAAAAATTGCTGGAAACGAGATCTGCAAATTCTGCAGATCGCGCACGTCACGCGTCCACGTGGGTCACGCGGTCGCGTCATCTGGAGTGTTGCTCTTCCACGCGATTGCGTCAGTGATGCGCCCGCGTCAGTTGTATTTCACAAGTCATGCGTTCGCCTCATCCATGCGCTCGCATCGATTCTCTTTTGTGCAAACCACGCGTTCGCGTCGTTCATGCGGACACGTCACTGCCAGCTGCTCCAAAACTCCCATTTGTGCTTTCTTTCCATTTTTGTATGTTTCCTTTCCATCCTTTAAATCATTCCTGCCCTATAAAACCTAAAAGTACTCAACACACAAATCACGACATCGAATGGTAATAAAGGATAATTAAATTTGATTATTTTAAAGCATAAGGAACATATTTTCTCATATATCACATAATAAGGAAGGGAAGGTGAAACCATGCAATTTACATGAATAAGTAGGTGAGGGGTTGAATAAATCACTTAAATTGAGCTCAATATACATCATAAAATATGGGTTTATCAACCTCCCCACACTTAAACAATAGCATGTCCTCATGCTAAATCCAAGATAAAGAATAAGGTAAAGTGGTGGAATCTCATACAATGCAATCTATCCTAGATGCAACTACCTAAATGAGTCATGCAAATCTAGTTATTATTCACCTATATATAAAGCTTTACATGTAGTTAAATTAATTCACCTTCTCAAGGAATCATATACGCATAGCCAACCTTAGATAATGTTAAAGCACTTTTACAATTGAGATGGGTAAATAAAATATTTTTCAAACTTGCAAGACAATTAACAATAAAGGTAGAGATATATGGTGATGAGCTATTGAACCCTCACTGGATTT
The DNA here is from genome assembly GCF_003086295.3 of Arachis hypogaea. Classification (NCBI taxonomy): domain Eukaryota; kingdom Viridiplantae; phylum Streptophyta; class Magnoliopsida; order Fabales; family Fabaceae; genus Arachis; species Arachis hypogaea. The sequence goes on along the minus strand of NC_092039.1, from coordinate 73,653,659 downwards.
TGTGTTTACTTTCTAGTCACTCAGTGTTTATTGGGTTAATCACTTTAATCTTCTTTTTATCCTTGCTTTCTATAACTTTGTTCTTCATCTAACCAATCAACAATTATATAATACAGACATACAAAGATCATTATGTCGTTTTTTTAAGGTTGTAATGGGGACAAGGTAGAGGTAAGGGTGTATGTATAAGGCTAAGTAAGCTAATAAGTGAATCCTTGATTAGTCTAAGATCTCACCTAACATATACATACTTTATACAAATCAAAAGTTTCTTAACCTATTTGCCCAAATTTTTCCACTTTGTATTGCAAACTCATGCATTGAATTTTAACTTTGTCCCATGTGCATTGATTCTTTTTATTTTGTGTTTGGGGATTTTTTATTTTATTTTATTTTTTTTAATGCACATGGTAATTTAATTATTTTGATTTCACATGAGCATGCTTCCCAAATTTTTACATAACTTGTTCAATTTAATTTCCTACTTTTTCTATCATCCCATGTTCCCATAAAATTCCCCTCACTTAAATTATACACAATTTCTATCTTAAGCTAACCAAGGATTCAACTTGGGATTTTTATTTTGTTTTTCTGCTTAAGGCTAGTAATATGGTTATAAAACAGAAGGGGATTAAAAAAAGCTCAAGGGGGCTAACAAGGATGGCATAAAAGGTAGGCTTTATTTAGGATAAGTGAGTTAATAATCAAACATGGCCTCAATCCTATCTTGGTATGTATCTATATTCTATATTGGACATAAAGATTAAAGCAAAGTAAAGAACACCAGAATAAAAAAAAAGGGCGAAGCACACAGGAATAAAAATTATGGTCTGAATGTAACCATATAATTAAGCTCAAAACTTACAGGCTGTGTGTTCTCAAGCTCATAAATCATATATCAGTTATGTATGTCATGCAAGTAGAAATTCAAGAGTTTCCATTCAACTCAATGTAAAATATATTGGATGGCTTTAAAGTTTTAGTATTCCTCCTTGATGAAATGTTGTTAACTAACTAACATGTAATGCTATATATACAAGGGGTGTGGATTGATTCTGTTAAAGTCTCTAGCTTACTTTCTTATTTTTGTTTTCAATCAAATCAACTACCATATGCTAAAAAGGGTAAACTATACTAATTAATCCACTTAATATATAACTAGTAAACTAAGGTGCAAATCGAGCTAAAATATCCAAGATATTATACAGCCCAAAGTGCGTAATGCAAAAATACAGTCAAAAGCAAAAGAAAGAAAAATGTGCAAAAATACAGAAAATAGCTAAAATAAGATAAGAGTCTGTAGTGGTTCACCAAAATAAATAGATGCCAGAGATGGTGACCTCCCCACACTTAAATAATAACATCGTCCTCGATGCTTAGTCAAGCAGGGTGTGACGAAGTGCCATCTCCGGAATGATGGGCTGCTGGTGTCTCGATGGTAGGCTGAGGGTCTACAGTCGTTGTGAGGATCGGAGGAGTGGTCTGCCGAAGCGGGGTCTCTGTCCGTAGAGGAACCTCCGAATCTGCGGTCTGTAGCTGGTGGTGCTCCTCATGATGTGGTGCAGTGTGGCCGGGACCTCCCTGCTTAGCCTGGGTAGGTGCCTCCTCCTCGTGATCGCTCACCTCCTCCTCAGATGTGTCGGAGGGTGTGTCAGGCTCGGAGGGAATGTCACCACCAGAGTGGATCATCAGTTTGATGTGCTCATAGCGTCGCTTGTGGCGACGCTCAGACCTCTCAAAAAGTCGCCTAGTGCGACGGTCAGATCTCTCAAACTGCTGCTGGTGATGGTGCTCCATCTGATCTAGGCGATCAAAGAGTCGGTGCACCAGACGGTAGACAGGCTCAGGAGCATGTGGGGGTGCAGTGGGTGGTGCTGGGCCAGTGGAAGCAGAAGGGGTAGCTGAAGGGGTGGCTGCCTCAGTAGTGTCAGTGAGAAATGGAGGGCGGTAGTCGAAAGCCAGGAACTTCCGACTGTGAGGGATGATCTTTCGGCACTCTGCGGCGCGGGGCTTTTCATCAACAGCCTCCCAAGGTACCTCAGCTCGGTGACCCAACTGAGTAATCAGGTAAGGAAAAGAGAGGGTGCCTCGAACATGGACCCTGGCCATTTAATGCCGGATGAAGCGAGGTAGATAAAGGTCCTTACCCGTCATCACACACCAGATGAGGGTAATCATAGCAGCTGGCACCTCCATCTCATGAGTGCTCAGCATCACATAGTTGCTCAGAATCTATTGCCATAGTCGAGCCTTATCATTCAGATATATAAGCCTGATCCCCTTTGGTACCAATGTGCTTGTTCCCATGACCCAAGGAACAGTAGGATCAAGAGTGATGTCCTTCTTTACCGCATCCCAATCAAACCTTATGAATCTCATATCTTCCTCAGCTTTCTGGTAACCATCTGGCTGATCTGATTTAGGTGGAAGATGGAGTATTTCTTTAATTGCTTCCTCAGTAACCAGAATCTGTTTGCCTCTGAGTTGTACTGCATCCAGGGAAGATAGAAAGTAGTTACTGTAAAATTCTCTAACCCAGGATGAGTTGACCTCAGTTAGGTTCCTCTCCAAGAAGAACCAACCTCTCTGTTTGATCTAATCTGAGGTGTACTGCTGGAGTTCTTCTGGAATTTCGAGGGTTCTTTCCAGGTGTAGGTTCCTGGTGGTGCCAAAGGTTGGATATTTCAGCTCACAGTATTTGTTTGCAAATTTTACCCAGTCAGCTGAAGGTACCAACTGATCAGCCTTTTCCTACGGGGTAAAGTTCTTCTCCTGCCAGGAATCATCATGTAAGATACCAAGGATGGAACCAGAGGATTCACCTCTTTTCTGTTTGCCAGTGGTGACTTTGCCCTTTCCCCTGCCTTGAGAGTCAGACATCCTGAAAAACAGAATTTTCAAGATATAATTGAGGAGTAAAAGCAGGAGAACAAGTAGGCAAATAACAAGATAGGCAGTAAGTGGCAAAGGAGCAGTAGAAGAATACAATCAGTGAAGGAAATTTATATGTTGTATTGTGTTGGAGTTGAAAAGCGGAAATGAGAATTCACAGTCCAAAATATGTTAGAAGTGGAAAGCTTGTTGAATAGAAAAACAATAATCATGTCGTGAGTGAAATTAATTGAAAGAAGTAGTGAAAAGGTAAAGTGTGAAGTTAGAAAGTTAAAAATTAGTGATTTAGTAAAAAGGAAGTCAGAGTAAGTGGCATGAAGATTGGTTTCTAAGTAACAAGAATTTCACAATTTTAAGCAACAGTCAACTCATATTCAAGCAGGAATAACAGGGTATTGATGATGATTCATATAGATATAGGAGTAGTAAAAAGTAAAATCACATCAACAAGAATTCAAATTATTGACTAGGAAATCAAAAATAAGAAGAATGCGGGCCCGTGCATTCAAGAATAGGTTCGGTATTCGTGGAGCAGTTCAAAAATGAGAATTGCTAAAACCAATACTTGAATGTAGAAGGAAAAGTAATTTGCAGAAAACTGGGCAGCATTCCGGCTAAAATTGGACGTTCATGGAAAATGGATATTAAAAAAACCAGGTCAAATGAAATTAACAAATGCTACAAACAGTCACAAACAGTAGAAATAGTAAAGAATAGTCTAGCAGCATGAACATAGCAGATGAACAATATGAAAAACACATCCAGAATAAAATTGTACAACAGATAAACAGGTAATAGAAACAGTGCAATTATCAGGCCTAAATCCACTATCCAGATCCTAGCTACCTAACCACCTAGAATCCAGTACAACATGCATCTCTATCTAGCCTATTCGAAACAAAAATTGAAAAAAAATGAACTAATGAGTCGTAAGGAAGAATCGCCGTGTGGCGGAACCTGGTGCGTAAAGAGTAATGAGATGGAGCAGAGATGAGGGCAAATGGATGATGATGCGGCGACGTTGGGTGAAGCACGGCGGCGCAGCGGTGGGGCAGTGGCCATTGGAGGTAGGCTGCAGTGGGGGGCGGTAGTGGAGGAGAGTGAGAGAGGGGGAGAAGAAGGAGGAAAGAAGAGAGAGTTGGGTGTCGCGGCGGGTCTGGGTGGTCAGGGGTGGCGTGGCGGCTGTCTTGGTGGTCGGAGGTGGTGGCTGGGGTGGTTGAGAGAGAGAGTTGCAGAGGTTAGAGAGAGAGGGGGTTGGGGTTTGGGTCGCGCGAAGGGTAGGGTTCGCGTGACTTGGGGTTAGTGATCGCGAATCCACGCGAACGCGTGACGCGCGCGATCGCGTGACTATGGTGCACTAGGGTTGACGCGGATGCGTGGTCGATGCAATCGCGTGGGTTGGGTGTAGGATAGGTGACGCGGATGCGTGAAGCACGCGAATGTATCGATGATATTTGTGCTAGACGCATGATTCCAGCGTCGTTTTAGCGCAACTCTCTGTTTAGTTTGGGGGTCATAATATCCGCGCGACGCGATCGCGTCGCTCATGCTTTCGCGTGGTGTGGGTGTTATGTAGGTGACGCGTTCGTGTCAGGGACACGTACGTGTGGGTTGTTTGGTGCTACACGCACCATAGCCGCACGATTCCAGCCCAACTTTCTGGGCGTTGAATCTTTACGTCGATATCCAGATCACGCGTTGGCGTGAGTGACGCGGACGCGTGGTAGGCCTTTTTTTGCAACTGACGCGATCGTGTGGTGCACGCGGTCGCGTGGAACAATTGTGTTAAAGGCACGCCTCCAGGCTTGCTTCAGCGTTACCATCTGTCTCAAGCAAACCATATTCAAGTGAAAAATTGAAGATAAACGTCAAGGATTTTACCCACTTGAAGTTTGTGTTGGGTGGTAGTGGCCTTGGGATCAGTGTTTTCAGTGGTTCTGCAAGCTCTACTCCCTTGTGGTCTTCTGTGAATTCTTCCACTTCTTGGCAAATTTCTTCCATTTTAACCATGTCTTGATCAAAGTTACCGATATCTCCTTCATCACTTGAGTCATAATTAGGAGGTTGAGAAAAGTCGACCTCTGCATCATCTTCGTATTCACTTGGAGAAGATTCTTCTGTCTCAAAAAAGTCACTTGCGGATGCAAGTTCATTATGAAGAGAACTTGAGTGGTGACTATCATCATTAGGAAAACTTGGGTCTTGGGTAATTTCGTTTAATTCTTCATAAGATACCTGCCTTGGGGCTTGTGCACTATCCTCATTAGCATTAATTGTAACGTCTTTGACGGAATTCTCCACAACTCTGGATTCCTGTGGAGGTTCAATATCTCCTAAATCTTCAACTAACTTTTCTTCTTCTACAATGACAGCTTCCTCTATTTGTTCCAGTATGAAGTTATGCTCTATGCTGTCCACTGGAGCTTCTAGTATCTTTTTCATGTTGCGTTCTTAATTAGATTCCCCACATGAAGCCATGGGAGTCTGTTGAGTGTCTGAATGTCTGGAAGATAATTGATTTATTGCTTGCTCCAGTTGATGAAGGGTTGCATTAAATTGGTTTACTGATTCTTCGAAGCGAACCTATGATTCTTGGCTCGATGAATGTGAACATGGTGTATAGGGGAGTGGTGGTTCTTGGGAGTAATTGGATTGGTGTTGGGGTGGATAAGGATCATGTGGTAGTGAATGGTGAAAAGAAGCTTGTGAGTATGGTGGTTCGAAGCTATGTTGAGAGGATGGTCTCTGAGTATAGGGTGGGGCTTGTTGGTAGCTATAAGGGGGTCCACTATATCTATTAGTTTGGCATGCATTGTAGAACGGTCCTTGTCTGTGATATCTAGGAGGGTGTTGTTGCCTAAAAGGTTGATCAGATCCTCTTGGCTCCATCCATCTTTGATTGCCTAGACCTTGATGCATAGCCCTGTTATAGCTTCCATTCCTTGCAACAAAAGTAGAACCAAACTCAAAGCAAGAGGGGTGAGAATTCATAGTAGTTATCAGAAATAAGGGGGGAAAAATAGAAACAAATAAACAAGTAAAAGAGAAATATTTACGATAACCAATAATAAGGCACACGTTTGCAATTCCTCAGCAACGGCGCCATTTTGAAGAACTGAAGATTGATGGTTTAGAAGTTATAATAAATTCTCGTTGCAAGTATAGTTTATAAACCAAGCAATCAACCTTTCTTACAAACGTTTGGTTGTCACAAGTAACAAAACCCAATAAATTTATAAACCGAAGTATTCAAACCTCGGGTCGTCTTCTCAAGGAATTGCAGGGAGGTATGTTATTATTATTGGTTATGAGTCTTGTAAATTGGGGGGTTTTGAAAGTAAGGAAGAAGTATGTTAATTGACAGGTAAAATAAATAAACAACTGTAAAATAAACTCTTGGCAAGGTATGAAAACTGGAAGTCTTATCCCAATTATCCTTATCAATTGTGATGTGAATTAGATTTTTCTCCCACTAAGTTAACCTCTAACTATGAAGGTAAGTCAAGTGGATGGAATAAGTTTGGTTCCTTAGGTCCTAGTCTTTCCTTGGAAAAGACTAGAGTTATTGGAACTTGAGTTAATTCTTGAAGAATTCCAATTTTCAGTCAACAATGAGTTTGACAACTCAAGAGTTGCCAATTAATCAACCAAGGCCAAAAGGGAAGAAAATCTACTCGAATGAAAATAATTTGGATAAAGCCAAAGCATCCATAACATATAAGTCTGAAATACCTCAATTTATATTAAATAAAGAAAATCCTAACATGAATGGTTCATAAGCCAAATAGGCAACATAAGTAATACAAGCATTAAAGTATCTGAAAATAAAAGAGAAATATAAAGTAAAAAGAATATTGAACCTGATGAAGAGTTGAAATCCTAAATCCTTTAAGAGGAATCCTAATCCTAAATCCTAAGAGAGAGGAGAGAACCTCTCTCTCTAAAAACTACATCTAAACTATGAAAAGTGAAAATTATGAATGTATTTTGATTGTCCTCCTCCCTATGAATGCATTCCCTCACTTCATAACTTCTAATCTGTGCCTCTTGGATTTGGATCTGGGCCAAAAGGGCCCAAAAATTGCTGGAAACGAGATCTGCAAATTCTGCAGATCGCGCACGTCACGCATCCGCGTGGGTCACGCGGTCGCGTCATCTGGAGTGTTGCTCTTCCACGCGATCGCGTCAGTCATGCGCCCGCGTCAGTTGTATTTCGCAAGTCACGCGTTCGCCTCATCCATGCACTCGCATCGATTCTCTTTTGTGCGAACCACGCGTTCGCATCGTTCATGCGAACGCGTCACTGCCAGCTGCTTCAAAACTCTCATTTGTACTTTCCTTCCATTTTTGTATGTTTTCTTTCCATCCTTTAAATCATTCCTGCCCTATAAAACCTGAAAGTACTCAACACACAAATCACGGCATCGAATGGTAATAAAGGATAATTAAATTTGATTATTTTAAAGCATAAGGAACATATTTTCTCATATATCACATAATAAGGAAGGGAAGGTGAAACCATGCAATTTACATGAATAAGTAGGTGAAGGGTTGAATAAATCACTTAAATTGAGCTCAATATACATCATAAAATATGGGTTTATCAGGTGTAGCAGTCCATTTTGTCGCAATCTCGTCGGGTCTAGGGGTGCGGGGGCTAACTTTTTCCTCGGCGGGCAACACATCGAGCAATTTTACACAACACAAAGTTGCTCCGGGCATATTGCGCAGCCATCCGGACAGGCTGCCAGCACCAGCTTCGGGAACCTCAATGCGTGGACAAATGAGGATTTGTTTGAGAGGTGGCTGAGGCAGGTACAGTTGAGAGAACCCGGTTACAATACTGCTTATTCTGTGTTTTTATTCTCATGCCTTGTGGTTGTAATTGTTTGATACCGAACTTTTTTGGCCTTACACAGACTACCGTAGGTAGAATGGCCGGCACCGGGAAACCTGGAAGTGTCCCCAAGCAATGAGGGTGACGATTGCTGCCAATGAAGCACCAATTTTCAACGTCGCTGTGTGTTAGGATTCAACCCCCCAGGAGCAACTTGTATTCTATTTCTTTCAATATATTTTTACAAAGGAATTTTCAGTTATGTACATGTGTGTCGTGCTCATGTCATGTCTTATCTTGTCTTATATATACTGTGGTCGAATATCTTCTTCCTGCATGAGTTCGATGAGTATTTGGGCAAAGTAAGGAAATATGATAGCTTTGTATTTGACTGGCAACATGTAAACATGTATCACATAAAAAAACATGCATTAGTAGTTTCATTGATGGAATTTTGGCCTGTTTTACTTTTAACTTTTCTTTTGGAATTAGTTGTTTCATTTTTTCCTTTCTAGATGCCCATGAACCATAGGACCATTTATAGTGGGCCTACATTTACTTATACTAGCTCACATTGTTAAGAGAAAGTGCATAATGCATGTCGATCATGAACACATGAGATACAAGAAATTATACAGCTGAACTACAGGTAAAATGTGGAAGTAGGGATAGTGGTGACTGAAGAGCGATTTTAATGTGTCATGCGCCTATCCCAACTAATGGGTCATGGAAGGTGGTTGCTGGGGTTTCTTTACTCCTGGTAGGTGTATCCGGTCTAAAGACTAAACATGTTTCCTTAACAAGTGATATTTCATGATGCTGCTAACATATGTTGCATTCAGAATCGGATGAAAAAAATTGGTTGCCTTTTAATGTGCAAGGATGATGAAGATGAAGCTTTCAGGCATAGATCATTTTCATGCAAACTCCTACTTATCATTTCTAATTAAAACAGCCCTTTCGGTATACAATACAGTATTGCATGTGTGTCCAAAAAATTTGAAGTCAATGCAACAAGTTTGCTATGTACACATATTAACAAGAGGGTGGTAGTGATGTCCCCACTTTACAATCAAAAAACAAATTCGACATGTCATCTCAACTTTGTCCCGAAACATTTAGGCTGGACCAAAAAATAAAGGACCCTGCTTTGTGCCACTTCAAGATTAGTAACCACAGGTCAGGTCCAAAGACAGTTTTCAGTCGGCTAGATTGACTTCATCTCCCAGTGTGCAAATGCCTTTGCGACTACCTCCTGTGCGATTCCGTTGTGTGATTTCAGCACTAAATCCACAGCTAACTGCATGCGTATCGCACTATTCACGTGCTGAAACAAATGGATAAACATGCAGCTCAAAATTGTTACCTAAAAGAAATAATCTACTAGTAGTATTCACGCAAGATACCATAAAAAGGTTTCAGTAAATCACAAAAGTCACCATACCTGTACTCCATAATCTTTCCATAAGTGTTCTCGAATCATCCATCGGGCCACCCATATGCCGCAGTCCATGCTGTTTAGGCACACAGTTAATTATCGAACTGTTGGAATTAATCAAAGCAACTATGCAATAAATGACAGGAAACAATACAATACACAGAAATGGTACATGCAATAAAAAAACAGAGATCACTATCACGTCGATTATCACATTCATTCACAGTAATTATCTTTCTCAAGACTGTTCCTTGTAGACAATTGGATTACAAACGAAAAGTTTAAACTTATATCTGCTAAGTTAATTGTTACACAGTGTAGACACACTAGGGTTTGACATGCAAATGCATATGAGTAAAATCTCCAACTGGGTAAACACTCATCCGAGTGGATACAGACATTAGGTTGGTGAATCAAGATCTTCAATTTCAAACTATAGGACCCTGAATGAAAATTTTCCTTAAGTAACTTAATTATAGAATTCATTAAAAGAGCAAAGTTGGCATCAGTAATAAAATTTACACCATTTTCCTGTTTGATTATTATCAGCTTATCTCCGATCAATCAAAAATTGCATCGGTGTTGCATGATCATATGCCAGTTTTTTCACGAGCGAGTAATCAAACAGGTTAACCAATAGAACAGGCAAAGTTTATCACATTTGGTTGTGGTCTTTAGTAATTTCCATTCTAGGATGGTAACATGTACAAGACGTTGAACTAGGGACAAATGATATCTAAAATGCCATCTACCTACGAGTTCCCCTCTTGCTGAGGGACATCCGGCTCTTTGAAATCAAATGCCGAAAACCTAGGACGCAGCGCCCCCTCGCCCGACAGCCACGACTTTCCTAAAGTAGGTCCCTCGAGATAGAGCGCCTACAAAAAATAGGTATACTTCATAGTCAGACTCATGCACATGAAAGATCAGACTGCAAGACTTCACATTTTAACAACCAAAAGGTTCCTTACCACTCGCATCATCGTTGTTTTCCTTGCATCAGTTTGATGCGGGTTCCGAAGTGAGTCGAGAAAGATCAACTTCTTCCTTGGAACATCAATAATCATTAGGTACCAGTGCCGGTCACACCATATCGGCTGATAAATCTACAGAAACCCCCCAGCCAACAGCAGCCATACAACAAAGTTATCCATAAATGTGATCAACATAAAAGAAAATATAGACCTGTGTATGTACCCTCGTGACACGATCCACCTTGCTCCGCATGTACTTGTTACGCAGGGATGTCATGTTCCTGGTCGTCATGGAACGACCGTCGATTGCAGCTTACTAACAGTTACAAACACGCACATCGTTAGAGAATTTGGTATTCAAGGGGCAGGGTCAAATCCATGAAAAATTTATCTATAAGAAACCTTTACTAATCATGTAATCGACCTACAAATGATGAACAGCGCATTGGAATCACAAAAGTTAGCCCTCAGAATGCACAACTGGAATCACTATTCATCGAAACTCCTATTGAAACGTACAGATATCGTATGTCAATTGAAGCTCTCAGGCTTCGGGAGTCACTTTTTAATACTGATGCTGCATATAGTCAAATAATGTGTTATAACACTAAATTGCGTATTTATATGGTACTGTCTCTAATTTCGAGTTGGAAACATTTTCTCTCAAGGGGTTAGTGAAAAATTCTCGGCATTCTATATGGAAATCCTACTTAATTAAACAGCTCCTACTTAGGTTAAGGGGTACAGCTAGTGCTGAACATCACCGCATTCATTTTACGTTCAATGCAGTCAGGTTGATGGTCTTACCATAATACTCATGGGTAGAAACCAACGTTGTCTTTCGGATGGAGTTGTGAGCATGTAAACCACTACATTAAGGACCTACATTATTAAAAAAAAGGAAACCTCGTCAGCCGGATTTACACAGCTAAAATACTTGGCTTGGCAATCGTTGGAATGGTTTGTGTGTTTAGTACTATTTACTCACATCATCAACAACCTCACATTGTGGCACCAGGGTAAGAAGCGCTCCCCTACTACAAATACAGTCGCCAACATCGATTAGAATTTTGCTGTCGTGATGTTGAGGTAACTAAAGGTAAGTATGTAACCAAAAACTTGCATAATGTAATTAATACATCAATTAGGAAATAGATAACTAAGTATTTATTTCTTATCTCAATATGCTGACATGGATACCTTTAATGTTTACTACTAGTGCCTTCCCAAAGATTTCGTAACTATCACATTATTTATCATCGACGAATAAAAAAACTACATCAGCATATATGTGTGTACCAGATAAGTCAATTATTCCTTGTAATAGTAAAACTAAATTCATTAAATTAAAAAGAAACACAAACATACAGAGATACACAGAAATACCTTTTTTGCATATATATATATATATATATTGTGTGTGTGTGTACATCAATTTCATGAAAACTATAACATAGCTGTAATAACTTCCATATTTGGGATATCAAACTTGGAACTATATCTAATCACCTGATTCGCTAGAGGGGGGACACTTGTTATTGTTCGTTCACCAGTTTGTTTCATTTTTATTATGACTAAGTTTGACTTGTCGAACTCTAGCACATTAAATTCATATCGTGACCTTGCTTACGCACAAGCCGCGTGCAAAATCGTGCACCAATGGGTAGTGTTATGTACCTCTGTGGAAGGTCTCGGCTAAAGATGCACGTTGCTACGGTTAACTCCAGCCCGGACAAATTCATTCCGTCCTTCGGATGGAAGACTAGGTCCATAATCTGGAAGATATAGTTCACGTTACCGATAACTTACACACCAGAGGATGTTATTCGATAATAACATTTAGCATGCTGTATTGAAAAAATCGAACGTAAACCCTAACCTATGGGATTCGCTCAACCTTCATACTCAACAGACTGCCTAATTTGACCACGTCGTCGGTAGCAAGGGGCCGGTCGTTGCACCTACACCGTCCAGCAACTCCATAACCCACACGTTCTACGTTGGCCTCCACGTTCAATGCAGGCGGGTCTGCGTCGGTGTCGGTGGTTAAATCCACTTGAAAAATGCCACCAGATTGTGTCACGGCACCCACCAAAGTGTTCATTCAGCAAGAAGTTTTGGCGATTGAACAACGAACAATTGGAATACATTTTACCACTTCGGGTAAGGGCTTTGCGGGTGATGTCGAGGACTTGAGTGAAATTGCGACATCGGCTTCTTCTTTCTCCTCATGCTACACGGAATGTGGTCGACACTGAAGGTGGTGTTGATAACTGGTTGGTTTCTTGCGGCGTGCGGTTTCTGGATTTTGCCCGCTCGAGGTCACTTTGCTGGTTTCTGACTAAGGTCACATCACCTTCCAATCGGTTTCTCATCTGGCAGCACTTGCAACTGCCGCAACTGGCCTTAGAAGGTGCCTTTAAATTCATAAAGGGTTTGTCGGCCGCTAGTTCGCTGATCGCATCTCTGATCTCCAAAACCACGTCCTCGTGTCGAGAGATCGCTTCTGACAACCTTTTGATGTCGTACTTCATACCGGAGATAGTGGTAACAACGGTCTCCGTAACGGGACTGCAATCCTACACGACACAAACAAAGGTTTAGGATTTGACATAATCTCTTGCGGTTGTCTTGATAACAGAATCAATTGGAATAACAAGTTGAGGATCTTCACACATTTCAGGTAACTTTGACTTTCAAGCGATTTGGTCAGACCAGGCTTACCTAGTTTGACTGTTCTTTATTGGAGCACGCCGGATTTGACCGGTTAGTTCCGGTTCTGTACGTTATGGGATCCAAAAATCGGAATGAACCAGTTTTAGTTTCGGTTCACCTGTTTGTCGGTCGAACCAGGTGGTCCCGTTCGGTTTTACTAACTATGCTGACACATTAACAAAGTTATTACTAAAGGATCTGACTGTAAGAAACCATACTTATTCGAACCAGACGGGACCATCTAATTCAAGCGAAAAACCGGTGAACCGAACCCATTTTCGGTCTGACCCGATATTTAGCCCGCACAAGATTAACAACCAAAACAAAACAGTCAGACCCGGATTTAACTAGTCACATTACCTTAAGACCGGTCTGACCAGACCGATTGAAATAAAATCTTGACGAAATGTGTGACGTGGGGTTCCACCCGCTGTCTTCATGGAAAGAAAGCATCTTTTGCAACCACTAAACTAGCGTGCACCTTACTAACATATATACAAATTAAAATACATTTAGGTATGTTTCATAAAATAGTTTACCTCGATATAACTTATTTTAATCTTAGTCGTAAACTCACTCATTTTTAAATTAATTATGGTTTTACTTAACAATAGGTATAAAGTCACTTATTTTTTCTTTTCATAATAATAAATTATTCATTAACATTATTTTTTTAGTACATACTTATAATATATAATAGTATACTGTATATAAACTAATTAATAAATTATTAAAATTTTAAACTAACGGTTATTTTAATGTAAAAATAAAATAAAAATATTTACGACACAATAAACTTCACAAAATACTTATTGTTCATGTTCTATATTATTTTAGAATAGCTAGATATTCAAAAAAATATTAGTGAAAATAAGTACTTTAAATTTTTTACTATTTCTGATTTTTTATGTATATAGTGCAGGGCCAATCGGTTCAACCAATAATCTACCGGTTGAACTAATAACCCAGTGACCCGCTGCTTTGACCGATTCGATCACCGGTTCAGATAACTATAAAAGAAACAATTACTTACCAGATACATAATAATTTTTTCATGCGACACAACAAGAATGCCCTTCCATTATATTAATAAAATTCAATACTAGGTTGAAAACATATAAGTTTAATCACAATATTGACATTAAACTAGAAAAACATTAACAGAATTCCAATAAACTTTTTGTTTCCATTAGTAAATAACAATGCCAATCCATAATATTAATAAAGTTCAATTCTAGTATCAGAACAGATAACTTTAATCACATTACTAACACTTACATAGAAAATTATTAATAAATCTTCAGTAAAGTTTATATTTCTATTAGTAACGGTACATAACTAAAAATATCTGAACTTCAAAAAATATTCAGATGGGGATGCTGGGGATGCCATCCCACGGAACACGATAGAGACCACCGTGAGCAAACCGGTTGAGGCCCGCTTTATCGAATTGGACCGGCCTTTGTCGGTTCTACCTGGTTCATGCCCGTTACCATCCTTAAACGGTCCAACGCACAAGCCTAGCCAATTCATAGTCCGTTTCACCGGTTTTCCGATCCTACCTACCAGTCCGCTCCGATTATGACAAATACGGGTAACCATTCTCCTTTACCGCACACGGTCATTAATGATCAACATGACTTTTAAATTATATGCCTTCCCTTCTTCTCCGTATTTATTAAACTAATCTATATGTATTTAAACCTATCGTAAGACAAACACTACTCTTTAATTTCATGTTCGTTATCTTCATGTCGGCTGTTACGGGTGTAACTAAGCAAACCGTCCCGAAATGTACTGCAAATTTGTACCGACGTTTACCCAGCTACGTGATAAACAGGAAAAATAGGGTTGATTTAGTTTTTTTTTTTTTTGCTTAACCCAATCGGGTCGGTTCGGTATTCCCATCTCTCCCTCAACACCAAATCGAGCAGAACCGAATCCAACGTCTGTTCCAAATTATCTTGGTTGTTTTCATTTCCTAATCCTTTTTTAATGTCCTCATTCTTATTTTAAGCATTCGGTCAAGTTAAGTTGTATTGAATTCGGACGACATTTACTCAACTTAGTTTAAGTCATTTACAGTTTTATACTTCCTTTTATGCTGATTTAAATTACGATTATCAGCCTTTAAAGAACCGAGAAAACCGGCTGATCCAATCTACTGTCGGTTCTTACTGGTTCGGTTGTCCATAAAACAGCAACCCAAATGGTTGCCATTTGCTCAGGACCGTACAGGCCGGTTCAGTTTTTCATAGGTTCAAAATTGACGCAAACCGAATCCATAACACCGCTAGAACTAATATCCATCTTCTTTAACGAGCAATCCTCAGACCCCATAGTTATCATAAACAGCTGGGCACTCAACCCAGCCAGGTCACTGCGTCACGGGTTCAACCGTTGGGTCACAGATTCAACCGGTTGACCCGGTCATATTTAACTAACTATATAAAATTTAACTTCCTATATCAACTTAGTCTCTAATTTATTAATTAATTAATATCTATGACATCATTCAATTATATGTTAAAAAATATTAATAATAATAAATGTCATACAGTTATCAATATAAAAAAATATGTCATTGATTAATAAACATTTTTTGGCTTATCTTCTTTAATTTAAAGATATCTAACAAAGTCTAGTTCTCATTCTAGTAAATTCACATACCTGATAAATAATTCATTTTTAAAAAAAGTAACCATAAAAAAATTAAATTAAATTAATATGAAAACTATCCATTGGAATACACATAACTCAGAGCATTCAGGCACACTTTTAATTTTTCTATTTTATCTCCATTGAATTATATTTTATTCTATTGTATTTTTCTTTTAATTTAGTTACTTTATCATAAGCCCATCGGGGTTGCAATTTCACTCTACAGACATTTACCCTTTTGGCCCGTCTCCCTCCAGCGGTTTTTTCATTCCATCATTTTTTTTTCCGACTCCATTTATTTTCAATCCAAAAATTCATTTCTCAGTCCACTACTTACAGGGAGCAAAGATTGACAAGCAAGAGTATGAATGGGCCCATTTTTTGGGGATTACAAGGTCTAACCCAAAGACCTGTTACGTTTCCACGGCCTTTATGGTGGCGTCGTTACAGCTGCTGCAAGCCAGCCATCACGCTTAAAGAGCCCCCTATTTGCCAGTCCTGTCAGCCCGCATCCCCATGCCTCCACACCATGACCACGTGTCGATCAGGAACTCAAGCAGAAGGAATAATGGAATCTCTGTATGCTCTCTGTATGCTCATTGATTTGTATACTATAATTTTCCTTCTTAAATAGCTAAGTTGTAAACATAATTAAAGCTTACTTTCTTTCTTAGGTTGTTTTTCCACTTTCAGTAAGCTAGCTGAGGAATTAATTAGGATGAGTGTGAGTTAGGTAGTGATGAATCTACTCTTGTCACCAACATAATAATATAATTTAGCTTGGAAATCAGATTTCAAGCAAATGTAATGGTTAAAAAGTGGCATGACGAAGAATGAAGTGTGATGGATAGTAATAAGAGTGGAGTAGTGTGGTATTAATATATTGAAAAAAGATTAATTAGCATAATAAGCTTATAACCTTTTGTTTATACTCACTACTGAAATAAAATAAAAGTGGTTGATGTGGCATGTGGTTCTTTTACATGTGTGCTTTTATATCTATGAATTATGATTTGTTGATTGCATTAGTTGATTGCATTTATGTTGATAACTTTGTTGTTACCAATTGCTGTTAAAATCTAAGCTTATAACTTTGCATTATGGCTTCTTGTATTGTCAAGACGTTGGGCTTCTCTTGCCGGAAATGACGATTGCTATTTGAGAAATTGGGAGATCAAAGCACATAGTAGCATAGCAAGATAGTATAATAACACTAACAAGCCGTGTAAGCTCTAGTGTGTTCTCATTTTTGTGTGTCAAATAATAATAGACTTATTGATTTTGCTAATTCAGAATTTCAGCTCTAGTGCAGGTTGAGATTTTGAGGCAAGAGAATTTTTAGGCAAAATAAAGGAAACTATTATTTTATTTTATTTTATATATTAAGCTTCCTTAGAATTTATGTTGATTATTTTTTCTTGTCTTTTGGCTAAAAAATCAAGTTGCTCCAAAAGACTGAGACAACATTTTTAGATTGAGCTCTGTAGAATTTAAAATTGAACATTATTGTGTAAATTTATTGTTTTAGTGTGTGCGGTGCTGATTTTGAGTATTAGCTTATTTTCATTCCATGTACTCTGTAGAAATAAATATATAAAGTATATGTGTAGTGCTGATTTTGAATATTAAGCTTCCTAAGCACTTTCCTTATAGGACAGCATGTGAATTATTCATGTGAAGCTGAAGTACTCAGTTATTCTACTTTTCTAATTTCCTCTAGATAGACTCTAAAGATAGTTCTCCACCCTGAGTTGCTGATTTTCTATTTTTCTTTTTTGTCCCTTATTTTGGTCACATATAAACTAATTAAAGACTTCATACTATTAAAAACTCCATTGTTTTCTTCTTAATGCTTTGGTCTGCAGACGGCAAAAATTGTGTTCCTCTCTTTTCACATTCATCTATACCACCATCACAATCTGTCACTCTTTCGAAGGTACTGACAATTCTGCCTCTTTCTTTTTCCTTTTCTATTTGCAATGATGACTCTGCCTCATTCCCAAAGCTCGTGATGCTTTCTTTGTGTTTTCGTAGGTACTAATGATTATGATTATACGATGGAGTAGAAGATTATGATGAGTTGTTGACTAAATTTGACAAGAAGAAGAAGTGACAGTGTATAATGAACCATACTTGTAAATTGCCAATGAATTGGGATTAAAGATTCTTTTTTATTGTGTGGAAAATTGCAAATCTAATCCCCACAGGTGGCTTCCCTATAATTAATTGTTATTGTAATTAATTCTTTATTTTTCCTGAATCATATTCCTATAAACATTAATCGAATAAAGATTGATTTGAAGTTTAACTTACTTGGCATGAAATTGATTTGAAGATGTAGTATGTAATTTGCTTGGGTTGTAAATAAGATTTTAGCTGACTAAATAAGTTTTTGTCCGTTCTTACTTAATTATATTCTAATTTCATGTATCTAGAAATTTCCTAGGAGAAGAATTGATAACTTAGATTTTAATGAGATTGAACGGCCTGAGCGTTGGCTGGACTTTTCATTGAAGCAAATTAGGCCTAACAAGTAACAAGATATGCAAATTTAGTAGCCGACTCTCATCAACTTTATATTGAGTTCACTGGGCTAATATCACTATGGTAATTAGAAATTATGTTGGTTGATTATCTTTAATTTGTTCATAGTTGCTTATATGTGATAGTAGTTTATCGGGATTTGGTGGTATATATACAGTTAGCTTTGAAGATTTTCACTTAGTAATTTTTGGTATATTGAATGCTTCACTAACAAAGGAATTTTGCAGTGTAATTTTTTTTATTTATTTATTAAATTATTAAGACAGATATGGACTTCAAGATTAAGCTTTTTATAATTGATGGTAAAAGAGTGAAGCTTACTATTTGGGACACAGGTAACTGGTTAGTTATTTGATGAAATTTTTTGTGCAAATGTAGAAAAACAAGGTAGTTAATTAAGAATCTTCATTGTTCTAACTCTCTATGTTGTGTGTGGAAGTTATTGTAATATTAAGTGCTTATTTTTATTGTTATTTTGGCCATTGATGTATCCTAGTATTTTGCTCTATACTGTGTGTGAAAGTTATTATTTCTCACTATCATATGGGTTATAGTGAGTTTGAACTTATTTGGAAAAAAAATGGAAGGAACCACTTTCAATTTTTTTATTGATCTTGTACTTCTAATGAAAAATATTTTCTACTCAGTGGTAGTGCCTATTCTATATTGGTTCAAATAATAGTGATCACAATGCATGAGAACATGTACTAGGTTGATAATTGTGTTAGCATCTCAGTAAACTATCTTCTTCTGTAGGTTTCCTTACAAAAAATAAGAATAAATGGGCATAAGCAACTGGTGGAAAGACGACTGGTAAGACGATGTAGAAAGATATGATGTGTTGAAAGAGAAGAGTCAGAAAGTGAAGTTGATGATGATCCTGAAGCCTTCAAGTGCTAACAAAACATCAGAACTGTGCTATGATCTCTTATTAATTGGAAAGAAAGTTTGGGTCTAATAAACCACTATTTTATGATTTATCTTGTGCTCAATTGAGTGATTTTATCAATTCTTCACCCACTTATACATATGAATTGCATGGTTTTACAATTCCTTCCTTATTTTATGATATATATGAAAATATGTTTCCTATGCCTTAAAAATGTTAAATTTAATTATCCTTTATTATCATTCGATGCCGTGATCTATGTGTTGAGTATTTTCAGGATTTATAGGACAGGAATGTCTTAGAGGACAGAAAGGAAACACGCAAAAATGGAAGGAACACACAAAATGGAATTTTGAAGAATTGGCAGCGACGCGAACGCATGAACGACGCGACCGCGTGCCTTGCGCAAAATGGCATCGACGTGAACGCGTGAACGACGCGGATGCGTGACTAGCGTGAAACACAACTGACGCGGACGCGCAGAAGAGAAAAACTCCAGATGACGCGGACGCATGACGGAACCCACGTGCAGAAAATTGCAGAAGTCGCCCCCAGCGATTTCTGGACCCTTTTTCGGTCCAAATCTAAACCCAGAAAACACATATTAGAGGCTATAAAGTGGGAGAATGCATCCATTCATGAGAGAGGAATTCATACAAATAGGACACAACATTCATTATTCACAATTTTAGGATTATATGTAGTTTTTAGAGAGAGGGGCTCTCTCCTCTCTCTTAGGTATTAGGATTAGGATTATGATTTCTATCATAATTAGGCTACTTCTCTTCATTCCAAGTTCAATGTTCCTTTAATTTATTCTCTACTTTATTTATTCTATTACTTTAATTGTTATTTATCTTTCCAAATCGGCTTATGAACCCTTTCATGTTAGATTTGAATTTATGTTTAAATATAATTTGAGGTATTTCAGATTTATGATTTTTACTTAGCTTTCTATATTCTTGGCTTTGGTTGAGTAATTAGAGACTCTTGAGTTATCAAACACTTTTATTGAGTGATAATTAGAAGTTGCTAATTGACTTGAATTCCACTAACTCTAGTCTTTCTTTAGGAATTGACTAGGACTCGAGGATTCATATTGATTTATCCACTTGACTTACCTTTATAGTTAGAGGTTGACTAAGTGGGGGTAACGAGCAATTCTCATCACAATTGATAAGGATAACTAGGATAGGACTTCTAATTTTTCATACCTTGCCAAGAGTTTTCTTAGCTATTGATTTATTAATTCCTGCAATTTATTTCTCTTGTTCAAACCTTTCAAAAACCCAAAAATACTGTTTTCCATAACTAATAATAAAACACACTTCCCTGCAATTTCTTGAGAAGACGACCCGAAGTTTGAATACTTCGGTTATAAATTTTATTGGGTTTGTTACTTGTGACAACCAAAACTTTTGCACGAAAAAATTTTTCATTGGTTTAGAAACTATACTTACGACGCAATTATATTTGTGAAATTCTTTACCGATAGAAAATTCGATTGTCAGGGTCATAAGGTAAAACTTATTTAGGATGAGTTTGATAATAAGATCCTCGGGAGAATGGTTCTAAGGATGAAAATGGTTCCAAAGATACTCATAGTATTTGCCTTTTTTTTCCTTTTTAAGTACATGTATTTTGTTAAGAGTCGTTTATTTAATTAATTTGCCATATTTTGTTACGTGAATTAAAGAGTTATAATAATATATTTTAACTTGATAATATATATTAAGTAGAATAAGTTGAGGTTGTGTTTCTTTTATTATATTTTTTATTTTATTGTATCAAGTTTTAATGAAATGCTTAAATTACTGTACTGATAGCTAATAAATAGTGACAAAATATACCTAGTAGTATCACAAGAGAAAACAACGGTTTTAAAGAAGAGCCAATGCCTTTAAATTAATGCCTTGTAATATAAGAAGCGGCAGTGCTTCTAATAAAGTGATGCCAGAGTTCAGTCAAATATGCAATATTGCTTAGGGTTGCTATACTAATAGAATAGGCAACGATTTTCACTAAATTGTAAAATTATTAAAAACGACAACGCTTAATAAGTGTTACATTAGAATCTGACCAAAAGCATTGTTTTTGTTTTAGAATAGACAGTTTTTGAAGAGTTGCTTACAACAACATTGCTTTTGAAGCAAAAACCGTTGCTTTGACCTAACACAACGACTGTATCTGTAAGACGTATGAAAATGTTGCTTTAGATCTAAAAATATTGTTATAAATCAAAAATAACTTTTTATTAATCTTTAGATAATATTTTTTAAATGTTGTCTCAGTTTAAAAATGTTGTAGTGAAATTTTTTTATTATTAAACTTGAATCTAATAATATATTTATTAAGAAAAGAAAAATAATCTCATTATATATTATGACTAATCCTAGCTATATTTATTAATATTATTTCACATTTCTGGTACTAAACTAATTCAGACGGTAAGAATTTATAATAAGAGCGTTATTTATATTATCCCTATTAAAATATATTTTTAAAAAGGAAAAATAATAAAATAAAATAGAAACATTCGATAAATTCACATCACAAGATCGTAAAATATAAAAAATTTTAAACTCTAAATTCTATAATTATCATGTCAGCATCCTTATTAACGGTATTAACTTTTAAATATAATTAAAATATATTTAAATCATTAGCAAGAAATTAAAATAAATTAAACGTTATTAAAGTATTTTTAAAAATTTTAAAAATTTTAAAAATAAAAAATATACTTTATCCAAAATTTAATTACTATCTTTTGTGCAATTTTATTTCCTTAATATTCAGTAGTCCTAAAAAACAAAACAAGAATAAAGCTAGCTAATACAAGCAGTTAGAAATTGAAATGATGAAATGGACTTACGGGGTACAGTCAATATCAACTTTTCCAGCATTGATGTTAGCTATCGTAGAGAAAGCTTCTTGAGAGAGATCAAATGTTCCCTGGCAGCCTGGAGAGGGACAAAGATCGACAACCTTGACGGTAACACTGGCGCCGGTGCACGGTTGAGTGACGCCGGCGTTGGTCGCACCTGTGCATGTGATCTTATACATTTGGCCACATGCACCTCCATTGTTGTATATTCCCTCCCTTGCAGCTGCAATCATCGTTCCCTCGTCCTCGTACCCGTAGCATGCGGATGCTGATGATTTTCCAAGTAGCATATCAAAGCACATCATTATCTTCATGTTATATATACATATCCAAAAGAAAAACTTTGGTCTTCTATCTAACGAATTTTTTATTTAAATAAATAAATTAAATGTAATAATTATCGAAATAAATAATTTAAAAAATATTTATTGATTTACATTTTTAAATTATTTTTTGTTAACAAAACGGAATCTTCTCATGCATGATGTTTAAATTCAGACTGTGATATTTTTTAAACGAGATATAATTTAAAAATGTAAATCACTAAATATTTTTTAAATTATTTATTTCGATAATTATTATATTTATTTTATTTATTTAAATAAAAAATCTCCTATCTAACTGGTGTGGCCTTACATAAAAGGTTCAAATTTCAAAAATACAAAAAAATTTAATACGGAGAAAATATATAAAACTAGCTAACTTTTAGTTAGTTAATAATAATTAATTTTTTTTAAATTTATAATTTAAAGTTTAAAATTAAAAAATTATTATTTAAGATCTAAAATTTAAAATAAATAAAATAATTTTTATAAAATTAATTGACATTGACGAAAAAAAAAACTTTCTAACGTTACGACATAGAAAAATTAGATTAATATTTAATATGTAATACATAGGTAAAAATTACTTATTTGAAATGTTTTATTAAATAAGTTAAATTAAGAAAATAATATAAATGTATATTATTCTAAAATTTTTTATTTTGATTAATTTTTTTATTCGTTTAGCTTCTTTATTGAGAAGAAGAGAAATAAATAAAGCTGCACTTGAACTCTTGAAGTAAGCATGAGATAGTTAAGAAACATGGACGTCGTCACGTCGGTTACTTAAGTGGGTTTAAAGGGCACTAACAGGCTTGTTAAGCAGCCTATCTTATCTTGTTAGTACTTACACAAATAATAAGATTATCTTTTACCAACACAAAATTAGAATTTAATTTTAATATAATATTAATAAAAAAAATTTATATGTATATTTAACTACGTATACGTCATCAAAATTAATTATTATTTAAATTGATCATGTGAATAATAATTTAAAAATGAATATATGCGATTGTAAGTGTAAAATTATATTATTAGTGCCACCCGAGCTTGCGCAGCAGAAACATGGCCTTCCAAGGCGAGCTCGCACTCGGAAAGCCAGGCGACCGCCGCGTTAGAGGCCGTCAACTTCTCCTCTGAAGTAGCTAGCTGGGCCTTCAACGTAGTCACCTCCGCCTTCACCCTCTCCATAGACTTAACAGCTCCTTAAAGCTTTCCCTCCAGGTTTCGGGCACTTGTCAAAACGGGCTCTGCCTTCTTCACAATCGCGGCAGCCCGGAGCAGAGTGCGGTACACCCACTTGGCCTGGGAGGCAAGGTCCCCGCCATCGAAAAACTCCTCTATCCCCGGGAGAAGCTGAGCGTCGATGAAGTAGCTGACATCAAAATTCTTCTCCATGACAGTAAGCACTCCCTCCGGGAAAGAGGTCGGTTTCCTCTTTCTGGGGTTGTCGACAATGGCGACTTCTGGACCTCCTCCCTCCCCCGAGGCCTCTTCTGCTGGGGAACCGGATTGGAGATGGTCCCAGCGACTTCCCCCTGAGGAGGGCAGGACTGAACCTCAGGACCAAGTGCAGCCGCGGGATCTACGGGAGGAGTGGTGGAGCTTTCCTCATAATCCCCAAGGAGGAACTTGGATAGTAGGTTGTCAAGACCAACTTGGTCGGCAGCCATGGATACTGCAGAATAAAAAACAAAACAAAAACCAGTTAAAATCATGACAAAACAAAGATGAACAAGAAAAGAAGGGGGTTAACGACCACCCGGTAACTCACAAATGTAGGCTTTGCCCATTTCAGGATCCCCCATCAAGAGGTGGGGATTGACGTGGTTTTTCCCGAACACGGCCAACAACACGTCGGCAATATTTTTGTTTTTTGGGGACAACTCTTTGTACGTCACCTTCGTGAATGCGTTAGCCCTCGCCCCAAAATCCCAGTAGGTCGGGATGCGGCGTTCCCCCTCCAGAGTCAGCCAGAAGGGGTGCCGACCTGTGGAGGGGCGAACCTTGAAATATTTATCTTTGAAACCATGGTAGTAGTCCTCGAATAGGCCAAAGATCCTCCGACCTTGGGCTAACCAAAATGACATGAAACCCTTCTTGGCTCTTCCCTCTTTGGAAGGATTTGTCAAAACAAAAAGAAACAAGAACACCTCCACGGAGGCCGGTAACTCTAGAAACTCGCAAACCATCTTGAAACAACGGATAGAGGCCCAGCTGTTTGGATGCATTTGAGATGGCACCACGTCACAACGGTTTAGCAGCGCCATTTGAAGGGGGAGACGAGAATGCGAATTTCCAAATTAGTGAACATCGCTTTGTACATCCAGATCCAATCAGCAATCCGGGCGGTGTGCAGGTTCAGATGGCATATCCGTTTCTGGTCATTAGGAACAAACACCTCATAGTTTGCCTCCTCGGGACCTCCCCTGCAGAGGTAATCCGCTTCACAGAACTCCATGAGTTCCTCTAAGGTCATCTGTGAGGGGGTGTCCTTCACGTCCGAGGACACCCAGACGTACCGATCTACAGGCGCTCGCGCGACAGGAACCCTCGCGACGCGGCGTTGAGCCATACCTATAGTGGGAGCACCACTCAAAATCAGTCTATGAGGTCGGGAAATTAGGACTAACACTAGAAACTATAGTTTGCCTATCCATAGTTAAATGAAGACTAAATCTACAGTCAAATGAAGGCTAAAACCCTAAAAACCAGAAACCTAACATGGTAATCCCCTAATATCTACCTAGCATTGGTCCAACTCAAGCATGCAATCCAACAAAATACACATTAAGTGCATGAAACCAAGCCAAGGAAAAGCAGCATAAACTCAAGATAAAATGTGGAAACAGGGAAAAAGAAGGTACTCACCGGAATAATAAAGATGATCAAAAGGGGCTGATGAATCCCAAAAGAATTTGGATGAAGTGAGCATTCACAGTGAAAAACCTCAGAGAGCATAGAAGGGAAATGAGGGGTGTGTGATTGTAATTTGAGAAAATGAAACGTAAAAGATGAAGGGAAAGGGAAACTGAGTAGTAACTGACGCCTAGAAGCGCGAAAGACAGTGGCAAGATGGACATTTTGCACAGGGTTCAAATCAGCCATTAAGAGCATTAAATGCTCGGTGCAAAGAACGAGGCGACAAAAGGCGTTCCCTTGAAGCAACGAGACCCACTCGCGCGTAGGGGGCACATCCCTACCACGAGTGGCAGCGAGCCGACCAAGCAACGATGCAACCAAAGGCGACTGAGAATGCGCCAACTACAGTGCTCGCAATCCTAGTTGGTGCGTTGGGGGCACTATTCCAGCCCGGCCCAGCTGACGTGTCGCCCCGGTCCGGGCGGCCGACACGGCGAGAACATGAGACCCAAACCAAGGGGAACACCCGAATATTCCCTCTCCTCCAGCAAGGCACATGACAGCTAGGGAGGAAAACTTTCTGGAAGGCAGGTCTGACCCTATGGGGCCCGCCGTAGGAGTAGAGTATATAAGGGGAGGGTCCTACCCTCCCCCACGGTACGTCACTATCCACTTACCTTTACTGCTATCTGTACGGGTTCTAACTTGGGCGTCAGAGTCCTTTTTGCAGGTGGCTCCCTCCTTACACCACAACAGCTCGGGAGATTGCAAGGCTCTGGCTCTTTACCCTTCGATACCAACCCGAGAGATCCACTCGTTTACCAACAGCCAGATCTAGATTTCTCCCATCTTGCTACCCGACCCATTTGGCAACTGAACCACCGAACAAATACAAATTAATTTTGTTAGATAATAATGGTCTTCTGGTCTTTTATATTTATATATATATGGCCAAACAAAATTATAAGAAGCGTCATGTTTATCGCCCTTGCTATTTCAACTCTTTTTTTTGCTTTTTTTCTTTATGTTGATTTTTTTATGTATAAATATACTCAAAATGAGAAGGCATGTATGACTATTTCACTGATTATTTGTTTGACAAATTGTAGTCCAAAAATGTCCCAATTTAGACATTCTACTACTGCTGATGAAAGCTGGACTTGTAGTAACTGGGTGAACCTTTTCAGATTGTGATTGAGCTTTGCTAAAGTCCCCAGTTAGAGGTGTCCAGAGCTCTTAAGCACACTCTTTTTGCTTTGGATCACGACTTTAACCACTCAGTCTCAAGCTTTTCACTTGGACCTGTATGCCACAAGCACATGGTTAGAGACAGCTTGATTTAGCCGCTTAGGCCTGGATTTTATTTCTTGGGCCCTCCTATCCATTGATGCTCAAAGCCTTGGATCCTTTTTACCCTTGCCTTTTAGTTTTAAGGGCTATTGGCTTTTTTTGCTTGCTTTTTCTTTTTCTTTCTCTTTTTTTCGCAAGCTTTGTTCTTCACTACTTTTTCTTGCTTCAAGAATCAGTTTTATGATTTTTCAGATTATCAATAACATTTCTCTTTTTCATCATTCTTTCAAGAGCCAACAATTTTAACATTCATAAACAACAAGATCAAAAATATGTACTGTTCAAGCATTCATTCAGAAAATAAAAGTATTGTCACCACATCAATATAATTAAACTAAATTCAAGGATGGATTCGAAACTCATGTACTTCTTGTTCTTTTGTATTAAAAACATTTTTCATTTAAGAGAGGAGAAGGATTCATGGAATTATTCATAGCCTTAAGACATAGACACTAGACACTAATGATAATGTAATAAAGACACAAACATAGACAAACATGAAGTTCAAAGACCAAAAAATAGAGAGATAAGAACAAGGAAGTTAAGGAATGAGTCCACCTTAGTGATGGTGGCACCTCTCCATGAAGAACCAATGGTGCTCTTTGAGCTCCTCTATGTCTCTTCCTTGCCTTTGTTGCTACATCCCTAGTGATTTTGGTGCTCCTATATATCCTTAGTTTCTCTCAATAATTGTGTGGAGGAAAATGTAGCCCCTGAGGTATCTCAGGGATTTCTTAATGAGGGAATTCCTCATGCTCTTATTGAGGTCCATGAGTGGGCTCTCTTGATGTGTAGTCAAATGCTCTACTACTGAGCTATGGACCCTTGAGATAAATCTCTCCATCTCTCATGACTCAGAGGTGGAAGCAATTGCCTTTCCTTTTCTCTTTCTAGAGGTTTCTCCGGCCTTAGGTGCCATAAGTGGTTATGGAAAAGCAAAAAAGCTATGGTTTTACCACACCAAACTTAGAATGTTGCTCGCCTTCGAGCAAAAGAAGAGAGAATAGAAGAAGAAGAAGAAGAAGAAGAAGAAGAAGAAGAAGAAGAAGAAGAAGAAGAAGAAGAAGAAGAAGAAGAAGAAGAAGAAGAAGAAGAAGAAGAAGAAGATATAGAGGAGAAGGAGAGAGATGTGTATTCGGCCAAGGGGGAGAAGAGAGAGTGGTGTTGTGTGAAAATGAAGAAGAATGGAGGGGTTTATATAGTGGAGGGAGAGGGGTTTGGTTCGGCCATCTAGGGTGGGTTTGGGTGGGAAAGAGATTTTGAATTTGAAGGTAGGTGGGGTTTATGGGGAAGAGTGGATGGATGTGAGTGGTGAAGAGAGAAGGTGAGTTGAGGTAGGTGGGGATCCTGTGGGGTCCACAGATCCTGAGGTGTCAAGGATTTATCATTCCTGCAATAATTAGGCGGGTAAAACGCCCTCTGCCTGCAATCCTGGCGTTTAACGCCAGGTTGATACTTGTTTCTGGCGTTAAACGCCAACTCAAAGCTTGTTTTGGGCGTTCAACACCAATCTGCACCATGTTTCTGGCGTTGAACGCCAATTCCATGCTTGTTTCTGGCGTTTAACGCCAGCTCTCCTCAGGGTGTAATCCTGGCATTTAAACGCTAGACTGCTGCTTGTTTCTGGCGTTGAACGCCAGATTCATGCTCTGTTCTGGTGTTGAATGCCAGCCAGATGCTCCTTACTAGCGTTTAAACACCAGTAAGCTCTTCCTCCAGGGTGTGCTGTTTCCTTTGCTATTTTTTATTCTGTTTTTGATTCTAGTATTTTTTTTGTGACTCCACATGATCATGAACCTAATAAAACATAAAAGAACAATAAAAATATAGATAAATAAAAATTGGGTTGCCTCCCAATAAGCGCTTCTTTAATGTCAATAGCTTGACAGTGAGCTCTCATGGAGCTTCACAGATTTTCAGAGTATTGTTAGGACCTCCCAACACCAAACTTAGAGTTTGAATGTGGGGGTTCAACACCAAACTTAGAGTTTGGTTGTGGCCTCCAAATACCAAACTTAGAGTTTGATTGTGGGGGTTTTGTTTGACTCTGTATTGAGAGAAGCTTATCGTGCGTCTTTTCTATGTTTACAGAAGGATAGCCTTGGGCCTTAAACACAAGGTAGTCCCCATTCAATTGAAGGACTAATTCTCCTCTGTTAACATCAATCACAGCTCCTGTTGTGGCTAGGAAAGGTCTTCCAAGGATGATACATTCATCCTTCTCCTTCCTAGTGTCTAAGATTATGAAATCAGCAGGGATGTAAAGTCCTTTAACCTTCACTAACACGTCCTCTACCATTCCATAAGCTTGTCTTATTGACTTGTCTGCCATTTTTAATGATAATGTGGCAGCCTGTACCTCAAAGATCCCTAGTTTCTCCATTACAGAGAGTGGCATAAGATTTATACCTGACCCCAGGTCACACAGAGCCTTCTTAAAAGTCATGGTGCCTATGGTACAGGGTATTAAGAATTTACCAGGATCTTGTTTCTTTTGAGGTAAAGTTTGCTGAATCCATGTATCTAGTTCACTAATGAGCAAGGGAGGTGCATCTTCCCAAGTCTCATTACCAAACAACTTGGCATTCAGCTTCATGATAGCTCCTAGATATTGAGCAACTTGCTCTCCAGTTACATCTTCATCCTCTTCAAAGGAAGAATAGTTTTCAGAGATCATGAATGGCAGAAGGAAGTTTAGTGGAATCTCTATGGTCTCTATGTGAGCCTCAGATTCCTCTAGGTCCTCAATAAAGAACTTCTTCTTGTCTGGGAGACATCCCATGAGGTCTTTCTCATTGGGATTCACGTCCTCCCCTTCCTCTCTAGGTTCGGCCATTTTGATTATGTCAATAGCCTTGCACTCTCTTTTTGGATTCTCTTCAGTATTGCTTGGGAGAGTACTAGGAGGAGTTTCAGTGATTTTCTTACTCAGCTGGCCCACTTGTCCTCCAAATTTCTGATGGATGACCTTGTTTCATTCATGAAACATAAAGTGTCCTTAGACAGATTAGAGACTATATTTGCTAAGCTAGAGGAGCTCTGCTCAGAATGCTCTGTCTGTTACTGAGAAGATGATGGAAAAGGCTTGTTATTACTGAGCCTATTTCTTCCACCATTATTAAAGCCTTATTGGGGCTTTTGTTGATCCTTCCATGAGAAGTTTGGATGATTTCTCCAGGAAGAATTATAGGTGTTCCCATAGGGTTCACCCATGTAATTCACCTCTACCATTGCAGGGTTCTCAGGATCATAAGCTTCTTCTTTAGAAGATGCCTCTTTAGTACTGTTGGATGCATTTTACCATCCATTCAGACTTTGAGAAATCATGTTGACTTGCTGAGTCAACATTTTGTTCTGAGCCAATATGGCATTCAGAGCATCAATTTCAAGAACTCCCTTCCTCTGAGGCGTCCCATTACTCACAGAATTCCTCTCAGAAGTGTACATGAATTGGTTATTCGCAACCATGTCAATAAGTTCTTGAGCTTCTGCAGGCGTTTTCTTTAGGTGAATGGATCCACCTGCAGAATGGTCCAGTGACATCTTAAAGAACTCAGATAGACCATAATAGAATATATCCAAAATGGTCCACTCTGAAAGCATATCAGAAGGACACCTTTTGGTCATCTGCTTGTATCTTTTCCAAGCTTCATAGAGGGATTCACCATCTTTTTGTTTAAAGGTCTGAACATCCACTCTAAGCTTGCTTAGCTTTTGAGGAGGAAAGAACTTAGCCAAGAAGGCCGTGACCAGCTTATCCCAAGAGTCCATGCTATCTTTAGGTTGTGAGTCCAACCATGTTCTAGCTCTGTCTCTTACAGTAAAAGGGAAAAGTATGAGCCTGTAGACTTCAGGATCTACTCCATTAGTCTTAACAGTCTCACAGATTTGCAAGAACTCAGTTAAAAACTGATAGGGATCTTCTGATGAAAGTCCATGAAACTTGCAGTTCTGTTGCATTAGAGCAACTAGTTGAGGCTTCAGCTCAAAATTGTTTACTCCAATGGCAGGGATTGAGATGCTTCTTCCATTAAACTTGGAAGTAGGTGTAGTATAATCACCAAGCATCCTCCTTGCATTATTATTTTCGGCTGCCATCTCCTCTTCCTTTTCGAAAATTTCTGTAAGGTTGTCTCTGGATTGTTGTAATTTAGCTTCTCTTAGTTTCCTTTTCAAAGTCCTTTTAGGTTCAGGATCTGCTTCAACAAGAATGTCCTTGTCCTTGCTCATGCTCATATGAAAAAGAAGGGAACAGAAAATAATAATAGGGATCCTCTTTACCACAGTAGAGAGATTCCTTTATGTTAGTAGAAGAAGAAAAGAATAGATGAAGAAAAAGAGGAAAATTCAAACTCAGAGAGGAAGAGGGGGTTCGAATTTTAAGATGAAGAGAAGTGTTAGTAAATGAATAAATAAATAGAAAGAGATTAGAGAGAAGAGTTTTCGAAAATTAACTAAAATAAAAGAAAAATATTAAAGTTAAAATTCAAAAATTAAGAAAAGGAATAAAATAAAAATTAAAATTTGAAATAATTAGTTAATTAAAAAGAATTTTGAAAAAGAGTGAGGAATTTTCGAAAATTAGAAAGAGAAAAGTAGTTAGGTGGTTTTGAAAAAGATAAGAAACAAACAAAAAGTCAATTAGTAAGTTGAAAAAGATTTGAAAATTAATTTTAAAAAGATAAGAAGTTAGAAAAGATTTTGAAATTGATTTTGAAAAGGCTATGATTTAAAAAGATATGATTGAAAAACATTTGATTTTTAAAATTAAAATTGATTACTTGACTAACAAGAAACTAAAAGATATGATTCTAGAATTTAAAGATTGAACATTTCTTAACAATAAAGTAACAAACTTCAAATTTTTGAATCAATCATATTAATTGTTAGTAAAGTTTTCGAAAATTATGAAATAAAGATAAGAAAAAGATTTTGAAAAATATTTTTAAATTTTCGAAAGTCATAAAAGAAAAATGAAAAAGATTTGATTTTTGAAAAGGTTTTAAAAAGATAGGATTTTAAAAATTGAAAATTTGACTTGACTTATATGAAATATCTAAGTTTTAAAAATTTTGACTAAGTCAACTCAAATTTTCGAAATTTATGAGAAAAAAAGGAAAAGATATTTTTTTATTTTTGAATTTTTAATGAGGAGAGAGAAAAATAATAAAAATGACTCACAACATGAAAATTATGAATTAAAACACATGATGCATGCAAGAACACTATGAATATCAAGATGAACACTGATGAGCGGATAATTTATACGCTTTTTGGCATTGTTTTTAGATAGTTTTTAGTATAATCTAGCTATTTTAGGATGTTTTCATTAGTTTTTATGCTTAATTTACATTTTTGGACTTTACTATGAGTTTGTGTGTTTTTCTATGATTTCAGGTAATTTCTGGCTGAAATTGAGGGACCTGAGTAAAACTCTGATAAAAGGCTGACAAAGGACTGCTGATGCTGTTAGATTCTGACCTCCCTGCACTCGAAATGGATTTTCTAGAGCTACAAAAATTCAAATGACAAGATCTCAACGGCGTTGAAAAGTAGACATCCAGAGCTTTCCAGCAATATATAATAGTCTATACTTTATTTGTGATTAGACGACGTAAACTGGCGCTCATTGCCAGTTCCATGCTGCATTCTGGGGTCAAATGCCAGAAACACGTCACAAACCAGAGTTGAACGCCAAAAACACGTTACAACTTGGCGTTCAACTCCAAAAGAAGCCTCAGCTCGTGTAAATTTCAAGCTCAGCCCAAGCACACACCAAGTAGGTCCCGGAAGTAGATTTCTGCATCAATTACTTACTTCTGTAAACCCTAGTAGCTAGTCTAGTATAAATAAGACTTTTTACTATTGTATTCGGTGTCTTTGACCATTCGGTCTTTTGACCATAGGTCTTTCTCCCTATTTTCGAATTCATATCATATTTTGGAGGCTGGCCATTCGGCCATGCCTGGACCTTCACTTATGTATTTTTAACGGTGGAGCCTCTACACACCATAGATTAAGGGTGTGGAGCTCTGCTGTACCTCAAGTTTTGATGCATTTACTACTATTTTCTATTCAATTCGATTTATTTCTGTTCTAAGATACCATTCGTACTTCAACCTGATGGATGTGATGATCCGTGACATTCATCATCATCCGTCCCTATGAACGCGTGCCTGACAACCACTTCCGTTCTGCAAGCGAAAGCTAGAGTGTGTATCTCTTGGATTCCTGATGCACGACACATGGTTGCCCTCGCCTGACAACCGAGCCTTCCATTCCGTGAGATCAGAGTCTTCGTGGTATAAGCTAGAATTGATGGTGGCATTCATGAGAATTCGGAAAGTCTAAACCTTGTCTGTGGTATTCCGAGTAGGATTCCGGGATTGAATGACTGTGACGAGCTTCAAACTCGCGATTGTTGATGACAAACGCAAAAGAATCAAGGGATTCTATTCCAACATGACCGAGAACCGACAGATGATTAGCCGTGCCATGACAGAGCATTTGGACCTTTTTCATTGAGAGGATGGGATGTAGCCATTGACAACGGTGATGCCCTACATACAGCTTGCCATGGAAAGGAGTAAGAAGGATTGGATGAAGGCAGTAGGAAAGCAGAGATTCAGAAGGAGCACAGCATCTTCATACGCCTATCTGAAATTCCCATCGATGATCTACATAAGTATTTCTATCTTTATTTTCAGTTTTTTATTATTATTATTCGAAAACTCCATAACCATTTATTATCCACCTGACTGAGATTTACAAGATGACCATAGCTCGCTTCATATCAACAATCTCTGTGGGATCGACCCTGACTCACATAAGGTTTATTACTTAGACGACCCAGTACACTTGCTGGTTAGTTGAGCGAAGTTGTGAAATTATGTTTAGACCATGGTATTGAGCACCAAGTTTTTGGGGCCATTACCTGGGAATCAATTTCGAACAACAATTTAAGTATGAATCACAATTTCGTCCACCAAGTTTTTGACGCCGTTGCCGGGGATTGTTGAATTCGGACAACTGACGGTTCATCTTGTTGCTCAGATTAGGTAATTTTCTTTTTGTTTTATTTTCAAAAAATTTTTCAAAAAAAAAGTATTTCTCATCTGTTTTCGAAAATTATTCTAAATTTTTAAGAATGAATTCTAGTGTTTCATGAAGCATGTTGAAGCCTGGCTGGCTGTAAAGCCATATCCAAATTCTTTTGGATTGAGGCTTCCAACCACCAGCATAGAGGCAAGTTAATTGAAATATCAGCTGTTGTATGACTGATTTATATCCTAAAGCTGGCTGGCTATTAAGCCATGTCCAACCCTTGGATTGGAGCTTTAGGCTAATAGTGAAAGATTCCTGGAATTCTTCTTAAAAATTTTGAATTTCTTATTTTCCTTTTCCTATATGTTTTTCGAAAAATATAAAATAAAATCCAAAAAAATAATAAAATTATAAAAATCAAAAATATTTTTGTGTTTTTTATTTGAGTCCTGAGTCAATTTATAAGTTTGGTGTCAATTGCATATTCATATTGTTCTTGCATTTTTCGAAAATTCATGCATTCATACTGTTCTTCATGATCTTCAAGTTGTTCTTGGTAAGTCTTCTTGTTTCATCTTTAAATTTTCTTGTTTCGTGTTGTATGATGTTTTTCATGTGCATTTTTGCATTCATAGTGTCTAAGCAGTAAAGATTTCTAAGTTTGGTATCTTGCATGTTTTCTTTTCATCAAAGATTTTTCAAAAATATGTTCTTAATGTTCATCATGATCTTCAAAGTGTTCTTGGTGTTCATCTTGACATTCATAGTGTTCTTGCATGCATCATGTGTTTTGATTCATAATTTTCATGTTGTGAGTCATTTTTTTTATGTTTTTCTCTCTCATAATTAAAAAATTCAAAAATAAAAAAAATATCTTTTCCTTTTTTCTCTCAAAATTTCGAAAATTTGGGTTGACTTAGTCAAAAAAAATTTAAAATTAGTTGTTTCTTGTAAGTCAAGTCAAACTTTCAATTTTAAAAAGCTTATCTTTTCAAAATCTTTTTCAACTTTCAAATCTTTTTCATTTTTCTTTTATGATTTTCGAAAATTTCAAAAATTATTTTCAAAATCTTTTCTTAATTTTACTTCAAAAATTTTTGAAACTTAACTAACAAATAATGTGATTGGTTCAAAAATTTGAAGTTTGTTACTTTCTTGTTAAGAAAGGTTCAATCTTTAAATTCTAGAATCATATTTTTTAGTTTCTTGTTAGTCAAGTAATTAATTTTAATTTTAAAAAAATTTAATCTTTTCCAACCATATCCTTTTAATCATATCTTTTTATCATATCTTTTTCAAAATTTGATCTTTTTCAAAAATTTGATTTCAAAATATCTTCTTATCTTATATTTTCAAATTTGACTTTCAAATCTTTTTCAACTAACTATTTGACTTTTTGTTTATTTCTTATCTTTTTCAAAACCACCTAACAACTTTTCTCTCTCTAATTTTCGAAAATACTTCCCTCTTTTTCAAAAATTCTTTTTAATTAACTAATTATTTTAAATTTTAATTTTAATTTTATTTCTTATCTTAATTTTCGAAAATCATTAACTCCTTTTCAAAATTGTTTTCGAAAACTTCTCTCTCATCTTATTCTATTTATTCATTCATTTACTAACACTTCTCTTCATCTCAAATCACTGCCCTTATCCTCACCCTTGTGTTTGGATTCTCCTTTCTTTATCCCCTTTCTTCTTCTACTAATAATAAGGAACCTCTTTACTGTGACATAGAGGATTTCTCTTCTTTTTCTGTTCTCTTCTCTTTCATATGAGCAGGAACAAGGAAAAAGGCATTCTTGTTGAAGCTGATCCAGAACCTGAAAGGACTCTGAAGAGGAAACTAAGAGAAGCTAAATTACAACAATCCAGAGACAACCTTGCTGAAATTTTCAAACAAGAAAAGGAGATGGCAGCCAAACCCAACAACAATAATGCAAGAAGGATGCTTGGT
This sequence comes from Arachis hypogaea, assembly GCF_003086295.3. Taxonomy (NCBI): domain Eukaryota; kingdom Viridiplantae; phylum Streptophyta; class Magnoliopsida; order Fabales; family Fabaceae; genus Arachis; species Arachis hypogaea. Next base: position 73,618,287 of record NC_092039.1, on the reverse strand, counting down.
GATTATATTGCACCTACGTCCAAGTTTGATGGAAGAAGCATCTCAATTCCTGCCATTAGAGCAAACAATTTTGAGCTGAAACCTCAATTAGTTGCTCTAATGCAACAGAACTGCAAGTTTCATGGACTTCCATCAGAAGATCCCTATCAGTTCTTAACTGAGTTCTTGCAGATCTATGAGACTGTTAAGACTAATGGAGTAGATCCTGAAGTCTACAGGCTCATGCTTTTCCCTTTTGCTGTAAGAGACAGAGCTAGAACATGATTGGACTCTCAACCTAAAGATAGCCTGGATTCCTGGGATAAGCTGGTCACGGCCTTCTTGGCTAAGTTCTTTCCTCCTCAAAAGCTGAGCAAGCTTAGAGTGGATGTTCAGACCTTCAAACAAAAAGATGGTGAATCCCTCTATGAAGCTTGGGAAAGATACAAGCAGATAACCAAAAGATGTCCTTCTGACATGTTTTCAGAATGGACCATGATAGATATATTCTATTATGGTCTATCTGAGTTCTCTAAGATGTCACTGGACCATTCTGCAGGTGGATCCATTCACCTAAAGAAAATGCCTACAGAGGCTCAAGAACTTATTAATATGGTTGCAAATAACTAGTTCATGTACACTTCTGAGAGGAATTCCGTGAATAATGGGATGCCTCAAAGGAAGGGAGTTCTTGAAATTGATGCTCTGAATGCCATATTGGCTCAAAACAAAATGTTGACTCAGCAAGTCAACATGATTTCTCAAAGTCTGAGTGGATGGCAAAATGCATCCAACAGTACTAAAGAGGCATCTTCTGAAGAAGAAGCTTATGATCCTGAGAATCCTGCAATGGCAGAGGTAAATTACATGGGTGAACCTTATGGAAACACCTATAATTCATCATGGAGAAATCATCCAAATTTCTCATGGAAGGATCAACAAAATCCCCAACAAGGCTTTAATAATGGTGGAAGAAATAGGCTCAGCAATATCAAGCCTTATCCATCATCTTCTCAGCAACAGACAGAAAATTCTGAACAGAGCACCTCTAACTTAGCAAACTTAGTCTCTGATCTGTCTAAGGCCACTTTAAGTTTCATGAGTGAGACAAGGTCCTCCATCAGAAATTTGGAGGCACAAGTAGGCTAGCTGAGTAAAAAAGTAACTAAAACTCCTCCTAGTACTCTCCCAAGTAATACTGAAGAGAATCCAAAAAGAGAGTGCAAGGTCATTGACATAATCAAAATGGCCGAACCTAGGGAGGAAGGAGAGGACGTGAATCCCAATTAAGAAGACCTCATGGGACGTCTCTCAAGCAAGAAGGAGTTCCCTATTGAGGACCCAAAGGAATTTGAGGCTCATATAGAGACCATAGAGATTCCACTAAACCTCATTTTGCCATTCATGAGCTCTGAAGACTATTCTTCCTCTGAAGAGGATGAAGATGTAACTGGAGAGCAAGTTGCTCAATATCTAGGAGCTATCATGAAGCTAAATGCCAAGTTGTTTGGTAATGAGACTTGGGACGGTGAACCTCCCTTGCTTATTGGTGAACTAGATACATGGGTTCAGCAAACTTTACCTCAAAAGAAACAAGATCCTGGTAAATTCATAATACCCTGCACCATAGGCACCATGATCTTTGAAAGAGCTCTGTGTGACCTAGGGTCAGGCATAAATCTTATGCCACTCTCTGTAATGGAGAAGCTGAGAATTATTGAGGTACAGCCTGCCATATTCTCATTACAAATGGCAAACAAGTCAGTAAGACAAGTTTATGGATTAGTAAAAGACGTATTGGTAAAGGTTGAAGGCCTTTACATCCCTGCTGATTTCATAATCTTAGACACTAGGAAGGAGGAGGATGAATGCATCATCCTTGGAAGATCTTTCCTAGCCACAGCAGGAGCTGTGATAGATGTTAACAGAGGAGAATTAGTCATTCAATTGAATGGGGACTACCTTGTGTTTAAGGCTCAAAGATCTTCTTCTTTAACAATGGAGAGGAAGCATGAAAAGCTTCTCTCAGTACAGAGTCAAATAAAGCCGCCACAATCAAACTCTAAGTTTGGTGTTGGGAGTCTACAACATTGACCTGATCACCTATGAGGCTCCATGAGAGCCCACTGTCAAGCTAGTGACATTAAAAAAGCGCTTATTGGGAGGCAATCCAATTTTTATTTATCTAATTTTATTTTTTCTTTTATTGTTCTTTAATGCTTTATTAGGTTCATGATCATGTGGAGTCACGAAAAAAATACTAAAATTAAAAATAGAATCAAAAATTGCAGAAGAAAAATCACACCCTGGAGGAAGGACTTACTGGCGTTCAAACGCGAGTAAGGAGCATCTGGCTGGCGTTCAACGCCAGAACAGAGCATGGATCTGGCGTTGAACGCCAGAAAGAAGCAGCATCCTGGCGTTTGAACGCCAGGAATATACCCTGAGGAGAGCTGGCGCTGAACGCCAGAAACAAGCATAGAACTGGCGTTCAACGCCAGAAACATGCTGCAGTTGGGCGTTGAATGCCCAACATAAGCATCACTTCGGCGATTAAATGCCAGAATTGTATGCAAAGGCATTTTACATGCTTAATTGGTGCAGGGATGTAAATCATTGATACCTCAGGATCTGTGGACCCCACAGGATCCCACCTACCTCAACTCACCCTCTCTCCTCTTCTTCACATTCATCCTCTTTTCCCCATAAACACTCTTCCCCAAAAATCCTTCACCAATCACCTCAATCTCTCTTTCCAATTACCCCCCTTCACCACTCACATCCTCCCACTCTTCTCCATAAACCCCACCTACCTTCAAAATTCAAAATCACTTTCCCACCCAACCCATTCTTCTTCATTTTCACACAACACAACCCTCTCTTCTCCTCCTTGGCCAAAACACAACCTTCTCTCCCTCTCCTCCATATCTTCTTTTTCTTCATCTATTCTTTCTTCTCTTGCTCGAGGGCGAGCAATATTCTAAGTTTGGTGTGGTAAAAGCATAGCTTTTTTATTTTTCCATAACCATTGATGGCACCTAAGGCCAGAGAAACCTAAAAAAAAAAGATAGAAAAGGGAAGACAAAAAATTTTTCCATCTCAAGGGTCCATAGCTCATTAGAAGAGCATTTGACTGCACATCACGAGAGCATGAGGAATTCCCTCATCAAGAAATCCCTGAGATACCTCAGGGGATACATTCTCCTCCACACAATTATTGGGAGCAACTAAGGATATGAGCACCAAAATCACTAGGGATCAAGCAACAGAGGCAAGGAAGAGACATAGAGAAGCTCAAGAGCACCTTTGGTTCTTTAAGAGGAAGATGTCACCCACACTAAGGTGGACTCATTCCTTAATCTCCTTGTCTATTTATTTGCTATTTTTTTATTTTTATGCTTAATGTTTATTTATGTTAGTTTATTTCCTACATGATCATTAGCATTTAGTAGCTATGTCTTAAGGCTATGAATAAATCCATAAATCCTTCATCTCTATTAAATGAAAAATGTTTTAATACAAAAAGAACAAGAAGTACATGAGTTTCGAATTTATCCTTGAATTTAGTTTAATTATATTGATGTGGTGACAATACTTTTTGTTTTCTGAATGAATGCTTGAACAGTGCATATTTTTTATCTTGTTGTTTATGAATGTTAAAATTGTTGGCTCTTGAAAGAATGATGAACAAAGAGAAATGCTATTGATAATATGATAAATCATGAAATTGTTTCTTGAAGCAAGAAAAAGCAGTGAAAAAGCAAAAGCTTGCGAAAAAAAATTTGGAAAAAAAATAAATTGAAAGAAAAAGAAAAAGCAAGCAGAAAAAGCTAATAGCCCTTAAAACCAAAAGGCAAGGGTAAAAAGGATCCAAGGCTTTGAGCATCAATGGATAGGAGGGCCCAAGGAAATAAAATCCAGGCCTAAGCGGCTAAATCAAGCTGTCCCTAACCATGTGCTTGTGGCATGCAGGTCCAAGTGAAAAAGCTTGAGACTGAGTGGTTAAAGTCGTGATCCAAAGCAAAAAGAGTGTGCTTAAGAACCATGGACACCTCTAACTGGGGACTTTAGCAAAGCTGAGTCACAATCTGAAAAGGTTCACCCAGCTATGTGTCTGTGGCATTTATGTATCTGGTGGTAATACTGGAAAACAAAGTGCTTAGGGCCACGGCCAAGAGTCATAAAAGTAGCTGTGTTCAAGAATCAACAAACTTAACTAGGAGAATCAATAACACTATCTGAAATTCTAAGTTCCTATAGATGGCAATCGTTCTAAACTTCAAAGGAGAAAGTGAGATGCCAAAACTATTTAGAAGCAAAAAGCTACAAGTCCCGCTCATCTAATTAGAATTAATATTCATTGATATTTTGGGATTTATAGTATATTCTCTTCTTTTTATCCTAATTTATTTTCAGTTGCTTGGGGACAAGCAACAATTTAAGTTTGGTGTTGTGATGAGCGGATAATTTATACGCTTTTTGGCATTGTTTTTAGATAGTTTTTAGTATAATCTAGCTATTTTAGGGATGTTTTCATTAGTTTTTATGCTAAATTCACATTTCTGGACTTTACTATGAGTTTGTGTGTTTTTCTATGATTTCAGGTAATTTCTGGCTGAAATTGAGGGAACTGAGCAAAGCTCTGATAAAAGGTTGACAAAGGACTGCTAATGCTGTTAAATTCTGACGTCCCTGCAATCGAAATGGATTTTCTGGAGCTACAAAACTTTAAATGGCGCGCTCTCAATGGCGTTGGAAAGTAGACATCCAAAGCTTTCCGGCAATATATAATAGTTGATACTTTATTCGAGATTAGACGACGTAAACTGGCTCTCAACGCCAGTTCCATGCTGCATTCTGGAGTCAAACGCCAGAAACACGTCACAAACCAGAGTTGAACGCCAAAAACACGTTACAACTTGGTGTTCAACTCCAAAAGAAGCCTCAGCTCGTGTGAAGTTCAAGCTCAGCCCAAGCACACACCAAGTAGGTCCCGGAAGTGGATTTCTGCATCAATTACTTACTTCTGTAAACCCTAGTAGCTAGTCTAGTATAAATAGGACTTTTACTATCGTATTCGGTGTCTTTGACCATTCGGTCTTTTGACCATAGGTCCTTCTCCCTATTTTTGAATTTATATCATATTTTGGGGGCTGGCCATTCGGCCATGCCTGGACCTTCACTTATGTATTTTCAACGGTGGAGTCTCTACACACCATAGAGTAAGGGTGTGGAGCTCTGCTGTACCTCAAGTTTTAATGCAATTACTACTATTTTCTATTCAATTCGATTTATTCCTGTTCTAAGATACCATTCGTACTTCAACCTGATAGATGTGATGATCCGTGACACTCATCATCATTCGTCCCTATGAACGCGTGCCTGACAACCACTTCCGTTCTATAACGAAAGCTAGAGTGTGTATCTCTTGGATTCCTGATGCACAACGCATGGTTGCCCTCGCCTGACAACCGAGTCTTCCATTCTGTGAGATCAGAGTCTTTGTGGTATAAGCTAGAATTGATGGCGGTATTCATGAGAATTCGGAAAGTCTAAACCTTGTCTGTGGTATTCCGAGTAGGATTCCAGGATTGAATGACTGTGACGAGCTTCAAACTCACGATTGTTGGCCGTGATGACAAACGCAAAAGAATCAAGGGATTCTATTCCAACATGATCGAGAACCGACAGATGATTAGTCGTGCCGTGACAGAGTCGTTGGACTTTTTTCACCGAGAGGATGGGATGTAGCCATTGACAACGGTGATGCCTTACATACAGCTTGCCATGGTAAGGAGTAAGAAGGATTGGATGAAGGCAGTAGGAAAGCAGAGATTCAGAAGGAGCACAGCATCATCATACGCCTATCTGAAATTCCCATCGATGATCTACATAAGTATTTCTATCTTTATTTTCAGTTTATTTATTATTATTATTCGAAAACTCCATAACCATTTATTATCCGCCTGACTGAGATTTACAAGATGACCATAGCTTGCTTCATACCAACAATCTCTGTGGGATCGACCCTTACTCACGTAAGGTTTATTACTTGGATGACCCAGTACACTTGCTGGTTAGTTGAGCAAAGTTGTGAAATTATGTTTAGACCATGGTATTGAGCACCAAGTTTTTGGAGCCATTACCTGGGAATCAATTTCGAACAACAATTTAAGTATGAATCATAATTTCGTCCACCAAACACCAAGAACACTTTGAAGATCAAGATGAACATCAAGACTTATTTTTGAAAAATTTTCAAGAAAAGAAAAACATGCAAGACACCAAACTTAGAAATTTTTCATGTTTAGACACTATGAACGCAAGAATGCATATGAAAAACAATAAAAAGACACAAAAAGAGAAAATTTAAAGATCAAACAAGAAGACTTATCAAGAACAACTTCAAGATCATGAAGAACACATGCATGGATTTTCGAAAATAAGAATGCATAAATTTTAAAAACAAGCAATTGACACCAAACTTAAAATTTGACTCTAGACTCAAACAAGAAACACAAAATTTTTTTGATTTTATGATTTTCTAATTTTTTTTCGAAAATTATATTTTTGAAAACGAAAATAAAGAAAAAATTTTTGGAAAGATTTTTGAAAAATTTTTGAAAAGAAAATTACCTAATCTGAACAACAAGATGAACCATCAGTTGTCCAAACTCAAACAATCCCCGACAACGGTGCCAAAAACTTGGTGCACGAAATTGTGATCATCAACAATGGCGCCAAAAACTTGGTAGCGCTCTCAAACGTGAATCACACTTTGTCACAACTTAGCACAACTAACCAGCAAGTGCACTGGGTCGTCCAAGTAATAAACCTTACGTGAGTAAGGGTCGATCCCACGAAGATTGTTGGTATGAAGCAAGCTATGGTCATCTTGTAAATCTCAGTTAGGCGGATTCAAATGGTTATAAAGGTTTCGAAAATAATAATAAATAAAGCATAAAATAAAGATAGAGATACTTATGTAATTCATTGATGAGACTTTCAGATAAGTGTATGGAGATGCTTGTCCCTTCTGAATCTCTACTTTCCTACTGCTTTCATCCAATCCTTCATACTCCTTTCCATGGCAAGCTGTATGTAGGGCATCACCGTTGTCAATGGCTACTTCCCATCCTCTCAGGAAAAATGGTCCAAATTCTCTTGTCACAGCACGGCTAATCATCTGTCGGTTCTCGATCATGTCGGAATAGAATCTATTGATTCTTTTGCATCTGTCACTACACCCAACAATCGCGAGTTTGAAGCTCGTCACAGTCATTCAATCCCTGAATCCTACTTGGAATACCACAGACAAGGTTTATACTTTCTGGATTCTCAAGAATGGCTTCCAAAGGGTTCTAGCTTATACCACGAAGATCCTGATTAAGGAATCCAAGAGATACGCACTCGTTCTAAGGTAGAACGGAAGTGGTTGTCAGTCATGCGTTCATAGGTGAGATTGATGATGAGTGTCACGGATCATCACATTTATCATGTTGAAGTGCAGCGAATATCTTAGAATAAGAATAAGCATGAATTGAATATAAAATAGTAGTAATTGCATTAATACTCGAGGAACAGCAGAGCTCCACACCCTTAATCTATGGTGTGTAGAAACTCCACCGTTGAAAATACATAAGTGATGAAAGTCCAGGCATGGCCGAATGGTCATCTCCTCAATTTCTTGTGTTCCTTCCATTTTTGCAAGCTTCCTCTCCATTCTCCAAGCCATTCCTACCTTATGAAGCCTGAAACACTTAACACACAGATCACGGCATCGAATGGTATAGAGGAGAATTAAAATACATAATTAAAAGATCTCTAAGAAGCAAGTTTTCAAACATAGTACAAATTTAGGAAGGAATTGTAAATACATGCAAATCATATGAATAAGTGGGTGAAAAGTTGATAAAAACCACTCAATTTAGCACAAGATAAATCATAAAATAGTGGTTTATCAGTTTCACACCTGTGTTTTTTTATTCTATCATTATTTTTTGTATTTTTAGCTCGTTTTGCACGTATGCGTGTTTTTCGCTCGTTTCGAACGCGCACGCGTGTGTGTATGTCTTTCACACGTGTGTGTTTTTTTTCTATCATTATTTTTTCTATTTTTCGCTCGTTTCAGATGTGTGCGTTTTTTTATTTCTTATTTTTCTTGTAACTTTCGCTCGTTTCACACGTGTGTTTTTTGTGTTTTTTGCTCGTTTCGCATGTGTGCGTGTTTTTCACTCATTTCGCACTTATGTGAGTTTTTTGCTCGTTTCACACGTGCATGTATTTTGTGTTTTTCGTTCGTTTCACATGTGTGTGTTTTTCACTCGTTTCACACGTGTGTGTATGTTTTTTTCTTTGTGCATTTTCGCTCTTTTCGCACGTGTCTGTGTTATTCGCTTCTTTCGCATGTGTGTATTTTTCGCTCATTTCGCACGTGTGTGTTTGTTTTTTTATTTATTTTATTTGTATTTTTTGCTCGTTTCGCGCGTGTGTCTATCATTATTTTTTGTATTTTTTGCTCATTTCACGTGTGTATGTTTTTTTATATTTTATTTATTTTCTTTTTCGCACATTTTGCACGTTTGTGTTTTTCGCTCGTTTCGCAATAGTGTGTGTTTTTTTGTGTTTTTCGCTTGTTTCGCACGTGTGTGAGTATGTGTGTGTGTGTTTCTTGTGTTTTTCATTGGTTTCACGTGTGTGTTCTTTTATTCTATCATTATTTTTTGTATTTTTTGCTCGTTTCGCACGTATGCTTATTTTTCGCTCGTTTTGCACGTATGTGTGTTTTTCGCTCGTTTTGCACGTATGTGAGTGTGTTTGTGTGTGTGTGTGTGTGTGTGTGTGTGTGTGTGTGTGTGTGTGTGTGTGTGTGTGTGTGTGTGTGTGTGTGTTTCTTGTGTTTTTCGTTGGTTTCACACGTGTGTGTTTTTTTTATTCAATCATTATTTTTTGTATTTTTCGTTCATTTTGCATATGTGTGTATTTTTTCGCTCGTGTGTTTGTTTTTCGCTAGTTTCGCACGTGTATGTGTTTTTCCGCGTTTCGCACGTGTGTGTTCTTTTTGTGTTTTTTGCTCGTTTCGCACATGTGCGTGTTTTTTGCTCATGTTTGTGTTTTTTGCTAATTTCGCACGTGTGTGTGTTTTTTATTTTTTTGTGTTTTTCCCTCGTTTCGTACGCGTGTGTGTATGTATGTGTTTTTTTGTGTTTTTCACTAGTTTCACCCGCGTGTATTTTTCGCTTGTTTCGCATGTGTTTGTGTTTTTTTGTTTTTTCCGCTCGGTTCGCACGTGTGCGTGTTTTACGCTCGTTTCGAATACATATTTGTGTTTTTCGCTCGTTTCGAACGCATGTGTGTTTTTTATGTGTTTTTTGCTCGTTTTGCTTGTGTGAGTGTTTTTCACTCATCTCGCATATGTCTTTGTTTTTCGCTCGTTTCGCACGTGTGTGTGTGTGTGTGTGTGTGTATTTTTCGCTCATTTTGCACGTGTGTGTTTGTCGCTTGTTTCGCATGTGGGTGTTTTTCTGTGTTTTTCGCTCGTTTCGCATGTGTCTGTGATTTTCGCTATTTTGCACGTGTCTGCGGTTTTTTTTTTGTTTTTCCTTCGTTTTGCACGTGTGTGTGTGTGTGTGTGTGTGTGTGTGTGTGTGTGTGTGTGTGTGTGTGTGTGTGTGTGTGTGTGTGTGTGTGTTTCTTTGGTGATTTTGGCTAGTTTGACACGCGTGTGTTTTTCGCTTGTTTCTCACGTGTGTGTTTTTTTCTGTGTTTTTTGCTCGTTTCGCACGTGTTTTTTTGTGTTTTTCGCTTGTTTCGCGCGTCTAAGTTTTTTTCGCTCGTTTCGCATGTGTGTGTCTTTTTATTTATTTTTGTTATGTTTTTCACTCTTTTGCACTTGTGTATGTGTTTTTTGGGTATTTTTCGCTCGTTTCACACGTGTGTGTTTTTCGATCGTTTAGCATGTGTGTGTTTCGCATGTGTGCGCGTTTTTTTATTTTTATTTTTTTTGTGTTTTTTGTTCGTTTCACACGTATGCGTATTTTTCGCTCATTTCGCACACGTGAGTTTTTGGCTCGTTTCGCACGTGTGTGTTTTTCGCTCATTTCGCACGTATGTTTTTTTTTGTGTTTTTCACTCATTGGGCACGAGTGTTTTTTGCTCGTTTCGCAAGTAGATGTGTTTTTCGCTCGTTTCGCACGTGTGTGTGTGTGTGTATGTGTGTGTGTGTGTGTGTGTTTTTTTTTCTTGTGTATTTCGTTGGCTTCACACGTGTGTTTTTTTTATTATTCTATCATTATTTTTTGTATTTTTTTCTCGTTTCGCACGTATGCATGTTTTTCGCTCGTTTCGCACGTGTGTGTGTCTGTGTGTGTGTTTCTTGTGTTTTTCGTTGGTTTCCCACGTGTGTATTTTTTTTCTATCATTATTTTTTCGCTCGTTTCGCACGTATGTGTGTTTTTCGCTCATTTCGCACAAGTGTGTGTTTTTTCGCTCATTTCGCTCGTGTGTTTGTTTTTCTCTCATTTCGCACGTGTGCGTTTTTCCGCGATTCGCACGTGTGTGTTTTTTTGTGTTTTTCGCTCGTTTCGTACATTTTCGTGTTTTTCGCTCACGTCCATGTTTTTCGCCAGTTTCGCACGTGTTTGTGTTTTTTTGTGTTTTTCCCTTGTTTCGCACTTGTATGTGTGTATGTTTGTCTTTTTTGGTGTTTTTTGCTAGCTTCACACGCGTGTTTTTTGCTTGTTTCGCACGTGTTTGTGTCTTTTTTTTGTTTTTCGCTTGGTTCGCACGTGTGCGTGTTTTACGCTCGTTTCGTATACGTATTTGTGTTTTTGGCTCGTTTCGCACGTGTGTGTTTTTTTCCTTGTGTTTTTCGCTCGTATGCGTGTTTTTCACTCATCTCGCCCGTATGTGTGTTTTTCGCTTGTTTCGCACGTGCGTGTTTTTTTTGTGTTTTTCACTCGTTTCTCACGTGTTCGTGTTTTTCGCTCATTTCGCATATTTTTCGCTATTTCGCACGTGTTTGTGGTTTTTTTTGTGTTTTCCCTCGTTTCGCACGTGTGTGTATTTTTATTTGTGTTTTTCGCTCTTTTAGCACGTCTGCATATTTTTCGTTCGTTTCGCACATGTGTGTTTTTTGCTCGTTTCTCATGTGTGTTTTTTTTCGCTCGTTTCACACGTGTGTGTGTTTGTGTTTTTCGCTTGATTCGCACACATTTTTTTATTTTTTATTTGTATTTTTCGCTCGTTTTTCATGTGTGTGTGTTTTTCGCTTGTTTCGGACGCGTGTCTGTGTTTTGTGTTTTTTGCTCGTTTCGCACATGTGCATGTTTTTCTATCGTTTAGCAGTTATGTGTGTTTTTCTCTCGTTTCGCACGTGTGTTTTTTTTTGCTCGTTTCACACGTGTTTTTTTTTGTTTTTTACTCGTTTCGCATGTGTTTTTTTCCCTCATTTTACACGTGTGTTTTTTTCCCTCGTTTCGCACGTGTGTTTTTTTTGTATTTTTTGTTTGTTTTGCACGTGTGTGTTTTTCGCTTGTTTCACATGTGTGTGTTTTTTTATTTTATTATTATTTTTTTGTATTTTTCACTCATTTTGCACGTAAACGTATATTTCGCTCATTCCGTACGTGTGTTTTTCGCTCATTTCGCACATGTGAGTGTTTTTTTATCCTTTTGCATGTGTTTTTTTTATTATTTTTTGTATTTTTCGCTGGTCTCGCACATGTGTGTATTTTTCGCTCGTTTTGAACATGTGTGTGTTTTTTTTGTATTTTTCGCTTATTTCGGACATGTGTGTTTTTCGCTTGTTTCACATATGTGTATGTGTATTCTTCTTTGTGCTTTTTTGCTCCTTTCACATGTGTTCATGTTTTTCGCTCGTTGCGCACGTGTGTTTCTTGCTCATTTTTCATGTGTGTGTTTGTTTTTTTAATTTATTTTTTGTGTTTTTCGCTCGTTTCGCATGCGTGTGTTCTTTTTTTTTATTTTTCGCTCGTTTCGCACGTGTGTGTTTTTTATATTTATTTTTTTTTGTTTTTTGCTCGTTTTGCATGTATGCCTGTTTTTTGCTCATTTCACACGTGTGTGTTTCTCGCTCGTTTTGCACGTATGTGTGTTTTTTTTTGTGTTTTTCGCTCGTTTCGCACGTATGTGTATTTTTTGTGTTTTTCGTTGGTTTCACACGTTTTGTATTTGTTTCTGTGTTTTTCGCTCGTTTTGTACATGTGTGTTTTTCGCTCGTTTTGCACGTGTGTGTTTTTTTATTTTTTATTGTTTTTTCGCTCGTTTTACACATGCACATATTTTTTGTTCGTTTGGAACGTGTGTGTTTTTTTGCTCGTTTCGCACGTGTGTGTATTTTTATTTGTTTTTCTCTCTTTACGCACGTGTGCGTGTTTTTCGATTGTTTAGCACGTGTGTGTTTTTCACTCGTTTTGCACGTGTGTGTTTGTTTTTATTTTATTTTTCTTCTAACTTTCGCTCGTTTCACACGTGTGTTTTTTTGTGTTTTTTGTTCGTTTCGCATGTGTGCGTGTTTTTCGCTCGTTTCGCACTTATGTGAGTTTTTTGCTTGTTTCACACGTGCATGTATTCTTTTTGTGTTTTTCGTTCGTTTCGCATGTGTGTGTTTTTCGCTCGTCTTGCACGTGTGTATGTGTTTTTGTTTATGCATTTTCGCTCTTTTCGCACGTGTCTGTGTTTTTCGCTTGTTTAGCATGTGTGTATTTTTCGCTCATTTCGCACGTGTGTGTTTGTTTTTTTATTTTTTTATGTTTTTTGCTCGTTTCGAACGTGTCTATCATTATTTTTTGTATTTTTTTCTCATTTCACACGTGTGTATGTTTTTTTATATTTTTTTCTTTTTCGCTCATTTCGCACGTTTGTATTTTTTGCTCGTTTTACAATTGTGTATTTTTTTGTGTTTTTCGCTCATTTTGCAGTTGTGTGTGTGTTTTTTTATGTTTTTCATTCGTTTGGCACGTGTGTGTTTTTCGATCGTTTCGCACATACGTGTGTTTTTCACTTGTTTCGCACGTGTGTGAGTGTGTGTGTGTGTGTGTTTATTGTGTTTTTTGTTGATTTCACGTGTGTTTTTTTATTCTATCATTATTTTTTTGTATTTTTTGCTCATTTCGCACGTATACTTGTTTTTCGCTTGTTTTGCACGTATGTGTGTTTTTCGCTCGTTTTGCACGTATGAGAGAAAGAGAGAGTGTATGTGTGTGTGTGTGTTTCTTGCGTTTTTCGTTGGTTTCACACGTGTGTTTTTTTATTCTATCATTATTTATTGCATTTTTCGCTCATTTAGCACATTTGTGTGTTTTTTCGCTCTTGTGTTTGTTTTTCGCTAGTTTCGCATGTGTGTGTTTTTCCGCGTTTCACACATGTGTGTTTTTTTGTGTTTTTCGCTCGTTTCGCACGTGTGCGTGTTTTTCGCTCATGTCCGTGTTTTTCACTAGTTTTGCACGTGTCTGTGTTTTTTATTTTTTGTGTTTTTTCCTCGTTTCGCACGCGTGTGTGTATGTGTGTGTTTTTCGCTAGTTTCGCACGTGTTTGTGTTTTTTTGTTTTTTCGCTCGGTTCGCACGTGTGCGTGATTTACGCTCATTTCGAATACGTATTTGTGTTTTTCACTCGTTTCGCACGCGTGTGTTTTTTTCTGTGTTTTTTACTCGTTTCGCTCGTTTGCGTGTTTTTTGCTCATCTCGCACGTGTGTTTATTTTTCGCTCGTTTCTCACATGTGTGTGTTTTTTGCTCGTTTCGCATGTGGGTGTTTTTCTGTATTTTTCGCTCGTTTCGCATGTGTCCATGGTTTTCGCTATTTTGCACGTGTCTGTGGTTTTTTTGTTTTTTCCTCATTTCGCACGTGTGTTTTTTGTTTGTTTCGCACGTACGTGTGTTTTTCGCTCTTTTGCACATGTGAGTATGTGTGTGTGTTTCTTGTGTTTCTCATTGGTTTCACGTGTGTGTTTTTTTATTCTATCATTATTTTTTTTATTTTTCGCTCGTTTCGTATGTATGCTTGTTTTTCGCTCGTGTTCCACGTATGTGTGTTTTTCGGTCGTTTTGCACGTATGTGAGAGTGTGTGTGTGTGTGTGTTTCTTGCGTTTTTCGTTGATTTCACACGTGTGTGTTTTTCTTTATTCTATCATTATTTTTTGCCTTTCGCTCATTTCGCACATGTGTGTTTTTTCGATCGTGTGTTTGTTTTTTGCTAGTTTTGCACGTGTGTGTGTATTCCGCGTTTCGCACGTACGTGTTTTTTTTGTGTTTTTCGCTCGTTTCACACGTGTGCGTGTTTTTAGCTCATGTCCGTGTTTTTCACTAGTGTCGCACGTGTCTGTGTTTTTTATTTTTTATGTTTTTTCCTCGTTACGCATGCGTGTGTGTATGCGTGTGTTTTTTTTTGTGTTTTTCACTAGTTTCACCCGCATGTATTTTTCGCTTATTTCGCACATGTTTGTGTTTTTTTTTTGTTTTTTTCGCTCGTTTCGCACGTGTGCCTTCTTTACGCTCGTTTCGAATACGTGTTTGTGTTTTTTGCTCATTTCACACACGTGTGTGTTTTTCTATGTTTTTTGCTCTTTTCGCTCGTGTGCGTGTTTTTCACTCATCTCGCACGTGTGTTTGTTTTTCGCTCGTTTTGCACGTGTGTGTATTTTTCGCTCGTTTGCACGTGTGTTTGTTTTTCGCTCGTTTTGCATGTGTGTGTATTTTTCGCTCGTTTTGCACGTGTGTGTGTTTTTCGCTTGTTTCGCATGTGGGTGTTTTTCTGTGTTTTTCGCTCGTTTTGCACGTGTTCGTGTTTTTCGGTTGTTTCGCATGTGTCTGTGTTTTTCGCTATTTTGCACATGCCTGTGGTTTTTTTTGTGTTTTTCCTTTGTTTCATACGTGTATGTGTGTGTGTTTTTTTTTGGTGTTTTTGGCAAGTTTCACACGCGTGTGTTTTTCGCTTGTTTCCCATGCGGGTGTGGTTTTTCTGTATTTTTCGCTCATTTTGCACATGTGTTTTTCTGTGTTTTTCGCTCGTTTCGCGCGTCTAAGTGTTTTTTACTTGTTTTGCATGTGTGTGTTTTTTATTTATTTTTGTTATGTTTTTCACTCTTTCGCACTTGTGTATGTGTTTTTTTGGTATTTTTCGCTCGTTTCGCAAGTGTGTATTTTTCGATCGTTTAGCATGTGTGTGTGTTTTATTTTTTATTTTTTTGTGTTTTTCGCTTGTTTTGCACGTGTGCGTGTTTATTTAATTTTTAATTTTTTTGTGTTTTTTGTTCGTTTCGCACGTATGCGTATTTTTCGCTCATTTCGCACGTGTGAGTTTTTGGCTCGTTTCACACGTGCATGTTTTTCGCTCATTTCGCACATATGTTTATTTTTTGTGTTTTTCACTCGTTGGGCACGAGTGTTTTTCGCTCGTTTCGCACATAGATGTGTTTTTTGCTCGTTTTGCACGTGTTTGTGTGTGTGTGTTTCTTGTGTTTTTTGTTGGTTTCACACGTGTGTTTTTTATTCTATCATTATTTTTTGTATTTTTTGCTCGTTTCCACGTATGCGTGTTTTTCGCTCATTTCACACGTGTGTCTGTGTGTGTGTTTCTTGTGTTTTTCGTTGGTTTCACACGTGAGTGTTTTTTTCTATCATTATTTTTTCTATTTTTCGCTCATTTCGCACGTATGTGTGTTTTTCGCTCGTTTCGCACATGTGTGTGTTTTTTCGCTCATTTCGCTCGTGTGATTGTTTTTCACTCGTTTCGCACGTGTGCATTTTTCCGCGTTTCGCACGTGTGTTTTTTTTTGTATTTTTTGCTCGTTTCGCACGTGTTTGTGTATTTCGCTCATGTCCGTGTTTTTCGCTAGTTTCGCACGTGTCTGTGTTTTTTTTGTGTTTTTCCCTCGTTTCGCACGTGTATGTGTGTGTGTTTGTCTTTTTTGGTGTTTTTTGCTAGTTTCACACGCGTATTTTTTGCTTGTTTCACACGTGTTTATGTGTTTTTTTTTCTCTCGGTTCGCACGTGTGCATGTTTTACGCTCGTTTCATATACGTATTTGTATTTTTTGCTCATTTCGCACGTGTGTGTTTTTTTTCCTTGTGCTTTTCGCTTGTTTCACACGTGTGTGGTTTTTTTCTATCATTATTTTTTTGCTCGTTTCGGACGTATGTGTGTTTTTCGCTCGTTTCGCACGTGTGCGTTTTTCCGCGTTTCGCACGTGTGTGTTTTTTTTGTGTTTTTCGCTCGTTTCACACGTGTTCGTATTTTTCGCTCATGTCTGTATTTTTCGCTAGTTTCGCACGTGTCTGTATCTTTTTTTGTATTTTTCCTCGTTTCGCATGTGTTTGTGTGTGTGTTTGTCTTTTTTGGTGTTTTTCGCTAGTTTCACACGCGTGTTTTTTGCTTGTTTTGCACGTGTTTGTGTGTTTTTTTGTTTTTTCGCTCGGTTCGCACGTGTGCGTGTTTTATGCTCGTTTCGTATACTTATTTGTATTTTTCACTTGTTTCGCACGTGTGTATTTTTTTCCTTGTGTTTTTTCGCTCGTTTCTCTCGTATGCGTGTTTTTTCGTTCATCTGGCACATGTGTGTGTTTTTCGCTTGTTTTGCACGTGTTTGTTTTTTTTGTATTTTTCGCTCGTTTCTCACGTGTTCATGTTTTTCGCTCATTTCACATGTGTCCATATTTTTTGCTATTTCGCACGTGTCTGTGGTTTTTTTGTGTTTTTCTCTCGTTTTGCACGTGTATGTGTGTGTGTTTTTTTGGTGTTTTTTGCTAGTTTCACACGTGTGTTTTTCCCTTGTTTCGCACAGGTGTGTGTTTTTTTCTGTGTTTTTCGCTCATTTCGCACGTGTGTGTTTTTTTATTTATTTTTGTTATGTTTTTCACTCGTTTTACACTTGTATATGTGTTTTTTGTATTTTTTGCTCATTCTGCACGTGTGAGTTTTTTTGTATTTTTCGCTCGTTTTGCACGTGTGTATCTTTTCCGCTTGTTTCGTACATGTGTGTGTTTTTTTATTTTATTATAATTTTTGTATTTTTCACTAGTTTGGCACGTATGCGTATTTTTCGCTCATTTCGCACGTGTGTGTGTTTTTCACTCGTTTCACACATGTCGGTATTTTTTTCGTTTCGCACGTGTGTTTTATATTTTTTGTGTTTTTCGCTGGTTTCATACGTGTTCGTATTTTTTGCTCGGTTTGCAAGTATGCGTGTTTTTCGCTCGTTTCGTACGTATTTGTGTTTTTCATTCGTTTCGCACGTGTGTGTCTTTTTCGCTCATTTTGCACATGTGTGTTTTTTTATTTATTTTTGTTATTTTTTCGCTCGTTTCGCACGTGTGTATGTGTTTTTTTGTATTTTTTGCTCGTTTCGCACTGTGTGTCTTTCGCTCGTTTTGCATGTGTGTGTGCTTTTTTTATTTTTTGTGTTTTCCGCTTGTTTCGCACATTTATTTGTTTTTTTTACCATTTTGCACGTGTGTGTTTTTTTTATTTTTTTGTTTTTCGCTGTCTTCGCACATGTGCGTGTGTTTCGCTCGTTTCACACGTATGTGTGTTTTTTGCTCGTTTCGTACGCGCGTGTGTGTTTTTTCAATTTTTTGTTTTTCGCTTGTTTCGCATGGGGTGTGTGGTTTTTTTTGTATTTTTTGCTCGTTTTGCACGTGTGTGTATTTTTGCCTCGTTTTGGACGTGTGTGTGTTTTTCGCTCGTTTTGCATGTGCGTGTGTTTTTTTGTGATTTTTGCTCTTTTCACACGTGTGCGTATTTTTCATACGTTTCGCACGTGTGTTTTTCGCTCGTTTCGCACGTGTGTGGGTTTTTCGCTCATTTCTCACGTGTGTGTTTGTTTTTTTATTTATTTTTTTGTATTTTTCGTTCGTTTCGCACGTGTGTGTGTGTTTTTTTTGTGTTTTTCGCTTGTTTCGCACATGTGTGTGTTTTTTTATTTTTTATTTTTCTTGTGTTTTTCGCTCGTTTCGCACGCATGTGTGTTTTTCTGGTGTTTTTTGCTCGTTTCGTACGTGTGCATATTTTTTCACATTTTGCACGTGTGTGTTTTTCTTTGTGCTTTTTCGCTCTTTTCCCACGTGTTCGTGTTTTTCGCTCGTTTCGCACGTGTGTATTTTTCGCTCGTTTCACACGTGTGTGTTTTTTTTACTCTTTTTGCACGTATGAGTGTTTTTTGCTCGTTTCACACGTGTGTATTTTTTTATTTTTTATGCTTTTCATTTGTTTCGCATGTTTGTGTGTTTTTTTTGTATTTCTCGGTCGCTTTGCCCGTGTGAGTATTTTTCGCTTGTTTCGCACGTGTATATTTTTTATTTTTTTTATATTTTTCGCTCATTTAGCACGTATGCGTGTTTTTCGCTCGTTTCGCACGTGTGTGTTTTTCGTTCGTTTCGCACATGTGGGTGTTTTGTATCGTTTCGCATGTGTTTTTTATTTTTTTTTGTGTTTTTTGCTCATTTCAACATGTGTATTTTTCGCTCGTTTCGCACATGTGTATATGTGCTTTTTCTTTGTGCTTTTTTGCTCTTTTCGCACGTGTTCATGTTTTTCGCTCATTTTGCATGTGTGCATGTTTTTCGCTCTTTTCTCACGTGTGTGTTTGATTTATTTATTTATTTATTCATATTTTTTGCTCGTTTCGCACGTGTCTGTTTTTTTTATATTTTTTGTGTTTTTCACTAGTTTTGCACGTGTGCGTGTTTTTCGCTCATTTTGCACGTGTGTGTATGTGTTTTTTTGTGTTTTTCGCTCGTTTTGCATGTGTGTGTGTTTTTCGCTCGTTTCGCATGCGTGTCTGTGTGTTTTACTCGTGGGCGTATTTTTCACTCGTTTCGCGTGCATGTGTATTTTGCACGTCTCGCACGTGTGTGTTTTTTTTGTATCTTTTACTCGTTTTGCTCATGTGAATTTTTTTCACTCGTTTAGCACGTGTGTGTTCTTTTATTTATTTTTTATGTTTTTTTCTTGTTCCGCACGTCTGTGTTTTTTTGTATTTTTCTCTCGTTTTTCACGTGTGTGTCTTTTTCGCTTGTTTCGTACGTGTGTGCGCTTTTTATTTTATTATTATTTTTTGTATTTTTCATTCATTTCGCACGTATGCGTATTTTTTGCTCATTTCACACATGTGTGTTTTTCGCTCGTTTCGCACATGTCAGTGTTTTTTTCGCACGTGTGTTTTTTTTATTTTTTTGTGTTTTTCGCTTGTTTCACACGCGTTCGTGTTTTTCGCTCGTTTCGCAAGTATACGTGTTTTTCGCTCGTTTCGCATGTGTCTGCATTTTTGCTCGTTTTGCATGCCTGTGTGGTTTTTTTTGTTTTTTCGCTCGTTTTTCACGTGTGGGTGTTTTTCGCTTATTTCGCACATATGTATGTGTTTTTTTCTTTTGTGGTTATTTTGCATGCGCATATTTTTTGCTCGTTTTGCACGTTTGTGTGTTTTTTGCTCGTTTCGCATGTGTGTTTTTATTTGTGTTTTTTGCCCTTCTCGCACTTGTGCGTGGTTTTGCATTTGTGTGTGTTTTTTGTGATTTTTACTCTTTTCACACGTGTGCGTGTTTTTCGTTCGTTTCGCACGTGTGTGTTTTTCGCTCATTTCACACTTGTGTGTTGGTTTATTTATTTATTTTTTTTGTGTTTTTCGCTCGTTCACACATGTGTGTGTTTTTCGCTCGTTTCGCACGTGTGTGTTTTTTGCTTGTTTCGCATGTGTTTGTTTTTTTATTTTTTATTTTTTTTGTTTTTCGCCCGTTTTGCACGTGTGTGTGTATTTTTCTCTCGTTTTTCACGTGTCTGCTTTTTTGTTGTGTTTTTCGCTTGTTTCGCACCTGTGCGTATTTTTCGCTCGTTTCGCATGTATTTGTGTTTTTTGCTCGTTTCGCAAGTGTGTGTGGGTTTTTTGTGTTTTTCGCTCATTTTGCGCTTATGTGTGTTTGTCGCTCGTTTCGCACGTGTGTGTATTTTTTTTTGCTCATTTCACATGCGTGTGTTATTCTTTGTGTTTTTCGCTTTTTTCGCACGTGTGCGTTTTTTTCGCTCGTTTTGCACGTGTGTTTGTTTTTCGCTTGTTTTGCACTTCTGTGTGTTTTTTGCTCTTTTCGCATGCATCTGCGAGGTGCCAACTTATACTAGATTGACTTTGAAAAATAGTGTTACAAAGAGAACTAACATATACATGATTACATGCCAGTGTATATATATTCATAAAGTTCACAGTATGCTCCAATCAGACTACGGATTTAGACTTATACATGCATTGAATTCCTTCTATTTTCTTGGTTAAAGATTCATACAACAGTTAGATTCGTTTTGATTATTCTGAATTTTTGTAAGAACCATTGTATCATACCAAGAAAGACCAAAAGTGGAAAGTTTGATAATGGTTTTAGCTTTAGTCACAGGCCCTTAGTCTATTTGGCTATTTTGGATCTAAAGTTTATTTGATTTGTTAAACTGACATTATTGGAAAGAAGGAAATATAGCAATGAATAAGTGGATTAAGATATCTTCAAATGCTTTTGTGGTGAATATGGATCAGTGAGGAACCATTCACTTGCATATAATTTTGTTGTGGCCCTCAAACTAAACATGTGAGGATGCTGTGTGACTCAAAATTGAGAAATCATCTGTTGTTCACTGAGATTCTCATTTTCACCCTTAGTGTTATCAATTGCTGTCATGCAATTTAGGACAGGTGTAGATGAATTGTTGTAGCTATGATTATCAAATATTTGCTTGTAATTAGTGGATAGCCATGCTTCTTGTAACAATTATCCACTTGTGTCCAGTTTTGTTGCAAAAGGAACAATGCAGCTTGCTTTGGCCTACTTGTCCTCTCCCAGCTTGAGACCTACCTCCTCTACCTCTTCCTCTCCCTCTGCCTTGAAAAAATCCTGCAATGTTTGAGGAAAAGGCAGCACTAGCCAAGATTTTGATGTCTGAGGTAGTGTCCAAGCCAAAGAGATGTCTCTCTTGTTGAGTAATCATGGATAAAATCTTGTTCACACTTGGCAGTTCTTCCATCAACATGATTTGTGACTTGACATTGGAGTATTGTTCACCTAGTCCCCTAAGGAACTTTGTAACTCTATCTTCTTCCCTTTGCATTCTGATAATTCCCAGTCCACAATCATACTTCATCTCACATGCACACATTGGAATCGGTCTAAAATTATCAAGCTCCTCCCATATAGTTTTGAGCTTGGCAAAATATGCAGTAACATTAAGGTCACCTTGTTTAAGGGCATACAATTCCTCATTTAGTTCAACAACTCTAAAATGATCACCTTGGTAATATCTATGGTTTAAATCATTCCACAACTCATATGCTATTTTGGTCCGAAGAACACTTTAATAAATGTCTGGACTAAGTGAGAGATTTATCCAAGCCACTACATATGTAGTACATCTCTCCCATGCCTCAAAAATTGAGTCTGTGCTTTCAGGTTTCTTGATGCTACCATCAATAAACTTGATTTTGTTCTTAGACTTTAGAGCCCTTTCCATAGCCCTACTCCATGTACCATAATTTGCACAATTGAGAGTGACATTAGTGATAGGTATACCTGAATTTTCAGAAGGAAGAATGAAATAAGGGCTAGCAGGATCTTGACTTGGATTCGACTGCTTGTTGATGTGGTCTTGAATCTACGCAATTTGATTGAAGAACGCTGTTAATTGCTGCATGTCCATGGTAGGGTTGAAGCCTCCCGATTCGGGACTTGAATTTGGATTTGCATCCATAATCGACGAACCTGATGATTAGATTCGGAGTCTTCCTCTGTTGATCTCGTTGATCGAAAACTCGTCACTTCACTCTAGAGAAACGATTAAGATCGCAAAGTGACTGAGCTCTCATCAAACTCTGTTGTGTGAGTTCAAGAGAGGAGAAGAAGAATCAAAGATGAGAAAGAAATGAATTCTGAGAAGAACGAAGAAAGAATCAAGGAATATCGTCGAAGAACTTGATGAATTAGAGAAACCAAGAACATTGAATCTGCTTCAACTTCGAAGCTGGACCCGTCACTACTTCTTCGATCACAATGATTGTTTGTGAATCATAGAACAAGCTACTCTCTCCTCAGTCAGAATTCTTGTGCTCCTCATTCCATGCTCACCGCACCATGCGAAAAGTTGCGTATGATCATAGTGAGGGGCATATTGAGCCAGTGAAAACTGAGAGGAGAATGAAAAATGAAACTTGCAATAATGATGAGTCACGCACATTACAATGCTAACTGCCTGATATATATAGTTAGATAATTCTAACTAACTTCTATACAACTTGACACAACTAATTATGGCTAACTAAGGAAGGCAAGTGGAAACGTAACAGACTTAACAAGCTAGCATAAATAGCAATTACTATAGACCACTTGTATCATGTAACACTTCACCTCTTTTCTTGAGAAATTGATCTAGGAATTAGTAATTGATTGAGTTAAGAGAAATCAAATCACCAAGAGATTGGGATTTGATTACTTAAGATTTGTTTGAGATTAAAATTGCATGAAAGAAGGTGAAATAGCACACATTGATCCAGAGATGCCCATATCTCTAATCTTCAATAGTTTCTTCATCTTAACTCCCCAATCCCTTTTAATTCTTGCAATTTAAGATTCACGTCGTTTACTTTCTTGTTTTTAATTCATTGTAAATTATAAGCTTGGTTACATTTTCTTTATTGAGTTGTTTCCTTTAATTCTTGTCTTTTACTCCTTCTTATTCTTCTCTATTTTAATTACTTACAATTTACATTCTCAACACTTTACTCTTCTTGCAATTTACATTTTCGTTATTCACATTCTTGCACTTTAAATTTCAAGCAATTTACATTTACGTTATTTACTTTTTTTTTACTTTAAATTTCAAGCAATTTACATTTACATTATTTACTTTTTTTTTTCAATTTCTTATTCCTCAAGTCATTTAAATTACATGCTTCTATTATCAGATGTTCATCATCAAATAATGGATTGTATGACTAGAATACTCAATCAAATATTTCTTGCTTAATTCTTTAATCATCATGGGATCGACACTCACTCACCGTGAGTTTATTACTTGATAGACCTAGGGCACTTACCGATAGTTATGCGAGATTGTAAAATCCCGTATCAATACACATGATTAAACTCTTGTGCGTATGCACAAGACATGCGTACTCACGATGCCAACTTCTTGCGAGAACCGAACTAGGTTCCACGCGTATGCATGAGCCATGCTACGCACCACTCCCCTGATTTTACTGAAATGTTGTTTTTAAACCATTTAGCCCTTTCGACAAGTTTGTGACCCCTTATAACCTCCGTATGGAGTCGAATAACCAATTTTTAAGCTTTGAATATACTGGGGAAGAATATAATAAATTAAATTTTTGGATAAAAACTTGGTTAACCGGATGAAAATGTTATGGGAATAGTAGTTCATCCCGCCCATGGTGAGGACAGTAGCTTAGTCCCGCTCACAGAATAATGAGATTGACTATTTTGATAAACGAATGGGGTTACTACAGATTATAACTTATGAAATTGATTGACTTGGTGATATGATTGAATGTGATATGAAAATTGAACTGGGAATGATGTGGATTTCGTTCCATTTGCGTATTATTGTGGCACCTGTACCGAGTAAGGATGGTGGCTTTATCCTGTTTGCTTGTAGTTGTGGTGTGATATGGAGATGGAGATCTCGCCCACATTTTCTCTGTTTACAAGTTGGAAATGCAATAATCCTTTGTTTTATATGGCACGACCTCCATAACAAGGTGGTAGGGTACTTTTTCTTAGAACATTACCCTCCTGAATACCTCCAAGAGAAGGTGGTAGAGCATTCTTTTTTGAAATTTATTCCTCCTAGAGATGCACAGCAAAGAGACAATGTCGGGGTTAGCTATCGGATGTGTCGAGTCTGGCACTTTAACCAATACGTGAGCTCACGGCCAGTAGGACAGACATGAATCATGTGCATTTGTTTTATATTGTTTGAGTATGCAACTATGCATAATTATTTTTGGTTTGCCTATATGAGTAATTCTGTTTAACTGCTAGTTGTACTACTTGTTCTAGTTATGTTTATTTCTGATTGCCTTGTATTCAGATTGTGTTTGTGATTGATCCTACTGAACTAAGAAATCTTAAGATTGAGGTTAAAGATGATGATATATGGAAAAAATTGAGGCTAGAGGTAGTTGATAGAGTTGAGAGTTTAGCAAATTTAAATCTTATATGGATTAGTTAAGAACCTAGGCTTGTTTTAATTTATATATTTATTATTGGGTATTAAAAATAAAAAATATTCGTATTGTTAGCATTTTTCTAACCTTCCTTAATTCTAACCGTGATTAGGCCTAAAAGCTCGCTCACCTCATTGGAAATAAATGTAATCTAATCAATTTTTATCTAATAATACTATACATTGGTATAATCATAGGAGAATTAACTTTAGCGAATTAACAATACGCTGTTTAGTTACCACAGAAGTATTTTTATATATAAAATTATCAATCAATTATGTGTGGTTTCTGATGAAAATAATATATTCAACATGGATATTATTTGTTAGGTAAAAGATAATAGATTGAAAAAAAATTAATTACAATGGGTATATTCATGTTAACAAATATTCTTTTATTCAATACTATAAAAATTATCATGGTCATCCTGAATTACTACAGATTTAACTTCCATCAATAGCAGTAGAATTATTAAATTGGGATATTTTTGGGCTATAGTATTCATTAACCAAACAATTAATGAAACACTCATCTATGCCTTCTCATTTTGAGTACATTTATACATAAAAGAAATTACACCTAAAGAAAAAAAATAAAAATAAAAAAAGAGTTGAAATAGCAAAAACGATAAAAATGATGATTTTTATAATTTTGTGTGGCTATCTATATATAGAAGAGGAAGACTAGAAGACCATGATTATCTAACAAAATTAATTTGTATTTATTGTATTCAATTTGAATAAGTAAAAAATCATCTTATTTTAGTTTAGCCCTTAATTCACATTACTTGAATTTAGCTCAATATATATGATTTGATTTGATTTAATTATTAGTAAAAAAATATCTCGATTGTCTATTTTATTCATAGATTTATTATTTTAATGATCAATAAATTAATCAAATTAATTAATTAATACATATAATTAGTATTATGAATTTGGTTTAATAAATTAAAAAATAAATAAATAATACTCACAAAAAATTAAAAGAAATAAATTAGAAAATACTACTAAATCAAATTGATATAAATTATAATAAATTATATAATATTTAAATATCTAATCAAATCAATTAGTTGATATAGTTAATTTATCATAATAAATTGTATTTAATGTATTAAAAAAAATAAATTGCTAAACACTCTCAGAAGCATGTCACGTCAGCTCCATCATTAAGTGCACAGAACCTTTATTTTTATATAATAGAATAAATAATAAATATAATAGATGAGAATATAATATGTGATTTATTTTAATTATAAAATTAGTAATATATAATAGATTTTTTATGAATCTTTATTGCTTGTTTGTTGTTAATTTTACGTTATTACTTAACAATTTCCGCTTATGAAACTATCAACTATCTAATATTATGGTTTAGTTAATAAAAATGATGACATTAATTTTTTTCTTAAGCCTTGTTATTATTTATAATTAGAAAAGAGCCATAAATAAATTTATTTCCTTCATGAATGAAAATTTTGTTGTAAAATTCTATATTATCTTTAAATTTTGTGTGGTCATCTTCATATAGTGACCAGAAGACCATGATTATCTGAGTATAGCACAGGTACAAGACTCAAATATTTATAATTATTTGAGATTTTCTTCAATCCAAATTGGAGAAGATTGAAAACAGCTTACAATTGAAAATACTATTTAGGAAATTTTAACAGGTTAACCACATTTTGGATTTTAAATGTACAACCCTAGAACATAGATATTGAACCAAAGCTTATCCAAATAAGTTAGTATGCTAGATCAATCAAGGCTATTGAACTTCAGCAAAGATTGATTTCTCTGTCTAATTAATCTCAAATCTTAGGTCTAACTTTGCTCTAAGTGCAAGATACACATTTATAGACTCTGGGTGCTAATTCTTTATTAAAATACAAACTAAGTTGATGTAATTAAAATTAAATAATACAAACTAGGATATATAAATATTTTATTCATCACTTTTGATTTCTTGCTACAATAATAATACATTATCATATCTCTTAATAGCCTGCATAGCTGCATATATAAATATCTATACTTTTTTTTAATTTATATAATGGGAGGTTATTTAATTAGATCATATCTCTTACTGAAGAATGGTCTTTTGGTGTGAGTAGTAACTTGAAAATAGTCCCTGAAAAAAAAAAGTTGTTTTATTTTTTTTTTCAGTTTGAATCGATTATGTTTTTTGTATATGTAGGACTTGGTTTACCCCAAATATATAAGCCCTCAGGAATGGATAATGCTGGCACTGGCACGACACATCAGGAATGCACTAAAAGACTATGATGATGATGAGGATGAAGATGACATTGAAGACTATAGTTGATAGTTTTAGTATGGTTGAACAATATACTAGGAATTATAGTTGATGATCAATACATTTTGTTTATGTTTTGAATTATATTGACTTGCTTGTTATAGTACTTTTCTTTTAGTTTAATAATACGATGAATTTATTTATTTTTTGAAATATTATAAATATTCGAATACAAATTAGATAAAAATTTGTATTAAATTTATATTTATTTTGTATGAAAACAAGTTTATTTTGTAATTAGAAAAATAAAAAAATTCTATTTTACCTTACTGACGGATTTACAGACAAATTTTCTGTCTGTAATCAGATTGTGAGATGATTTTCCAAAGTTCAAATTACGGACGAAAAATCTGTCGAAAAATCTGTCTGTAATTACAGACGGAAAATCCGTCTGAAAATCCGTCTGTAATTACAGATGAAAAATCCGTCGGTAACTAGTAAAAATCTGTCGGTAATTTTCTAACGGAAAAAAATTCGTCGGTAAATAATTTTCGACGGGACTTTTACAGAGGGACAAAATTCGTCGGTAACCAAAAATCCATCTGTAATAAAGATTAAATATGTCTGTAAATCTGTCTGTATTAAACCATTTTCTAGTTGTGTATGTTAGTAAAAAAATAGGAGAGAAATAAATAAAAAATATTAATCATCTAAATTTATAAAATTCTAAAAGAGTAAATTACTAAAATGTTATCTGAAAGTTTATATTGTGGACCAAAAAATTCAAAAAGATATTAATGATAAGTAAGTTTTCGAAAAATTTAAAAACGCGACAAAAAGAACTAAACACCAAATATATATTATAAAAAATACTTTAAAGATTAAATTTTGATGTAAATTTTTATAATTATTATTAGAAAATTTTAAAGTTAGTAATTTTATGTCAAGTAAATTTTTTAATTTTTTTTATTATAAATTACCCTATCCTTTTGAAAACTAAAAAGAAAAATTTAGCGATTAAATTTTGTTTCGATTTTTTTGTGTATTTTCTAAATATTTATTCAAATGTTGATAAAAAAAATTTAGATTAAATGAATAAGTTGTTTGCTAAATACAAAAATATTTTTGTCACTAAAAAAATATAAGTATTAATTATTTTTATCAAATTTAAAAATTATTTTAAATAATATTTTTAAAAAAAATTTTATCAACAAATAAAATTATCCTAAAATGAATGAATCATAACATAACATTAAAATTCTTCATTAAATGCTTGTCAATGCCAAATCAATTTCTATGCTGAACTCTTGCAAAAGTCAAATGACAAAATTAACTTCTACTCCTATTTCAAATTTAAAAGTGCACCATGCATCATCCCCTGAAACCTTTCTCCTCTCACATTTCAACGCCCCCAAGAATAGAAAACAAAAAGTCAAAAACAAAACGAAACTGCTTCTCAAGCATTTAACTCAACCTGATAGTCAACTTTTCTAAAAGAAAAATAAAAATATTAATTGCTCAATAACTTTTTTATATTTGTTCTATATTTAAGTAAACACTAATCAATTTATATTTTTTCGCTGAAAATGATAAAAGATGGCCCCTAGGAAAATCGTAAAAACTGCAATAAAGTCAACACCTCTTTATTTCCCTCCTCTCACCCGATGCGGTTTTTTGCTTCCAACTTCATTACTTCAACTCTGTTCTGTTCTGTTCTGTTCTTCTTCCCTCTGCTCTCGATTTTTTCATTAGCGCCAATGCACCATTGAGATCCACAGAAGAAACTCAAAGCTTGAATTGAAACCCATTGTTTGGTAGCACTGTCCATCTTCCAATGGGTAACCGAATGGGTAAGCTCTGCGTCTGCTCCTCCGACACTGCCGGAGATTTCTCCGGCAGATTCGACAACGGGATAACCTTCCTCTCCGATTCACATGACAAAGCTCTTGGAGACTCCATCTGCTATGTGAGACCAGACAATTCTCACTTCTCCCGTGGCGGCGGCGGCAATGTGTTTTCGGACGGCAGCGCCACCTTCGTTACTTTCCGGTCTGTGTCCGGGGCCACCGTGAGTGCAAACACGTCGTCAACGCCTTCGACCTGCCTTGATGATTCTGTTCAGCAAGAGACAGCTTTGGATTCCTCTGCTTCATTTGAGAGTTCAGGTTCCTTCGCTTCCACAACCATGACAACCTCAATAATGGTGCCTCTGCAACCGCAACAACATTCTCCTGCTGATGGATTCTTTATTCATACCTTTCCAAAGAGCCCGTTGAATAATCGTGTCTCGAACGGTCAATTAGGTGATGAGAAAGCTTATGGTTATGAACATGCCAATAACAAAACATGTGGGCGAAGTTTGAAGAAGTTGCTGAGTGGATCGTTTCTCCCCAAGGAGAAGAGACCGATTTTCAAGAACAACGGGAATGCTAACGCCAGAGTGGGTTGTAGCACAAATTTGAGTGATGAACCAAAGTTTCATAACGTTGTTGTTGTTGATGATGATGATGATGATGACGATGATAAGTGTAATTTGTCAAAGGGCTGTCAGAACTTGCATTGGGCTCATGGTAGAGCTGGCGAGGATCGTTTACATATCGTGATTTGCGAGGATCATGGGTGGATTTATGTTGGGATTTACGATGGATTCAATGGTCCTGATGCCACTGACTATCTTCTGAACAATTTGTTTTATGCTGTTTATGAAGAACTCAAGAAGATAC
Organism: Arachis hypogaea; assembly: GCF_003086295.3. Taxonomy (NCBI): domain Eukaryota; kingdom Viridiplantae; phylum Streptophyta; class Magnoliopsida; order Fabales; family Fabaceae; genus Arachis; species Arachis hypogaea. The sequence continues at coordinate 73,589,092 of NC_092039.1, read as the reverse complement.
TGGGTTGTCAAGATTCCAAATCGTTGGTGGATGGTGGTTCTTATTCTTCCTCAAGTTTCAATAAAGAAAACAATCCAATAGGAAATGGAAACTTGAAAGTAGAGAGAAGGAATAGCAGAAATTGCAAGAAAGAGGTGAAACTGAACATAGAAAACATGGTGGAGGCTAAAATGATTCTTGAGAATGCGAAATTGAGTGAGTGGGATGTTTTGCAAGGTCTTTCAAAGGCGCTGAGGATAACGGAGGCTGCGTTTCTTAAGAGTTCAGATGAGATGATAGCTCAAAATCCGGTGTTGGCTATGATGGGTTCTTGTGTGTTGGTTATGTTGATGAAGGGGGAAGATGTGTACTTGATGAATGTTGGAGATAGCCGAGCTGTGTTGGCAACTCATAATGGGAATTCTCTTCAGCTTACTATGGAGCATAGCACTCATGTCAAAGAGGTAAGTTTTCTAATACAAAAATTATACGAAAAATTAATTAATATTAACCAACAGAAAAAGCTAGTTACCTAGCATTACTCTAGATTTTGTATTTTTCACTAGTTATTTTATTTTTCTGCAAACTTTTAAACACGTGAAACATTGAAAATAAAAATGATCTGAAAAGCTATGCTTGTTGGAAGAATCACAAGTTCATGAGACTAGCCAGTTAAGAATTGTTATGTATCTCAGGAGGTTCGTAGAATATGGAGGGAGCATCCAGATGACCCTTCTGCTGTAACTAAAGGAAGGGTTAAAGGTTACTTGAATGTCACAAGGGCTTTTGGAGCCGGCTTCCTTAAGCAGGTAATTTGGGATAAAGTAGTAAAGTAAGAAGTTAATCGCTCTTAAATTAAGATAATACGATATATATATTTTATAGAAGTTGCAAAATCAATATGATTAACCGTTTGCTTTACCACAATTTAAATTCAGTAATTTGATATTCATATTTAATTTCTTACATTACTTCATTCATAAATTAAGAAGTGTATATTTTCCTAAATTTTAAGACTCCATTTGGTAATAATTTTTGGGAGAGATATACAAAGATATTGAACAGCAAAATATCTTTATTTTAAAATAATATTTGTTTAAAAATTTTTATTCACAAAAAATTAAGGATAATAGAAACTATATAAAAAATTTTCTTTAATATTTCATCTTCATTTCTTATTTCTATAGTTTCTATACAAACAGATTATCAAACACATTTCTATTATATATGTTATAATATTGATTATGTGTTTTAGCTATCATAATTTGTAAGACTTATCATCAACTTTCAAAAATTTAGATTCAAAACTAGAATTTAATTTTAATACATTATTAGTATATAAAATAGTTTTACATTAGCATCTAATTATTGAGTGTTATTTCAATAAAAATAATTGTTTTTTATATTGACTATATATAGTGACAGATCTAGAAAATTTTGATAGTGAAAGTGAAATATATATAACATGATGATGAATTTTATAATAAAAATATTACATTTAAATAAAAAATTAGCTATCAAATTATCAACTATAAATTTGTGTATAAATACATATATTATTTAACTTATTTTTAACGTATATTTTGTATTTTAAAATTTGTATTTTAAGATTTATTTTGTACAAGTGATTATTTTATGTATACGTAACATAATTGTTGTTATAATTATATTTTATTATTGTAAAATATGATTAGGTTTCAAAATATATAATTACAAATTAAAATACTAAAATAAAAATTTAAATGTTTTTTATATTTTGTATATGTCGTTAAACAATCATTTAAAACTTAACTTTCATACAATTAGCTCTTGATGATATTCATAATTAAAAAAGTTCATTGAATTAGTGCAGTTATTATGAAAAAAAAACTAAAGCTAATTTCAAAAGAAGAAACACAAATGGAGTCTTTCGAGTCGATTTCTAAGAAAGAACACTAATCTTATTTAAATTTGAAAATTGATCATTATAATGAACATCTAATATGAAGTTCTCAAATTGATTATTAAGTGTCGAAAGTTGAATAAAAATTATTTTGAGCTCAAATTTAATAATTTAGTGGGGGTAAATAAATATTATTATTATATACTACTCAATAAAATTTCAAATTGTAGTGGGACGCTTGTCACTACGCTCATAAGAGTAAATCTACCCCTAACTACGCGAATGGTCATCTAAAAAAAATAGATGAACGATCGCGTAAAATGTTTTCAACTTTCAACTAATTAAATTAGTCTTTAATTTTCTTGATTATTTGTTAACCAGCCACTTCACCAACTTCTTAATTTTGTAGCCTAAACAAAACAATGCAGTGTTGGAGACATTCAAAGTGAACTACATTGGAGACTCCCCATACATTACATGCTGCCCTTCACTCCACCACCATAGGCTCGGTCCAAATGACAAATTCCTCTTACTCTCTTCTGATGGAATTTTTCAATACTTCACCAATGAAGAAGCAATTTTTAAAGTGGACTATTTCATCACTATGTTCCCAGACATAGATCCTGCACAACTTCTCATTGAAGAAACACTGCACAGAGCAGCCAAAAAAGCTGGTAAAAGGCACCTTGTTTACTAGCTATGTTTCTTGCATTAGATTTACAAAAGACATCGTAACGATTCATTTAATATATCTGCTAAAATCAATGCTAGAAAAAAGATGTGTTATTAAGCTGTCTCAAAATAAATTCACCTAACATACCTTTTTAAATTAATAATGATATACTTTTTTTGAATAAAGAGTTCTTTTAATAAGAAATATGGAGATGTTTGATAATAAAAAAAGAATGAGTCAAAAACAGCTAAAATTTATTTTATTTAATAATTAATGAATGCTAAATAAGATAATTTTTTATTATTTTTTTTATTTTCTTAACATTACCGATAATAATAATAATACCTATTACTTAAACTTATTTTCATGTGTCAATGTTTAACATGAATATCTCAATTATCAATCTTCTCATTATCAATAAACAAATAAAAAGACAAAAATACACATGAAAAAGTATAAAGGAAAATAAAAAGTACACCCAAAAGATTTCAAAATAACTAATGCACTCCAAAAAATGTTTAACCAAGTCAAAACTTTCTGTCAGTTGTGAAGGATTTAGTTAAACAAACTAAAAATAATTTTTTGAACTGTTATATCGAGATTTGGGTGATTACAAAATATATAATTTTAATTTTATGTCAAATAAGTAAAAAAAAAAAACAAATTTTACTTGCCTAAACATTTTTTGAGATATATTTGGCTATTTTAAAATTTTTGTGTGTATATGTTTGTTATTTTTATACTTTTTGTGTGTATTCTATTTTTTCTTACAAAATTGATGGTTATTAAAATGTTAGTGTCTACACTTTTGACTACAAAATCATCTTAATTTTTAAAGAAAGAAAATTTGGATTTTTTAAAAGAAAATAAAAACATTAAATGTATGTAACTAACTCTTTATTTTATTTAAGAATTAAGAAAGTACTTAGAAAAATATAAAATTGTTCAACTCTTATTGTTTATTTATTTAGCTTTTACTAATGAATGCTCTTCTCAAATGCACTTGAAGAAAGCAAGTTATAGTTTGACTTTTTATTTTTAATGGTGCAGGTATGAATTTCCATGAGTTGCTTGATATCCCACAAGGAGAAAGACGACTTTACCATGATGACATTTCTATTGTCATAATCTCTTTGGAGGGAAAAATATGGCGTTCGACAGTATAAAATATTCACATAAAACAAATGGTATAATTAACAACTAAGTGACTAACTACACTAATACCGAGAGTTTTAGCAGATTCCTTTTATTTTCTCTCCCGATTTGATATTTTTTTTTGTTTTTTGTTTCTTTTTTAAGATGTAACATCAAATAGTCAAAATTAGGCATAGCCAGCGGAAGATAAGAGCTATCAGTTCATATATTTACTTGTAGACAGTTCACAGTTGTTTAAAAAGGAAGGACGAGTTCTGTTTTTTTCGCGAACCTCTACATATTGCAAGGGATTAACGGAAAAATCAAACTATATACAACAAATTTTCAAGGAGATCAGAACCAGAAATTAGTTGATATGAGAAGGTATAATCAGTCAATAAGAGGTTGATACTGAAAGAAATTTGTCCCTTTTATTTCAAATTCATCAAGGTAGAGATCTGTTATATAAAATATAATATATGGCCCTATACCGAATTGATGTTGATTTTATTGTTCTTTGTTAGTTTGCAGAAAAGTAAACTACTCTGACATTTTCCAATTGTTTTGTTGCTATTTGGTGTCAGCTAAGGAAGATCGTGTAAAGTTTAATATATAATTTTTTTAGACTCAATGTAGAAGTTAACAGGATATATAAATAGTAAATTTATTTTAGATAAATTTATTAGTGAAACTCATTTTTATTATGAATATAGTAGCTAGAACCTATCGTACTTGTCTAGCTGTTTTTCTACTATTAAGTTATATTATTTTTTAAAAGATAAAAATATTATAAATTAGGTAAATTTCACTTTGTTATTTCACATTTTATTTAAGGATTTGTTCGTATATTCAATCAAATAACATTCATAAAACATGAGTGTCTTTGTAAAAGTTTTAAGATAAAGTTATCAAAATATTAAAAGTGTCTAATCTTAAAATATTTTGACCTTTTATTATTATATGTGTATGTTAAATCTTTTATTTCAATGAACAATTCTCATTATAATTTGATTTAGTAGTAATCTTTAAAATCTTTAGATTATACTATAATCTAGTTTAAGTCTTACTTAAAACAGTTAATATAAAATATTTAAAAATTTTAGGTTAGTGGGATATCTAATCCGAGTCACTTCTTAGTTTAAAAAAGATTAAAGAAATATTATTTAAAGTTATTAGATTAGTAAAGTATCTAGTGTAAGTGGTGCCTAAAATAATTAGTAAAATATCAAAATTTTTCTGGTTGGTGATGTATCTAATTTGAGTCACTTTTTTGCTTTGAAAGTTTGAGACAACAATATCTAAAGTTTTTAGATTGGTGGGTATCCAATTTGAGTGTTTGACAGAAAAGGTAAGTAGAATATTTAAGGTTCTTATGTTCGTGAAAAATCTAATCTAAATCACTTCGTAGACTTAAGAAGGCTTGAAGAAATAATATTTAAAGATCTTAGATTTTACTTTTGTTCAGTGTAGTTAAAGTTGTAGTATGAGAATGCTCAATAAAAATAATACCTATTCTACATTTATTCTAATTGTAATGACCCAATTCTTAGCATGTCAAGACCAATGCTAATAGTAGGAGGCTAGTTATCTATCAGTTTATGGGAATCTAGACTCTTTATTTAATATATATTCATATTAGCTTGTTGTACTAATCATAAACGTAAATGTTATTGAATATCGGCTTTTGTTAAGCTTTGTGGACATTCATATTACAGATAAAGAATAGGTATACATCTAGCAAACATAAGTAAGGCAAAAAAAAAAAAAAAAACCAAATATATCACTTAGTGTCACTAGGACTTCATATATACATCAAGGGAATAACATCAGTCATGTGAACCTTGACACACCTTCGATATATTACATTATATATATACTATAGACTCTTACAAATATATGTGGCCTCAGGTTTTGACTCATTCAAAAAGCTCTAGTTTGGTACCTAGGCTAACAAGGAAACAATAAGTCCTACTTCTCGAGAAGAATTCTAACAAGGACAGGAAAAATACTCTAGCCTCCAAAGCATCACATAGTATCGGGTGTCTTTAAAGCGCAAAACGTATTTTATAGTCTGGATCGTAACAGAAAGGAAGCTTCGTAATCTCATCCAATGTTACTGTCGGCTCCATCTGTAGGAACAATGAAGGAAGGGGGAGGGGTGAGAACCAACAATTCCTAGCATGGTACTAACGAAGGAAAACATTTCGTATATCGGTCCTAGAGTAAGTCTCTAGCGTTGGGATAGTTGTATGCACGATCATTTCTACTTTAGGTTTACAGTTTTTAGTCTCTTTCATTCCATGACAGTTTCAATCCTTTTCAATCTAGTACAGTCTTAGTTCCCTTCTACATCATTCATTACTGTTTATATTTAATACCATCGTTAACCTCATAATAGTCAATCAGCAATAACAGAAAATTAGAGGCAAGCATATCACAAACATATAGCATTGTCATAGAGCACAATCACAAAGAATATGCGACAAAAAATCATGCTGCATGTCTGTCCTACACTGGCTATGAACTCATACGTCGGTTGACTATTTGCAACCTAATATTATCTTGGAACAAGCCCCGAATAAGGCTTTCCATTTGTATCCGTTAAGCTTACATATTGGGATGGATAAAATCATAACTCAAGCCCGACACTCGAATGGTCGCAAAGCTTGATGCCTTAATATGTGTGTAACACCCTACCACACAAAACTTTATGTTTAAGTCGTAAAATAGAGGTGGCTGGCGCGCGCGCGCACACACACACACACATATAACCCACAACCCAAAATACCTATATACAACCCTAGTTCTCCATACACCTCTAAGAGGTACAAAAGTAAAACAAGTTGTTAGGAGAATTTCATACATATAGTCATATACAAATAGTACACAAAATAATATCCCAAAGATCCACTTTGCTGCAGAACTCCAGACGCTTAGCGAGGTGCCTCTCGACTTGCATCTGAAAAACACAAACATCCGTATGGAATGAAAACCGGGGGTTCTCAACATGGTAAAGTGCCGCATACATAAGATATAAGGTCTTGAAAAAGTCAGAGGCAATCTTAGAACTCTGACACTCAGATTAAAAATCTTAAAGAACTAAAATAGAAACCATAAATTAAGGTGGTTTTCTAAGGATTTCTAACTCAACCAAAACTTAAACCTAACATTCGATCCTCCTCCTTTCCTCTAATCCTCTAACACCAGAGAAACCGCACAAACAACCAAGCAGACAATGACAAACACAGGTAGAATACAAGTACTGCAGGTAACAATATAACAATTAACATAGTAAGTTCATTTAGGCATTCCCAAATAATGCACAAACAAGCAATTCAAACAATATGCATATGATGCATGTCTGTCTTATGGCTGATGAGTCTTATCTGTCGGTTATCAAGCCGACCCGACAAGTCCAGCTGCTAAACCCTGGACTGTCCTCCCGTCGCGCATCCCCAAGAGTCTATGCATAACTTTTTTCTCATATATAAAATATGCTTATTGGAGGTATCCTTCCCGAAAATTTATACGTGCCTGGTCACCCTTATGACGTAGGGTCAACAGAGTATCAAGTCTCGACCTAGAACACGTGGTGGCGGTACTTTACTCAGGGAAACTCGTATCTCAGATAAATTGAGTGCATAAGCCACAAAAATATTCATAACCATTCATAATCATTGCACAATCATTCTTTATAGCCATGGCATCACATATACTTCACTTCTTTGCACTTTTCATACATAATTTATCATTTTTCGACCTTACTTCAGCCCCAGGTTATCACCTTTTCCTAGCTTCATCTCATTATTGGGCATACTATTAAGATCTAGGGCTAAAAGAATAAAAATAGAGGTTTTAAAACAAAAAAATATGTTTGCTAAAAACAGGGTTCACGCATATGCGTGGGCGTGCATTTTTCCTTGCTTGCATACGCGAGATGCCCAACCTAGAAGGGTTGGTCGCGTCGCGTGCAGGTGGTCCCGTACGCAACCCTTTTAAAAACCACTGCTCGCGTATGCAAGCACTCTACTCGCGTACGCAAGATGCCAAACCCGAAAGGGGTGGTCGCGTCGCGTGCAGTGGTCGCGTACGCAAGATCTGCAGATTGGCAAAAATGTTGAATGCTGCAAAATTTTCAGTTTTGCACTCCAAACTTCCGACGCGCATAACTTTTTTATTTAAAAATATTTTTCATCCGTTCGGCATAAACTTCATGGACCCAATTTTCATATGAAATAAGTTTGAAATAATTTAGGGTCTGAAAGGCGAGTTATGGCTCTCTGAAGTTCGGTCAAAAATTAGATTTTCACAAAAGTGCTTAAACCTCCAATTTCACCAAAATCAAACTCAATACCAACACTCCACTCATACAAATAGCACCATAACATACCATTTACAGCACCACAATCTCCGCATCCTACCACAATCAACCACACTTCAATATTACACAGTCTCATACATAAATTCCTCAATTAACCAACAATATTATCATTAATTCATCATATATACATATTCAATCTTAACACCTTAACAATCATCATTGAATCATCATATAGTGTTCCATTTTCATCACCATCATCAATCACTAACCCAATGCTCAACCTATTTTCATCACAAACAATAATCACCCACAAATACTCAATCTATATCAACAATTATCATCAAAGGTACTAAGCATTTAACATATTCATTTATTCCAACATATCCTATGGTCATCTAGCCTAAATTTTTATAAGACATTATATATTAAATACGAGAAACCAAAATCATACCTTGGCCGATTTTCTCGTATAATCCAAGGCAACACAAATAGGCAAGATCTCAAACTTCACCACCAAAATTCAGCAATCCAATGACCCAATCAAGTTTCTATCTCCTCAATGTTGCTCCAAAACACAATTACACACTACCTATGCACATTAGCACATTCATATACAAATTTTCAATACCTAACACACAATAATCAAAGAATCCACAAGGCTTAGAGAGTCCTTACCCTATCCATGCCTCAAATGAGAAAAACCCGCTAATCCATCAAGTTTAATTTGAGCCTAAACTCTAAGATATCAAGTTTCAACAACCAAATCCCCAAAAATTCGATAATCAAGGGAATTGAGAGGCTGAGATGAAGGATGAGATTTATTACCGAAATTAGTTACCGAGCTTTTCGTAGAGCTTGATATCGTGGACGCATGACCGTAAACGGTACGGCGATCGAAGCTCGGAGTGAAAAGATATGGTGGTTGGAAATCAATATAAGGATTTTATTCTCTTTTCTCTTGTTCTTGAGTTTGCTTCAGCGTTTTTGCTGAATGGGGGAAGAAAAATGATTCTTCTTTAAGTTTTTGGGTTGGGCCTTGGGCTCAATACGGGTTTGATTTGTTTAGTTTGGTCTAATTTTGAGCTAAATTCTTTAAAATTAGTGTCAAAATTTTTATTTTAATTAGTTCTATCTTATTAAACTATAAAATTTACATTTTTAATTTATTTTATTAAAAATTAATTTATTAAATAATTATTCACTAATTTTACGAGAATTACAATATGTACCTTGGAAAATAGTGTGCATTCAAAACAATCATTCTACGATATAGGAATTTTTATCTTGATCCTTAAACTCTAAACTCGTAGGATTATAATTTGCGTTAAGTAAAGGACACTTGACGCCGTTATCCTTTTAGGAAACTCATTGGTAGCGTTTGTTTTGAGGTACTGGGACAGAGACTGAAAGATTGAAATTCAGTATCATGTTTGTTGACTCAGAGACTAGTACTAAAATTTCTGTCTCTGTCCTTAAAATTTCAGTATTTCAGTACCTCCAAAAAGTGAAGACACATGGGACTAAAATTTTTAGAGACAGAAACTGAAACTTTAATAACATTTTATACCTAAAATACCATCATTTCAATTAATTAATTCCAATTTTACCTTTTGTACAAATTAAATTAGAGTTTTATTCTTGTTTTCATTTTTGTCTCTCATTTTGCACCAAACAGAATACTAAAATTTATTTCTGTCTCTATCTCTTAGTCTCTGTCTCCCAGTCTTAGTCTTTCAATCTCTGTCTCTCCACCAAAAGTTACCATTAAGTTCATTAGTTTTTCTACAAGGGACCCTTTGTGTAGGGGTGTAACTTACCGAACCGGACCAAATTTTACCGCAAAACCGAACCGAAATTTACAACAACCGAAAGAAAAACCGAAAAAATCGGTTTTTTTTTGTTTTTTTCGAATTAAACCGATCGGTTCGGTTCGGTTTTCGGTTGGTTCAGTAAAAACCGAACCGAACCGAACCGAACTGAAATATTGGTTAAGAAACCTTGTTTTTACACATTTACCCTTTAATCTTGTTGTTTTGCTAGACATTTTTAATTATCTTTGTTTTATGTTTAATTAAGTTGAATTTGTATTGGATTTGGATGTGATAAATTCTTGTTTTTCTAATTTATTGAAGGTTTTAAATTTTATTTTATGGCATTTTAAATTCAGATAAGTAGGTGTAAAAAAACCGAAAAAACCGACCGAACCAAACCGCTGTTGGTTCGGTTCGGTTCGGTTCGGTTGCTCAAACTGCAGCCAACCGAACGGTTGGTCTCTTTGAAGAACCGATCAGGTCGGTTCGGTTGGTTTTCGGTCCAAAACCGAACCGAACCGAGCCGATTACACCCCTACCTTTGTGCCCTTATCGTTTTAGAAACATTACCATTTTGTCATTAGCCTTTCATTATTTTTATCCTTATAGGCATACAATTTTTCATTCATCTTTTAGAGTCATTAGTTTATCATTCAGAATCACTCGTTTATCATTCGGAGGCTTTTAATCATTATCATTTTGTTGCAAAGCTTTTGCCTTTAATCTTTTAGAAAAAAAAATTCATTCTTTCCTTGGTCTTTTAGATAAATGACAATTATGTTCTTGATCTCTCAATTTACTATTTTATCTTTAACTTTTTTTATGTAAATGACTTTTATGCCATTTCTCTTTAAGATTATCCTTTTGCGTTCACTCTATCATAAAAATACTATTCTGCCATGTAGAATCCTGAGTTACAGTTTAACTCTCACTTTTTCTTAAAATGACCTTTTTACTCCTGTGACATCAATCTACCATTTTGTCTATAGGCTTTTTTTGAAATGACCAATTTGCCTTTCGTTGTTCAAATGGCCATTTTGCTCCTAAAATTTTTATAAAGTTACCATTATGCTCCTAATCTTTTATAAAATTATCATTATGTCCTTGAACTTTTACATAATTACTATTTACCTCTTGTGATTTTAAATTACCATTTTAATTCTGATCTTTTAAAAAAAGTTACCATTTTAATCCTAATATTTTATAAAAAAAATACTATTTTATCCCACTAGGACTCTAAATTATCATTTTATTCTCAGATTTTTACTATTATAATCGTTTTAACATTCTTTAACAAAATTACACTTTTATTCCCTAATCTTTAGCATAATTACATTCTTGTCTCTAGTTTATCATAATTTTCATTTTACTCCTACATTTTTTTAAAATTATAATTTTTCCCTTAACCTCATTTTATTTACCTTTTTGTCCCGAATCTTTTATAAAATTACATTGTTGTCCCTAAACCTTCTAATTTTCTATTTTTATCCTATATCTTTAATTATATTTTTGCTCATTTTTCACACTAATTTTTATTATGTTACATATTTGGGCTCTACACTCTTCTCAGTTCTAATTCTTAGCTCTCTTTTCTATTTGGGTGCATTTTTTTGTGTTTTTATATTTTTTCATAATGACTCTTTTACCCTAAATTTATATTCTTAAATCTTTTAACCTTTTCTTTTGATATCTTTTGATCTTTTCTTCATTTTCAGAATGTAGTATAAACAAATCAGTTTTGACCATATAGTTTTGCCCTTAACTTAGAAATTGTTTCAAATATTTAATGAAAGGATCTCTTGAATTATAAGCTAACATATTTTGTTACATGCAAGTTCAAAGACTTCATAAGCATTTGTAGTTCAATTGCTTCAAGAGAAATTATTTTAGCACGATTCGGACCCACCTTTTTCGTGTTACATCAATACCACCTTCATTGATGACCATTATACTAACTTCACATCCTACATAGGCAAATTCCTTTAGGACTTAACAGGTACAAGATAGAAGGATCATGTTGTCTCATGGTGTTTGGAGACAAAGACTGATTTGACCCAGTCCATTTCTATGGTTATGGATTAGTTTATCCTTCGTGATGATAGACATGAATCAAATTAAGTGTTTACTTTTAAATTTCTGATAAAATAATAATGGGTTGGGAATTTATTATCTTTTGTTCAAAATTACAAATTAGCTAGTGGCATTGGTAGAAAAAAATTGTTTATGTTATACATTTAGCAGATCAAAAGCTCATATCAATTAGTGTAACACCTTATCACTCTAAGCCTTATTTTTAACCGTAAAGCAACGAATAATAAAGCATCACGATAATTTTAAAACTCATACGATAATATATAATCAAGAAGTATAATAAACTAGAAGCTCAATAAAGGAATAAAAGCTCAAAGACGCAGAAAATAAAGATACAAAAACGCAAATCGTTCAGATACGATAACTAAAGCATAAAGGTAAGGAAAAGAGATTATAGATACAAGATATATGTGTACAATATGTCCAAAAAAAACCTAGTTACAACCCGCGGAATTTAGGCCAATTAGTTGAAATAAATACAACAGAATTTTAAAAGTTAAAATGGATACATCCTATCTCTCAAAGTTTAAGCAAGGCAACAAGTAGAATAATCAAAAGTAAGATAATAACTAAAGCAAAATAAACAAAAGGCAAAAGTGAGCCATCCTCCACTCTGTCACCATCTACAAACTTATCGAGATGGGTTGCAACCTGCTTCTGAAAATAACAACTGTAACAACTCCAATTTTTGCACCAACGCGAGATTTTCTCAAAATAATATTTTAAAGTGATTAGTTTTATTTTGACAAGTCGACTTCGAACCCCAAAGTAAAATAAATAGTAATATAATTTCATTATTATGTTATTTATTTATTTTACCTGCTCTACTTATAATAGAGTTTAGATAATAATAATAATAATAATAATTATTATTATTATCAAGCTCGATATTCGACCATATAAGTAATTATCGGTATTTTTTGATGAGTTTAGAGTTGCTAATACTTCATCAAATATCTTTCATCCTCAAATTACTAAGGTCATTTATATTAGTAACTCATATATATTTAACCCTATATATATACTTATGTTTAAATATATTCAGTTTTCATAAATATTCGTTTGAAAAATTTATAACTTGAACCGCCGACTCTATTACACCGAAACCTTGACACATAACCCCTTTCCTAACCAATCAACCACTTCATTAGTTAATCTTATCATTTTTCATTTTATTTCATTGAGCCCGAACCATTAAAGAGAGGTTTAATTATTCTGTTGATCTCTATAATTTTGCAAAATTTTTAATTAAATTTCTATACATTTTTTTCTTTTTAATTGAGTCTTTGCACCAAATTTTATTTTTAATTGGGTCCTTATACTTTTTTTTTCTTTTATTTGGGTTTCTGCACTAATTTTTTTAATAGAATCCCTATATAATTAAACTAATTATTGTTAAGAAAGATTTAATTGAAAAAAAAATTGGCGTAGAGAACTAATTAAAAAAAAATATAGAAACCTAATTAAAAATTTCACAAAACTATAAAGACCAACAGAATAATTAAACGTTAAAGAAAAGAAAGAAAGGAAACGTGGATCAAACTAAAACCATGACACCTCATTAGTTTCATTCATTAAGTGTCATATAATCATATAATCATCTTCAATTGGCTTCATTTCTTTTTCTTTCATATGATAAGCGAGAGAGACCAAACTTGCATGGAGAAAATCGTAACTCCTACTAAAATTTCGGCTTCAATTTGTTGTGATATGTAATTCTAATAAAAAAATTAATCCGATTAAAGTGTTTGTATTTTTTTTTTCTATACAATGATTTCACTTTTGTTTGGTAGAAGTTGACGGTAACGTAGTTTCCTTCTCTTTAAATTTGGTTAATTGAAGTTTTAGAAAATACAGATGATTTTTGATATTTTTTTCTTTAGCAATTCGGTCAAAAAATTTCTTCGAAGTTTCGAGTATTTTAATTTCATAGACAAGTAAGATTTTGGTAAATTTTCACCGATTAAGTTGTATTTAACAAGTGAAGTTGATGTTTGAATTAATTGTTGTTAAAATTTGATTGAATTTGCTTAATTTTAATGTTGAACTTTTATGGAATCTTGGTGTTTTAGTAAGTGTGTGTCTCAGCCAGCCTTGGGACAGCGGAAACGTGGCTTTGATGATGAAATTTGGGCTTTTTTTATTGTCTATTATTGAGTAGAATTTTAGGAAGTTCAATGACTAAGTGATTATATAAAAGTTACTCAGAGCCGGTAATTGAAAAACTAAAAAATGGAGTTATATATCAAGTGAAATTTTTATGAGAAACAAAGGAAGGTTTTGTTTTGTTTAGGGTAAAGAGAACAACCAAGATTTTTTATTTTTTTTTATTTTTTTTAGAATAAAAAATATAATTTTATAAAAAGATGAAGTTAAATTTATAATTATATAAGTTTTTGGGTATTTTGGATAATAAGTAAAGTTCAGGGTTATTTTTATAAATATGAAAATAAGTGAGGATTTAAATTTAATTTTATAAAATGTTGAGGTTAAAAATAGAATATTAAAAAGTTCGTGATTTAGAAAGTAATTAATAAAAGTTTAAATATAAGGTTTTATAAACAAAATTTTAAAAGAAGATAATAAATATTATTTTAAATATTTCTTTAAATTATTTATTTATATTAAAATAAATTATTATTAAAATTATTATTCATCAAAGACATTATCTTGTAAGAATATCATAATGTGTATTATTAATGATAAAGCAAACAAGTAGAGTAATCTTAAAATCTTTAGAGAATACAGACTTAATTAAAAAACTTTATAATTCTTTTCCATAAGATATTTAGCGAAAAAATGAGAGAATAGTGCGAAGATAATTTATAGTATGGAATGATAAGAAAGAAAAGAAGAAGACAGAAAAGAAAAGGAAAGAAAAATATTAAAGAAATCTTTGTCACAGGAGAGCAGAGAACAAAAATTAAAAGAATCTGACGAACCTCTTTCATAGGAGAGCATAGCACAGAAAAGAAAAGAATGTATTAACTGAAGGGATCTCTACCACAGGAGAGCAGAGGACAAAGATAAAGAAAATGCTTTGAAAGACTGTCTACCACAAGAGAGCAGATGCGATCTTGTTTGGGCGTTAGTGCCAAATGTATAGTGGGAACGCCCACACACTGAGAATTATTTTCCAGATGTAAGCATATTACAATACATTTAAAAGTCACACTGTATGCGGTCTGGCCATAAGAATTATATGCACAATGTATGCATCTGGAAAGCCATATTTGAGACTTGTGTCCGGGTAATGTCGGAAGCGGGTAGGCAACTGACACATGAGCTCATGGCCTGCGATAGAATAGACATGCATCATCCTTGCTGCACATTTGCATTTTTCTTGATGATGTGAAATTGATTGTGATTGTCTTCTTCTTTTTGTGCATTCTTTAATTGTATACTGAATTATTGTGACTGGTTGCTTCTCTGTGATTCTTGTATAATTGGCTGTGAATTAAATTGAACTGTGATAATTCCGACTTAACTAACTATCCCCGACCCTACTAAAAACTCCCAGTTCTTACCCCTTTCCTTCCTCTCCTTTAGATGGAGACCAGAGTCCTGTTTTATGAGATGGACCCTCCCTACATATATGAGGATCTTGTACAGCATAGGTTTTATATAGTAGCTGCAGAGATTAGGACCCGTATGTACGTTCTGCCCGACCACCCCTTCCGTCATCTGATTAACACTCCGCACTTTAACCCCGATATGCCTTATGAGTTTCCGTTGCATTGGCTCCCCTTGGATGCTTCATTTTATCCGTTCCATGATGGACCTGTACCTCATCAGTACCTCAATTAGCCTGAGGATCAGGTGGACCCTGAGCTTGAGCCTATGGAAGAGCATATACCAGAGCCTATACTTGAGGAGGATATTCTTGTAGAGCAGATCTTAGTATCTTCGCCTGAGCCATCACCTGTAGAGACACACACCACCTCCATTAGTGGACCGACGAGTTTTGGCAAGACCAGTAGTACGAGTGCCAGGGCCCCTCCTGAGATTGTTGATATTTCTGATGATGAGAACGAGGATCCTGAGGAGTGTTCAGATGTGATTGTGATTTCTTCTAACGAGAATAGTTGATGCTTAGGAGCTGAGGATGTGACTTATGGGAGTTTTTTTGTGTTAGCCTAACTTTTGTGTTTTAGTCTCTCGCTTTTTATTAGACTCACTGAGAGGATAGGATGTATATAATTGATTAGGCTAGTTTCGGGTGCCAGCTTAGGGCTTTCTATATGGACCAAGGCCTGGAGTGTTAATTATGTGTATAATAACAAGATGTGAAGGGTTGTATGCAAACTTATGATATATATATGACATTACATTTATCTGTATGTATGATCTATGATATATGTTATTGATGAGTCCACATTTGATGATATATTTTGACTCAATTTGGATAGATTCTAGCACATAAACCTACATTTAAGCACCAAAATAGCATAATTTTGTGTTTTGTCCCTAATTTGATCCTAAATGTGAAAACATGTGTTTTTTATGCTTAAATGAGCAATTTAATTTCACTTTTATTCCATTTGATGCCGTGACATATTTGTTGAGTGATTTCAGGTCATTTGGGGAAGAATGGATAGCCAAAAGTGGAAGAAAACATGTACAAGGGAAAAAACATGAAGAAAACAAGAAAAAGCACACACAGCAAAGTGTGCGTGTGCACGAGCAAGCGTGCATGCGCACAAGAAGGAATTTCCATGTGTGTGTGCGCACGACCACCTGTGCGTATGCACAGGTCAACTTTTAGCCAAGTGTGCGTATGCACAGGACCCTACACGTGATTTCATTAATGAATTACGTGCTTCGCAATTTCTGAGGCCTCTTGGTCCATTTTGAAAGGTTTGAAGGTTGAATTTGGATGCTATATGAAGGGGAATTCAACAATTATGAAGAGAGCTCACTTAGATAGTTTTTTTAGAGAGTAATTAGGAGTAGGAGTAGGAGTAGTGTAGCTATGCTCTCTTAAAGTTTCATTTCCATTTCCATTATACCATTTTATTGTAAGCTTTGATTTTGGATTTTGCTTTTTTAACTGTAAGTACTCTCAGTTTCCTCTTTAATTAAAGCACTTTTACTTCCATTTCCTTTTGGTTCAAGTTACTTTGTTCATATTTCCAATTTTGAGTTTCTTGAAGTTTTGATTGATGAATTTAATGTTTTATGCTTCCTTTATGCTTGATTGCTTGTTTATATTTGGTTTTGTGCATAGTTGGTTATATTTTTCCAATTTTTCTTGCAATTTTCCATGTTTTACTTTTATGCACACAAGGTGTTTGTAAAAATGCCAACCTTAGATTGTGAGTAGATTTTCACACCTTGGCTTGGCGCTTGAGTTCCTAAGATACTAGAGTCATAATGTCTGACATTTAGTGATAATTCTTGGGTAGTTAGTTGACTCTTGTTTCCATTGATGCTAGCTTTTTATCCAACTAGCTTGATAAGTTAGCTAGGACTTATGGATTAAGGTCAATTATGATTGCTTGACTTACTCCTCGATGTTTGGGGTTAACTAGGCGAGATTGACTCATCATAATTATCATAGTTGTGGTTATGGCAATGATAGGATTCGTTAGATCCTCATTTTTCCAAGTCATGGCTCTTTTTTACATACCTTGCATTTTTACTAGTTTTGATCTTACTTTTCTCTTACTTGATTTAATATCAATTTTGATCATCTCTTCGTTCTCTTATTCTTAGTTCTTTTAATCTTTTGTTCCTTGATTTGAAAACATCCCTTTTTGTCCCTAACAACTGAAAGAGTAACACTTCCAATTGCATTCCTAGGGAGAACGACCTGAGGTTAAATGACTCTCAGTTTATATTTGGTTTGAATTGTGATAACATTTGATTGTGAGAGTTTATTGTTGATTTGGACTATGCTACTATCGACTCGACTCTATTGATTCTAAACCGACATAGAAATCTCTATCATCAAATTTGGTGCCGTTGCCGGGGACTGCAATTGGTGTTATATCTTTTGATTGATGTGAATATGTTAATAGTGTAAATAGCACTTTTTGGTTGTTTGTTTGCTTTTGTTAGTAGGTTTTTGTTTACATTTTGTTCATGAATTTTTCACACCATCACCACAATGCACCCCAATGGAACCCAAACTCTTACCCTTATAGGCACCAATTCTATATGCCATCACCTCACTACATACAAAACCAAGACTTTTACCCTCATGAGTTTGATTGTCAAACTTCATCTCCTCAATATTCATCTTCACACATGGATCAAGTCACACAAGAAGTACTTTTTATACTAATTTAAGACCAACAAGAGTTCCGGAAGAAGCAAGAACAAGTCATGTCTACCTTAGCGGAAACTCTTGACCGGTTAGCTTCATTGCATTCATGCCATGACTAAGAAATTCCAGTGGATGAATGTATGGAACCAAGTAAAGAGTGTGGAATGATTGAGAAATTGCAAAATCAAGTAGAAGATGACAAGTCACAACATGAAGCACAAGAGGAGACAAATGAAGAGTTGGTGGGAGTTGATAAAGAGGATTCCATCTTTCAAGATTTTTTGTCCAACTTGGTTGATCCCTCTAATAACATTCATAAGCCTCCCTTGTTTGAATTTGAAGGAGATGTTGATGTGGATTTCACACAACCCTCAATTTTTGACTTGAGTGATGATGAGGAAGATTCAAAAGAAGTTGAGGAAGATTTTGGCTACCAAGAAGTGAAGGTACTTATGCAAGAGCAAATTGAGTGGGTGAAGATTTCTCCAACAAGCTTTCTAGGCCCACATCAATATGCCATCTTAAAGACGGATTGTCAACTTCAAACCCTTCTCGGAGTAGTGGATGGTGGAGAGAAGAATGCTAACTGGCAAGGGAATAAAAAGTTCATCAAAAAGGCCAAGTTAACATTTGGAGCTCAATTTTGGTGCAAGAGTCAATCTAGTGGATTCGGGGGAGTGTACAAGTTTGTCCATGGTGATTCAAGATAATGTTCATCTATGTGCAACAATGAAGATCAACGAGAATATGAACAAGAGACTAGAGTATGGGATCCGGGAATTGGTTTGAGGAGTCAACACTCATGGATCGTAGTTGCTATCTTGGAGTCTTTAAATAGTTCGAGGCTATTCATTTGGGACCCCGGAGGTTAAATCAATAGCAAACTTGGTTGGAGATTCAAGGAGGAGTGGAAACACAAGCCACCCTAACTAGGATCTCCTCACCAAGTCCAACTTGAGGACTTTAAACCAAAGTGCTAGGTGGGAGACACCCCACCATGGTAATATCCTTTTAACTTTCTCTCTTTTAGTTTTTAATGCTGGAATAATTGATTATTTTGCTTGGTTGGTTAGTTTTATTTTGATTATTGTTGGGTAATTGTAGTGAAATAATGTGTTTTTGGGAGTTTTATGATGTTTTGGGACTTGAAAACCTGTTTTGGATATCATGCTTGATGCTATAGAGGCAAAATTTTTGTTGCAGGAACAGAGTCCTGTGCGTACACACAGCCTTGTGCGCGCGCACAGTTCCCCTATTTTTCCATCCCTGTGCGTCCGCACATAAGCGTGCACACGCACACCCCAAAACACTCCCTCTGTTCACGGCACGCGCACGGCTTGTGCGTGTTACACCCCCTTCTTTCCTCCTTCTGCGTCCACACACCTTGCATGCGCACGCACACTCCTCCCTTTTCTTTCAAAAAAAAAAAAGAAACCCCATCTGTGCGTGTGCATAGCTTGGTGCGCACACACACCCTTTGACACCCCTTCTGGTCGCAGTGCACACAACCCTTGTGCATGGGAACAACCCCCGTTTTTGTTTTCTGTGCCCGCACAATGTCTTGTGCATCCGCACAGGTTGCGATGGCCTTTCTGTTCGTAGCGCTTGCACGCTGCTGTGTGTGCGCACACGCTTTCTTCTCCTTTTCATGTGTCCGCACATGACCTTGTGCGTCCGCACAGGTCACTTTTCGAACGTTAATTCGAAAAGGGAAACTGTCGCACTTCACAAGCCCCATCCCGACCTTTTCTTTTCTTCTTTCTTCTTCCTAAAGCACAGTAGCACCATCACCCAACCTTACGCACTCTCCAGTTCAGACCACCTAGACACCTTCGTCCGACCCCTCGCTACCGTCGATGACCACCGTCGCGCTCTCTTCCTTTCTTCTTCTCCTCGCTCTTCTATATTTCCCTTTTTATCTTCTTTGTACCGTGCTGCACCATGTGTCTGCGACGGCAACCCTAGGCCACGCCTTCCAATTCCGACGAACAGAACCAGAAGCGGCGAACTTCTGTGCTACTGCAACCACTCCGCCACCACCCTCGCCTCCCCATTTTTTCTTCTTTTTCCCGTCAACGCAGGTTCCATGTCCTTCCTTGTAACCTGTTTCCCCTTATTTCTATTTCAGTTCCTTTATTTTTACTACTTTCAATTTCTGTTTTAGTAACTAGGTGGCATTAGGTTAGATGACTTGTGTTTTTTGGGTTAAATGCTTGAATGTTGGCAGATTATTTCTGATTTATCTGGACTTAATGCTGCTGTGTATGAACTTTGAATGCTGCTTTTAATTCCTGCATACAACATGCTTGATATATTTCCCAAATGAATATTTTTGGTTTAAATCTTGTGTCTGATCAGCATAGGCTTTAAATTTTGTTTTCATTAGGCATTTTGATTCATAGTGTGTAGTTTAGTCCAATTTCTGCTGGTGTTTGAGCTTGAATGCCTATATGCACTTAAATGAATTTGATTGGAACACCAAATTGAATTGAATCTACAGCTGTGATTATTTGGTTCGGTGTTAACTTTTGCTGTGCATATCATAGTTTAGTTGACAATTTGTTAGTTATGCACTTGGTTGCTGATTTTGCTTAAAAGACCAAACTGAAGTGACTTTACAGCTGTGACCATCCTGTTTGGTACATTCTAAGTGCATAACCTGAATTTTGTTTAGTGAATTAAGGCTGATGCAAATTCATGACATTTTATAAAATGAGATAGTCACATACATAGCCACTTGTTTTCTTCAAATTTTTGAGCAATCTAAAATGAACCTTTTCAAATTGTTGCTTTTTGAACAAGGGCCGTGTATGTTTGATTATTTTCCACTTTTCAACATGAACAAGCAAGCTTCTCATTGGCCAATTGGTTATTGATGCACCACTATTTCGTGGTACATCTTGTACTTAATTGAGTGGATTTTATCCACTAATCTCACACTTATTCATTGAATTCGCATGTTTTACATTTTCCTTCCTGATTTTGTGCTATAATTGAAAACATGTTTCTTTGGTCTTAATTTAGCTATGTTTAATCCTCTCTTATTACCATTAGGTGCCTTGATATGGGTGTTAAGTGTTTTCAAAGATTACAGGGCAGGAATGTCTTAGAGGATGGAAATGAAGCATGCAAAAGTGGAAGGAAAACAAGAAATTGAAGGAACCGCAAGCCTGTCAACCTTGACCTCTTCGCACTTAATCAATCATAACTAGAGCTACAGAGGTCCGAATGAGGCGGTTTCAGTTGCATTGGAAAGCGAACATCCGGAGCTTCGCAATAATATATAATTTGTCATAGTGGCCATGCAGCTACGTGATGCAAACGCGCACTTGTCACGCACGCGTACATTGGCAAAAAGTCTATTGGTGCACACGTGCACCTGGCGCGTACGCGCGACGTAATGCGACTGCAAAAATCACCGGGGGCAAATTTTGAGCTATTTTTGACCCAGTTTTTGGCCCAGAAAACACATATTAGAGGCTACAGAGTGGGGGAATCAATCCATTCATCACACGACTTCTCATTATTCACAATTTTAGGTTTTAGATGTAGTTTAGAGAGACAGGCTCTCTTTTCTCTCTAGGATTTAGGATTCCTAGTTTCATGCTGTTGGATTGGATATTTATAGAGTCACTACCTCTGCTGAGGACTTCATCTTTCTAGTTTGCTCCTTACTTGTCACTTATTCTTCCATATTCTTAATCCTTGTTCAGAGTTACAATTGGATTGCTTTTATGAATTTAATTTTATTATTTATTTAATTGCTTCCAATTTTATTCCAATTATCATGTCTCTTTTCTATTCCCTTTTCATAACAAGGAAGATGGTATTAATGTTGATATTCTAGCTCCCAACTTGACTTGGAAGTTGATTAAGAGGAGACCCTTGAGTTGGAATACTCAAGAATTAATTGGTAATTGGAAGTTGTTGGTTAGCACTCTAGTTACTAACGCTAATCCTTCCTGAGGGAGAGGATTAGGACTTGTGAATAGAAGTTGGCTCCTTACTTAACTTTCCTCTATTAGATAAGGGATAACTCAGTAGAAACAACAATCAATTATTAACTGATCTTGGGAACGTCCAACAAGGTTAGAACTTCCAATTAATCTTCTCCTAGTCAAGGCTTTTTGTTGTTATTAATTTATTTTCTTTGCAATTTTCTCTTCTTATTTCTCAACACAAAACCCCAAATTTACATGACTCATAACCAATAATAAGAACACCTCCCTACAATTCCTTGAGAGACGACCCGAGGTTTAAATACTTCGGTTATTATTTATTAGGGGTTTGTTACTTGTGACAACCAATCTTTTGTATGAAGGAATTCTTTGTTGGTTTAGAAGCTATACTTTCAACGAGAACTTAATTGTGAAATTCTAGACACGCAAAGAATCCATTCGTCAAAATGGCGCCGTTACTGGGGAATTACAAACGTGTGCCTTATTATTGGTTATTGTAAATATTTGCTTTTGCTTGTTTATTTGTTTTCGTTTTTGTTTTTTAATTTTTATTAACTACTATGAATTCTCACCCCTCTGGCTTTAAGTTTGGTTCCAATGTTGTTGTAAGGAATGGAAGCTATAATGAGAACAGGCATCAAGGTTGGAAGAATCAAAGATGGGAGGAGCCACAAGGATTTGATCTACCCTCTTGGCAACAACCCCCTTTGATGCGCTATAGCCAACAACCATTCTATGATGCATACCAAGACAATAGTTATAGTGGACCTCTTCATGAAAACCAACCTCTACCAAATTACTATAGTCAAGAGCTATTCCGAGGTGCGTACCAAGACGATAGATATGGTGGACCCCCTTGTAGTTACCAAAAAGCCCCACCATATGCCTATGACCCCCCTCCTCAACATAGGTTTGAACTACCAAACTCACAAGTCCCCTACTACCAAACACCCTCATATGACCCTAACCCTTATCCACCTTATGAACCATACTTAGAACCACCCCTATTCCAGCACAATTACTCTCATGAGCCGCCACCTCAATATTCACCATCTCCATGCCCTTACCAAGAAGAACCACCTTCCTACCATGCACCATTTCTCCAAAATAATGAACCCTCCTATCCACCCTAACCTCCACTGGATGACAACACCCTTGGTGCTATTCACCAAGGGCAAATAGAGCTTCATACCACACTTGCCTCTATCACTAGTCTCACCTCTACTCTTCAAGCTCTTAGATCCCATATGGACCAATCCTCTACCTTGAATACTCAGCCCTCAAGCTCCAGTGCACTTCCTTTTCAATCACATAATGATCTCTCCATCCCATCACCACCCTCCATGCAGGAACACCCACATCCATCAATCCAAGAGCAAGATGATCCCAATTATACTATGGACATGGAACAAGAGAGAAGGGATCGTCTTAGGGACGCAATTGTAATGGATCGGTTACACGCGGCCTTATTTTCAGAGGAGCAAGAGGAGGCCCAAAATGTGAAGGTAGGAGAGACCCTTGAAGATGAAGGAGTAGTTGAAGGGAGTTGTCATAGAAAGGAGATCATCAAGGAGGAGTAAGATTTTATGCTAAAATAACTAGAGGAAGCCGTAATTATTGAAGAGGAAGAAGTGGTTGAAGACTTAGGAGATGCTGAACCTCCATGGAAAAGTCAAGTTATAGAGCCTCCTTTAAAGGCATTTGAAATTGATGTTGAGGAGGGTGTACAACCTCCAAGGCATAGCCTGGTTGAAGACTTTGAAGAGGTTGATCAAGAGATGGACTCAATCATTGATGAATCCTTATCTACAATTGAATCCTCTCCCATTGGACTTGACATGGAGATTAAAGAAGAAGAAGCACAACCTCCCATGCCCTTGGTAGACAATGAAGAGGAGATTGAATTAGAAGAAAGATACCAAGAAAAAGAGGTTGAAATTGAAGAGGCTTGCAAAGAGGTGGAAGTTGTCAGAGAAGAGCACAAGGGAGTGGAGCTTGCAAGATCATTAGAAACACCTCTCCCAAGGCCATTACCGTCCAACACAACGTTCAAGTGGGTAAAATTCTTATCCTTGACCTTTACTTTCCCACTTGAATATGGGCTACTAGAGACGGATGGTCAACTTAGAGCTCTCTGTGGCTTTAAAAGTAAGAGGGAGATGGTTAGTGATAGGAGTTATCATGCAAGGTTCCATATGGTTGAACGCTCAAAGTTTAAATGAAAAGGTTGGTGTAGAGCTCAATTGAATGGGTCTAGGAAGTTGTTTGGACACTTCGGTGAGAATTCAAATTACTTACCACCCGGTTGGAACAATGATGATCAACACAAAGACGGGTGCAAAAGCAAACTCTGGGACCCCGGAATTCATTCTAGCAATCAACACTCTTGGGGCCTTGTCACTTATTTTAGATTGCTTAACGGCTGTATGCGCCTAATTTGGGACCCCGGAGGCTATTGGAATTGCAAACATTGGTGGGTATTCGTGGATGAGTTCAAGCACAAGCCACCATAACAAGGAGCTCACCAAATGTCCAACTTAAGGATAATAAATAAAAGTGTTAGGTGGGAGACAACCCACCATGGTATGATCGTTCTTTTTCATTCTTAGTTTTATTTTGTTTTATTTTTATTAGTGTTAATTCATTCATTCATTCTGCATCTTCACATGCATTCTTTCATAAAAAAAAGCTACCCCACGCGTAAGCATGCATGACGCGCGCGCTGGTGCACGGAAATTGCAATCACACTTTTGCAATCCGCACAACTAACCAGCAAGTGCACTGGGTCGTCCAAGTAATACCTTACGTGAGTAAGGGTCGAATCTCACAGAGATTGTTGGCTTGAAGCAAACTATGGTTATCTTATTAATCTTAGTCAGGATACCAATTATAGTTATCAATTGACTTGCAAATAAACAAGAGAGCATGGATTAATTAATACTTATTATGCAGTAATGGAGAATATGTTGGAGTTTTGGAGATGCTTTGTCTTCTGAATTCCTGTAACATAATGCTTCCTCACTTTCAAACATGCAAGGCTCCTTCCATGACAAGCTGTATGTAGGGCATCACCATTGTCAATGGCTACTTCCCATCCTTTCAGTGAAAATGGTCCAAATGCTCTGTCACAGCACGACTCATCATCTGTTGGTTCTCGATCATGTCGGAATAGGATCTATTGATCCTTTTGCGTCTGTTACTACGCCCAACACTCGCGAGTTTGAACCTCGTCATAGTCATCCAATCCTTGAATCCTACTTGAAATACTACAGACAATGTTTAGACCTTCCGGATTCTCAAGGATGCTGCCAACGGGTTCTAGCTTATACCACGAAGATTCTGATTAAGGAATCTAAGAGATACTTATTCAATCTAATGTAGAACGGAGGTGGTTGTTAGGCACGCGTTCATAGGTTGAGGATGGTGATGAGTGTCACGGATCATCACCTTCTTCATAGTGAAGTGCGAATGAACATCTTAGATAGAAACAAGCGTGTTTGAATAGAAAACAGAAATAATTGCATTAATTCATCGAGACGCTGCAGAGCTCCTCACCCCCAACAATGGAGTTTGGAGACTCATGCCGTCAAAGAGTACAAAGTTCAGATCTAAAAATATCATGAGATACAAAATAAGTCTCTAAAAGTTGTTTAAATACTAAACTGGTAACCTAGGTTTACAAAAAATGAGTAAACTAAGATAGATGGTGCAAAAATCCACTTCTGGGGCCCACTTAGTGTGTGCTGGGGCTGAGACTTGAGCTTCTCACGTGTCTGGGCTGTTTTTGGAGTTAAACGCCAGGTTGTAACCTGTTTCTGGCGTTTAACTCCAACTTGCAACATGTTTCTGGCGCTGAACGCCAGAATGCAACATGGAACTGGCGTTAAATGCCAGTTTACGTCATTTATCTTCGCGCAAAGTATGGACTATTATATATTGATGGAAAGCCCTGGATGTTTACTTTTCAACCCAATTTAGAGCGAGCCAATTGGACTCCTGTAGCTCCAAAAAATTCATTCTGAGTGCAGAGAGGTCAGAATCCAACAGCATCAGTAGTCCTTTTTCAGCCTGAATAAGATTTTTGCTCAGCTCCCTCAATTTCAGCTAGAAAATACCTGAAATCATAGAAAAACACACAAACTCATAGTAAAGTCCAGAAATATGAATTTTGCCTAAAAACTAATAAAAATATACTAAAAACTAACTAAAACATACTAAAAACTTTATGAAATTATCCCTAAAAAGCGTATAAAATATCCGCTCATCACAACACCAAACTTAAACTGTTGCTTGTCCTCAAGCAACTAGATAAATAAAATAGGATAAAAAGAAAATAAGAAGCAATGTATCTCAGAGTTTTAAGTGAAGCTCAGATTCTAATTAGATGAGCGGAACTAGTAGCTTTTTGCTTCTGAACAGTCTTGGCATCTCACTTTATCCTTTAAAATTCAGAATGATTGGCATCCATAGGAACGCAGAATTTAGATAGTATTATTGATTCTCCTAGTTAAGTATGTTGATTCTTGAACACAGCTACTTTTATGAGTCTTGGCCGTGGCCCTAAGCACTTTGTTTTCCAGTATTACTACCGGATACATAAATGCCACAACACATAAATGGGTGAACCTTTTCAGATTGTGACTTAGCTTTGCTAAAGTCCCAATTAGAGGTGTCCAGAGTTCTTAAGCACAATCTTTTGATTTGGATCACAACTTTAACCACTCAGTCTCAAGCTTTTCACTTGGAGTTGCATGCCACAAATACATGGTTAGGGACAACTTGATTTTAGCCGATTAGGCCTAGATTTATTTCCTTGGGCCCTCCTATCCATTGATGCTCAAAGCCTTGGATCCTTTTTACCCTTGCCTTTTGGTTTAAAGGGCTATTGGCTTTTTCTACCTCTTTTACTTTTTTTTTCACTGCTTTTTCTTGCTTCAAGAATCAATTTCATGATTTTTCAGATCAGCAATAATATTTCTCTTGTTCATCATTCTTTCAGGAGCCAACAATTTTAACATTTATAAAATTCAATATAAAAAATATGCACTGTTCAAGCATTCATTCAGAAGACAAAAAGTATTTCCACCATATATAAATAATTAGAATTTTCCTTATTAAGAACTCGAAAAAAATATTGCCTCTTTATTCTAAAAATCTACTATTTATTCATGTTTGATGATGATGAGTGAAATAAATTATAGTTTAATTGGAGATAAAATCAAAATAGATATACTAATTACTACTACTCATATATAACTTCTAAGGTAAATTTCTATAAGAACAACTATCACAGAGTTAAAGCTAAGATTAGGACTCAACAACCTTTATTTTGGGAAATAGATGTTCCTCTAGTCTGTGGTGCTTGGTCCTTCAAGAGATAGTTTTTGACGCTTCAGTTCCTTCAAGCCACGCCTTTGTTCTTCTTGTTCCCCAAGCAGTTTGCAAAGCATGCTATTTTGATTATTCTGTTCTTCTTTTATTTGGTCCATAACTTCTTGAAACTTGGTAACAGATGTTTCAAGATGCTCCCAGTATTCAATTTGAGGGATCTCCGGGAGGAATTCCTGTGCTCTCCTATTGATGGGGTTGTCCTGCACTTGTTGTCTTTCCATTGATATTTTGGTGATTGGTCGCTCAACCGAGATATACTCAGTTACTCCTATCTTCACCCCAACATCTTTACATAGCATAGAAATTAAGCTTGAATAAGCCAATTTGGCATCTTTGGAGTTCTTGTTTGCAATTATGTAAAGTTCACACGAAATCAGCTGATGAACTTCAACTTCTCTTCCCAACATAATGCAGTGGATCATTACTGCTCTTTTAATGGTGACTCCAGAGCGGTTGCTAGTGGGCAGTATAGAACGCCCAATGAAGTCCAGCTAGCCTCTGGCGACTGGTTTGAGATATTCTCTCTTGAGTTGATTTGGGACGCCCTTGGTGCTGGTTGTCCACTTGGTTTTAGAGAGACATATGTCCTCTAGAATCTTGTCCAAGCCCTTATTTCTTCTCATCATTCTCCTATTAAAGGAGTTTGGGTCATCTTTCAGCTGAGGTAGCTTAAAGATCTCTCTAATTTTGTCAGGGTGGATGTGAATAATCTTTCCTCTGACCAAGGTCTGATAGTCATAGAGGGCAGTTCCAGATATTCTCTGCCTGTCTGTCTACCACAGATTAGCGTAGAATTCCTGAACCATGTTTCTTCCCACCTTTGTTTCAGGATTAGCTAGGACTTCCCAGTTCCTGTTTTGAATTTGCTCTTGGATCTCCAGATATTCATCTTCTTTCAAATCGAATTTAACTTCTGGGATCACTGATCTTAGACCCATTATTTTGTAGTAATGGTCTGAATGTTCTTTGGTTAAGAACTTCCCTTGATTCCAAAGCGGTTTTAGAATATTCTCTTTCTTGCCTCTTGGGGTGGTTTGTTTTCCTTTAGGAGCCATGATCTTAGTGGGTATGGTTTAGTGATCACGGATAAACACACCAAACTTAGAGGTTTGCTTGTCCTCAAGCAAAAGAAAAGAAAGGAGAGGGATAGAAGGAGAGCCAATTTCCGAATTGTGGAGGAGAGAAGAGAGGCCGAATATGGATTTAAAGGGTAGGCGGTGGGTTTTCGAAAATTTTGAAAAAGATAAGATAGAAGATATAATTTGTAAAAGATAAGTTTGATAGGAAAAAGATGTAATTTAAAATTTAAAAGTTATGAAAGATATTTGAAAAAGATAAATCTGAATTTTAAAAAGAAGATTTGAGGTGAATTTGAAAAGATAATTGAGTTTTAAGAAAGATTTGAAAAGAAGTTTGAGAGGATTTGAGAAGGATTTGTGTTTATGAATTAAGATACATTTGATATCTTTTGAAAAATGGATTTTAGAAATTAGGATTAAAAATTTTTGGAATTGAAGGTTGGAAGATTAGAGTTTGTAACATGTTTATGTAAGAAATTATGAATTGAAACATGAAAAATGAAAGAAAATTGAGTTGAAAACGAATTCGCCTCCTCCCCACAATCCTGGTGTTAAACGCCCAAACACTGTATGTTTTGGGCGTTTAACGCCCATTTGTAGCTTCTCCTGGGCGTTTAACGCCCAGCTGTTGCTTCTGGCTGGTGTTAAACGCCAGGAATGCTTTTGTCACTGGGCATTTTTCTGAACGCCCAGGACGCTGTAAATCTGGCGTTAAACGCCCAGAGGATGCTTCTTTCTGGCGTTTAACGCCCAGAAGATGCTTCTTTCTAGCGTTTAATGCCCAGATGGCTATCTTTACTGGCGTTGAATGCCCAGTAGATGCTTCTTTTGGGCGTTCAACGCCCAAAACAGCTCTTACTGGCTTTTTTGCACCAGTGAGCTTCCTTTTTGCTATTTTATCCTCTGAATCCTTCTGTAACTCCGTGAACTCAAGCAATTGCTATTTTACCTTGAAGATAATTGACATTGACCTATAAAAATCAATTAATTAACAATTAAGCTTTGTTAATGGCTGGGTTGCCTCCTAGCAAGCGCTTCTTTATTGTCTTTAGCTGGACTATTACTGAGCTTTAATCAAGTCTCAGTTTTGAGCATTTTTGCTCAAAATTGCTTTCAAGATAATGTTTGACTCTCTGTCCATTAACAATAAACTTTTTGTCAGAGTCATTATCCTGAAGCTCTACGTATCTATATGGTGACACACTTGTAATCACATACGGACCTCTCCACCGGGATTTCAATTTCCCGGGGAATAATCTGAGCCTAGATATAAACAGCAGAACTTTTTGCCCTGGCTCAAAGACTCTGGATGACAACTTCTTATCATGCCATTTTTTGCTTTCTCTTTGTAAATTTTTGCATTTTCGAAAGCATTTGAGTCTGAATTCCTCTAGCTCATTTAACTGGAGCAATCGTTTTTCTCTAGCTAACTTGGCATAAAGGTTTAGGAATCTGGTTGCCCAATAGGCCTTATGTTCCAATTCCACTGGTAAGTGACAGGCTTTTCCATACACAAGCTGGTATGGAAAAGTTCCTATAGGAGTCTTGAATGCTATTCTGTATGCCCACAGAGCATCATCCAAGCTTCTTGCCCAATCCCTTCTATGGTTAATCACAGTCCATTCCAGGATTCTTTTAAGTTCTCTATTAGAGACTTCAGCTTGCCCATTTGTCTGTGGATGATATGGAGTAGCTACCCTGTGGCTAACTCCATATCGAACCAAAGCAGAGTAAAGCTGTTTATTGCAGAAATGAGTGTCCCCATCACTGGTTAGTACTCTAGGGATACCAAATCTGTTGAAGATGTGTTTCTGGAGGAATTTCAGCACTGTCTTAGTATCATTAGTGTGTGTTGTAATAGCTTCCACCCATTTGGATACATAATCCACTGCCACCAGAATATAAGTGTTTGAGTATGATGGTGGGAAAGGCCCCATGAAGTCAATACCCCATACATCAAAC
The DNA here is from genome assembly GCF_003086295.3 of Arachis hypogaea. Taxonomy (NCBI): domain Eukaryota; kingdom Viridiplantae; phylum Streptophyta; class Magnoliopsida; order Fabales; family Fabaceae; genus Arachis; species Arachis hypogaea. The sequence continues at coordinate 73,558,542 of NC_092039.1, read as the reverse complement.
AAGTGAATCTCCAAGATCCCTTGTTGAGGCATGGCATAACTGTGAGGCAGATTACCAGATCTTTGGCAACTGTCACAATTAAGTACAAACACTCGGAAGTCTTTATAGAGTGTAGGCCAGTAGAAGCCACATTGGAGGACTCTTGTGGCTGTTCGCTCACTTCCAAAATGTCCTCCATACTGTGATCCATGGCAGTGCCAGAGGATCTTCTATGCTTCTTCTTTAGGCACACATCTACGGATTACTCCATCTGCACATCTCTTGAAGAGATATAGTTCATCCAAAAGATAGTACTTTGCATCAATGATCAATTTCTTTGATTGCTACCTACTATACTCTTTGGGTATGAATCTCACTGCCTTATAGTTTGCAATGTCTGCGAACCATGGCACTTCCTGGATTGCAAAAAGGTGCTCATCCGGAAAGTTTTTAGAGATCTCAGTAAGAGGGAGGGACGCCCTTTCTACTGGTTCTATTCGGGACAGGTGATCTGCTACTAGGTCCTCTGTCCCTTTTCTGTCTCTTATTTCTATATCAAACTCCTGCAGAAGCAACACCCATCTGATGAGTCTGGGTTTTGAATCCTGCTTTGTGAGTAGATATTTAAGAGCAGCATGGTCAGTGTACACAATCACTTTTGATCCTACTAAATAAGATCTGAACTTGTCAATGGCGTAAACCACTGCAAGTAACTCTTTTTCTGTGGTTGTGTAGTTCTTCTGTGCATCATTTAAAACACGACTGGCATAGTAAATGACGTGCAGAAGCTTGTCATGCCTTTATCCCAACACTGCACCAATGGCATGGTCACTGGCATCACACATTAGTTCAAATGGTAATGTCCAGTCTGGTGCAGAGATGACTGGTGCTATAACCAGCTTAGCTTTCAGAGTCTCAAACACTTGCAGACACTCCTTATCAAAGATAAATGGCGTGTCAGCAGCTAGCAGATTACTCAGAGGTTTGGCAATTTTTGAAAAATCTTTTATAAACCTCCTATAGAATCCTGCATGCCCCAGAAAGCTTCTGATTGCCTTAACTTTGGCAGGTGGTGGTAATTTTTCAATTACCTCTACCTTAGCTTGATCCACCTCTATTCCCTTGTTCGAAATTTTGTGCCCAAGGACAATTCCTTCAGTCACCATAAAGTGACATTTTTTCCAGTTTAAAACCAGGTTAGTCTCTTGGCACCTCTTTAGAACAAGTGCTAGACGGTCAAGACAGGAGCTGAATGAGTCTCCAAATACTGAAAAGTCATCCATGAAGACTTCTAGAAAATTTTCCACAATATCAGAGAAAATAGAGAGCATGCACCTTTGAAAGGTTGCAGGTGCATTGCACAGGCCAAATGGCATCCTTCTGTATGCAAATACTCCGGATGGACATGTGAATGCTGTTTTCTCTTGATCCTGGGGATCTACTGCAATTTGATTATAACCTGAATATCCATCCAGGAAGTAGTAGTATTCATGACCTGCCACTCTTTCTAGCATCTGGTCTATGAATGGTAAAGGAAAATGATCCTTTCTGGTGGCTGTATTGAGTCTTCTATAATCAATACACATACGCCACCCTGTAACTGTTCTTGTAGGAACTGGTTCATTTTTTTCATTATGAACCACTGTCATACCACCCTTCTTAGGGATGACTTGAACAGGGCTTACCTAGGGGCTATCCGAAATGGGATAAATAATCCCAGCCTCTAGTAATTTAGTGACCTCCTTCTGCACCACTTCCTTCATGGATGGATTTAGCCGCCTCTGTGGTTGAACCACTGGCTTAGCGTCACCCTCCAATAGGATCTTGTGCATGCATCTGGCTGGGCTAATGCCCTTAAGATCACTGATGGACCACCCAAGAGCTGTCTTGTGTGTCCTTAGCACTTGAATTAGTGCTTTCTCTTCCTGTGGCTCTAAGGTAGAGCTTATGATTACAGGAAAAGTATCACCTTCTCCCAGAAATACATATTTCAGGGATGGGGGTAATGGTTTGAGATCGGTTTTGGAGGTTTCTCCTCTTCTTAAGGGATTTTCAGAGGTTCTATTATTCTATCTGGTTCCTCCAAATCAGGCTGAGCATCTTTAAAGATATCCTCTAGCTCTGATTCGAGACTCTCAGTCATATTAACCTCTTTTACCAAAGAGTCAATAATATCAATGCTCATGCAGTCATTTTGGGTGTCTGGATGCTGCATAACTTTGACAACATTCAACTTAAACTCGTCCTCATTGACTCTCAGGGTCGCTTCCCCTTTTTGGACGTCAATCAGGGTTCGTCCAGTTGCTAGGAAAGGTCTTTCTAGAATGAGAGTTGCACTCTTGTGCTCCTCCATTTCCAGCACCACAAAGTCAGTGGGAAAGGCAAATGGCCCAACCTTGACAATCATGTCTTCAATCACGCCTGATGGGTATTTAATGGAGCCATCAGCAAGTTGGAGACATATTCGGGTTGGTATGACTTCTTCAGTCAAACCAAGCTTTCTGATAGTAAATGTAGGTATTAGGTTGATACTTGCCCCAAGATCACATAAAGCTTGCTTGGTACAAGTACCCTCTAATGTGCATGGTATCGTAAAGCTTTCGGGATCTTTAAGCTTCTCAGGTAAGCTTTTCAGAATGACTGCACTGCATTCTTCAGTGAGTTAAACTTTTTCAGTTTCCCTCTAATCCTTCTTATGACTTAAGATCTCTTTCATGAACTTAGCATAAGAGGGTATTTGCTCAAGTGCCTCTGCAAACGGAATCTTTATTTCAAGAGTCCTGAGATAGTCTACAAAGCGGGCAAATTACTTATCCTGTTCCGCTTGACAGAGTTTTTGAGGATAAGGTATTTTGGCTTTGTATTCCTCAACCTTATTAGCTGTAGGTTTATTGCCTATAGATGTGGGTTGAGAAGCCTTTTTAGAGGGGCTGATATCAGCACTTGTATGTGTCTGATCTCCCACTGGCGTTTGAATGCCAGGGGTGAAAGCTGGAGTGGCGTTAGACGCCAACTCCTTACCTGTTTCTGGCATCTAAACGCCAGAACTGTGCTTCCTTTGGGCGTTCAACGCCAATTCCTTGCTTGTTTCTGGCGTTGAACGCTAGGACTGAGCATGGGTTGGGCGTTCAACACCAGCTCTCCACTCTTTTTCTGGCATTTGAGTGCCAGAATTATTCCTCTCTGGGCTCTGACTGTCCTCAGAGGGATTTTGGGTAGCAGTTTGTTCATTTCTTGGCTTCTTGCTTCCTTGAAGTGAGGTATTTAATGTTTTCCCACTTCTTAATTGAACTGCTTGGCAGTCTTCTGTTATTTATTTTGATAACTGCTGTTCTATTTTCTTTAGATGCACTTCCATCTTCATATTAGCCATTCTTGTCTCTTGTAGTATCTCCTTGAATTCGGCTAGCTGTTTTGTTAGAAAATCTAATTGCTGATTGAATTCAGTAACTTGTTCTACAGGACTTAGTTCAGCAGTTACTGTTTTAGCCTCTTCTTTCATGGAAGGTTCACTGCTTAGGTATAGATGCTGCTTTTTGGCAACTGTATCAATGCTGGAGGCATATAATAGGACGCGTACGCGTCACCTTAACCACAAGGCCACCCACGCGTGCGCGTACATGACGCGCACGCGTCGCACGCGTTTTCAACACCAATGCAAAGTTACAGAGAGTTGTGCGTGCGCGGTACGAGCCTCGTGCTAGAGGCACCACCTTGGCCACGCGCAAGCGTACTGGACGCGTCCGCGTCCCCTTACATTTGTGCATATCCGCGCGTCCGCACGCAGTACTCGTGCGCGTCGCATGCACCGCCCAGTTCTGTCTTCTTACTTCTTTCTCCCTACCTCATTCTTCTTCCTTTCTCACTTTCTTCCCCTCCCATCTCATCCTTATTCCCCTTGTATTCTTCTATTTGTTACATTTGCATACTTGCATTGATGGCATTTTAAGTTCATTGTTTCTTCTCCCTTTCTTTTCTATATTTGTTGTTCTCCCATTGGTGTTACAAATTCTCTTACTCAACTATTGCATATTTCTTGCATTATTTTGGGTTCCCCTTGACTTGTTTGCTATTTAGTTGCCATGCCCTATGCTTCTATTTTTTTCTCACTTACATATTGCAGCTACCATGTAGTTGAGATCCTCATTATTTGGCATCAACCCACCCATATTCTATTTGTTTCCTTATCTTTGTTTCTGGGTTACTTTTATTCCTTTTTCTCTTCTTTCAAGATGGCCACCGAGAAGGAAAAGAGAAAGCTTCTCAATGGGGCGACAGACAAGTCCATCTGCACAATCTTTGGAGAAAAGTATCAGTTGTAGCAACCCGTCCACTTGCATATCTTAGCACGCACCGAGGACGGTGCAATATTTGAGTGTGGGGAGGTCGATACCGATCTCCGTGGGTTAGTCACTTTCTTCTCAACACCAATTTTAGGATTTCTCCTTGTTAGTTCACTGTTGCATTTGCATGTTTGATTGCATGTTTGTTTGTTTTTGTGCATATTTTACCACTACTTGGTTGAAATGTTGAATTTTTCTTCAAAAAACTTCTTAAAGCATTTCAATAATTTGAATAAAATTTTTGTTAAACCTGTTTGAAGAAATATTATATTGGAACATGGTTTAGAGCTCGAACACACAAAACCAGTGAGATTTTGAGCCTAATTAATTGGTTGCATTTTATCAACCAATATTTTGTTTTGGTGTGTGTTGTTCTTTCTAAAATTGTGATCTATATCTTGCTTAATTCTATATTTCCATGGTTTGACGTATGCATGCACTTATATGATTGAGGCCTTTGTTTCACTGAGCTTACATACCTATATGGCCTTACCTTTTCATTATCCCTTGCAAACCAATTTGAGCCTATTTTACCCCATTTGTTCTTTATTTTAGCACATCATTAACTCTAAGTGAAAAACAATAATGTCCCTAATTTGAATCCTTGGTTAGCTTAGACTAGTGAAAGTGCTCACAAATTAAGTGTGGGAAAATTGGGATTGAAAATATTTGGTTTGAGAATTGGGTGTTGTATATTCTAGATAAAATGTGAAAAAGAATGTTAACACATGTTTATGCATGCAATACCTTAATCATATGCATTGAGAAAGACAAAAGAAAAATAAATACAAAGAAAAAAAAGAAAAAGAAAAGCAAAAGAGCAAATGTTAAAAGGGGACAAAATGCCCCAAAGTAAATGGCAATAGCAATGCATATGTACTGTACTCAAAACTTGGAATGCATAAATATGTAGTAAACACAGTTAATGGGTAGTTATTGATTTTATATTATGATTATATGGATTGTCCTAAGTTAGCTGAGAAGTTTAGGTTAATTAAGGATTCAGATTTCAGTCCACTTGACCAAATACAATCCTACCTTGACCTTGACCCTGTTACAATCCTTAAAAGACCTCTTGATATGTGTATCTGTGCATTAATTCTTTGTTGATTGTTAGATGAAGAGCAAGTCTTAGAAAGCATGGTTAGTAGAGAATTGAGAGAATCGAACCTTAAACACTTGAGTAATTAGAGTGTATACACTTCCAGTGAGGGTTCGAAGCTCGATTCCCTGTTCCCGGCTTTCACGAGCTATTTTCTTTTGCAAGTTTACTTGTACCTTATTTTATGATTTGAAGTAGTGAGATCCAATTCATATTTCTTCTTAAAGGATTTGTTTACTTTTCACCAAGTAGGTAGAAGCATTTTTGCATGTGGTTGCATTCATACAGATAGGTTGCATTTTATACATTCTACCATTCCTCTTCACTCTTATAGCTTCTCTTGAGCTTAGCATGAGGACATGCTAATGTTTAAGTGTGGGGAAATTTGATGCACCACTATTTCGTGGCACATCTTGTGCTTAATTGAGTGGATTTTATCCATTAATCTCACACTTATTCATTGAATTCACATGTTTTACATTTTCCTTCCTGATTTTTTGCTATGATTGAAAATATATTTTTTTGGTCATAATTTAGCTATGTTTAATCCTCTCTTATTACCATTCGGTGCCTTGATATGGGTGTTAAGTTTTTTCAGAGATTACAGGGCAGGAATGGCTTAGAGGATGGAAAGGAAGCATGCAAAAGTGGAAGGAATACAAGAAATTGAAGGAACTGCAAGGCTGTCAGCCCTGACCTCTTTGCACTCAATCGATCATAACTTGAGCTATGGAGATCCAAATGAAGCGGTTTTAGCTGCGTTAGAAAGCTAACATCCGAGGCTTTGCAATGATATATAATTTGCCATAATGGCCATGCAGCTAGGTGACGCGCACGCGCACTTGACGCGCACGCGCACATTGGCGAAAAGTCCATCGGCACATACACACACCTGGCGCATACGCGCGATATTTACGATGTATTGCAACTGTAGAAATCACTGAGGGCAATTTCTGGGCTATTTTTAACCCAGGTTTTAGCTCAGAAAACACAGATTAGAGGCTACAGAGTGGGAGAATCAATTCATTCATCACACGACTTCTCATTATTCACAATTTTAGGTTTTAGATGTAGTTTAGAGAGAGAGGCTCTCTCCTCTCTCTAGGATTTGGGATTCCTAGTTTTATGCTGTTGGATTGGATGTTTACAGAGTCACTACCTCTGCTGAGGACTTCATGATTCTCGTTTGCTCCTTACTTGTCACTTATTCTTCCATATTCTTAATCCTTGTTTAGAGTTATAATTGGATTGCTTTTATGAATTTAATTTTATTATTTATTTAATTGCTTCCAATTTTATTCCAATTATCATGTCTCTTTTCTATTCCCTTTTCATAACAAGGAAGATGGTATTAATGTTGATATTCTAGCTTCCAACTTGACTTGGGAGTTGATTAAGAGGAGACCCTTGAGTTGGAATACTCAAGAATTAATTGGTAATTGGAAGTTGTTGGCTAGCACTCTAGTTACTAACGCTAATACTTCCCGAGGGGGAGGATTATGACTTGTGAATAGAAGTTGGCTCCCTACTTAATTTTCCTTTATTAGATAAGGGATAACTCAGTAGAAACAACAATCAATTAGTAACTGATCTTGGGAACATCCAACAAGGATAGAACTTCCAATTAATCTTCTCCTAGTCAAGGCTTTTTATTGTTATTAATTTATTTTCTTTGCAATTTTCTCTTCTTATTTCTCAACAGAAAACCCCAAATTTACATGACTCATAACCAATAATAAGAACACCTCCCTGCAATCAGTTATCCTCATAGTGCTGGATTTTGATTGAACCTTATACTTCAAATGCACTAAGGAAATAACCAAATTTTTGGACTCAATTCACTTCCAATTTTGACTTAAGTCATATATGTGCTTTAATTGCTGTTCATTCTCCTTTATGCTACTTAGGTTGCTTGATTGAGGAAAAATACATTCTTCTTGAACATTTAACTGTTTATATATATTTTCCTTAATTGAATATTTGTCTACCTTATTGGCTCTGATTTACATTGTTTGATTATTTCCTCTTTGTTTTGTGATTTTTATCTGTTTCTCCTGAGTTGTATCCTGATGAGCGGATAATTTATATGCTTTTTGGCATTGTTTTTAGTATGTTTTTAGTATGTTTTTATTATATTTTTATTAGTTTTTATTTAAACTTCACTTTTCTGGACTTTACTATGAGTTTGTGTGTTTTTCTATGATTTCAGGTATTTTCTGGCTGAAATTGAGGGACCTGAGCAAAAATCTGATCCAGAGGCTGAAAAAGGACTGCAGATGCTGTTGGATTCTGACCTCCCTGCACTCGAAGTGGATTTTCTGGAGCTACAGAAGCCCAATTGGTGCGCTCTAAATTGCGTTGGAAAGTAGACATCCTGGGCTTTCCAGAAATATATAATTGTCTATACATTGCACGAGATTTGATGGCTCAAACTGGCGTTCCAAATCAGCTCAAGACTGCCCGGCGTTTAACGCCGGAACTGGCACAGAAGTGGGAGTTAAACGTCTAAACTGGCACAAAAGCTGGCGTTTAACTCCAAGAAAAGTCTCTACACATGGAAGCTTCAATGCTCAGCCCAAGCACACACCAAGTGGGCCCAGAAGTGAATTTTTACGTCATTTACTCATTTTTGTAAATCCTAAGCTACTAGTTCTCTATAAATAGGACCTTTTGCTATTGTATTTTCATCTTGGTTCTTCTGGTTCCCTCTCTGGGGCAGAAGCCAATGATCACCATTATCACTTATGTATTTTCAATGGTGGAGTTTCTACACACCATAGATTAAGGTGTGGAGCTCTGTTGTACCTCGAGTATTAATGCAATTACTATTGTTCTTCTATTCAATTCAGCTTATTCTTGTTCTAAGATATCACTTGTTCCTCAACTTGATGACTGTGATGATCCGTGACACTCATCATCATTCTCACCTATGAACATGTGCCTGACAACCACCTCCGTTCTACCTTAGATTGAGTGGATATCTCTTGGATTCCTTAATCAGAATCTTTGTGGTATAAGCTAGAATTGATGGCGGCATTCTTGAGAATCCGGAAGGTCTAAACCTTGTCTGTGGTATTCTGAGTAGGATTCAAGGATTGAATGACTGTGATAAGCTTTAAACTCGCGATTGTGGGGCGTTAGTGACAGACGCAAAAGAATCACTGGATTCTATTCCGACATGATCGAGAACCGACAGATGAATAACCGTGCTGTGACAGAGCACGTTGAACATTTTCACTGAGAGGATGGGACTGTAGCCAATGACAACGGTGATGCCCAACATACAGCTTGCCATGAAAAGGAGTAAGAAGGATTGGATGAAGATAGTAGGAAAGCAGAGAGACGGAAGAGACAAAGCATCTCCATACGCTTATCTGAAATTCTCACCAATGAATTACATAAGTATCTCTATCTTTATTTTATGTTTTATTTATCTTTTAATTATCAATCCTCCAAAACCATTTGAATCCGCCTAACTGAGATTTACAAGATGACCATAGCTTGTTTCATACTAACAATCTCCGTGGGATCGACCCTTACTCGCGTAAGGTTTATTACTTGGACGACCCAGTGCACTTGCTGATTAGTTGTGCGAAGTTGTGATAAAGAGTTGAGATTGCAATTGAGCGTACCATGTTGATGGCGCCATTGATGATCACAATTTCGTGCACCAAATTTTTGGCGCCGTTGCCGGGGATTGTTCGAGTTTGGACAACTGACGGTTCATCTTGTTGCTTAGATTAGGTATTTTTCTTCAGAGTTCTTAAGAATAAATTCTAGAGTTTCAAGGTGATGTTCTTATCATCACAAAAGCTGATTGATTCTCATCAATTTAGCTCTTGAATGTAATGTCCTGCTGAAGCTTGGCTAGCCATGTCTAATTTCTTTAGACTAAAGCTTTAGACTAACATTGCATGATTCCTGGAATTCTCATTAAGAATTTTGATATCCTTATTTTCTTTTTCACTCAATTTTCAAAAAAAATCTAAAAAAATCTTAAAATCAAAAATATTTTATGTTTCTTGTTTGAGTTTAGTGTCTAATTTTAAGTTTGGTGTCAATTGCATGTTTCTGTTCTTTTCACATTTTTCGAATTCATTCATGTGTCTTCATTGATCTTCAAGTTGCTCTTGATGATTTCCTTGCTCTGATCTTTAAATTCTCTTGTCTTGAGTGTTTTGTTGTTTCTTATATGCATTCTCAATTTGTTAGTGTCAATAGTATACAAACTTCTAAGTTTGGTGTCTTGCATGCATTGTTTATTTGATCTTAGTTGCATTTTGATTATTCCTCATCATTAAAAATCAAAATTTTTTTTTAATTTGTGTCTTTTCAAGTCAATAATACAGAGAATTGAATATTTAGAACATGCAGCAGAGGAATTACACAAAAAAAGCTGGGCATTCAAAACGCCCAATGAGGAAGGAAAACTGGCGTTTAAACGCCAGCCAGGTACCCTGGCTGGGCGTTTAACGCCCAAAAGGGTAGCATTTTGGGCGTTAAACACCAGAATGGATACCATTCTGGGCGTTTAACGCCAGGATGGCACAAGAGGGAAGATTTTCTTTTTAATTCAAATTTTTTTCAAGTTTCCATAATTTTTCAAAATCAAATCTTTTTCAAATCATATCTTTTCAATCATATATTTTCAAAATCAATTTCTTTCCATTTTTCAAAAATACTTGCTAACAATTAATGATTTGATTCAATATTTCAAGTATGTTGCCTTTTTGTTGAGAAAGGTTTAATGTCTGAATCATATCTTTTAAATTTCTTGTTAGCCAAGTCATTAATTTTAAAAATCAAATCTTTTTAAATTGTTTTTCAAATCATATCTTTTTAATCACATCTTTTTCAAAATAGTTTTCAATCATATCTTTTTTATTTTTAATTTCAAAATCTTTTTCAAAATCACTTTATTTCTTTCCAAACTTTAATTTTCGAAAATCATCAATCAATTTTTCAAAATTTCTTTTCTTTTACCTTATTTTAGAAAATTCTTCCCATCTTCTCACATCCTTCTATTTAAGGACTAACACTCCTCCACTCTCAACAATTCGAACTCTAACTCTCTTGATAAGTTTGAATTCTTCTTCTTCTACCTCCTTCTTCTATTCTTCTTTTCCTCTAACACCTCAAGGAATCTCTATCATGTGACATAGAGGATTCCATATTTTCTTGTTCTCTTCTCTTTCATATGAGCAGGAACAAAGACAAAAGCATTCTTGTTGAGGCTGACCCTGAACCTGAAAGGACCTTGAAGCGAAAGCTAAGAGAAGCTAAAGCACTACTCTCTGTAGAGGACCTAACAGAAATCTTCAAACAAGAAGAAGACATGGCAGCCGAAAACAACAACAATGCCAACAATGCAAGGAAGGTGCTGGGTGACTTTACTGCACCTACTCCCGACATCTATGGGAGAAGCATCTCGGTGCACGAAATTGTGATCATCAATCGCGCCATCAACATGGTACGCACAATTGTAATCTCAACTCTTTATCACAACTTCGCACAACTAACCAGCAAGTGTACTGGGTCGTCCAAGTAATAAACCTTACGCGAGTAAGGGTCGATCCCACGGAGATTGTTGGTATGAAGCAAGCTATGGTCACCTTGTAAATCTTAGTCAGGCAAACTCAAATGATTATGGATGATGTATGAATAAAACATAAAGATAAAGATAGAGATACTTATGTAATTCATCGGTAAGAATTTCAGATAAGCATATGGAAATGCTTTGTCCCTTCCGTCTCTCTGCTTTCCTACTGTCTTCATCCAATCCTTCTTACTCCTTTCCATGGCAAGCTGTATGTAGGGTTTCACCGTTGTCAGTGGCTACCTCCCATCCTCTCAGTGAAAATGTTCAACGCACCCTGTCACGGCACGGCTATTCAGCTGTCGGTTCTCGATCATGTCGGAATAGAATGCAGTGATTCTTTTGCGTCTGTCACTAACGCCCCACAATCGCGAGTTTGAAGCTCGTCACAGTCATTCAATCATTGAATCCTACTCAAAATACCACAGACAAGGTTTAGACCTTCCAGATTCTCTTGAATGCCGCCATCAATTCTAGCTTATACCACGAAGATTCCGATTAAGGGATCCAAGAGATAAACATTCAAGCCTTGTTTGCTTGTAGAACAGAAGTGGTTGTCAGGCACTCGTTCATAAGTGAGAATGATGATGAGTGTCACATAATCATCACATTCATCATGTTCTTGGGTGTAAATGAATATCTTAGAACAAGAACAAGCCGAATTGAATAGAAGAACAATAGTAATTGCATTAATACTCGAGGTACAGCAGAGCTCCACACCTTAATCTATGGTGTGTAGAAACTCCACCGTTGAAAATACATAAGAACAAGGTCTAGGCATGGCCGAGAGGCCAGCCCCCCAATAATCTAAGAACTAGACATCCAAAGATGATCTAGAGATCTAAAGTGATTAAAAGATGAAAATACAATAGTAAGAGGTCCTATTTGTAGAGAACTAGTAGCCTAGGGTTTACAAAGATGAGTAAATTACATAAAAATCCACTTCCGGGCCCACTTGGTATGTGCTTGGGCTGAGCATTGAAGCATTTTCGTGTAGAGACTCTTCTTGGAGTTAAACGCCAGCTTTTGTGCTAGTTTGGGCGTTTAACTCCCATTCTTGTGCCAGTTCCGGCGTTTAACGCCGGGCAGTTTTGAGCTGATTTGGAATGCCGGTTTGGGCCATCAAATCTCGGGCAAAGTATGAACTATTATATATTTCTGGAAAGCCCAGAATGTCTACTTTCTAACGCCGTTGAGAGCGCGCCAATTGGGCTTTTGTAGCTCCAGAAAATCCACTTCGAGTGTAGGGAGGTCAGAATCCAACAGCATCTGCAGTCCTTTTCAGCATCTGAATCAGATTTTTGCTCAGGTCCCTCAATTTCAGCCAGGAAATACCTGAAATCACAGAAAAACACACAAACTCATAGTAAAGTCCAGAAAAGTGAATTTTAACTAAAAACTAATAAAAATATACTAAAAACTAACTAAAGCATACTAGAAACTTACTAAAAACAATGCCAAAAAGCGTACAAATTATCCGCTCATCACAACACCAAACTTAAATTGTTGCTTGTCCCCAAGCAACTGAAAATCAAATAAGATAAAAAGAAGAGAATATGCAATGAACTCCAAAAATATCTATGAAGATCAGTATTAATTAGATGAGCGGGGCTTTAGCTTTTTGCCTCTGAATAGTTTTGGCATCTCACTCTATCCTTTGAAATTCAGAATGATTGGCTTCTATAGGAACTCAGAATCCAGATAGTGTTATTGAATCTCCTAGTTAAGTATGATGATTCTTGAACATAGCTACTTTATGAGTCTTGGCCGTAGCCCAAATCACTCTGTCTTCAAGTATTACCACCGGATACATACATGCCACAGACACATAATTGGGTGAACCTTTTCAGATTGTGACTCAGCTTTGCTAGAGTCCCCAATTAGAGGTGTCCAGGGTTCTTAAGCACACTTTTTTTGCCTTGGATCACACTTTTATTTCTTTCTTTTTTTCTTTCTTTCTCTTTTTTTTTCTCTTTTTTTTCGCTTCTTTTTTTTTTTGTATTCACTGCTTTTTCTTGCTTCAAGAATCATTTTTATGATTTTTCAGATCCTCAGTAACATGTCTCCTTTTTCATCATTCTTTCAAGAGCCAACATTCATGAACAACAAATTCAAAAGATTTATGCACTGTTTAAGCATACATTCAGAAAACAAAAGTATTGCCACCACATCAAAATAATTAATCTGTTATAAAATTTAAAATTCATGCAATTCTTCTCTTTTTCAATTAAGAACATTTTTCATTCAAGAAAGGTGATGGATTCATAGGACATTCATAACTTTAAGGCATAGACACTAAGACACTAATGATCAAAAGACACAAACATAGATAAACATAAGCATGATTTTTCGAAAACAGAAAAATAAAGAACAAGGAGATTAAAGAACGGGTCCACCTTAGTGATGGCGGCTTGTTCTTCTTCTTGAAGATCTTATGGAGTGCTTGAGCTCCTCAATGTCTCTTCCTTGCCTTTGTTGCTTCTCTCTCATGATTCTTTGATTTTCTCTAATTTCATGGAGGAGGATGAAATGTTCTTGGTGCTCTACCCTTAGTTGTCCCATGTTGGAACTTAATTCTCCTAGGGAGGTGTTGATTTGCTCCCAATAGTTTTGTGGAGGAAGGTGCATCCCTTGAGGTATCTCAGGGATTTCATGATGAGTGGGATCTCTTGTTTGCTCTATTCTTTTCTTAGTGATGGGCTTGTCCTCATCAATGAGGGTGTCTCCCTCTATGTCAATTCCAACTGAATAACAGAGGTGACAAATGAGATGAGGAAAGGCTAACCTTGCCAAGGTAGAGGACTTGTCCGCCACCTTATAAAGTTCTTGGGCTATAACCTCATGAACTTCTATTTCTTCTCCAATCATGATGCTATGAATCATGATGGCCCTGTCTATAGTAACTTCGGACCGGTTGCTAGTGGGAATGATTGAGCGTTGGATAAACTCCAACCATCCTCTAGCCACGGGCTTGAGGTCATGCCTTCTCAGTTGAACCGGCTTTCCTCTTGAATCTCTCTTCCATTGAGCGCCCTCTTCACAGATGTCTATGAGGACTTGGTCAAACTTTTGATCAAAGTTGACCCTTCTAGTGTAAGGGTGTTCATCTCCTTGCATCATGGGCAAGTTGAATGCCAACCTTACATTTTCCGGACTAAAATCCAAGTATTTCCCCCGAACCATTGTAAGCCAATTCTTTGGGTCCGGGTTCACACTTTGATCATGATTCTTGGTGATCCATGCATTGGCATAGAACTCTTGAACCATTAAGATTCCGACTTGTTAAATGGGGTTGGTAAGAACTTCCCAACCTCTTCTTCGGATCTCATGTCGGATCTCCGGATATTCACTCTTTTTGAGTTTAAAAGGGACCTCGGGGATCACCTTCTTCAAGGCCACAACTTCATAGAAGTGGTCTTGATGCACCCTTGAGATGAATCTCTCCATCTCCCATGACGCGGAGGTGGAAGCTTTTGCCTTCCCTTTCCTCTTTCTAGAGGTTTCTCCGGCCTTGGATGCCATAAATGGTAATGGAAAAACAAAAAGCAATGCTTTTACCACACCAAACTTAAAAGGTTTGCTCGTCCTCGAGCAAAAGAAGAAAGAAGAGAGTAGAAGAAGAAGAAATATAGGAGATGGAGATGGCTTTGTGGTTCGGCCAAAGGGGGAGAAGTAGTGTTTAGGTTGTGTGAAAATGAAGGAGTAAAGATGGGTTTATATAGGAGTGGAGAGAGGGGTAGGGTTCGGCTATGGGAGGGTGGGTTTGGGAGGGAAAGTGGTTTGAATTTGAATGGTGAGGTAGGTGGCGTTTTATGAAGGATGGATGTGAGTGGTGAAGAGAAAGATGGGATTTGATAGGTGAGGGGTTTTTGGGGAAGAGGTGTTGAGGTGATTGGTGAATGGGTGAAGAAGAAGAGAGAGGGTGGTGGGGTAGGTGGGGATCCTGTGGGGTCCACAGATCCTGAGGTGTCAAGGAAAAGTCATCCCTGCACCAAGTGGCGAGCAAAAATGATCCTTCTACCAATCCTGGCGTTAAACGCCGGGCTGGTGCCCATTTCTGGCGTTTAACGCCAGTCTGGTATCCCTTTCTGGCGTTAAACGCCCAGAATGGTGCCAGAGGGCGTTAAACGCCCATTTGCTGCCCTTACTGGCGTTTAAACGCCAGCAAGGTCTTCCTCCAGGGTGTGCTGTTTTTCTTTCTGTTTTTCATTCTATTTTTTCTTTTTCAATTGATTTTGTGACTTCCCATGATCATCAACCTACAGAAAACATAAAATAACAAAGGAAAAATAGATAAATATAATATTGGGTTGCCTCCCAACAAGTGCTTCTTTAATGTCAGTAGCTTGACAGTGGGCTCTCATGGAGCCTCACAGATGCTCAGAGCAATATTGGAACCTCCCAACACCAAACTTAGAGTTTGAATGTGGGGGTTTAACACCAAACTTAGAATTTGGTTGTGGTCTCCTAACACCAAACTTAGAGTTTGACTGTGGGGGCTCTGTTTGGCTCTGTTTTGAGAGAAGCTCTTCATGCTTCCTCTCCATGGTTACAGAGGGATATCCTTGAGTCTTAAACACAAGGGATTCCTCATTCACTTGAATGATCAATTCTCCTCTGTCCACATCAATCACAACCTTTGCTGTGGCTAGGAAGGGTCTGCCAAGGATGATGGATTCATCCATGCGCTTCCCAGTCTCTAGGACTATGAAATCAGCAGGGATGTAATGGTCTTCAACTTTTACCAGAACATCCTCTACAAGTCTGTAAGCTTGTTTTCTTGAATTGTCTGCCATCTCTAGTGAGATTTTTGCAGCTTGCACCTCAAAGATCCCTAGCTTCTCCATTACAGAGAGAGGCATGAGGTTCACACTTGACCCTAGGTCACACAAGGCCTTCTTGAAGGTCATGGTGCCTATGGCACAAGGTATTGAGAACTTCCCAGGATCTTTTCTCTTTTGAGGTAGTTTCTGCCTAGACAAGTCATCCAATTCTTTGGTGAGTAGAGGTGTTCATCCTCCCAACTCTCATTTCCAAATAACTTGTCATTTAGCTTCATGATTGCTCCAAGGTATTTAGCAACTTGCTCTTCAGTGACATACTCATCCTTTTCAGAGGAAGAATACTCATCAGAGCTCATGAATGGCAGAAGTAAATCCAATGGAATCTCTATGGTCTCATTATGAGCCTCAGATTCCCATGGTTCCTCATTAGGGAACTCATTGGAGGCCAGTGGACGTCCATTGAGGTCTTCCTCAGTGACGTTTACTGCCTCTTCCTCCTCTCCAAATTCGGCCATATTGATGGCCTTGCACTCTCCTTTTGGATTTTCTTCTGTATTGCTTGGAAGAGTACTAGGAGGGAGTTCAGTAATTTTCTTACTCAGCTGACCCACTTGTGCCTCCAAGTTTCTAATGGAGGACCTTGTTTCAGTTATGAAACTCTGGGTGGTTTTGATTAGATCAGAGACCATGGTTGCTAAGTCAGAGTGGCTCTGCTTAGAATTCTCTATCTGTTGCTGAGAAGACGATGGAAAAGGCTTGCCATTGCTAAACCTGTTTCTTCCACCATTATTATTGTTGAAACCTTGTTGAGGTCTCTGTTGATCCTTCCATGAAAGATTTGGATGTTTTCTCCATGAAGGATTATAGGTGTTTCCATAGGGTTCTCCCATGTAATTCACCTCTTCCATTGAAGGGTTCTTAGGATCATAAGCTTCTTCTTCAGATGAAGCGTCCTTAGTATTGCCTGGTGCAGCTTGCATTCCAGACAGACTTTGAGAAATCATATTAACTTGCTGAGTCAATATTTTGTTCTGAGCCAATATGGCATTTAGAGTATCAATCTCAAGAACTCCTTTCTTTTGATTTGTCCCATTGTTCACAGGATTCCTTTCAGAAGTGTACATGAATTGGTTATTTGCAACCATTTCAATTAGTTCTTGAGCTTCTGTAGGCGTCTTCTTCAGATGAAGAGATCCTCCAGCAGAGCTATCCAAAGACATCTTGGACAGTTCAGACAGACCATCATAGAAGACACCTATGATGCTCCATTCAGAAAACATGTCAGAAGGACACTTTCTGATTAATTGTTTGTATCTTTCCCAAGCTTCATAGAGGGATTCACCTTCCTTCTGTCTGAAGGTTTGGACTTCCACTCTAAGCTTACTCAATTTTTGAGGTGGAAAGAACTTTGCCAAGAAGGCATTGACTAGCTTTTCCCAAGAGTTCAGGCTTTCTTTAGGTTGTGAGTCCAACCATGTCCTAGCTCTGTCTCTTACAGCAAAAGGGAATAGCATAAGTCTGTAGACCTCAGGGTCAACCCCATTAGTCTTGACAGTGTCACAGATTTGCAAGAACTCAGCTAAAAACTGATGAGGATCTTCCAATGGAAGTCCATGGAACTTGCAATTCTGTTGCATTAGAGAAACCAATTGAGGCTTAAGCTCAAAGTTGTTTGCTCCAATGGCAGGGATAGAGATGCTTCTCCCATAGAAGTCGGGAGTAGGTGCAGTAAAGTCACCCAGCACCTTCCTTGCATTGTTGGCATTGTTGTTGTTTTCGGCTGCCATGGGTTCTTCTTCTTTGAAGATTTCTGTTAGGTCCTCTACAGAGAGTTGTGCCTTAGCTTCTCTTAGTTTTCGCTTTAAGGTCCTTTCAGGTTCAGGATCAGCCTCAACAAGAATGCTTTTGTCTTTGCTCCTGCTCATATGAAAGAGAAGAGAACAAGAAAGTATGGAATCCTCTATGTCACAGTATAGAGATTCCTTAAGGTGTCAGAGGAAAAGAAAAATAGAAGGAAGAGGTAGAAAATTCAAACTTATCAAGGAAAGATGGAGTTCGAGTTGGGCATTAAGGATGAGTGTTAGTCCATAAATAGAAGGACGTGAAAAGAGGGGAAGAAATTTTCGAAAATAAATGAAAAACATCTTGAAAAATACTAATTGATTTTTGAAAACCAAGGGTGGAAAAGAAATCAAGTGTTTTTTGAAAAAGATTTTGAAACTAGAAAGTAAAAAGATTTGATTGAAAACTATTTTGAAAAAGATGTGATTAAGAAGATATGATTGAAAAGTTATGGTTTTAAAAAGACATGATTGAGAAGATATGAATTGAAAAACAATTTAAAAAGATTTGATTTTGAAAAATTTTGAAAACTTGAAAAAATTTGCATTAAAAACAAAATCTTCCCTCTTGTGCCATCCTGGCGTTAAACGCCCAGAATGGTGCACATTCTGGCGTTTAACGCCCAAAGCACTACCCTTTTGGGCGTTAAACGCCCAGCCAGGCACCCTAGCTGGCGTTTAAATGCCAGTTTTCCTTCTTCACTGGGCGTTTTTTAACGCCCAGCTTTTTCTGTATAATTCCTCTGCAGTATGTTCTGAATCTTCAATTCTCTGTATTATTGACTTGAAAAGACACAAATTAAAATTTTTTGGATTTTTAATAATCAAAATGTAACTAAAATCAAATAACAATGCATGCAAGACACCAAACTTAGCAGTTTGTATACCATTGACACTAACAAAATGAGAATGCACATGAGAAACACAAAACACTCAAGTCAAGAGAATTCATAGATCAGAGCAAGAAAATCATCAAGAGCATCTTGAAGATCACTTACGACACATGAAAAACAGAAACATGCAATTGACACCAAACATAAAATTAGACACTAGACTCAAACATAAAATATTTTTGGTTTTTATGATTTTGTAAAATTTTTTTTTGGATTTTTTCGAAAATTAAGTGGAAAAAGAAAATAAAGATATCAAAATTCTTAATGAGAATTCCAGGAATCATGCAATGTTAGTCTAAAGCTTCAGTCTAAAGGAATTAGACATGGCTAACCAAGCTTCAGCAGGTGGTGGACGAAATTGTGATCCTTAAAATGGGTCTCCTTGTACTGATATGGAATTTGAAATTGGCACGAGTGATCACAACTCCGTTCAACTAAACCAGCAAGTGTACTGGGTCGTCCAAGTAATAAATCTTACGTGAGTAAGGGTCGATCCCACAAAGATTGTTGGTATGAAGCAAGCTATAGTCACCTTGTAAATCTCAGTTAGGCAGATTAAAGTGGTTTATGGGTTTTCGAATATTAATAATAAAAAGAAAATAAAAGGGATAGAAATACTTATGTAAATTAATAGTGGGAATTTCAGATAAGTGTATGGAGATGCTGTGCTCCTCTTGAATCTCTACTTTCCTATTACAATCATCCAATCCTTCCTACTCCTTTCCATGGCAAGCTGTATGTAGGGCATCACCGTTGTCAATGGCTACATCCCATCCTCTCAGTGAAAAGGTTCCTATGCTCTGTCACAGCACGGCTAATCATCTGTCGGTTCTCAATCAGGTTGGAATAGAATCCCTTGATTCTTTTGCGCTTGTCATCATGCCCAGCCTTCAGGAGTTTGAAGCTCGTCACAGTCATTCAATCCCAGAATCCTACTCGGAATACCACAGACAAGGTTTAGACTTTCCGGATCCTCATGAATGCCGCCATCTATCTAGCTTATACCACGAAGATTCTGTTGGGGAATCTAAGAGATATGCGCCCGGCCTAAGGTAGAACGGAAGTGGTTGTCAGTCACGCACGTTCATGGGTGAGAATGATGATGAGTGTCACGGATCATCACATTCATCAAGTTGAAGTGCAACGTATATCTTGGAATAAGAATAAAAGAGAATTGAATAGAAAGTAATAGTAATTGTATTGAAACTTGAGGTACAGCAGAGCTCCACACTCTTAATCTATGGTGTGCAGAAACTCCACCGTTGAAAATACATAAGTGAAAGGTTCAGGCATGGCCGAATGGCCAGCCCCCAAAACGTGATCACAGGATTCAAAATACAATCCAGGATGATAATATGATAGTAAAAAGTTCTATTTATAATAAACTAGCTCCTAGGGTTTACATGAGTAAGTAATTGATGCATAAATCCACTTCCGGGGCCCACTTGGTGTATGTTTGGGCTGAGCTTGATCTATCCACGAGCTGAGGCTTCTCTTGGAGTTGAACTCCACGTTATAACGTGTTTTGGGCGTTCAACTCCGGATCATGACGTTTTTCTGGCGTTTAACTCTAGACAGCAGCATGTACTTGGCGTTCAACGCCAAGTTACGTTGTCAATTTCAAAATAAGGTATGAACTATTATATATTGCTGGAAAGATCTGGATGTCTACTTTCCAACTTTGTTGAGAGCGCGCCAATTGGAGTTCTGTAGCTCCAGAAAATCCATTTCGAGTGCAGGGAGGTCAGATTCCAACAGCATCAGCAGTCCTTTTGTCAGCCTTTTTCAGAGTTTTGCTCAAGTCCCTCAATTTCAGCCAGAAATTATCTGAAATCATAGAAAAACACACAAACTCATAGTAAAGTCCAGAAATGTGAATTTAACATAAAAACTAATGAAAACATCCCTAAAAGTAGCTTGAACTTACTAAAAACTACCTAAAAATAATGCCAAAAAGCGTATAAATTATCCGCTCATCACAACACCAAACTTAAATTGTTGCTTGTCCCCAAGCAACTGAAAATCAATTAGGATAAAAAGGAGAGAATATACTATAAATTCCAGAATATCAATGAATATTAATTATAATTAGATGCGCGGGACTTGTAGCTTTTTGCTTCTGAACAGTTTTGGCATCTCACTTTTTCCTTTGAAGTTCAGAATGATTGGCTTCTCTAGGAACTTAGAATTTCGGATAGTGTTATTGACTTTCCTAGTTAAGCATGTTGATTCTTGAACACAGCTACTTATGAGTCTTGGCCGTGGCCCTAAGCACTTTGTTTTCCAGTATTACCACCGGATACATAAATGCCACAGACACATAACTGGGTGAACCTTTTCAGATTGTGACTCAGCTTTGCTAGAGTCCCCAGTTAGTGGTGTCCAGAGCTCTTAAGCACACTCTTTTTGCTTTGGATCACGACTTTAACCACTCAGTCTCAAGCTTTTCACTTGGACCTTCATGACACAAGCACATGGTTAGGGACAGCTTGATTTAGCCGCTTAGGCTTGGATTTTATTTCCTTGGGCCCTCCTATCCATTGATGCTCAAAGCCTTGGATCCTTTTTACCCTTGCCTTTTGGTTTTAAGGGCTATTGGCTTTTTCTGCTTGCTTTTTCTTTTTCTTTCTATTTTTTTTCCCCACTTTTTTTTTCGCAAGCTTTCTTTTTCACTGCTTTTTCTTGCTTCAAGAATCAATTTCATGATTTTTCAGATCATCAATAACATTTCTCTTTGTTCATCATTCTTTCAAGAGCCAACAATTTTAACATTCATAAACAACAAGATCAAAAATATGCACTGTTCAAGCATTCATTCAGAAAACAAAAAGTATTGTCACCACATCAATATAATTAAATTAAATTCAAGGATAAATTCGAAATTCATGTACTTCTTGTTCTTTTGAATTAAAACATTTTTCATTTAAGAGAGGTGAAGGATTAATGGATTTATTCATAACTTTAAGACATAGTTACTAACTACTAATGATCATGTAATAAAGACACAAGTATAGATAAACATATAACATAAAAAAAATGAAAAGCAGAAGAAAAATTTAAGAACAAGGAATGAGTCCACCTTAGTGAGGGTGGCGCCTTCTTGAAGGACCATTGATGTCCTTGAGCTCTACTATGTCTCTGAATTATTGTAATTTAGTTTCTCTTAGTTTCCTCTTCAGAGTCCTTTCAGGTTCTGGATCAGCTTCAACAAGAATGCCTTTTTCCTTGTTCCTGCTCATATGAAAGAGAAGAGGAAAAGAAAAGGAAGAGGAATCTTCTATGTCATAGTAAAGTGGATCCTTATTATTAGTAGAAGAAGAAAGGGGATAATGGAAGGAGAGGGATGAATAGTCTGTATAAAGAGTAAGGATAGGGGAGGTGATAAGAGATGAAGAGAAGTGTTAGTAAATAAATAAATAAATAAATAAATAAATAAATAGAAGAAGATGAGAGAGGGATTTTCGAAAATATTTTTGAAAAGGAGTTAATAATTTCGAAAATTAAAGATGAATTAAAATTAAAATTAAAACTTGAAACAATTAGTTAATTAAAAAGAATTTTTTGAAAAAGAGGGAGGTATTTTCGAAAATTAGAGAGGGAAAGGTAGTTAGGTGGTTTTGAAAAAGATAAGAAACAACCAAAAAGTCAAATTTGAAAAAGATAAGAAAATAAGTTAGATAAGATATTTTGAAATCAAATTTTGAAAAAGATAAAATTTTGAAAAAGATAAGATAAAAAGATAAGATAATTAGATAAGATAAAAAGATATGAAAAGATAAGATTAAAAAGATATTTTTTTGAAAAGATATGATTTTTAAAAGATATGGTTTTAAAAAGATATGATTGAAATTAGTTTTGAAAAAGATTTAATTTTTAAAATTAAAATTAATTACTTAACTAACAAGAAACTAAAAGATAAGATTCTAGAATTTAAAGATTGAACCTTTCTTAACAAGAAAGTAACAAACTTCAAATTTTTGAATCAATCACATTTACTTGTTAGCTAATTTTCGAAAATATGATGTAAAAGATAAGAAAAAGATTTTGAAAAATATTTTAAAAAATTTCGAAAATTAATAAGAAAAAAGAAAAAGATTTAATTTTTGAAAAAGTTTTGAAAAGATAAGACTTTTAAAATTGAAAATTTGACTTGACTTGTAAGAAACAACTAATTTTTAAAATTTTTGACTAAATCAACTCAAATTTTCGAAATTTAGGAGATAAAAAAGGAAAAGATATTTTTTTTATGATAAGAGAGAAAAACACAAAAATGACCCAAAACATGAAAATTTTGGATCAAAACACAAGATGCATGCAAGAACACTATGAATGTCAAGATGAACACCAAGAACACTTTGAAGATCATGATGAACATCAAGAACATAATTTTGAAAAATTTTTGATGCAAAGAAAACATGCAAGACACCAAACTTACAAATCTTTAATGCATGGACTCTAACAAACGAAAAATGCATATGAAAAACAACAAACAACGCAAAACAAGAAATCATCAAGATCAAACAAGAAGACTTGTCAAGAACAACTTGAAGATCATGAAGAACACTATGAATGCATGAAATTTCGAAAAATGCAAAAAATTTTTTTTAAAGCATGCAATTGACACCAAACTTAAAAATTGACTCAAGACTCAAACAAGAAACACAAAATATTTTTGGTTTTTATGATTTTATGATTTTTTTTGTATTTTTATTATTTTTGTTTCGAAAATATTTTTGGAAAAACGAAAAATAAAAGAAAAATTTTTGAAAAAGATTTTTGAAAAGAAAATTACCTAATCTGAGCAACAAGATGAACTGTCAGTTGTCCATACTCGAACAATCCCCGGCAACGGCGCCAAAAACTTGGTGGACGAAATTGTGATCCTTAAAATTGGTCTCCTTGTACTGATATGGAATTTGAAATTGGCACGAGTGATCACAACTCCGTTCAACTAAACCAGCAAGTGTACTGGGTCGTCCAAGTAATAAACCTTACGTGAGTAAGGGTCGATCCCACAGAGATTGTTGGTATGAAGCAAGCTATAGTCACCTTGTAAATCTCAGTTAGGCAGATTAAAGTGGTTTATGGGTTTTCGAATATTAATAATAAAAAGAAAATAAAAGGGATAGAAATACTTATGTAAATTAATAGTGGGAATTTCAGATAAGTGTATGGAGATGCTGTGCTCATCTTGAATCTCTACTTTCCTATTACAGTCATCCAATCCTTCCTACTCCTTTCCATGGCAAGCTGTATGTAGGGCATCACCGTTGTCAATGGCTACATCCCATCCTCTCAGTGAAAACGTTCCTATGCTCTGTCAAAGCACGGCTAATCATCTGTCGGTTCTCAATCAGGTTGGAATAGAATCCCTTGATTCTTTTGCGCTTGTCATCACGCACAGCCTTCAGGAGTTTAAAGCTCGTCACAGTCATTCAATCCCAGAATCCCACTCAGAATACCACAGACAAGGTTTAGACTTTCCGGATCCTCATGAATGCCGCCATCTATCTAGCTTATACCACGAAGATTCTGTTGGGGAATCTAAGAGATATGCGCCCGGCCTAAGGTAGAACGGAAGTGGTTGTCAGTCACGCGCGTTCATGGGTGAGAATGATGATGAGTGTCACGGATCATCACATTCATCAAGTTGAAGTGCAACGTATATCTTGGAATAAGAATAAAAGAGAATTGAATAGAAAGTAATAGTAATTGTATTGAAACTTGAGGTACAGCAGAGCTCCACACCCTTAATCTATGGTGTGCAGAAACTCCACCGTTGAAAATACATAAGTGAAAGGTTCAGGCATGGCCGAATGGCCAGCCCCCAAAACGTGATCACAGGATTCAAAATACAATCCAGGATGATAATATGATAGTAAAAAGTTCTATTTATAATAAACTAGCTCCTAGGGTTTACATGAGTAAGAAATTGATGCATAAATCCACTTCCGGGGCCCACTTGGTGTATGTTTGGGCTGAGCTTGATCTATCCACGAGCTGAGGCTTCTCTTGGAGTTGAATTCCAAGTTATAACGTGTTTTGGGCGTTCAACTCCGGATCATGACGTTTTTCTGGCGTTTAACTCTAGACAGCAGCATGTACTTGGCGTTCAACGCCAAGTTACGTCGTCAATTTCCGAATAAAGTATGGACTATTATATATTGCTGGAAAGCTCTGAATGTCTACTTTCCAACGTCGTTAAGAGCGCGCCAATTGAAGTTCTGTAGCTCCAGAAAATCGATTTCGAGTGCAGGAAGGTCAGATTCCAACAGCATCAGCAGTCCTTTTGTCAGCCTTTTTCAGAGTTTTGCTCAAGTCCATCAATTTCAGCCAGAAATTACCTGAAATCACAGAAAAACACACAAACTCATAGTAAAGTCCAGAAATGTGAATTTAACATAAAAACTAATGAAAACATCCCTAAAAGTAGCTTGAACTTACTAAAAACTACCTAAAAACAATGCCAAAAAGCGTATAAATTATCCGCTCATCAGCAGGACATTGCATTCAAGAGCTAAATTGATGAGAATCAATTAGCTTTTGTGATGATAAGAACATCACCTTGAAACACTAGAATTCATTCTTAAGAACTCTGAAGAAAAATGCCTAATCTAAGCAACAAGATGAACCGTCAGTTGTCCAAACTCAACAATCCCCGGCAACGGCGCCAAAAACTTGGTGCACGAAATTGTGATCATCAATGGCGCCATCAACATGGTACGCACAATTGTAATCTCAACTCTTTATCACAACTTCGCACAACTAACCAGCAAGTGTACTGTGTCGTCCAAGTAATAAACCTTACGCGAGTAAGGGTCGATCCCACGGAGATTGTTGGTATGAAGCAAGCTATGGTCACCTTGTAAATCTTAGTCAGGCAAACTCAAATGATTATGGATGATGTATGAATAAAACATAAAGATAAAGATAGAGATACTTATGTAATTCATTGGTGAGAATTTCAGATAAGCGTATGGAGATGCTTTGTCCCTTCCGTCTCTCTGCTTTCCTACTGTCTTCATCCAATCCTTCTTACTCCTTTCCATGGCAAGCTGTATGTAGGGTTTCACCGTTGTCAGTGGCTACCTCCCATCCTCTCAGTGAAAATGTTAAACACACCCTGTCACGGCACGACTATTCAGCTGTCGGTTCTCGATCATGTCGGAAAAGAATCCAGTGATTCTTTTGCGTCTGTCACTAACGCCCCATAATCGCGAGTTTGAAACTCGTCACAGTCATTCAATCATTGAATCCTACTCAGAATACCACAGACAAGGTTTAGACCTTCCAGATTCTCTTGAATGCCGCCATCAATTCTAGCTTATACCACGAAGATTCCGATTAAGGGATCCAAGAGATAAACATTCAAGCCTTGTTTGCTTGTAGAACAGAAGTGGTTGTCAGGCACTCGTTCATAAGTGAGAATGATGATGAGTGTCACATAATCATCACATTCATCATGTTCTTGGGTGCAAATGAATATCTTAGAACAAGAACAAGCCGAATTGAATAGAAGAACAATAGTAATTGCATTAATACTCGAGGTACAGCAGAGCTCCACACCTTAATCTATGGTGTGTAGAAACTCCACCGTTGAAAATACATAAGAACAAGGTCTAGGCATGGCCGAGAGGCCAGCCCCCAAGAATCTAAGAACTAGACATCCAAAGATGATCTAGAGATCTAAAATGATCAAAAGATGAAAATACAATAGTAAGAGGTCCTATTTGTAGAGAACGAATAGCCTAGGGTTTACAAAGATGAGTAAATTACATAAAAATCCACTTCCGGGCCCACTTGGTATGTGCTTGGGCTGAGCATTGAAGCATTTTCGTGTAGAGACTCTTCTTGGAGTTAAACGCCAGCTTTTGTGCCAGTTTGGGCGTTTAACTCCCATTCTTGTGCCAGTTCCGGCGTTTAACGCCGGGCAGTTTTGAGCTGATTTGGAACGCCAATTTGGGCCATCAAATCTCGGGCAAAGTATGGACTATTATATATTGCTGGAAAGCCCAGGATGTCTACTTTCCAACGCCGTTGAGAGCGAACCAATTGGGCTTCTGTAGCTCAAGAAAATCTACTTTGAGTGCAGGAAGGTCAGAATCCAACAGCATCTGCAGTCCTTTTCAGCCTCTGAATCAGATTTTTGCTCAGGTCCCTCAATTTCAGCCAGAAAATACCTGAAATCATAGAAAAACACACAAAATCATAGTAAAGTCCAGAAAAGTGAATTTTAACTAAAAACTAATAAAAATATACTAAAAACTAACTAAAACATACTAGAAACTTACTAAAAACAATGCCAAAAAGCGTACAAATTATCCGCTCATCACATCTCTATCCCTGCCATTGGAGCAAACAACTTTGAGCTTAAGCCTCAATTAGTTTCTCTAATGCAACAGAATTGCAAGTTTCATGGACTTCCATTGGAAGATCCTCATCAGTTTTTAGCTGAATTCTTGCAAATCTGTGACACTGTCAAGACCAATGGGGTTGACCCTGAGGTCTACAGACTTATGCTATTTCCTTTTGCTGTAAGAGATAGAGCTAGGACATGGTTGGACTCACAACCTAAAGAAAGCCTGAACTCTTGGGAAAAGCTAGTCAATGCCTTCTTTGCAAAGTTCTTTCCACCTCAAAAATTGAGTAAGCTTAGAGTGGAAGTCCAAACCTTCAGATAGAAGGAAGGTGAATCCCTCTATGAAGCTTGGGAAAGATACAAACAATTGATCAGAAAGTGTCCTTTTGACATGCTTTCTGAATGGAGCATCATATGTATCTTCTTTGATGGTCTGTCTGATCTGTCCAAGATGTCATTGGACAGCTCTGCTGGAGGATCTCTTCATCTGAAGAAGACGCCTGCAGAAGCTCAAGAACTCATTGAAATGGTTGCAAGTAACCAATTTATGTACACTTCTGAAAGGAATCCTGTGAACAATGGGACGAATTAGAAGAAAGGAGTTCTTGAGATTGATACTCTGAATGCCATATTGGCTCAGATCAAAATATTGACTCAGCAAGTCAATATGATTTCTCAAAGTCTGTATGGAATGCAAGTTGCACCAGGTAGTACTAAGGACAGTTCATCTGAAGAAGAAGCTTATGATCTTGAGAACCCATCAATGGAAGAGGTGAATTACATGGGAGAACCCTATGGAAACACCTATAATCCTTCATGGAGAAATCATCCAAATCTCTCATGGAAGGATCAACAGAGACCTCAACAAGGTTTCAACAACAATAATGGTGGAAGAAACAGGTTTAGCAATGGCAAGCCTTTTCCATCGTCTTCTCAGCAACAGATAGAGAATTCTAAGCAGAGCCACTCTGACTTAGCAACCATGGTCTCTGATCTAATCAAAACCACTCAAAGTTTCATGACTGAAACAAGGTCCTCCATTAGAAACTTGGAGGCACAAGTGGGTCAGCTGAGTAAGAAAGTTACTGAACTCCCTCCTAGTACTCTTCCAAGCAATACAGAAGAGAATCTAAAAGGAGAGTGTAAGGCCATCAACATGGCCGAATTTGGAGAGGAGGAAGAGGCAGTGATCGCCACTAAGGAAGACCTCAATGGACGTCCACTGGTCTCCAATGAGTTCCATAATGAGGAACCATGGGAATCTGAGGCTCACACTGAGACCATAGAGATTCCATTGGATTTACTTCTGCCATTCATGAGCTCTGATGAGTATTCTTCCTCTGAAGAGGACGAAGATGTCACTGAAGAGCAAGTTGCTAAGTACCTTGGAGCAATCATGAAGCTAAATGACAAGTTATTTGGTAATGAGACTTGGGAGGATGAACCCCCTTTGCTCACCAAAGAATTGGATAACTTGACTAGGTAGAAATTACCTCAAAAGAGACAGGATCCTGGGAAGATCTCAATATCTTGTACCATAGGCACCATGACCTTTAAGAAGGCTCTGTGTGACCTAGGGTCAAGCATAAACCTCATGCCTCTCTCTGTAATGGAGAAGCTATGGATCTTTAAGGTACAAGCTGCAAGAATCTCACTAGAGATGGCAGACAATTCAAGAAAGCAAGCTTATGGACTTGTAGAGGATGTTCTGGTAAAGATTGAAAACCATTACATCCCTGCTGATTTCATAGTCCTAGAGACTGGGAAGTGCATGGATGAATCCATCATCCTTGGCAGACCCTTCCTAGCCACAGCAAAGGCTGTGATTGATGTTGACAGAGGAGAATTGATCATTCAAATGAATGAAGAATCCTTTGTGTTTAAGGCTCAAGGATATCCCTCTGTAACCATGGAGGGGAAGCTTGAAGAGCTTCTCTCAAAACAGAGTCAAAACAGAGCCCCCACAGTCAAACTCTAAGTTTGGTGTTGGGAGGCCACAACCAAATTCTAAGTTTGGTGTTAAACCCCCACATTCAAACTCTAAGTTTGGTGTTGGGAGGTTTCAACATTGCTCTGAACATCTGTGAGGCTCCATAAGAGCCCACTGTCAAGCTACTGACATTAAAGAAGCGCTTGTTGGGAGGCAACCCAATGTTATATTTATCTATTTTCCATTGTTATTTTATGTTTTCTATAGGTTGATGATCATGTGAAGTCACAAAAACAATTGAAAAAGCAAAAATAGAATGAAAAACAGCACACCCTGGAGGAAAAGCTCGCTGGCGTTTAAACGCCAGTAAGGGCAGCAAATGGGCGTTTAACGCCCAGTCTAGCACCATTCTGGGCGTTTAACGCCAGAAAGGGGCACCAGACTGGCATTTAACGCCAGAAAGGGGCACCAGACTGGCGTTTAACGCTAGAAAAGGGCAGCAGTCCGGCGTTTAACGCCAGGATTGGCAGAAAGGGCATTTTACACGCCACTTGGTGCAGGGATAATCTATCCTTGACACCTCAGGATCTGTGGACCCCACAGAATCCCCACCTACCCCACCACTCTCTCTTCTTCACCCATCCACCAATCACCTCAATACCTCTTCTCCAAAAACCCCTCACCTATCAAATCCCACCATTCTCTTCACCACTCACATCCATCCTTCATAAAATCCCACCTACCTCACCATTCAAATTCAAACCACTTTCCCTCCCAAACCCACCCATAATGACCGAACCCTACCCCTCTCTCCACCCCTATATAAACCCTTCTTCACTCCTTCATTTTCACACATCCTAAACACTACTTCTCCCCCTCAGCCGAATCTCTCCCACTTATCCATCTCCTCTATTTTCTTCTTCTTCTCCGTCCCTCTTTCTTCTTTTGCTCGAGGACGAGCAAACCTTCTAAGTTTGGTGTGGTAAAAGCGTTGCTTTTTGTTTTTCCATAACCATTTATGGCACCTAAGGCCGGAGAAACCTCTAGAAAGAGGAAAGGGAAGGCAAAAGCTTCCACCTCCGAGTCATGGGAGATGGAGAGATTCATCTCAAGGGTGCATCAAGACCACTTATATGATGTTGTGGCCAAGAAGAAGGTGATCCCCGAGGTCCCTTTCAAACTCAAAAAGGGTCAACTTTGATCAAAGGTTGGACAAAGTCCTCATGGATACCACTAAGAAAAGGATAGAGCAAACAAGAGATCCCACTCATGGACATGAGGAAATTCCTCATCATGAAATCCCTAAGATGCCTCAAGGGATGCACTTTCCTTCACAAAACTATTGGGAGCAAATCAACACCTCCCTAAGAGAATTGAGTTCCAACATGGGACAACTAAGGGTGGAGCACCAAGAACATTCCATCCTCCTCAATGAAATTAAAGAAGATCAAAGAATCATGAGAGAGGAGCAACAAAGGCAAGGAAGAGACATTGAGGAGCTCAAGCACTCCATAAGATCTTCAAGAGGAAGAACAAGCCGCCATCACTGAGGTGGACCCATTCTTTAATCTCCTTTTTCTTTATTTTCCTGTTTTTCGAAAAATATGCTTATGTTTATCTATGTTTGTGTCTTATTACATGATCATTAGTGTCTTAGTGTCTATGCCTTAAAGTTATGAATGTCCTATGAATCCACCACCTTTCTTAAATGAAAAATGTTCTTAATTGAAAAAGAGAAGAATTGCATGAATTTTGAATTTTATAACAGATTAATTATTTTGATGTGGTGGCAATACTTTTGATTTCTGAATGTATGCTTGAACAGTGAATGTCTTTTGAATTTGTTGTTCATGAATGTTAAAATTGTTGGCTCTTGAAAGAATGATGAAAATGGAGACATGTTAGTGAGGATCTGAAAAATCATAAAAATAATTCTTGAAGCAAGAAAAAGCAGTGAATTCAAAAAAAAAAGAGCAAGCAGAAAAAGCCAATAGCCCTTTAAACCAAAAGGCAAGGGTAATAAAAAGGATCCAAGGCTTTGAGCATTAGTGGATAGGAGGGCCCACAGGAATAATATCCTGGCCTAAGCGGCTAAACTAAGCTGTCCCTAACCATGTGCTTGTGGCGTGAAGGTGTCAAGTGAAAACTTGAGACTGAGCGGTTAAAGTCGTGATCCGAAGTAAAAAGAGTGTGCTTAAGAACCTTGGACACCTCTAATTGTGGACTCTAGCAAAGCTGAGTCATAATCTGAAAAGGTTCACCCAGTTATGTGTCTGTGGCATGGATGTATCCGGTGGAAATACTGGAAAACAGAGTACTCTGGGCCACGGCCAAGACTCATAAAGTAGATGTGTTCAAGAATCATCATACTTAACTAGGAGAATCAATAACACTATCCGGATTCTGAGTTCCTATAGAAGCCAATCATTCTGAACTTCAAAGGATAAAGTGAGATGCCAAAACTGTTCAGAGGCAAAAAGCTAAAAGCCCTGCTCATCTAATTAATACTGATCTTCATAGATGTTTTTGGAATTCATTGTATATTCTCTTCTTTTTATCATATTTGATTTTCAGTTGCTTGGGGACAAGCAACAATTTAAGTTTGGTGTTGTGACGAGCGGATAATTTATACGCTTTTTGGCATTGTTTTTAGTATGTTTTAGTTAGTTTTTATTATATTTTTATTAGTTTTTATTTAAAATTCACTTTTCTAGACTTTACTATGAGTTTGTGTGTTTTTCTGTGATTTCAGGTATTTTCTGGCTGAAATTGAGGGACCTGAGCAAAAATCTGATCCAGAGGTTGAAAAAGGACTGCAGATGCTGTTGGATTCTGACCTCTCTACACTCAGTGTGAATTTTCTGGAGCTACAGAAGCTCAATTGGCACGCTCTGAATTGCGTTGGAAACTAGACATCCTGCGCTTTTTAGCAATATATAATTGTCTATACTTTGCCTGAGATTTGATGGCCCAAACCGGCGTTCCAAATCAGCTCAAGACTACCCGGCGTTTAACGCCGGAACTGGCACAGAAGTGGGAGTTAAACGCCCAAACTGGCACAAAAGCTGGCGTTTAACTCCAAGAAAAGTCTCTACACATGGAAGCTTCAATTCTCAGCCCAAGCACACACCAAGTGGGCCTGGAAGTGGATTTTTACGTCATTTACTCATTTTTGTAAATCCTAAGCTACTAGTTCTCTATAAATAGGACCTTTTGCTATTGTATTTTCATCTTGGTTCTTCTGGTTCCCTCTCTGGGGCAGAAGCCAATGATTACCATTATCACTTATGTATTTTCAACGGTGGAGTTTCTACACACCATAGATTAAGGTGTGGAGCTCTGCTGTACCGCGAGTATTAATGCAATTACTATTGTTCTTCTATTCAATTTAGCTTATTCTTGTTCTAAGATATCACTTGTTCCTCAACTTGATGAATGTGATGATCCGTGACACTCATCGTCATTCTCACCTATGAACATGTGCCTGACAACCACCTCTGTTCTACCTTAGATTGAGTGGATATCTCTTAGATTCCTTAATCAAAATCTTCGTGGTATAAGCTAGAATTGATGGCGGCATTCTTGAGAATCCGGAAAGTCGAAACCTTGTCTGTGGTATTCTGAGTAGGATTCAAGGATTGAATGACTGTGACGAGCTTCAAACTCACGATTGTGGGGTGTTAGTGACAGACGCAAAAGAATCATTGGATTCTATTCCGACATGATCGAGAACCGACAGATGAATAGCCGTGCTGTGACAGAGCGCGTTGAACATTTTCACTGAGAGACGGGACTATATCCATTGACAACGGTGATGCCCAACATACAGCTTGCCATGGAAAGGAGTAAGAAGGATTGGATGAAGACAGTAGGAAAGCAGAGAGACGGAAGGGACAAAGCATCTCCATACGCTTATCTGAAATTCTCACCAATGAATTTCATAAGTATCTCTATCTTTATTTTATGTTTTATTTATATTTTAATTATCAATCCTCCATAACCATTTGAATCCGCCTGACTGAGATTTACAAGATGACCATAGCTTGCTTCATACCAACAATCTCCGTGGGATCGACCCTTACTCACGTAAGGTTTATTACTTGGACGACCCAGTGCACTTGCTGGTTAGTTGTGCGAAGTTGTGATAAAGAGTTGAGATTGCAATTGAGCGTACCATGTTGATGGCGCCATTGATGATCACAATTTCGTGCACCATATCCTGTTTTTATCTTTTTTAAGATGCCTCGCAAAGGAAAGGAGAAAGCCAATCCTTTGGCTCTTTCTCCTCTTGCACCTTCAAGTACCTTACCGGATACATTCATTAATGCAGAAGCCCAAGAACAGTATAAGAAAATAGAATCAAAAGCCTTTCACTACGAGAGGAAGTTGAACTTACTGAAGAAATATGCGGATTTAATACAAAACAGACTAAATTTTTACTATTGGAGATTCGTGGAATTCGACCCAATGGAAATCAATGAACACTAGGTCAAAGAATTCTACGGGAATCTCCTAAAGAGGTATGCCCCAACTATTTTTCTGAGAGGTGCCACACTGCACACCTCTGATCATGCTTTAGAGGCCTTCTTAGATATTTCGCATATTCCTCTGGCTCGTGACGCTTACCCTCAGATAGTGAAGGAATTGACATCGAGCAAGCTTTCACTGGATGTCGTCTTGAAAAAGATTGGCACACCATATGCCAAATGGGAGTATAGCAGGGGAGATAATGCAGTCCCATAGAATATCGCGTGCACTGACCTTAATTCCGAGGTGAGGATCTGGCAATAGATCATTATCGACTACATTCTACCGAGCACGCATGCCACTCACATTTGCGTTTTTGTGGCTGTTTTGCTTTGGGCTATTCTGAAGGGGAAGAGGATCTCTGTTTTGCCCCTTATCTGAGACTCGATGTGGAAGGTGACTCAACAGCAAAAGTACAACATTTTCTTCCCATCGATGATCACCAGATTAGCCGCCTTATCTGGAGTAGAGAGAAGTTCGACAGACAGGACGTCTATCTTTATCAGTAAACAACCATTCCTGCCATACGGCGACTATGAAGGACCGCCACAGAAGAAGAGCAAGACGACTGAGCCACCATCAGCAGCAGAGCCCTCAGCACCTCATGCATCTCATGCACCTACACCACGACCTCAGATGCCTTATGAGCAGGGTCGAGAGATCATTCAGATCCTCTACCGCTACGAGCACCACAACGTTCACTGCTTCCAGTGAAATGTGGTGAAGTTTGAGGGTCGAGACCCTGGGCCACCTCCTCCAGATACGCCAGAGCATGAGCCAGAGACCGAGGAGCCGGTACCGGAGGAGCCATCAGCTAAAGTTGGCTAGGCAGTCAAGTCCCCAGAGCAGAGATGGGAGGAGCCCACAATTGAGGAGGATATAGTTCAGAGAGTTGAGGAGCCAGCAGCTGTAGCTGAGCCGAGATCTGAGATAGCAGTAGAGCCAGCTGGCCAGGCAGTTAAAGAGCCGGCAGCTGAGCCCACCGTACAGCCTTCCAGCGCCATCTTTGTGTATTAGTGTCAACACCACCCACCACCGCTAGACGGTAGAGCTTAGCAGAGTTGATCACCCTTGTTCGATTTTTGGCACGGAGGACTGTGCATGATTTAAGTGTGGGGTGATGACAAGTCATCTTAGCCTAGTTTCACTAGCCTTTTTCTTTGTTTTCACTAGGTTTTATGCACTTTCTTGCATTCTAAGTAATTTGGAATGAAAATGCATGACTTCTTTAAATCAAACAACCACCATTTAATTGATGCTAAATTATGAGGTTTGGGCTAAAATTAATTGATTTTTAATGATTTATAAACCTTGTGAATTTGGTGATACTTTGATTGGTTATTTTGATTAATTGTAGGTGAAGAAAAGAAGAAAACAAGAAAGCGTGGCTTAAGAAGTGTGGCTCAAGGAAAAGAAAAGTGTGGCAAAGAACATGAGGAAGCGTGGCACATGAAAGGAGGGAAGCCACAATGCTCTCCCCAAGAGCTCAGTGCTCTCCAAAGGAGCATAACAATAAACCAAAGAAGCAATGTCTCAATGCTCTGCTCATATTGTGAGCTGAGCACAATTTGAAGCCAAGAAACAAGGAAAGGAAAAATAATGCTCAGCTCACCAAGGGAGCATTATCAGGCATTCATCAAAAGAAATTCAAGGAAATTATTTGCCAAATGCCTTTTCCAAGTGTCGAACCAAGAACCAAGGGGGAGTGGGGAAGCACTACTCACAAGGAAAATAATCCAAGAATTGGCCAAATGCATCATCCAAGGTTCGAACTCAACACCTTGAGGAAGCAAGGAGCAAGGATCTACAAGGTAACCAAGAAAATACCACCAGCGCATGCTTCCTTCAAGTTTCGAACCAAGGACCTCCCTTGGAAGCTCCAATGCTCAGCTCACTTGGAGAGCTGAGTGCTACTCCTTGGTTCATCACACAAGAGATTGACACGGACCAAAGGAAATGAGCGCGCAACAATTTGACACGGCCATGGAACAATACGCGCACAAGGCATGCATGCAAGGCCCCAATGCTCAGCTCACCTTGTGAGCAGAGCATTCCCCTGGTGCCTTCACCAATATTGCACGCTACAAAGGATCCCTACACAAAGCCTCAATGCTCAGCTCCCCACTTGAGCTGAGCATCCTCCTGGAAGCAAATTCTCCATGGGCTGAAAATTGAATTAAAAATCCAACTTAATTCATTTCTTCACCAATTCAAAAGCCCATCCAAATTCCAAAATCCAAGAATAGAAAGTGTATAAATAGTAGCTAGTTTGATGTAATTAGGACCTCTAGAATCACTTTTGAATTTTCTTTTAACTTTCATTTTCATTTTTTGAGCTTTTACTTTGGAATTTAGTTCTTAGAGAATTGGGGAAGAGAATTGATCTCTCTTCTTCCTTATTCTTGCTTGGGCACCCTTTAATTTTCTTGCTTTGGATCTTGGGTGAAGAATTGAAGGACTTCTGTTTCAATCTCACCTTGAGATCTCTTGTTTTAATTTTCTACAGAATTGAATTTCAATTTCTGTTTACTGCTTCATCTTTACTCTTTCTACAATTCACTTTTCTTTATTTCTTTTGCAATTGTTCTTGTTGGATCAAGGAAGGAATTGAGATCTAGACTTGTTTTCTAGTCTCTTCCACTTCTTAGATCTTCAACCTTCTTTTAAATTGTTGCAAATTAAGCATCACTCACTTTCTGTTCTTAAATTTTCAAAGCATTCTTACTCTTCTGTTTGAGATCTACCTTAATTCAATTTATCTTCTACTTGTCTGTTTATTGCAATTCACTTATTTTTGTTTAATTTCTGCAATCCCAATTCCCAATCCCTTTTATAATTCAAGCAATTTACATTTCTTGCACTTTAAGTTTCAGCCATTTATATTTCTTGCAATCTAAGTTTATGCACTTTATATTACTTGCACTTTAAGATTCAGCTTCTTTACTTTCTTAGCTTTTTAATTTACTGCAATTCTTCCATTCTCCTTTACATTTCAAGCAATTTAGCTTCCGTTAATCACAAACACTCAATCAATACTTGATTCGCTTGACTAAATCAACCACTAAACTAAAATTGCTCAATCCTTCAATCCCTGTGGGATCGACCTCACTCATGTGAGTTATTATTACTTGATGCGACCCGTACACTTGCCGGTGAGTTTCATGTTGGATCATTTTTCACACATCATGGGGGAAGATCTACTATTTATGAGTGTAAACATTCTCTCCTAAACACTTGTCATTTAGTTTATTTTCAGTTTTTATTATGCTTTTTGTGGATATCTTTAGTACTTTGACTTATGCACATTTTACCTTGGTATATATATATATATTAGTTGTTTCTAGTTATATTTAGTATTGCACTTTCATTTTGGTATATATATATATATATATATATATATATATATATATATATATATATATATACATATTGCACTTTATTTTGCTTGGTGTATAGTCATAATATAGATATGGATTATGATTGGATGATGTGAATAGCATGTGCCTAGCTCATTTTGGTCCTAATTGTTCATGTTACTTTTTGCTTGTTAAAAATTAGGAAAAGAACTAGGAAATTTTTAAAAATTGGCATCCATCACAACATACATACATACATATAAGAAATAAATTTTTGGTGAAAAACAACAAAGATTTCCAAGAATTTTGTTTCAAGGGCATTCTATTGAATTGATTTGGAAAAATTGTTTTCAAACTTGCTTGAAAGATTTTTATGGAACATAGGAGAGTAAAGAACAAATACCTTGTGAGTTTTTGAGCTATATTGAGTGGTTAAACATTTTAACCACTAATTTTGTTCATTGTGTGTTATATCTCTTCTATGATTGTAATCTTGGTTTTACTTGATTCTTTATTTCCGATGACTGATGTTTTGGATTGCATTGAGCATGATTGAGGCCGTCTTTCTTTAAAGCCTACTTTACCCATATAGCCTACCCTTTGCGTTTACCATTGTTAACCCCTTTGAGTTTTAATTACCCCATTGTTCTTGACATTAGCACATTACAACCTTAAGCGAAAAACCATGATTTACCTTAGATTGTGTCCTTGATTAGCTTAGGTTGAAAAGTGTGTAACATTTAAATGTGAGGAAATTTTGGGAAGCATTTGTAGGGAAAATGTTATTTTTTGGGCATTCATTGAAAATTTTGGAAAATGGGAACAATCATGTATGAATTACTGAACCATATGCATTCCATTTGAAAAAAAAATCATCACCATAAAAATGGGAGTGAAAGTTGCCCCTAACAAAAGGGAAAGTGAATAAGAAATGTATATGGGAATTAAATGAGAAAGCATACATGAGTGCTTGTGAAAAAGAAATGATGGGAAATTAGGATTGCATATTTTTGTTATTGGGTTGATAAAGGTTGAGTTGGATACTTAAACTAATCAAGGTTTCAATCACTTTAGTCCACTTAGCCATATCTATCCCACCTTTACCCTAACCCCATTACAAACCTAATAAGTCCTCATGATAATTGCATTCATGCATCACTTGGTTATTGATTGTTAGATGCAAAGCAAAACCTTAAAAGCATGATTAGAGGATATTTGAGTGAATTGACCCTTAGACACCGAGTGATTAGAGTGTATATACACCTAGTGAGGGTACAATTACTTAATTCTATGTTTCCACCTCTCTTATCATGCATTCTTGCAAGTTGCTTCATTTTGAAATTTAAATCAATTCTCTAGATTTTGGCTGTAGTGGACTATTTCCTTGCTTGGCCCTATTTGTCTATACTTGCTTGGGAATTTAGTTGTTTGTTTTCACCAACTTCATAGGAAACTATAAATAGATATATAGGTATATATAGTATATACATACTTGCATGTATATAGATAGTTGCATTCAATAAGTTGGTTACCCCTTTTTATCATTTTCCTTGTTGGTTTAGCATGAGGACATGCTATTGTTTAAGTGTGGGGAAATTGATGAGTCCACATTTGATGATATATTTTGACTCAATTTGGATGGATTCTAGCTCATAACCTACACTTAAGCACCAAAATAGTGTACTTTTGTGTTTTCTCCCTAATTTGATCCTAAATGTGAAAACATGTGTTTTTATGCTTAAATGAGCAATTTAATTCCAATTTTACTCCATTTGATGCCATGACATATTTGTTGAGTGATTTCAGGTCATTTGGGTAAGAATGGATAACCAAAGGTGGAAGAAAGCATGTACAAGGGCGAAAACATGAAGAAAACAAGAAAAAGCACACACAGCGAAGTGTGCGTGTGCACGAGCAAGCGTGCGTGCGCACAAGAAGGAATTTCCATGTGTGGGTGCGCACGACCACCTGTGCGTACGCTCAGGTTAACTTTCAGCCAAGTGTACGTACACACACATCTGTGCATAGGCATATAACCCTGCACGTGATTTCATTAATAAATCACGTGCTTCGCGATTTCTGAGGCCTCTTGGCCCATTTTGGTAGGTTTGAAGGCTGAATTTGGATGCTATATGAAGGGAAATTCAATACTTATGAAGAGAGCTCACTTAGATAGTTTTTTTTAGAGAGTAATTAGGAGTAGGAGTAGGAGTATGTAGGGGTTTCATTTCCATTTCCATTATAGCATTTTATAGCAAGCTTTAATTTTGGATTTTGCTTCTTTAATTGTAAGTACTCTCAATTTCCTCTTTAATTAAAGCACTTTTACTTCCATTTCCTTTTGGTTCAAGTTACTTTGTTCATATTTCCAATTTTGAGTTTCTTGAAGTTTTGTTTGATGAATTTAATGTTTTATGCTTCCTTTATGCTTGATTGCTTGTTTATATTTGGTTTTGTGCATAGTTGGTTATAGTTTTCCAATTTTCCTTGCAATTTTCCATGTTTTACTTTTATGCACACAAGGTGTTTGTGAAAATGCCAACCTTAGATTGTGAGTAGATTTTCACACCTTGGCTTGGAGTTTGAGTTCCTAGGATACTAGAGTCATAATGTCCGAAATTTAGTGATAATTCTTGGGTAGTTAGTTGACTCTTGTTTCCATTGACGCTAGCTTTTTATCAACTAGCTTGATAAGTTAGCTAGGATTTATGGATTAAGGTCAATTATGCTTGCTTGACTTACTCCTCGATGTTTGGGGTTAACTAGGCGAGATTGACTCATCATAATGATCATAGTTGTGGTTATGGCAGTGATAGGATTCCTTGGATCCTCATTTTTCTAAGTCAAGGCTCTTTATTACATACCTTGCATTTTCACTAGTTTGGACCTTACTTTTCTCTTTCTTGCTTTAATATCAATTTTGATCATCTCTTTGTTCTCTTATTGCTTCGTTCTTTTAATCTTTCATTCCTTGATTTGAAAACAGCCCTTTTTGTCCCTAACAACCGAAAGAGCAACACTTCCAATCGTATTCCTAGGGAGAACGACCCGAGGTTAAATGACTCTCGATTTATATTTGGTTTGAATTGTGATAACATTTGATTGTGAGAGTTTATTGTTGGTTTGGACTATGCTACTATTGACTCAACTCTATTGATTCTAAACTGACATAGAAATCTCTATCATCAATTATGTTTATATATACATTGTTGACCTTGTGTATGTTTTACTTAATCCTTTATATGCCTCGGATATGTTTAGTTAGTTACCATCGCAAATCTTTTTTATAAAGAAAAAGTTTTCCCAAAATTCGATAGTACACTAATATGATTACAGACATAGTAATAAATAGTTAAAGTTTTAGATAAGCAAGTTGGTGACACTCGGTTCTCAGAACAATCATGACGTACTGAAAATCAGGTCGTTACAACAACAACAACATATGTTATGAGAATCGAAGGTTCTCACTATGGTAACAGTGCCCAATAAATAAGCTATAAGGTTTCGGAAAGCCAAAGGTAATCTTAGAACTTCTCACATGCATAAGATTCAAACTTAGAAACATTTTTATGAAAATTCCATAAAGGGTTATCTAATCTTAAGGATTTTCCAACTGGCAGATCACTGCTGTCCCACAGCCTTCGCCAACTTATCCTCTATGCGATCCCATCGCCATCGCCTACCGATCCTCTTCAATCCCAGCAGAAAACACAAGTAATGCAATCAAGTTAAACATAAGTAATATACATATATAACATGTAATTCAATTAGCAATTAAACATGTTATACAAGTTGGTACAATGCAAGTAAACAAAGGAAACAAACACATAAGAATGCATATGATGAATGCCTATCTTATTGGGCGTTATACCACTTGTCGATTCAACTACCAACCTGACACATACCCTTGGAATGTCGCTTATCGGTCAGAATATAATTGGTGCCCCAGGGATAAAGTGTCCGGCAAACTATCCAGAGATATAGTGTCTGGCACACTCTTGTGACTCGAAAGGATGCGAGTGGGATACTCTGCCTCAGACCTCACATCTCAATGTAAGTGAGATTAACCACCGTCCTTACACCGGTGCTGCAACCTCGATAAGCGGGATCAACCACCATCCTTGCCAGGCGCATAGTGACTTAGCAGTCATAGCACATTAGTAATAGATTATTCAGTCTCAGTGATCACTGCCATTCTCATCATGTTCAACAGCCTCGATCATTCATTTTTCTCAATTCATCATCAACCCAACACTCCTCCAATCCACTCAAGTTATTCCATCCATAGAACTTCCCAAGCCTAAGTCACTATCTCTAATCTTATAATAGAAATATATTTAACTAAGACCACTCATTGTGTCTACCTTGTCCCAAAGGCCTAAATACTAGATAGGGGATCTTAAACAGTAGTTACAGAGGTTTGAAAGCTAGAAGAGTTCTCAAAAATACAAAAATCACATTTTCAGCAAAACAGGGGTCATGTGTATGCATGCCCGTTCCCGCATATGCATGAGTGTAAAAATTGGATTGTCGCGTGTGCGAGCATTATCCACCTACGCGAACCTTCAAAACAGAAAAGGGTTCCCGCGTACGTAAGCCATTGGTCACGTACGCATGGGTGTAAAATTTGCATTTTTGCGTACGCATGAGTGTTGGGACATAGGCCCATCCTCGCGTATGCATGCCTGTTCCGCATACGCATGCCTCCTAATTTTTAGAAAAAGATGTTTTGCTACAGAATTTAGTTTTTCACACCAAACTTCAAACGCATATAACTTCTTCGTTAAAAATTATTTTTCATACATTTTTCAAATGGCATAAACCTCATGGACCAAATTTTCATTAAACAAGTTTCATCAAAATTGGGGGTCTGGAGGCCAAGTTATGGCCCATCAAAA
Source organism: Arachis hypogaea (assembly GCF_003086295.3). NCBI lineage: Eukaryota > Viridiplantae > Streptophyta > Magnoliopsida > Fabales > Fabaceae > Arachis > Arachis hypogaea. The sequence continues at coordinate 73,516,934 of NC_092039.1, read as the reverse complement.
TTGGTTCAAAAACAAGGTTTTACCAAAATTTGCAAAGTCCTCTAGTTTTCCAAAACTCAAAACCAAACCCAAACCAACCATACCCAATTCCAATCCTACACATTCATAAACATTACCAATTACACTTCCATCATTGTTGAACCATAAAACACCTAATCATTTAGTTCCAAATCATCAACTCTTTCCACAATTTCCACTCATAAATTATCGTTCTCAACAATTATCAATCCAAGCATCAATTATATCACATTTACACCATTCCAATCCATCACATTTGCTATTCATCAATATATCATTATCGAAACTCATAATCCTCATCATTGATCATCAACATCAATATCATCATCAATCATTATCAACATCAAAATTATCATTAATCAAAATCAACATCAATAATTATCATCAACTTCATATCACCGCAACAAGTTCAACAACAATTAACCAATTCATTCAATTCAATCCTATCTTAAGGTCCACTAGCTTAAGTTACCCATAACATTACATATTATTTAAAGAAAATGGAAACCATACATTGGTTGATTCCCGTACAAGTACAAAATCACCAAAATAATCTCCTTCTCACAAGCCTTCAAGCTTAGCCACCAAAGCTCAATTCAAAGTAAATCCAAATCACCAACTCAACTCCAATCAACAAGAATTTAGGCTATATCCATATTAATAACTAATGAGCGGATAATTTATATGCTTTTTGGCATTATTTTTACATAGTTTTTAATAGGTTTTAGTTACTTTTTAGTATATTTTTATTAGTTTTTATGCAAAAATCACATTTCTAGACTTTACTATGAGTTTGTGTGTTTTTCTATGATTTCAGGTATTTTCTAACTGAAATTGAAGGACCTGAGCGAAAATCTGATCCAGAGGCTGAGAAAGGACTGAAGATGCTGTTGGATTCTGACCTCCCTGCACTCGAAGTGAATTTTTTGGAGCTACAGAAACCCAATTGGTACCCTATTAATTGCGTTAGAAATTAGACATCTTGGGCTTTCCAGAAATATATAATAGTCCATACTTTTCCCAAGATTTGATGGCCCAAACTGGCGTCAAAATGCCGGTCAGAGACATTTTTCTGGCGTAAAACGCCAGAACTGGCACCAAAGCTGGAGTTAAACGCCCAAACTGGCACCAAAACTAGCATTTAAACTCCAAGAAGAGCCTATGCACGCGAGATCTTCAATGCTCAGCCCAAACACACACCAAGTGGGCCTCGGAAGTGGATTGCTGCACTATCTACACTTAGTTACTCATTTTCTGTAAACCTAGTTTACTAGTTTAGTATAAATAGCACTTTTTACTACTATATTCATATCTTTAGATCATTTTTGAGACTATCTTAGGATCACTTTTGATCTCTTGATCACGTTTTGGGGGCTGGCCATTCGGCCATGCCTAGACCTTCATCACTTATGTATTTCAACAGTGGAGTTTCTAAACCTCAAAGATTAAGGTGTGGAGCTCTGCTGTTCCTCATGAATTAATGCAAAGTACTATTGTTCTTCTATTCAATTCAAGCTTATTCTTACTCTAAGATATTCACTCGCACTTCAACCTGATGAATGTGATGATCCGTGACACTCATCATCATTCTCCCTTATGAACACGTGCTTGACAGCCACTTCCGTTCTACATGCAATAGCTTGAGTGTGTATCTCTTGGCCTACTGGTTCACAATGCATGGTTGCCTCTCCTGACAACAGAGTCTTCCATTTTGTGAGATCAGAGTCTTCGTGGTATAAGCTAGAACCAATTGGCAGCATTCTTGAAATCTGTAAAGTCTAAACCTTGTCTATGGTATTCTGAGTAGGATCTAGGATGGGATGACTGTGACGAGCTTCAAACTCGTGACTGTTGGGCGCAGTGACAGTGTGCAAAAGGATCAATGGATCTTATTCCGACACGATCGAGAATTGACAGCTGATTAGCCATGCGGAAAACCGTAGCGGACATGTTTTCACTGAAAGGATGGATGGTAGCCATTGACAACTGATGAGCGGATAATTTATACGCTTTTTGGCATTGTTTTTAGGTAGTTTTTAGTTGAATATAGCTACTTTTAGGGATGTTTTTATTAGTTTTTATGAAAAATTCATATTTTTGGACTTTACTATGAGTTTGTGTGTTTTTCTGTGATTTCAGGTATTTTCTGGCTGAAATTGAGGGACTTGTGCAAAAATCTTATTCAGGCTGAAAAAGGACTGCTGATACTTTTGAATTCTGACTTCCCTGCACTCGAAATTGATTTTCTTGAGCTACAGAACTTTAAATGGCGTGCTCTTAACTGCGTTGGAAGGTAGACATCCAGGGCTTTCCAGAAATATATAATAGTTCATACTTTGTTCGAGTTTAGACGATGCAAACTGGCATTCAACACCAGTTCCATGTTGCATTCTAGAGTAAAACGCCAGAAACACGTCACAAACCAGAGTTAAACGCCAAAAACACGTTACAAATTGGCGTTTAACCCCAAAAGAAGCCTCTGCACGTGTAAAGCTCAAGTTCAGCCCAAGCACACATCAAAGTGGGCCCCGAAAGTGGATTTCTGCACTTAGACTTATTTCTGTAAACCCTAGTAGCTAGTCTAGTATAAATAGGACTTTTTACTATTGTATTTTCATCTGGGATTTTACATCTTTGATCACATTTTGGAGGCTGGCCATTCGGCCATGCCTAGACATCACTTATGTATTTTCAAAGGTGGAGTTTCTAACACCATAGATTAAGGTGTGGAGCTCTACTATACCTCGAGAATTAATGCAATTATTATTGTTCTTCTATTCAATTCAAGCTTATTCTTATTCTAAGATATTCGCTGCACTTCATCCTGATGGATGTGATGATCCGTGACACTCATCATCATCCATCCTTATGAATGCGTGCTTGACAACCACTTATGTTTTACCTTAGACCGAGCGTGTATCTCTTGGATTCCTTAATCAGAATCTTCATGGTATAAGCTAGAATCCTTTGGCGGCCATTCTTGAGAATCTGGAAAGTCTAAACCTTGTCTGTGGTATTCCGAGTAGGATTCAGGGATTGAATGATTGTGACGAGCTTCAAACTCGCGATTGTTGGGCATAGTGACAGACGCAAAAGAATCAATGGATTCTATTCCGATATGATCGAAAACCGACAGATGATTAGCCGTGCTGTGACAGAGCATTTGGACCATTTTCACTGAGAGGATGGGAAGTAGCCATTGACAACGGTGATGTCCTACATACAGCTTGCCATAGAAAGGAGTAAGAATGCTTGGAGGAAGACAGTAGGAAAGCAGAGATTCAGAAGGAACAAAGGATCTCCATACACTTATCTGAAATTTCCACCTAGGATCTACATAAGTATCTCTTTCATCTATCTTTTGCTTTATTTATTATTATTTTCGAAAACTATTATAACCATTTGAATTTGCCTAACTGAGATTTATAAGATGACCATAGCTTGTTTCATACCAACAATCTCCGTGGGATCGACCCTTACTCACGTAAGGTTTATTACTTGGATGACCCAGTGCACTTGCTGGAGAGTTGTGTGAAGTTGTGAAGAATGTGAGTGAACCATAGTAGTGTGCACCAAGTTTTTGGAGCCATTACTAAGAATTGTTCGAGTTATAAAAAGTGTAAATCACAATTTTGCCTATCAACAACGGTGATGCACCAATATACAGCTTGCCATTGAATGAGGACAATAGGAAAGCAGAGGCTCAGAGGGAACAAAGCATCTCCACACGCTTATTTGAAATTCCCACGAATGAATTGCTTAAGTATCTCTATCCTATTTTATGTTTTATTTCTCTTTTAATTATCCAAACCTCATAACCATTTGAATCCGCCTGACTGAGATTTACAAGATGACCATAGCTTGCTTCAAGCCGATAATCTCTGTGGGATCGACCCTTACTCACGTAAGGTATTACTTGGACGACCCAGTGCACTTGCTGGTCAGCTGCGCGGAGTTGTGAGAAAAGTGTGAACTCACAATTTCGTGTACCAAGTTTTTGGTGCCGTTGCCGGGGATTGTTCGAGTTTGGACAACTGACGGTTTATTTTGTTGCTTAGATTAGGTAATTTTCTTTTTATTTTGTTCTTCAGAATTTTTAAGAATGAATTCTAGAGTTTCAGATGATGGTTTTATCATCACAGGAGCTAGTTGATTCTCATCAATTTGGCTATTGTATGTAATGACTTGCTGATGCTTGGCTAGCCATGTCTAATCTTTTTTTTTAGACTGAAGCTTTAGACTAACATTGCATGATTCTTGGAATTTGTATTAAAAATTTTGAATTTCTTTATTTTCTTTTTCAAAAATTTTTTTTGAAAAATTAAAAAAATTAATAAAATCATAAAAACAAAAATAATTTTGTGTTTCTTGTTTGAGTCTGGTGTCAAATTTTAAGTTTGGTGTCAATTGCATATTTTTAATTTTCGTAAAAAGTTTTTTTCGAAAACTCATGCATGGTGTTCTTCATGATCTTCAAGTTGTTCTTGATGATTGTCTTGGTTTGATCTTGTGATTTCTTGTCTTGTGTCTTTTCTTGTTTTTCATATGAATTTTTAGTTTGTTAGTGTCTAAGCATTAAAAATTTCTAAATTTGGTGTCTTGCATGTGTTTCTTTTCTTAAAAATTTTTCAAAAATAAGTTCTTGATGTTCATTATGATCTTCAAAGTGTTCTTCGTGTTCATCTTGACATTCAACGATGTTCTTGCTGTTTTCATTGTTTTGATCTTGAATTTTCATGTCTTGAGTTATTTTGTTGTTTTTCTCTTTCTTCATTAAAATTCAAAAATAAAGAATATCTTTCCCTCATTTCTCTCATAAATTTTGAATTTTTGGGTTGACTTAGTCAAAAATTTTTAAAATTTAGTTGTTTCTTGTTAGTTAAGTCAAAATTTCAATTTAAAAATCCTATCTTTTCAAAACTTTTTCAAAAATCAAATCTTTTTCATTTTTTATTTTTTGAAAATTTTAAAAATTGATTTTCAAAATATTTTTCTTATTTTTATTTCATATTTTCGAAAACCTTGCTAACAATTAAGGTTTGATTAAAAAATTTCAAGTTTTTTACTTTTTTGTTAAGAAAGGTTCAATCTTTAAATTATAGAATCATATCTTTTAGTTTCTTGTTTGTCAAGTAATCAACTTTAATTTCAAAAATCAAATCTTTTTAATTTCCTTTTCAAATCTTTTTCAAAATAAATTTTCAATCATAACTTTTTAAAATTCAATTTCAAAATCTTTTCTAACTTCCTATCTTTTCAAAATTGATTTTTAAATCTTTTTCAATTAACTACTTGACTTTTTGTTTGATTTTAAAAATTTAACTTTCTCTCTCTCTAATTTTCGAAAATTACTAACCACTTTTTCCAAAATCTTTTTAATTAACTAATTGTTTTAAATTCTAATTTTATTTGATTTCTTTTTTTTTAATTTCAAATTTCTCTTCTCTCTCATCTCTTTCTATTAAATCACTAACACTTATCCTCCTTTAATAATTCGGACCCCCTCCCTTTCTATAAGTTCGAATTCTTCTCTCTACCTCATCCTTCTATTTTTCTTTTCTTCTTACACATCAAGGAATCTCTATACTGTGACATAGAGGATTCCATACTTTCATTGTTTTTTTCTCTTTCATATAAGTAGGAACAAAGATAAAAGCATTCTTATTGAAGCTGATCCTGAACCTGAATGGACTCTGAAGAGGAAGCTAAGAGAAGCTAAAGCACAACTCTCTGGAGAGGACCTAACAGAAGTTTTTGAAAAGAAAAAGACATGGCAGCCAAAAATAATAACAACAATGCAAGGAAGATGCTTGGTGACTATGCTGTACCAACTTCCAACTTCTATGGAAGAAGCATCTCAATTCCTACCATTGGAGCAAACAACTTTGAGCTTAAGCCTCAATTAATTTCTCTAATGCAGCAGAACTGCAAGTTTCATGGACTTCCATCAGAAGATCTGATGACTTACATCAACTACCCTTTTTCTATCATAAAAAGGACCATAGAAGAGGCATAATCTCATTTGATCATTGCAATTCATACCTTAATTGATGAATATCGTAGTATATTGCTTTGAAATGAGTTTGTGCTGGATTTCAGGTGGAGAAGACATCAAAAATGGGAAAGAAAACAACAAAACAAGTGGGGCGTGTGAAGCAGGTGTGCCACTTGGAACAAACGCCACAAAAATGTATTGGTGTGGCACGCCAGAAGCTGGACGTGGCACGCTGGTACAACATTCCAGAGAGCAAAATTGAAAACCATCAAAGGGGCGTGGCACACCAAGAGCAGGGCGTGGCACGTGAACTCGTTACTAGAAGAGCCATCACTATAGCGTGCCACTTTGTGTCGAAGGCGTGGCACGCCAACCCCAGAGTTCACTTGGGCGTGCCACTTGAGAACCAAGGCGTGGCATGCCAAGCCTATAAGACCCACAATTGAATGGGCGTGCCACTTGAGCAACGAGGTGTGGCACGCCAGTGAACAAGGAGACAATGCAAAAGCTGGGCGTGCCACTTGGTATCGAAGGCGTGGCACGCCAGCTCAAGAAGTCCCACTAAGGCGTGCCACTTGAGCGACAAAGCGTGGCACACCAGCACCTAACGAGGCCAAATAAAGCTGGGCGTGCCACGTGATATCGAAGGCGTGGCACGCCAACTTAATTATCTCACTTTGGCGTGCCACTTGAACATCCAGGCGTGGCACGCCAACCTCTGGGACCATGGCAAATGAAGGGCGTGACATGCCAGTCTCATGGCGTGGCACGCTAGTAGTCTTTTCTAGAAGAGGAATTAAAGGGCCAGTGAACTCAGGCGTGCCACTTGGGAGATCAGGCGTGGCACGCCAGCAAGAAGATGAAGCGAATGAAGGGCGTGACATGCCAGTATCATGGCGTGGCACGCTGGTAGTATTTTCCAGAGAGGAAGAAGAGGAGCCAATGAACTCAAGCGTGCCACTTGGATGACGAGGCGTGGCACGCCGGCAAGGGGATGAATATTTAAGAAGGGCGTGGAACGCCAGACCTTGGGTGTGCCACGCTGGTACAAATCTCCAGAAGCATAGAGATAAGGGAAGTGACCATGAGCATGCCACTTTGGGCGTGGCACGCCAGGCTGCTTTTCCCTTTTAAAATGCCTTGGGTGTGCCACTTTGGTTCGAAGGCGTGGCATGCCAGGCTACCTTACCTTTTAAAATGTCCTGGGCGTGCCACTTAGGCTCGAAGGCGTGGCACGCGAAGGGTGAAATAGAGGACGGCGTGCCACATGAATAAAGAGGCGTGGCACGCCAAATCAGAAACAGAAGGAGCGTGACACGCCAGAAACACGCCAGCTGGAAGATCACATTTGTTGAGTTTCTTTTTCCTCCAAAATGTAATTTTCTTTTCACTTTTTAATTTTCTTTTATTTTCTAGATCTAGGAGTAGTATAAATACCCTTGGATATATTGGAAATGGGGTTAGCAAGTCACAGAGTTTAGTTTTTGGGGGATTTCACCTTTAGTTTTCACACTTCATCTCTTTCATCTTTTGTACTTTCTCTTTGAGCTATGAGTAGCTAAATTCCCTCTCATTGAGAAAAGGAGCTCTATTGTACTTGATGGATTAATGATAGTGAATTTCTTCTTCTCTTCATCTTCTCTTTGATTTGTTAGAAGGAATTTCAATTTTAATGCTTAGTGTTCAATTAACTTGGAAAAGAGATTGAATGAAAAATGGGTTTCATGGGAACCTTGGAAAAGGAAACATGAAACCATGCTAGAAATCCCTTCTCACACTTGAGTAGAATCTGGGTTTTGGTGTTTGGATATGGTGACATACAATCCTCCCTCTACCTGGACCTATGATGATGTGTGGTATAATCAGGGACCAAGCATATCTCTCTTCATGAGCAATTAGACCAAGGAATTGACTATTGATCAAGATCTGAGAGATTGAGTCACCAAGGGATTGGGGCTCAATCAATCATGATTGCTAAGAGGTCAATGAGTTGCATGATTGAAGAGGATATGAGCTGGAATTAATCCAAAGAGACAATATCTCCTGATCTCAATGAATTCTCCCATTCTTATCTCTCCCATTCTTTTATAGCTTTACTTACATTATGCAAAATCCCATTCCCCTTTACATTCTTGTTATTTCCATTTCTGCATTTTATTGCTTTCTTTCATTTCCTTTGTCATTTATGTTTCTGCCATTTATAATTCTGCACACATAACTTATTCTGTTGAGCTTGACTAATTCACCGATTGATTAAAATTGCTCAAATCTACCAATCTCTGTGGATACAATCCCACTCCACTGTGGGTTAATATTTGACGATAATTTTGGTGCGCTTGCCAAGAGCAGATTCATCAATATTATTGGGGAAGGGTAGTGAATTCAGCCCATAATGTTTTATGACGCCGTTGCCGGGGATTGGTTTGAATTTGACAATGATTAAACTAGTTGGAGAGCTAGATTTAGCATTTTTTTATTTTTCTTTATTCATTTCCTAGTGTAACCTTTAAATTCCTTTATAATCTCTGTTTTTCTTTCTTATCTTTCTGAGATTTCTTTAGCTATTCATTGTTTATACTTTCACTCTTTTAACTGTTTGATTAATTACATCACTCAAGCTAATCACTAATTTTAACTAAGGAGATTTCTTCACTTGCTCTTTTCTTGCTGTGTGTTGGCTGTATGACAGGTAGAAGAGGAGAGACTTCATCCTCTTTTGATAGTGAACCTGAGAGAACCTTCCTTAGATTAAGGAGGGAGGCTAGAGACAAGGGTATAGTTGGAGAAGAACCAGTAGAAGAAGATCTAACAACCACCATGGAAGATGAAGTGCACAAAGATGTTGGAGGAGGAGCTGAAAATCAAGATGGGCAAGAGAGGAGATTCTTAGGCTCCTATATCAACCCAAATCTAGGAAATTTTGGCAACAGCATCCTCAAGCCAACAATCCATGCCAACAACTTTGAGTTGAAACCTCAACTCATCACACTAGTCCAGAATAACTGCTCATATGGAGGAGGTGCTCAAGAAGATCCAAATCAATATCTCAACACATTCTTGAGGATATGCGATACTGTAAAGTCCAATGGTGTACACCCTGACACCTACAAACTACTTATGTTCCCTTTCTCACTCAGAGATAAGGCAACAAAGTGGTTAGAATCATTCCCCAAGGAGAGCCTAACCACATGGGAGGATGTTGTGAGCAAGTTTCTAGCGAGATTTTACCCTCTACAGAGGATCAACAGGCTAAGAGCTGAGGTACAAACCTTCAGACAGCTAGATGGTGAAACACTCTATGAGGCCTGGGAGAGGTTTAAAGATCTAACAAGGAAATGCCCACCGGATATGTTTAATGAGTGGGTGTAGTTCCACATTTTCTATGACGGATTAACCTATGAATCGAAGAAGGCTATGGACCACTCTTCAAGGGGTTCACTCAACAAGAAGAAGACCATTGAGGAAGCCATAGATGTCATTGAAACTGTAGCTGAGAATGACTACTTCTATGCTTCATAAAGAGGCCAAAAGAAGGGGGTGCTGGAACTCAATTCTATGGATTCCCTGTTGGCACAAAACAAGGCAATTACAACACAATTGGCAGCCTTAACCAAGAAAATGAAAAATAATCAAGTTGCAGTTGTCCACGCTCAAGCACCACCCCAAGAAGAAAATGAACCAGAAGTTGAATGTGAGCAAGCAAACTATGTGCATAACCCCCCTCGACCACCATATGACCCTAACTCTAAGACATATAACCTAAGATGGAAGAACCACCCAAATTTTGGGCGGCTGAACCAACAAAATCACAACCAAGAGCACAACAAACCATACCAAGCCAATCAATACCAGAATCACAACTCCAACCATCACTCAAATAACAACAGACCTTACCACAATCCACCTCACACATCATATCCTTCCAACCAGCAAACACACCACCATCAAGACACACTAACCCCAACCTCACAACTGTGTGAAATCAAGGGTAACTTTGAGAGAGTAGAGCCCGCAATAGCACAACTATCATCACAGCTCACAGGAGCCATTTCCACCCTCTTGGAAAGGCAAGCACAAGCTAAAAAGAAGATAGATGCCTGACGATTGGATTTTTGGTGGTTTAGAATTTCACAAATGAATTCTCGTTGCAAGTATAGTTTCTAAACCAATCACTAATCCTTTCATACAAAAAAGTTGTTTGTCACTAAAAAAAACCCCTAAAATTAATAACCGAAGTATTGAAACCTCGGGTCGTTCTCCCTAGGAATTGTAATGAAGTGTCTTGTTATTGGTTGTGATGTGTTTTGGGGTTTTGGATAAGAGACATGAAAGTAAATGGCAATGAAAATAAACTAACAACTATAAAAGGCTCTTGGTAAGGTATGAGAACTAGAAGTTCTATCCTAGTTATCCTTCTCAATTGTGATGAGAATTATTCATTGCTACCACTTAGTTAACCCTTGTTAATAAAGGAAAGTCAAGTGGATGAATTGACTTGAGCCACAAGTCCTAGTCAACTCCCAAGGAAAGACTAGCTTTAGTGCACTCCAAACCAATTAGCAATCTCTCCAATTATCAATCAACAAAGGAATTAGATAACTCAAGTGTCACTAATTACTCTACCTAGGCCAAGAGGAACAAAATCTACACTAAAACTAAAAGAGACATTTCAACAAACACATAGAGTGCAATAGAAGTAAACATTATTAAATGCAAGAATTAAAGAGAGATCTAACTACAAAAGCAAGAGATCAACAATAGAAAAGCAAAGAAGAACAATTATTATGAATTACCTCTTATTGAATTGAAAGAAAATGGAAGGAACAATAGTAGATCTACAACAAAGTATAAGAACAACATAAAGGAAATTACAATAAAAGAATGGAAGAAGAATGAATGTAACAACAAGGAATTGAGATGTAGAAGTATAAGAAAGCAAAGATTAAAACCTAGATCTAAGAACTAATCCTAATCCTAATCCTAATTCTAGAGAGAAGTGAGAGCTTCTCTCTCTAGAAACTACTTCTAACTACTAAACTATGCTAATGGTAACTAACTTGTGTTTCCCTCTTCACTCCTTGGGTTAAATAGCATCAGAAAATGAGTTGGATTGGGTCCACAAGGCTTCTAAAATCGCTGGCCACGTTTTGCTTCAAGTGGACTAGGTGGCAACAACGGCGCGTGCGCGCCCCTGAACGCGAAGCAACATATGGCAAAATTTATATCATTTCGAAGCCCCGGATGTTAGCTTTCTAACCCAACTGGAACCGCATCATTTGGACCTCTGTAGCTCAAGTTATGGTCAATTAAGTGCGAAGAGGTCGGCTTGACAACTTTCCGGTTCTTTCATTTCTTCATGAGTTCTCCAACTTTACATGCTTTTCTTCATTCCCTTGATCCAATCTTTGCCTCCTAATTCTGAAATCACTTAACAAACATATCAAGGCATCTAATGGAATCACGGTAAATTATATTTATCTATTTTAAGACCTAAAAAGCATGTTTTCACATCTAAGAACAAATAAGGAGACAATCACAAAACCATGCTATTTCAATGGATAAATGAGGGTAAAAGGTTATAAAATCCCCTAAAATCAAGCACAAGATAAACCCTCAAAGTGGGGTTTGTCAATGCCAACCAAGAAGAATACAGGTCGAATTTGAAGAACCAAGGTGCAGCAATCTCAAAGCTGGAAGCACAAGTGGGGTTTTTATCCAAGCAAATCCTAATGCCTACACACACATTTCCAAGTGACACCATGGCCAACCCAAGAGGGGAATGTAAGGCCATCACACTTAGAAGTGGAAAAGTGATAGAAGAAGTCACCCAAAACCAGGAAAACAACGAAGAAGAAGCTGTAGAAAAGCCTGAAAATAGGAAGAAAGAAAAGGCCCCTAGCCCGTCTTCACCAAAGCCAATCTTGAAGCCTTATGTACCAAGGGCACCATACCCACAAAGGCTAAGGAAGGATGGGAAGGACAGCCAGTTCTCTAGATTTTTGGAAATCTTCAAAAAGCTCCAAATCAACATACCATACCATTTGCAAATGCCCCTCTATGCAAAGTTCTTGAAGGAGCTCATGACAAGAAAAAGAAACTGGGGTGAAAAGGAGACCGTAGTTCTAACTGAGGAATGTAGTGCCATCATACAAAAGAAACTCCCCCAAAAAATGAAGGACCCAGGAAGTTTCTGAATCCCCTGCATCATAGGGAATGTCACTATTGAAAAGGCCTTGTGTAACTTAGAAGCTAGCATCAATCTCATGTCCTTGAACATGATGAGAAGGATGAGAATTGAGGAAGCTAAACCAACAAGAATGGCACTCCAAGTAGCTGACAGAACATTCATGTTTCCACATGGAGTGGTGGAAGATTTATTGGTGAAGGTGGGAGAATTTATCTTCCCAGCTGACTTTGTTGTGCTGGATATGGAAGAAAAGGCAAACACTTCAATTATCCTAGGAAGGCCATTCTTAGCTACTGCTGGAGCCATCATTGATGTGCAAAAAGGAGAACTAGTCTTTAGATTACATGAGGAAAAGATAGTCTTCTATGCCTTCAAGGCAATGAGTTATCCCAAGGAAGCAATAGGAGAATGCATGATGGTGGACACCATAGAACAAATAGTCCAAGGAGTTTTGGAAGAAGAGCAATATGAAGGAAGTATGGAATTGGAGCAACAAGCACCACGTGAAGAACTACCACAAGGAACCATGGCAAGTTCAATCATGACAAACCACAAAGACAACAATGAAGAAGAAGCACCGAAACTAGAGCTAAAAACCCTACCTCCAAGCTTGAAATATGCATATCTAGGTGACAACAGCACCTACCCAGTGATCATCAATTCAAGCTTGAGCAAGGAGCAAGAAGAGGAGCTCATCCAAGTGCTAAAACAACATAAGGATGCTATAGGCTGGACACTCACAGACTTAAAAGGGATCAACCCTTCAATGTGTATGCACAAGATCCTACTTGAGGAGGGTGCCAAGCCTTCAAGGCAACAACAAAGAAGGTTGAATCCAACCATGAATGAGGAAGTCCAGAAGGAAGTGTTGAAGTTGTGGCAAGCTGGGGTGATCTACCCCATCTCAGACAGCCCTTGGGTGAGCCTAGTACAAGTAGTTCCAAAGAAAGGAGGAATCACTGTTGTACCAAATGAGAAGAATGAGCTGATACTAACAAGAATAGTGATCGGTTGGCGCATGTGCATTGACTACAGGAAGTTCAATGAAGCCACCAGGAAGGACCACTTCCCCCTACCATTCATGGACCAAATGCTCGAGAGGCTGGCTAGACACGAATACTACTGCTTTCTTGACGGTTATTCGGGTTACAACCAAATAGTTGTAGACCCAAAAGACCAGGAGAAAACTTCATTTACTAGTCCATGTGGTGTTTTTGCTTACAGGAGGATGCCCTTTGGACAGTGCAATGCACCTGCAACATTCCAAAGGTGCATGCTCTCCATATTTTCGGACATGATTGAGAGGTTCATCGAGGTGTTTATGGATGATGGTGCACGAAATTGCAATCATACTTTTGCAATCCACACAACTAACCAGCAAGTGCATTGGGTCGTCCAAGTAATACCTTACGTGAGTAAGGGTCGAATCCCACGGAGATTGTTGGTTTGAAGCAAGCTATGGTTATCTTATTATTCTTAGTCAGGATGCCAACAATAGTGTTTTTCAAGTTCAATTGTAAAAAGTGAAAGGGCATAAAATAAATAATTGTTACTCAATAATGGAGAATATGTTGGAGTTTTGGAGATGCTTTGTCTTCTGAATTTCTGTAACATAATGCTTCCTCACTTTCAAAAGTGCAAAGTTTCTTCCATGGCAAGCTGTGTGTAGGGTGTCACCGTTGTCAATGGCTACTTCCCATCCTCTTAGTGAAAATGGTCCAAATGCTCTGTCACAGCACAGCTAATCGTCTGTTGGTTCTCGATCATGTCAGAATAAGATCCATTGATCCTTTTGCGTTTGTCACTGATAAACCACTATTTTATGGTTTACAATGTGTTTAATTGTGTGGTTTATCATGGTCTTTACCCACTTATTCATATAATTAGCATGCATTTATATTTCCTTCCTAAAATTATTACATGATTGAAAACATGCTTCTTTGGTCTTAATTTAACTAATCTTAATCCTCTCTTATTACCATTCGATGCCTTGATCTGTGTGTTAAGTGTTTCAGGATTTATAGGGCATGAATGAGTGAGAGATTGGGAAGGAAGCTTGCAAAAATGGAAGGAACACAAGAAATTGAGGAGATGACCAGCAGGAAGTGACGCGTACGCATCAGCGACACGACCGCGCAGAAGAAAGGAATTCGCAGTGACGCGGCCGCATGAGTGATGCGGACGCGCGGATTGGAAAAGCAGAAGCGACGCAGAGGCATGGACGACGCGCCCGCATGGAAAAGAAAAACGCCGAATGACGCGTCCGCGTCACGTGCGTGATCTGCAGAATTACAAAAGTCGCTGGCAGAGATTCTGGGCCGGATTTCAACCCAGTTTTCGGCCCAGAAACACAGATTAAAGTCAGGGAACATGCAGAGACTCAAGATGCTTTTCATAATTCACAATTTTAAGTTTTAGATGTAGTTTTTAGTGAGAGAGGCTCTCTCCTCTCTCTTAGGATTAGGATTAGAATTTAATTTAGGATTAGGATTTTTAGAAATTAGGGATTTATCTCATCTTCATATCAGGTTCAATATACCTTTATTTTTACTTCTCTTCTACTTTGAGATACTTTTAATGCTTTTATTTGTATTTGATTTATATTGCCCAATTGGCTTATGAATATTGTCCATGTTAGATTTTATTGCTTCGAATGTATGTTATTTGAGGCATTTCAGATCTTAGATTTATATTTAGCTTTTTATATTATTGGCTTTAATTGATTAACTGGAAGCTCTTGAGTTACCAACTATTCATGATTGATTGTTATGTTGGCTAATTAACTGGAATTTCACTAACTCTAATCTTTCCTTAGGATTTGGCTAGAACTTGGGAAATCCAACCAATTAGTTCACTTGACTTTCCCTTGCTTACGCAAAGGTTAACTAAGTGGGATTAACTTCCATTCTTATAGGAGTAACTAGGTTAGGACTTCCGAATTTTCATATCTTGCCAAGAGTTTATTTTATAGTTATTTATTTATTTCGCTTATCATTTATCATACTTGTTCCTCATTCTCAAAACCCCTAAAATTTGAGCATGTGTCTGTGGTGGAAAGAATGTTGAGCAAAAGAAAAGAAAATAAAGCCAAAGGCTACTACTGCAACATTTGACACCAAACCTCCAAAAGAATAATAAGCTTGTTAAGCATTGTAAGCCAAGAAAAGTTAGCAAGGGATTAATTAAAAAGTGAGTCTTATAACAGCAAGGTTAGCAAGCCTTTGAGGAAAGATGTGTATTATGTAGCAGCAACAATAAGTGAGTTGTCATTGTCTGCATAAAGACTCCATAAATCAAGTTCTGCTATATGCCTAATAAGGATATGTGTTCTTTTCTTATTCATGTCATTTACTCTTAGTTTTGATGCTTGCTTGGGGACAAGCAAGATTTAAGTTTGGTGTTGTGATGACAAGTCATCATATACCCATTTTTCAAGCTAATTTCATTTGTTTTGTTAGTCTTTATGCACTTTCTTGCTTCTTAAGTAAGTGATTTGGAGTGAAAATGCACAACTTCTTTAAATCAAGCAACCACCATGAAATTAATGTTAATCCATGAGGTTTAAGCTAATTTTAATTGAATTTTAATTGATTTATAAGCCTTATGAATTTAGTGATACTTGGAGTGGTTGTTTTGGTTTATTTCAGGTGAAGAAAAGAATAAAAGAGAAAAGCGTGGCCTAAGAAAGCGTGACCCAAGGAGAAGGAAGCGTGGTTAAAGGAAGGAAAAGTGTGCCACATACAATGGGGGAGGCAAGCATTGCCCTCCACAAGGGCACACTGCCCTCTAGGAGGGCAACATAAGGGAACTAAGCAAAGAAGGAAACTCTGCCCTGCCCACTACAAGGGCAGAGCACAAATTTGTGCCTTGGAATCAAGAAGAAGAAAATGTTGCCCTGCCCTCCACAAGGGCAGTATCGGGCTCACCAAGGAAGAAAATCAAAGGAAAATGTCTCCAAATGCTTGCCACAAGAGTTGAACACGGGACCATGAGGAAGCAAGGAACTAAGGTCCATTACCGTGCCAAGAAACCAAGGAAAATGATTTAGCGTGTGTTTCTGCCCGGATTCAAACACGGGACTTCATTTTGGAAACACTGCCCTGCCCTCCGCGAGGGCAGGGCAGCATTTTGTTGGTGCACAACTCTGGCGCACCAAGAAGTGAGTCTGGCGCACCAAGGAACGATCCTGGCAGCACCAACGCGCACCACAGCACGATCCTGGCAGCACCAACTTTTTCTGCCCTACCCTCCGCGAGGGCAGGGCAGCATCCTGTGCACCAAGGCACCATTCTGGCGCACCATGGCATGACTCTGGCAGCATCAGCACGCACCGTGGCACATCTCTGGCGCACCAATTTTTCCTGCCCTGCCCTCCGCGAGGGCAGGGCAGCGTTCTGTGCACCAAGACCGCACCAGCCCGCACCAAGCAAGCACCAACACGCACCAAATCCTGCCCTGCCCTCCACAAGGGCAGGGCAGCCTCCTGGGAGCTATTATTTTTTGGGCCGAAAAATTGAATTCAAAATCCATTTTAATTCATTTCTTCACCAAATCAAAAGCCCATCCAAATCCCAAAATCCAAGAATAGAAAGTGTATAAATAGGAGCTAGTTTGATGTAATTAGGACCTTTTGCTTAGCTTTTTAATTTTGCACTTTCTTTGAGCTTTGAATTCTATTTTTGCACTTGGGAACTTCTCTTGGTGTCTTCACTGAGATTTCAAAGAATTAGGGAGGAGAATTGATCTCTCTTCTTCCTCGTTCTTGCTTGGGTCTTTTTAATTTCCTTGTTTTGATTCTTGGGTGTTAAGAATTGAGGAAATTCTGTCTCAATCTCCACTCAAGAACTCTTTAGTTTCTTTTCTGCATAATTGAATCCATTCACATTCTCTTTACTGCTTCTTCTTCAATTCCTTGTCAATTGCTTTGTGAACTTGGATCTGGGAAGGCAAATAGAGATCTAGACTTTGCTTTCTAGTCTCTTGAGACCTGAGACCCCATTTTTCTTTTTGGTTCTTCTGTGAACCCTGCTGCAATTTACTTTTAATTTCTGTTTGAATTCTCATTGCTCCAATTCAATTTCTGCTCTATTAATTGTGGTGATTCAATTTATCTTTGTTTAGATTCTGCAAATCCCAGTCCTCAAATCCCTTTTATATTCAAGCAATTTATATTTCTTGCCATTTAAGTTACTGCTATTTACATTTCTTGCACTTTAAGTTTCAGTCATTTACTTTCTTGTTCTTTAAGATTCAGCAAGTTTACTTTCCTGTTCTTTAATTTACTGCAATTTCCCCTTCTCCCTTTACATTCCAAGCAATTTATATTCTGTTAAATACAACCCACTCAACCAAAACTTGATTCGCTTGACTAAATCAACCACTAAACTAAAATTGCTCAATCCTTCAATCCCTGTGGGATCGACCTCACTCATGTGAGTTATTATTACTTGATGCGACCCGGTACACTTGCCGGTGAGTTTTGTGTTGGATCGTTTTCCACACATCAAGTTTTTGGTGCCGTTGCCGGGGATTGAAATAGATTGACAATGATTAAGTGAAGTAGAGGTCTAGATTAAGCACTTTTTCTTTTCTATTATTTTAATTTTGACTAACACACTAACTGTTTGAATTTTTGCTTAAACTAACTAAAACTTTATTCTAACTATAGATTGAAGTTTCATTGGTTTTCTGGATCTGTGTGTTTATTGTTGTGTGTTTGTATGTCAGGTATAGGAAGATCTTCCCCTGTCCTCTCTGAAATTGACCAAAGAACTCTTCGAAGAATAAGAAGAGCTGAAAGAGGGAAGAACGTTATTAGAGAGGAAGAATCTGAGGAGGAATTCCAAGAAATGGAAGGAGATCTCAATCAACCAGGAGAAGGAGCCAACAATAACCAACAACAACGAAGAGTCTTGGCTTCATACACATTTGCAAATGCTAGACATTGTGGAAGTAGCATTCTTCCTCCTAATGTCAATGCAAACAATTTTGAACTAAAGCCACAACTCATCACTTTGGTTCAAAACAACTGTTCTTTTGGAGGAGGACCTTTGGAAGATCCAAATCAACATTTGTCTACCTTCTTGAGAATCTGTGATACTGTGAAAACCAATGGTGTACCTCCTGATAGCTACAAGTTGTTGCTCTTTCCATTTTCTCTCAGAGATAAAGCCACCCAATGGCTAGAGACCTTTCCAAAAGAAAGCATCAACACTTGGGATGACTTGGTAAGCAAGTTCCTTGCCAAATTTTATCCCCCTCAAAGAATCCTAAGATTGAAGACTGAGGTGCAGACATTCACTCAAATGGAGGCTGAAAACTTATATGAAGCATGGGAAAGATATAAGGCACTATTGAGGAAATGTCCACCAGAGATGTTCACTGAGTGGGATAAGTTGCAGAACTTCTATGAGGGGCTCACTCTTAAAGCTCAAGAAGCACTTGATCATTCAGCTGGAGGCTCTTTGCAACTCATGAAAACTACAGAGGAAGCTCAAAACCTCATTGACATGGTGGCCAATAACCAATATTTCTTTGCTCATCAAAGACAACGCAAACCATCACAAAGAAGAGGAGTAATGGAGTTGGAAGGAGTGGATTCAATTCTAGCTCAGAACAAGATAATGCAGCAGCAGATTCAACAACAGTTTGAACAAATGGCCAAAAGAATTGATGGCTTGCAAGTTGCATCAGTGAGTGCCACCAGCCAACCACCAACTACTTGGGTGCAAAGTGAAGAAACTCAAGAGGAGCAACAGTAAGAGAAAGTCCAATACATGCACAACCAAAATCCTGGAACTAATGAAGTCTATGGTGATACCTATAATCCATCTTGGAAGAACCATCCCAACCTCAGATGGGGAGACAACCATAATCAAAACCAACAACCATGGCAAAGAAACACAAGTCAGAATAATTGGAAAAGCACAAACCATAACCCCCAGCCAAACACTAACCAAAATACATACAGAAAACCACAAAATAACTACCCCAACTCTAACCATTATCCACCCAATAACCACCCAACAAATCAAACCACTTATCATCATCCATCAACAACCCAAAATCAACCAATTTCACATGAATCCCAGAGGATCACCAATCTAGAGCTGCTCATGGAGAAAATAATGAAGAACCAAGAATTGACAACAAAGAACCAAGAAGCTTCCATGAAGAACTTAGAAAGGCAAATTGGGCAAATCTCAAAACAAATTTCTGTTGAAAAACCATCAAGCTCACTGCCTAGTGACACCATTCCCAACCCAAAGGAAGAATGCAAGGTCGTGCAACTAAGAAGTGGAAAAGTGTTATTGGATGGTAACCAAGGAGCAACCAAGAACAATGACAATGAGCCAACGAAGAATGATGAAGCCACCAACAAGGACATGGTAAGCAAGAATGTCCCAGAAAAACTCACAGAGGAAGACAACAAACCACAGAATTTGAAGAAAGGAAAGCAAATCATGGAAGAACCAATTCCAAGACAACATCAAGTGGAGAAGAACTTAACACCACCACTGCCTTATCCACAGAGATTACACAAAGAGACAAAGGATCAGCATTTTCACAAATTTCTTGAGACTTTCAAGAAGCTGGAAATCAACATACCTTTGGCCGAGGCTTTGGAGCAAATGCCTCTGTATGCCAAGTTCTTGAAAGAGCTCATCAACAAGAAAAGAAGTTGGAATGAAAAGGAAACTGTAATGCTTAGTGAAGAATGCAGTGCCCTCATTAAAAAGGGACTCCCTCCCAAGCTTGAAGATCCTGGAGGTTTCTTCCTACCATGCACTATTGGAAATCTATTCATCAACAAGGGGATGTGTGATTTAGGAGCAAGCATAAATCTAATCCCATCTTCTTTAGTGAAAAAGCTTGGCATAGAGGAAGTGAAACCAATACAGATGTCCTTAGAGTTGGTGGACCAATCAGTGGTATATCCAAAAGGGCTGATTGAGAACCTTTTAGTTAAGGTTGACAAGTTCATTTATCCTGCGGATTTTGTGGTCCTGGATTCTTCAGAAAATGGAAATGACTCCATAATACTTGGTCGACCATTTTTGGCCACTGCTAGAGCCATTGTGGATATAGAGCAGGGAGAGTTAACCCTCAGGATGCATGAGGAGAGCATCATCTTGAAAGTCTTTCCAGAATTACAAAGGAATGAAGAAACAAGCAAAACAAGTGGTGATCTCCTTCCAAAGCAAGCAACCGACAAGGCAGTAGAACAGAAAAACAAGCAGTTGCAAGAAGAAAAAGGAATTCAAAAGGAAGCAGGGGTGATAAACAAGAAGAAAGGTATCACAACTCAAGTCACTGTCAAGAAAGAAAGATCAACAAGAAAGAAAAAGATGAAGAGCAAGAAAAAGGCTCACAAAGGGTGGAAGAACAAGAAAATCCCAACTGAAGGATTTTCTAAAGGTGATAAGGTGCAACTCGTATATCAACAGCTGGGAGCAGAAGATTATTACACTGTTAACCAAGTACTGTCTCTTGAGCATATGGAAATTGAGCATCAAGGCACACAGAGGAAGCTGACAGTGAGAGGTGACAAGTTGAGACATCACCAACATCAACCACCCTAAAGGGAGTTCAATGTCAAGCTAGTGACAATAAAAGAGCGCTTGTTGGGAGGCAACCCAACCTGAGGTAGTTTTCTTTCATAAGCTTTTTCAATAAAAATGTTGAATAATTGGTCTGGATTGCAAGGAGCTAAGTTTGGTGTTGCACACCAAAACAGTTTAAGGGAGAATGAAAGATTCTAAGTTTGGTGTTCCACCAAAAATATCATTCTCACCTCTTGCATGATGCTAGCTCCAAGCAACCAAACACATTATTCAACTGTTTAATTGCTTTCTAGTTTTAAATTTCATTAACCTTTAGCAAGGACACAAGGTTTCACATATGGTTAAAATGGTTGCATAAGAGGCAGTGGCAAACAATTAAGTTTGGTGTTCCCACACCAAAGTAAATCCAGGAGCCACACTATGCATATTAACCAAGTAATTAAGGGCTTGAGAAGCAAGCAACTTTGAGAATTATGTAGGACATGAGTCAACAATTGAAGACATTATGCATCTTAACTCAAAGAGAACACAACAGAAGGAAGAATCAAAGGGCTGCAACTTCAAAGGTTGTATCTAAACTTGATCCTTGATGCTGTGAAATGTTTTGAATCTGGAAACCATTGTATGTCTTGCTAAAGTGTTTATCTAGTTGCAAGTGAAATTGTTTGTTAAAAATGCTAAATCTGCATAATGCTTGTTATCCATCACTTAGCTTGAAATTTGTTTTGTTTCCCATATGCTTAAATAAAAGAGATTTGTTTGAATTGAAAAGCGAAATATCCAATGTTGCATAAGTAAGAATGGAAGTTAATGGTGGTATATGTGTTTGATTAAATGCATAACTCATGAAATAATTGTTGCATAATATCATTCTCATTCAAATGTGAGTTAGCTTGCAGTTACAAAGACTCTTATCAATAATGAAACAGCCCTTGGTAACGAAAACAGAAAGAAAAAGCCAAAATGGCAAAAAAAACAAAGAATAAAGGTTGGACACCAATAGCTTGGACCCTAGGACATATGCCTGTGGTGTTCTTGTACTAAGATATGCTTGGATGAGTAAATTCTAAGGGGTATTTTAAAACCCGGTCACTTAGATCAACTGATTTGGGATGGCCAATTGAAAATCCACAATAAAGAGCAACTTAGATACAGAACATTTAGTTATCCAAAGAGATGCTAGGCATCAATGATCCTAGGAAGAATTAGTGAGCCATGTGTCTGTGGTGGAAAGATGTTGAGCAAAAGAAAAGAAAATAAAGCCAAAGGCTACTACTGCAACATTTGACACCAAACCTCCAAAAGAATAATAAGCTTGTTAAGCATTGTAAGCCAAGAAAAGTTAGCAAGGGATTAATTAAAAAGTGAGTCTTATAACAGCAAGGTTAGCAAGCCTTTGAGGAAAGATGTGTATTATGTAGCAGCAACAATAAGTGAGTTGTCATCGTCTGCATAAAGACTCCATAAATCAAGTTCTGCTATATGCCTAATAAGGATATGTGTTCTTTTCTTATTCATGTCATTTACTCTTAGTTTTGATGCTTGCTTGGGGACAAGCAAGATTTAAGTTTGGTGTTGTGATGACAAGTCATCATATACCCATTTTTCAAGCTAATTTCATTTGTTTTGTTAGTCTTTATGCACTTTCTTGCTTCTTAAGTAAGTGATTTGGAGTGAAAATGCACAACTTCTTTAAATCAAGCAACCACCATGAAATTAATGTTAATCCATGAGGTTTAAGCTAATTTTAATTGAATTTTAATTGATTTATAAGCCTTATGAATTTAGTGATACTTGGAGTGGTTGTTTTGGTTTATTTCAGGTGAAGAAAAGAATAAAAGAGAAAAGCGTGGCCTAAGAAAGCGTGACCCAAGGAGAAGGAAGCGTGGTTAAAGGAAGGAAAAGTGTGCCACATACAATGGGGGAGGCAAGCATTGCCCTCCACAAGGGCACACTGCCCTCTAGGAGGGCAACATAAGGGAACTAAGCAAAGAAGGCAACTCTGCCCTGCCCACTACAAGGGCAGAGCACAAATTTGTGCCTTGGAATCAAGAAGAAGAAAATGTTGCCCTGCCCTCCACAAGGGCAGTATCGGGCTCACCAAGGAAGAAAATCAAAGGAAAATGTCTCCAAATGCTTGCCACAAGAGTTGAACATGGGACCATGAGGAAGCAAGGAACTAAGGTCCATTACCGTGCCAAGAAACCAAGGAAAATGATTTAGCGTGTGTTTCTGCCCGGATTCAAACACGGGACTTCATTTTGGAAACACTGCCCTGCCCTCCGCGAGGGCAGGGCAGCATTTTGTTGGTGCACAACTCTGGCGCACCAAGAAGTGAGTCTGGCGCACCAAGGAACGATCCTGGCAGCACCAACGCGCACCACAGCACGATCCTGGCAGCACCAACTTTTTCTGCCCTGCCCTCCGCGAGGGCAGGGCAGCATCCTGTGCACCAAGGCACCATTCTGGCGCACCATGGCATGACTCTGGCAGCATCAGCACGCACCGTGGCACATCTCTGGCGCACCAATTTTTCCTGCCCTGCCCTCCGCGAGGGCAGGGCAGCGTTCTGTGCACCAAGACCGCACCAGCCCGCACCAAGCAAGCACCAACACGCACCAAATCCTGCCCTACCCTCCACAAGGGCAGGGCAGCCTCCTGGGAGCTATTATTTTTTGGGCCGAAAAATTGAATTCAAAATCCATTTTAATTCATTTCTTCACCAAATCAAAAGCCCATCCAAATCCCAAAATCCAAGAATAGAAAGTGTATAAATAGGAGCTAGTTTGATGTAATTAGGACCTTTTGCTTATCTTTTGAATTTTGCACTTTCTTTGAGCTTTGAATTCTATTTTTGCACTTGGGAACTTCTCTTGGTGTCTTCACTGAGATTTCAGAGAATTAGGGAGGAGAATTGATCTCTCTTCTTCCTCGTTCTTGCTTGGGTCTTTTTAATTTTCTTGTTTTGATTCTTGGGTGTTAAGAATTGAGGAAATTCTGTCTCAATCTCCACTCAAGAACTCTTTAGTTTCTTTTCTGCATAATTGAATCCATTCACATTCTCTTTACTGCTTCTTCTTCAATTCCTTGTCAATTGCTTTGTGAACTTGGAT
Organism: Arachis hypogaea; assembly: GCF_003086295.3. Classification (NCBI taxonomy): domain Eukaryota; kingdom Viridiplantae; phylum Streptophyta; class Magnoliopsida; order Fabales; family Fabaceae; genus Arachis; species Arachis hypogaea. Next base: position 73,493,057 of record NC_092039.1, on the reverse strand, counting down.
CTGGGAAGGCAAATAGAGATCTAGACTTTGCTTTCTAGTCTCTTGAGACCTGAGACCCCATTTTTCTTTTTGGTTCTTCTGTGAACCCTGCTGCAATTTACTTTTAATTTCTGTTTGAATTCTCATTGCTCCAATTCAATTTCTGCTCTATTAATTGTGGTGATTCAATTTATCTTTGTTTAGATTCTGCAAATCCCAGTCCTCAAATCCCTTTTATATTCAAGCAATTTATATTTCTTGCCATTTAAGTTACTGCTATTTACATTTCTTGCACTTTAAGTTTCAGTCATTTACTTTCTTGTTCTTTAAGATTCAGCAAGTTTACTTTCCTGTTCTTTAATTTACTGCAATTTCCCCTTCTCCCTTTACATTCCAAGCAATTTATATTCTGTTAAATACAACCCACTCAACCAAAACTTGATTCGCTTGACTAAATCAACCACTAAACTAAAATTGCTCAATCCTTCAATCCCTGTGGGATCGACCTCACTCATGTGAGTTATTATTACTTGATGCGACCCGGTACACTTGCCGGTGAGTTTTGTGTTGGATCGTTTTCCACACATTATTTGTTACTTGTGACAACCAAAACGTTTGTAAGAAAGGTTGATTGCTTGGTTTAGTAACTATACTTACAACGAGAGTTTACTATAACTTCTAAACCATCAATCTTCAGTTCTTCAAAATGGTGCCATTGCCGGGGAATTACAAACGTGTGCCTTATTATTGGTTATTGTAAATATTTTTTTTCTTTTACTCGTTTATTTGTTCCTTCGTTTCACCCTTATTTCTAATAACTACTATGAATTCTCACCCCTCTTGCTTTGAGTTTAGTTCTAATTTTGTTGCAAGGAATGGAAGCTATAACAGGAATATGCATCAAGGTCAAAGCAATCAAAGATGGACAGAGCTAAGAGGATCTGATCAACCCTTTAGGCAACAACACCCTCCTAGATATCACAGACAAAGACCATCCTACAATGCATACCAAGCTGATAGATATGGTGGACCGCCTAGTAGCTACCAACAAGCCCCACCGTATGCTTAGAGACCATCCTCACAACATAACTTTAAACCACCACACTCACAAGCCCCTTTCCACCAGTCATGTTCGTATGACCCCAATCCTTATTCACCACACCAACCACCATATGAACCGTACCCAGAACCACCACCTCAATATACACCATCTCCATATCCTTATTAAGAGGAACCACTTCCGTGTTATGAACCTTTTCTCCCAACAAATGAACCCTCCTATCCACCCCAAACCTCCATGGAAAGCAAATTTTCCACTAGCACTAGTCTCACCTCTACTCTTCAAGCACTAATATCCCGCATGAACCAACCTTCTACACCCAATATTCAACCCTCAAGCTCCACTGCACTTCCATCTCAACCACATAATGATCCACCCATCCCATCACCACCATCCATGGAAGAGCGCCAACATCCATCAATCCAAGAGCAACATGATCCCATTGATACTATTGACATGGAACAAGAGAGAAAGGATCATCTTCGCGAATCCATACTTCATAAGGAGCTAGAGGAGGCACTAAATGTGAAGGTAGTAGAGACCCTTGAAGTTGACAACGTGGTGGAAGAACTAGTGAAAGAAGACAACAAGAAGGATTTTGTACTTGAAGGTGAAGAAATAGTTGAATAGGAAATCATCAAGGATGAATACGATTTCATACTTAAATACCTGGATCAAGCAAGAAATCAATTATCTTCCAGACGTTCAGCCCCTCAACAGACTCCCATGGCTTTATGCGGAGAATCCAATGAAGAACGCAACACAAAGAAGACAATAGAAGCTCCAGTGGACAGCATAGAGCATAACTTCGTACTGGAACAATTAGAGGAAGCTATCATGGTAGAAGAAGAAGAGTTGGTTGAAGATTTAGGAGATGCCGAACCGCCACCTGAATCCAGAGTTGTGGAGAATTCCGTCAAGGATGTTACAATTAATGCTCAAGAGGATGTTGCGTAGCCTCCAATGCAGATATCTTATGAAGAACTGGACCGAGTAACTCAAGACGCATGTTTCCTTGATGATGATAGTCACCAGTCAAGTCCTCCTAGTGATAAACTTGCACCCGCAAGTGAATTCTTTGAGACAGAAGAATCATCCCCAAGTAAATACGAAGATGATGCAGAGGTCGACTTTTCTCAACCTCCTAATTATGACTCAAGTGATGAGGAAGATATGGAAGACTTCGACCAGGACATGGCTGGAATGGAAAAGGTTTGCAAGGAAGTGGAGGAATTCACTGAAGACCACAAGGGAGTAGAGCTTGCAAAACCACTGAAAACACCTATCCCAAGGCCACTACCACCCAATACAAACCTCAAGTGGGTAAAATCCTTAGCTTTTATCTTTACTTTTCCACTTGAATATGGTCTACTTGAAACAAATGGCCAGCTTAGAGCTCTTTGCGACTTTAAGAGTAAAAGGGAATTAACTCACACTCAGAGTTGGTATGCAAGATTCAATAAGGTTTCACACTTCAATTTGAGGTGCAAGGATTGGTGTCAAGCTCAATTGAAAGGATCTCTGAAGCTGATTGGTCACTGCAGTGAGAATTCGGACTACTCACCACCCGGCTGGAAAAATGCAGATCAAGACAAAGATGGGTGTAAAAGTAGAGTTTGGGATCCTGGAATATATTCTAACATTCAACACCCCGGGACCCTGGAAACCTGTTTGAAACTGCTCAAAGGTTTTATGTGCCTTGTTTGGGACCCCATAGGATGTTGGCACTCCAAGCACTGGTGGAGATTTCAGGATGAGTTCAAGCAGAAGCCACCATGACAAGGAGCTCGCCAAATGTCCAACTTAAGGACTTTAACTAAGTGCTGGGTGGGAGACAACCCACCATGGTATGATCGTTCTCTTTTTAGTTTTAATTTTAGTTTGTTTTTGAATTTTTATTGAACCTGCAATTTTTGCATGACATTCATTGCATTTTGCATTCTGCATACTGCTTAAAAATAATAATAATAATAATAATAATACCACGCACGCGACGCGTCCGCGTCACAAGTGCATTGGGAAGATATCAAATTGAACAGAGAGTCACACGAAAGCGTGGCTGGAGGTGTGCCTTCGGCACAAATTGATCCACGCGACCGCGTCGCTGACGCGTCCGCGCCATGTGGGAAAAATGTCTCCCATGCGTCCGCGTCACCCACGCGAATGCGTGCCTCAAAGTCGACGTAAAAAAGGTGTATGGCCGAAAGTTGCGCTAGAATTAGGCTGGACTCATGCTAGCAGCACAAGCCCTGCCACGCGAACGCGTGCCCCATGCGTCCGCGTCAATCCCCATTATATGGCCTATCACGCAATCGAGTCACCCATGCAGCCGCGTCACCCAAAATGTTGGCAAAATGAGTTTCAAATAGAAAGTTGCGCGAGCGCGCGGCTGCCCTCGCGCTAATAGCACGAATTCACTCGCGCGACCGCGTGCCTCACGCGGCCGTGTCACTTGACAATAGCACCAACCGTGCGAACACGTCACTCACGCGTTTGCGTCGCCTGCGCCGCACAGCTTATCCAGATCAGCCAAGATATCTTCTTTTTTCTTCCCCAAATCTAAATCTTTTCTTTCCCTTCTTATTTCTTTCTTCCTTCCTTTCTTTTTCTTTCTTTTTTCTTTTAATTGGTGTTGGAAATTTATTTGGGTCATTATTTCCCATATTTTGCTTATGGATTATTTAGGATTTGTTTAAACAATTATATATTATTATAAGGGTGCTTGCATGTTCTAATTAATATTTTCCCTATCTTATTTACTATGCATGCTATGTGTTTGTGAAAAAGCCCGTATGGCATCATGCACTTTTCTACATTATTCTATTCTACTATCCAATGCTTGCTTTTCACAAATTCCCTTTACTATTTTATTAATTAAATATAATTGTTAATACAAACGTTGTTGTTAGTTTCTCACGACTAATAATACATTAAGGCTTTTGATACTTGATCTATGCTACTCATGCCCTTGCCGGCATGCTAATAAACATCTTGCATCCAATACTCCCCATGCCTTGCTATATTTTCATTGATGAACTTATCACATGGAATCACGACCATGTCTTTCATTCACTATTTTCCTTACTTGGCATAATTATCACTCGTACCACCCTCCTCTTTGATCTATCCCTTTGACTTCATGTCCCTTTCTCTTCTCCCTTTTTCAGGCTGGCCAACAGAAAAAGTAAAGAGAAAGACTCTACAACGAGCACCGGTTGAGGAACCACAACCCCCGCTACCGGCACATCTTTGCATGCACCGAGGACAGTGCAATCTTTAAGTGTGGGGAGGTCGATACCGATCTCCACGGGTAAGTTAGTCCCTTTTCAACACCAATTTTTATTTTTCACTGTTGCATTTGCATATTTGATTGCATATTTTCTTGATTTTGTGCATATTTTACCACTTGTTTGAAGTAATATTTTCTTTTTCAAGAAAACTTTTTATAGTATTTCACTAATTTAAATTAAAAACTTTTTGAAAAACTCGCATGAAGAAATATTGTTCTGGAACATATTTTAGAGCTCGAACACACAAAACCAGTGAGATTTTGAGCCTATTTGATTGGTTGCATTCTATCAACCAATATTTTATTTTTGGTGTGTGCTCTTCTCTCTAAAATTGTGATCTTTGTCTTGCTTAATTCTATATTTCCATTATTTGATGTATGCATGCACTTATATGATTGAGGCTTTGTTTCACTGAGCCTACATACCCATATGGCCTTACCTTTTATTATCCTTTGCAAACCTATGTTGAGCCTATTTTACCCCTTGTTCTTTACTTTAGCTCATCACTAACTCTAAGCGGAAAACAATAATATCCTTCATTTGAATCATTGATTAGCTTAGACTAGTGAGAATGCTCATGAATTAAGTATGGGGAAAAGTGGGTCTGGTAACATTTGGTTTGGGAATTGAGTATGTTAGACTTTGAGTGAAAATGTGACAAATGTTGAGAACATATTTATGCATTCAATACCTCAATCGTATGCATTGAGAAAAACAAAAAGAAAAGAAAAAAAAGAGAGACAAAGAAAAGAAAAGGAGCAGAAAAATAAAAAAGGGACAAAATGCCCCAAAATAAATAGTGAAATCAATGCATATGAGCTGTACTCAAAACTTGGAATGCATAAATATATAGTAAACACAGTTAATGGGAAGTTAGATTTTGTATTTTAATTAAATGAATTGTCTTAAGTTAGGTGGAAAGTTTATGTTAATTAAGGATTCAGATTTTAGTCCACTTGGCCAAATACAATCCTACCTTGACCCTAACTCCATTACAACCCTTAAAAGACCTCTTGATTTGTGTATTGGTGCATTAAATGTTTGTTGATTGTTAGATGAAGAGCAAACTATAGAAAGTAATATTAGTAGAGAATTGAGAGAATTGACCCTAGACACTTGAGAGTTAGAGTGATATACACTACCAGTAAGGGTTCAGCGCTCAATTCTATGTTCCCTGCTTTCATGAGCTATTTTCTTCTTGCAAGTTATTCATATTGTATTTTGTGATTTGAATTAGTGAAATCTAGTTCATATTTGTTCTTGAAATATTTATTTACTTTTTCACCAAGTAGGTAGAATCATCTTTGCATGTAGTTGCATTCACATTCATAGGTTGCATTGCATAAGTCTTGCCTTTCCCTACTCATTTATTTGGTCTCCTTGAGTTTAGCATGAGGACATGGTAATGTTTAAGTGTGGGGAGGTTGATAAACCACTATTTTATGGTTTACAATGTGTTTAATTGTGTGGTTTATCATGGTCTTTACCCACTTATTCATATAATTAGCATGCATTTATGTTTCCTTCCTAAAATTATTACATGATTGAAAACATGCTTCTTTGGTCTTAATTTAGCTAATCTTAATCCTCTCTTATTACCATTCGATGCCTTGATCTGTGTGTTAAGTGTTTCAGGCTTTATAGGGCATGAATGAGTGAGAGATTGGGAAGGAAGCTTGCAAAAATGGAAGGAACACAAGAAATTGAGGAGATGACCAGCGGGAAGTGACGCGTACGCATCAGCGACGCGACCGCGCAGAAGAACGGAATTCGCAGTGACGCGGCCGTATAAGTGATGTGGACGCGCGGATTGGAAAAGCAGAAGCGACGCGGAGGCGTGGACAACGCGCCCGCATGGAAAAGAAAAATGCCGAATGACTCGTTCGCGTGAATGACGCGTCCGCGTGACATGCGCGATTTGTAGAATTACAAAAGTCACTGGAAGAGATTCTGGGCCAGATTTTAACCCAGTTTTCGGCCCAGAAACACAGATTAAAGTCAGGGAACATGCAAAGACTCAACATGCTTTTCATAATTCACAATTTTAAGTTTTAGATGTAGTTTTTAGTGAGAGAGGCTCTCTCCTCTCTCTTAGGATTAGGATTAGAATTTAATTTAGGATTAAGATTTTTAGAAATTAGGGATTTATCTCATTTTCATATCAGGTTCAATATTCCTTTATTTTGACTTCTCTTCTACTTTGAGATACTTTAATGCTTTTATTTGTATTTGATTTATGTTGCCCAATTAGCTTATGAATATTGTCCATGTTAGATTTTATTGCTTTTAATGTATGTTATTTGAGGCATTTCAGATCTAAGATTCATATTTACCTTTTTATATTATTGTCTTTAATTGATTAACTGGAAGGTCTTGAGTTACCAACTATTCATGATTGATTGTTATGTCGGCTAATTAACTGGAATTCCACTAACTCTAATCTTTACTTAGGATTTGGCTAGAACTTGGGAAATCCAACCAATTAGTTCACTTGACTTTTCCTTGCTTACGCAAAGGTTAACTAAGTGGGATTAACTTCCATTCTTATAGGAGTAACTAGGATAGGACTTCCGAATTTTCATATCTTGCCAAGAGTTTATTTTATAGTTATTTATTTATTTCGCTTATCATTTATCATACTTGTTCCTCATTCTCAAAACCCCCAAAATTTTACCTTTTTCATAGCCAATAATAAGTCATACCTCCCTGCAATTCCTTGAGAAGATGACCCGGGATTTAAATACTTTGGTTATCAATTTATTTAGGGGTTTGTTACTTGTGACAACCAAAACATTTGTAAGAAAGGTTAATTGCTTGGTTTAGTAACTATACTTACAACGAGAGTTTACTATAACTTCTAAACCATCAGTCTTCAGTTCTTCAGTCACTACGCCCAACAATCACGAGTTTGAAGCTCGTCACAGCCATTCAATCCTTGTATCCTACTCGGAATACCACAGACAAGGTTTAGACTTTCCGGATTCTCATGAATGCCGCCATCAATTCTAGCTTATACCACGAAGATTCTGATTAAGAAATCTAAGAGATACTCATTCAATCTGATGTAGAATGGAGGTGGTTGTCAGGCACACATTCGTGGATTGAGGAAGGTGATGAGTGTCACGGATCATCACCTTCTTCATAGTGAAGCGCAAATGAACATCTAAGATAGGAACAAGCATGTTTGAATGGAAAACAGAAATAATTGCATTAATTCATCGAGACGCTGTAGAGCTCCTCACCCCCAACAATGGAGTTTAGAGACTCATGCCATCAAAGAGTATAAAATTCAGATCTAAAAATGTCATGAGATACAAAATAAGTCTCTAAAAGTTGTTTAAATACTAAACTAGTAACCTAGGTTTACAGAAAATGAGTAAACTAAGATGGGTAGTGCAGAAATCCACTTCTGGGGCCCACTTGGTGTGTGCTGGGGCTGAGACTTAAGCTTCTCACGTGTTTGGGCTATTTCTGGAGTTGAATGCCAGGTTATAACCTGTTTCTGGCGTTGAACTCCAACTTATAACCTGTTTCTGGCGCTGAACGCCAGACTGCAACATGGAACTGGCGTTGAACGCCAGTTTACATAATCTATTTTCGCACAAAGTATGGACTATTATATATTGGAGGAAAGCTATCGATGTCTACTTTCCAACCCAATTGAGAGCGCGCCGATTGGACTCCTGCAGCTCCAAAAAATCCATTCCGAGTGAAGAGAGGTCAGAATCCAACAACATCAATAGTCCTTTTTCAACCTGAATCAGATTTTTGCTCAGCTCCCTCAATTTCAGCCAAAAAATACCTGAAATCACAAAAAAATACACAAACTCATAGTAAAGTCCTGAAATATAATTTTTGCCTAAAAACTAGTAAAAATCTACTAAAAACTAACTAAAACATACTAAAATCTACATGAAATTACCCCCAAAAAGCGTATAAAATATCCGCTCATCACAACACCAAACTTAAACTGTTGCTTGTCCTCAAGAAACTAGATAAATAAAATAGGATAAAAAGAAATCAAGAAGCAATAATATCTCAGAGTTTTAAGTGAAGCTCAGATTCTAATTAGATGAGCGGGACTAGTAGCTTTTTACTCCCAAACAGTTTTGGCATCTCACTTTATCCTTTGAAATTTTGAATGATTGGCATCCATAGGAACTCAGAATTCAGATAGTATTATTGATTCTCCTAGTTTAGTATGCTGATTCATGAACACAGCTACTTCATGAGTCTTGGCCATGGCCCTAAGCACTTTATTTTCAGTATTACCACCGGATACATAAATGCTACAGACACATAACTGGGTGAACCTTTTTAGATTGTGACTTAGCTTTGCTAATGTCCCCAATTAGAGGTGTCCAGAGTTCTTAAGCACACTCTTTTGCTTTGGATCACGACTTTAACCACTCAGTCTCAAGTTTTTCACTTGGACCTGCATGCCATAGGCACATGGTTAGGGACAGCTTGATTTAGCCGCTTAGGCCTGGATTTACTTCCTTGGGCCCTCCTATCCATTAATGTTCAAAGCCTTGGATCCTTTCCACCCTTGCCTTTTGGTTTTAAGGGTTATTGGCTTTTTGTTTTTCTTTATCCAATGATTTCTTGTAAATTTTTTTTTCACTGCTTTTTCTTGCTTCAAGAATCAATTTCATGATTTTTCGGATCAGCAATAATATTTCTCTTATTCATCATTCTTTCAGGAACCAACAATTTTAACATTCATAAAATTCAAGATAAAAAAATATGCACTATTCAAGCATTCATTCAGAAGACAAAAAGTATTACCACCACATATAATTAATTAGAATTTTTCTTATTAAGTACTCGAAAAATATAAATTGCCTCTTTATTCTAAAAATCTACTATTTTATTCATGTTTGATGATGATGAGAAAAATAAATTATGACTTAATTGAAAATAAAATCAAAATAGATATGCTAATTACTACTACTTATATATAACTTCTAAGGTAAGTTCCTATAATAACAACTATCACAGAGTTAAAGCTAAAATTAGAACTCAACAACCTTTATTTTGGAAAGTGGATGTTCCTCTAGTCTGTGGGGTGCTTGGTCTTTCAAGAGATAATTTCTGACGCTTCAGTTCCTTTAAGTCACGCCCTTGCTCTTCTTGTTCCCTAAGCAATTTGCAAAGCATGCTATTTTGAGTATTTTGTTCTTCCTTTATTTGGTCTATAGCTTCTTGCAAGTTGGTAACAGATGCTTCAAGATATTCCCAATATTCAAATTGAGGGATTTTCGGGAGAAATTCCTGTGCTCTCCTCTTGATGGGGTCATCCTGCACTTGTTGTTTTTCCATTGTGGTTTTAGTGATTGGCCGCTCAACTGAGATATACTCAGTTATTCCCATCCTCACTCCAGCATCTTTGTAGAGCATAGAAATTAAGCTTGGATAAGCCAACTTGGCATCTTTGGAGTTCTTGTTTGCAATTATGTAAAGTTCACATGAAATTAGTTGATGAACTTCCACTTCTTTTCCCAACATAATGCAATGGATCATCACTGCTCTTTTAACGGTGACTTCAGAATGATTGCTAGTGGGCAATATAGAACGCCCAATGAAGTCCAGCCATCCTCTGGCGACTGATTTGAGATCTTCTCTCTTGAGTTGATTTGGGACGCCCTTGGTGCTGGTGGTCCACCTGGCTTCAGGGATGCATATATCCTCTAGAATCTTGTCCAGGCCCTTGTTTGTTTTCATTATTCTCCTATTAAAGGAGTCTGGGTCATCTTTCAACCGAGGTAGCTTAAAGATCTCCCTGATTTTATCAGGGTGGATGAGAACAATCTTTCCTCTGACCAAGGTCCGATAGTCATAGAGGGCAGTTCCAGATATTCTCTGCCTGTCTGTTTGCCACAGATTAGTGTAGAACTCCTGAACTATATTCCTTCCCACTTTTGTTTCAGGGTTAGCTAGGATTTCCCAGTTCCTGTTTCGAATTTGTTCCAGGATCTCTAGATATTCATCTTCTTTCAAATCGAATTTGACTTCTGGGATCACTGATCTTAGACCCATTATTTTGTAGTAATGGTCTGAATGTTCTTTGGTTAAGAACTTCCCTTGATTCCAAAATGGTTTTGGAATACTCTCTTTCTTGCCTCTTGGAGTGGGTTGTTTTCCTTTAGGAGCCATGATCTTAGTGGGTATGGTTTAGTGATCACGGATAAACACACCAAACTTAGAGTTTTGCTTGTCCTCAAGCAAAAGAAAAGAAAGGAGAGGGATAAAAGGAGAGCTAGTGTCGAATGGTGGATGAGAGGAGGGAGGCCGAATGTTGATTTAAAAGGGAGGGGTGGGTTTTTCGAAAATTTTAAAAAGATAGGATAGAAGATATGATTTATAAAAGATAAATATGATAAGAAAAAGATATAATTTAAAAATAAAAAGTTGTGAATGATATTTGGAAAAGATAAATCTGAATTTTTATTTTGAAAAAGATTTTAAAAGATAATTGAGTTTTGAAAAATTTGAAAAAGAGTTGGATTGGATTGGAAAAAGATTTGTGTTTATGGATTAAGATACATTGATATTTTTGAAAAAGGGATTTTAGCAATTAGGATTAAAATTTTTGGAATTGAAGGATGAGGGTTTGTAACATGTTTATGCAAGAAATCATGAATTGAAACATAAAAAAAAATAAAAAATTGTGAAGTAAAAATGAATTTACCTCCTCCCCACCATCCTGGCGTTAAACGCCCAAACGCTGCATGTTTTGGGTGTTTAACACCTGTTTGCAGCTTCTCTTGGGCGTTCAACGCCCAGCTATTGCTTCTAGCTGGCGTTAAACGCCAAGAACTCCTTTGTCACTGGGCGTTTTTCTGAAAGCCCAGGACGCTATAAATCTGGCGTTGAACACCCAGAAGGTGTTTCTTTCTGGCGTTCAACGCCCAGAAGATGCTTCTTTCTGGCGTTCAACTCCCAGATGGCTATCCTTACTGGCGTTGAACGCCCAGTGAGTGCTTCTTTTGGGCGTTCAGCGCCCAAAACAGCTCTTACTAGCTTTTTTCGCACTAGCTGGCTTTTTTTGCTGTTTTATCCTCTGAATCCTTCTGTAAATCTGTGAACTCAAGCAATTGCTATTTTACCTTGAAGATAATTGACATAAACCTGTAAAAATCAATTAATTAACAAATAAGCCTTGTAAATGGCTGGGTTGCCTCCCAGCAAGCGCTTCTTTATTGTCTTTAGCTGGACGATTACTGAGCTTTAGTCAAGTCTCAGTTTTGAGCATTCTTGCTCAAAATTTCTTTCATGATAATGTTTGACTCTCTGTCCATTAACAATGAACTTTTTGTTAGAATCATTATCCTGAAGCTCTACATATCCATATGGTGACACACTTGTAATCACATATGGACCTCTCCATCGGGACTTCAATTTTTCGGGGAATAATCTGAGTATAGAATTAAACAGCAGAACTTTCTGCCCTGGCTCAAAGACTCTGGATAATAGCTTCTTGTCATGCCATCTTTTTGCTTTCTCTTTGTAAATTTTTGCATTCTCGAAAGCATTGAGTCTAAATTCCTCTAGCTCATTTAACTGGAGCAATCATTTTTCTCCAGCTAACTTGGCATCAATGTTTAGGAATCTGGTTGCCAGTAGGCCTTATGTTCCAGTTCCACTGGCAAGTGACAGGCTTTTCCATACACGAGCTGGTATGGAGAAGTTCCTATAGGAGTCTTGAATGCTGTTCTGTATGCCCACAGAGCATCATCCAAGCTTCTTGCCCAATCCCTTCTACAGTTAATCACAGTCCATTCCAGGATTCTTTTAAGTTCTCTGTTGGAGACTTCAGCTTGCCCATTTATCTGTGGATGATATGGAGTGGCTACCCTGTGGCTAACTCCATATCAAACCAAAGCAGAATAAAGCGGTTTATTGCAAAAATGAGTGCCCCCATCACTGATTAATACTCTAGGGGTACCAAATCTGCTGAAGATGTGTTTCTGGAGGAATTTTAGCACTGTCTTAGTGTCATTAGTGGATGTTGCAATAGCTTCCACCCATTTGGATACATAATCCACTACCACCAGAATATAAATGTTTGAGTATGATGGTGGGAAAGGCCCCATGAAGTCAATACCCCATACATCAAACAACTCAATCTCCAAGATCCCTTGTTGAGGCATGGCATAACTGTGAGGTAGATTGCCAGATCTTTGGCAACTGTCATAATTAAGTACAAACACTCGGGAATCTTTATAGAGAATAGGCCAATAGAAGCCACGTTGAAGGACTCTTGTGGCTGTTCGCTCACTTCCAAAATGTCCTCCATACTGTGATCCATGGCAGTGCCAGAGTATTTTCTGGGCTTCTTCTTTAGGTACACATCTACGGATTACTCCATCTGTACATCTCTTGAAGAGATATGGTTCATCCCAAAGATAGTACTTTGCATCCGTGATCAACTTCTTTGATTGCTGCCTACTGTACTCTTTGGGTATGAATCTTACTGCCTTGTAGTTTGCAATGTCTACAAACCATGGCACCTCCTGGATGGCAAAGAGTTACTCATCCGAAAAGTTTTCAGAGATCTCAGTAAGAGGGAGGGACGCCTCTTCTACTGGTTCTATTCGGGATAGGTGATCTGCTACTTGATTCTCTGTCCCTTTTCAGTCTCTTATTTCTATATCAAACTCTTGCAGAAGCAACACCTATCTTATGAGTATGGGTTTTGAATCCTACTTTGTGAGTAGATATTTAAGAGCAGCATGGTCAGTGTACACAATCACTTTTGATCCTACTAAATAAGATCTGAACTTGTCAATCGCGTAAACCACTGCAAGTAACTTTTTTTCTGTGGTTGTGTAGTTCTTCTGTGCGTCATTTAGAACACGACTGGCATAATAAATGACGTGCAGAAGCTTGTCATGCCTTTGTCCCAGCATTGCACCAATGGCATGGTCACTGGCATCACACATTAATTCAAATGGTAATGTCCAGTCTGGTGCAGAGATGATTGGTGCTGTGACCAGCTTAGCTTTCAGAGTTTCAAATGCCTGCAGACACTCTTTATCAAAGATAAATGGCGTGTCAGCAGCTAGCAGATTACTCAGAAGTTTGGCGATTTTTGAAAAATCCTTTATAAACCTCCTATAAAACCCTGCATGCCCCAGAAAGCTTCTAATTGCCTTGACATTGGCAGGTGGTGGTAATTTTTCAATTACCTCTACCTTAGCTTGATCCACTTCTATTCCCTTGTTCGAAATTTTGTGCCCAAGGACAACTCCTTCATTCACCATAAAGTGACATTTCTCCTAGTTTAAAACCAGGTTAGTCTCTTGGCACCTCTTTAGAACAAGTGCTAGATGGTCAAGATAGGAGCTAAATAAGTCTCCAAATACTGAAAAGTCATCCATGAAGACTTCTAGAAAAATTTTCCACCATATCAGAGAAAATTGAGAGCATGCACCTTTGAAAGGTTGCAGGTGCATTGCATAGACCAAATGGCATCCTTCTGTATGCAAATACCCCAGATGAACATGTGAATGCTGTTTTCTCTTGATCCTGGGGATCTACTGCAATTTGATTATAACCTAAATATCCATCCAGGAAGCAGTAGTATTCATGACCTGCTAGTCTTTCTAACATCTGGTCTATGAAGGGTAAAGGAAAATGATCCTTTCTAGTAGCTATATTGAGTCTTCTATAATCAATACACATACACCACCCTGTAACTATTCTTGTAGGAACTAGTTCATTTTTTTCATTATGAACCACTGTCATGCCACCCTTCTTAGGGATGACTTGGACAGGGCTTACCCAGGGGCTATCAGAAATAGGATAAATAATCCCAGCCTCTAGTAATTTAGTGACCTCCTTCTGCACCACCTCCTTCATGGCTGGATTTAGCCGCCTCTGTGGTTGAACAACTGGCTTAGCATCACCCTCCAATAGAATTTTGTGCATTCATCTGGCTGGGCTAATGCCCTTAAGATCACTGATGGACCACCCAAGGGCTGTCTTGTGTGTCTTTAGCACTTGAATTAGTGCTTTCTCTTCCTGTGGCTCTAAGGTAGAGCTTATGATCACAGGGAAGGTATCACCTTCTCCCAGAAATGCATATTTCGGGGATGGTGGTAATAGTTTGAGCTCGGATTTAGGAGGTTTCTCCTCTTCCTGAGGGATTTTCAGAGGTTCTATTATTCTCTCTGATTCCTCCAGATCATGCTGAACATCTTTAAAGATATCCTCCAGTTCTGATTCGAGACTCTCAGTCATATTGACCTCTTTTACCAAAGAGTCAATAATATCAATGCTCATGCAGTCATTTGGGGTGTCTGGATGCTACATAGCTTTGATAACATTCAACTTGAACTCATCCTCATTGACTCTCAGGGTTACTTCCCCTTTTTGAATGTGAATAAGGGTTCGGCCAGTTGCTAGGAAAGGTCTTCCTAGAATGAGAGTTGCACTCTTGTGCTCCTCCATTTCTAGCACCGCAAAGTCAGTGGGAAAGGCAAATGGCCCAACCTTGACAATCATGTCTTCAATCAAGCCTGATGGGTATTTAATGGAGACATCAGCAAGTTAGAGACATATCCGGGTTGGTTTAACTTCATCAGTCAACCCAAGCTTTTTGATAGTAGATGCAGGTATTAGGTTGATACTTGCCCCAAGATCACATAGAGTTTGCTTGGTACAAGTACCCTCTAATGTGCATGGTATCATAAAGCTTCCGGGATCTTTAAGCTTCTCAAGTAAGCTTTTCAGAATGACTGTACTGCATTCTTTAGTGAGGTAAACTTTTTCAGTTTCCCTCCAATCCTTCTTATGACTTAAGATCTCTTTCATGAACCTAGCATAAGAGGGTATTTGCTCAAGTGCCTCTGCAAACGGAATCTTTATTTCAAGAGTCATGAGATAGTCTGCAAAGCAGGCAAATTGCTTATCCTGTTCCACTTGGCGGAGTTTCTGAGGATAAGGCATTTTGGCTTTGTATTCTTCAACCTTAGTTGCTGTAGGTTTATTGCCTACAGATGTGGGTTGAGAAGCCTTTTTAGAGGGGTTGCTATCAGCACTTGTATGTGTCTGATCTCCCACTGGCGTTTGAATGCCAGGGGTGGAAGCTGGAGTGGCGTTAGACGCCAACTCCTTACCTGTTTCTGGCATTTAAACGCCAGAACTGTGCTTCCTTTGGGCGTTCAACGCCAATTCCTTGCTTGTTTCTAGCGTTGAACACCAGGACTGAGCATGGTTTGGGCGTTCAACACCAGCTTTCCACCCATTTTCTGGCGTTTGAGCTCCAGGATTATTCTTCTCTGGGCTCTTATTGTCCTCAGATGATTTTGGGTGGTTTGCTCATTTATTAGCTTCCTGCTACCTTGAAGTGAGGTATTTAATGTTTTTCCACTTCTTAATTGAACTGCTTGGCACTCTTCTGTTATTTGTTTTGATAACTGCTATTCTGTTTGCTTCAACTGTATTTCCATATTCATATTAGCCATTCTTGTTTCTTGTAATATCTCCTTGAATTCGGCTAACTGTTTTGTTAGAAAATCTAATTGCTGATTGAATTCAGCAGCTTGATCTGCAGGACTGAGTTCAGCAATTACTGTTTTAGCCTCTTCGTTGATGGAAGATTCACTGCTTAGGTACAGATGCTGATTTCTAGCAACTGTATCAATAAGCTCTTGAGCTTCTTCTATTGTCTTTCTCATGTGTATAGATCCACCAGTTGAGTGGTCTAGAGAAATCTGAGCTCTTTCTGTAAGCTCATAGTAGAAGATGTCTAACTGCACCCACTCTAAAGACATTTCAAAGGGGCCTTTTTCTTAGCATCTCTCTGTATCTCTCCCAAGCATCATAAAGGGATTCATTATCTCCTTGTTTGAAGCCTTGGATGCTCAGCCTTAGCTGTATCACCGTTTTGGAGGAAAATAGTGATTCAAGAATTTTTCTAACAGCTGTTTCTATGTCTTTATGCTGTCCTTAGGTTGGTTATTTAACCACCTCTTAGCTTGGTCCTTTACAGCAAATGAAAATAGTAATAATCTGTAGACATCTTGATCTACTTCCTTATCATGTACTGTGTCAGCAATTTATAAAAATTGTGCCAGAAACTTTATAGGTTCTTCGTGTGGAAGACCGAAATACTGGCAACTTTGCTGTACCATGATAATGAGCTGAGGATTCAACTCAAAACTACTGACTCCAATGGAGGGTATACAGATACTACTCCCATATGAAGTAGTGGGGTTAGCATATGACCCCAGAGTCTTTCTGGACTGTTCATTTCCACTTAAGTCCATAATGGAGAAAGGGAGATGATGTGAATTTATTTTATTTATTTTATTATATAGAAAAATTTTGAAATAATAATAATAAAATAAGATAAAATAAAGACGACAATGAAAATAAAAATAAATAAAAACGAAAATAAACTAAAAAAAATTAAAATATTTTATGAAGATTTTCGAAAAAGTGAGGAGAGAGAAAGTGGTTAGGATATTTTTGAAATTGAAATCTAATTTTTTTTAAATTCGAAAAAATGGCTTAAAATTAGTTAGAAAAGATATTTTTTGAATTTTGAATTTTATGATGAAAGAGAAAAACACACAGAAGACACAAGACTTAAAAATTTTTAGATCTAATGCTCCTTGTTTTCGAAAATTTTGGAGGGAAAACACCAAGGAACACCAAACTTAAAAATTTTAAGATCAAAACACAAGAAAGACTCAAGAACACCTTGAAGATTCACAAGAACAACAAGAACAAAAGAAAGAACACCAAACTTAAAATTTTTAGAAAACCAAAATAAATTTTTGAAAATTAAAGAAAATTAAAAAAAAATACCAAACTTAAAGTTTGGCACAAGATTCAATCAAAGGAAAATTATTTTTGAAAAAGATTTTAAAAAGAAGATACCCAATTGCCAAGAACATAAGCCAACGCTCTAGCCAACTGAGCTATAAATGTAACGTGTTTTAATATTGTATATAAAAAATATATTTTTGAAAACTAAAATTTTGAAAAAGCACAAGGAAAACACGAAATACACACAAAAATAGGAAAAACCAAAGATCAAACAAGAAAATTTGACAAGAACAATTTGAAGATCAAGGAAAAATAAATAACATGCAATTCGAAAATTTAAAGGAAAATATAAAATATGCAATTGACACCAAATTTAAAATATAAAACTAAACTCACATAAAAATTAAAAATTAATAAGGAAACAATAATATTTTTGAAAAATTTTTGAAAATAAAATAAAGGACTCAGATTTAATGACTTATAGCATCAAAAATAATTTATTCCTAATCTAAGCAACAAAATAAACCTTTAGTTGTCCAAACTCGAACAATCCCCGGCAACGGCGCCAAAAACTTGGTGCACGAAATTACAATCACACTTTTGCAATCCGCACAACTAACCAGCAAGTGCACTGGGTCGTCCAAGTAATACCTTACGTGAGTAAGGGTCAAATCCCACGGAGATTGTTGGTTTGAAGAAAGCTATGGTTATCTTATTATTCTTAGTCAGGATGCCAACAACAGTGTTTTTCAAGTTCAATTGTAAAAAGTGAAAGGGCATAAAATAAATAATTGTTACTCAATAATGGAGAATATGTTGGAGTTTTGGAGATACTTTGTCTTCTGAATTTCTGTAACATAATGCTTCCTCACTTTCAAAAGTGCAAAGTTCCTTCCATGGCAAGCTGTGTGTAGGGTGTCACCGTTGTCAATGGCTACTTCCTATCCTCTCAATGAAAATGGTCCAAATGCTCTGTCACAGTACGGCTAATCATCTGTTGGTTCTCGATCATGTCCGAATAAGATCCATTGATCCTTTTGAGTTTGTCACTACGCCCAACAATCGCGAGTTTGAAGCTCGTCACAACCATTCAATCCTTGAATCCTACTCGGCATACCACAGATAAGGTTTAGACTTTTTGGATTCTCATGAATGTCGCCATCAAGTCTAGCTTATACCACGAAGATTCTGATTAAGAAATCTAAGAGATACTCATTCAATCTGATGTAGAACGGAGGTGGTTGTCAGGCACACGTTCGTGGATTGAAGAAGGTGATGAGTGTCATGGATCATCATCTTCTTCATAGTGAAGCGCGAATGAACATCTTAGATAGGAACAAGCATGCTTGAATGGAAAACAGAAATAATTGCATTAATTCATCGAGACGCTGCAGAGCTCCTCACCACCAACAATGGAGTTTAGAGACTCATGCCATCAAAGAGTATAAAATTCAGATCTAAAAATGTCATGAGATACAAAATAAGTCTCTAAAAGTTGTTTAAATACTAAACTAGTAACCTAGGTTTATAGAAAACGAGTAAACTAAGATGGATAGTGCAAAAATCCACTTCTGGGGCCCACTTAGTGTGTGCTGGGGCTGAGACTTAAGCTTCTCACGTGCCTGGGCTGTTTCTGGAGTTGAACGCTAGGTTGTAACCTGTTTCTGGCATTGAACTCCAACTTGTAACCTGTTTCTGGCACTGAACGCCAGACTGCAACATGGAACTGGCGTTGAACGCCAGTTTACGTTGTCTATTTTCGCGCAAAGTATGAACTATTAGGCAGCGTTTGGTTTGAGAGACATAGACACTGAGACATAGACATAGTGGTACACGGTGACACATCTCTGCTGTTTGGTTTGGTGAGATACAGATTTTTGAAGGACACGGAAGGACACGGATGGACACGGAGACACTAAATTTGTGTACCTCCAATTTGGTGAGACATTGAGACACAACTTGTGAGACACTAATTTTTTACTCTTTTACCCTTATTGAGTTTTTAAAATTTATCTTCTTATCTTTCCAAATCTTTTTTTTCTCTTTTTCTTTTAGATTCTACAACTAAATTTACTTTTCTATTTTTTTCAAAAAAAAATTTGTACATTTAATTTTTTTATTTATTTAAATTTTGATTAATCTTTGATAAATTCTAAACTTTAATTTTATATTTTTTTTCAAGAATAATTATATATTTAATATTTAAATGATAATTTAAGATGGTATTAGAAGAAATAAAAAATTATTAGAAGAAATAAAAATTTAATGGTGATGGCATGCATTGTTTGGGATAATAGGTGTATTGTAATGATGGTAAAACTTGTGGTTGAATGAAGGGTAATTCAGTCTTTTTTAAATATATGTGTCTTGTTTCTTATTTTTGCCAAACACAATACATAGACACAAATATTTTATGTCCATGTCTTTAATGTCTGTGTCTCTGTGTCTATGTCTCATCAAATACATCAACCAAACGAAGCCTTATATATCGCTGGAAAGCCCTAGATGTCTACTTTCCAACCCAATGGAGAGCACGCCAATTGGACTCTTGTAGCTCCAAAAAATCCATTCCGAGTGCAGAGAGGTCAGAATCCAATAGCATCAGCAGTCCTTTTTCAGCCTGAATCAGATTTTTGCTCAGCTCCCTCAATTTCAGCCAGAAAATACCTGAAATCATAGAAAAACACAAAAACTCATAGTAAAGTCCAGAAATATGATTTTTGCCTAAAAACTAATAAAAATCTACTAAAAACTAACTAAAACATACTAAAATGAAATTACCCCTAAAAAGCGTATAAAATATCCGCTCTTCAGATGACTTCTCTGTATTTGGTAACACATATTCTGATTGCTTGCATCACTTAGCCCTGGTGCTAAAGAGATGCCAAGAGACCAACCTTGTTTTAAACTTGGAAAAATGCAATTTCATGGTTACAGAAGGAGTGGTCCTTGGTCATAAAATCTCAAAGAAGGGCATAGAAGTAGACATGGCAAAGGTAGAGGTGATCGAAAAGTTACCTCCACCTTGCAATGTCAAAGCAATCAGAAGCTTTTTGGGACATGCTGGTTTTTATAGGAGGTTTATTAGAGACTTCTCCAAGGTAGCCAAGCCATTGAGCAACCTACTTGTCTCTAATGTGCCTTTTGTTTTTGATCATGAATGCATGTTAGCTTTTGAGGAGCTTAAGAACAAACTTTCCTCTGCACCTATCATAGCACCACCATGTTGGAATCTACCCTTTGAGTTAATATGTGATGCATCAGATTTTACTATGGGTGCTGTTTTAGGACAGAGGAAGGATAAATTGGTGCATGTCATTTATTATGCCAGCAAGGTCCTTAATGAAAATCAAAGGAACTACACCACTACAGAGAAGGAATTACTAGCAATTGTCTTTGCTTTTGATAAATTTAGATCATATCTCATTGGTTCTAAAGTAATTGTATTCACTGATCATGTGGCACTCAAATACTTGCTTACAAAACAAGAATCCAAGCCAAGGCTAATAAGATGGATCCTGCTACTCCAAGAGTTTGACATCGAAAATAAGGATAGGAGTGGAGCAGAGAACAAAGTTGCTGACCACCTCTCAAGGATTCTACAATAGGAAGAAGGAGCACACCATCTTGCAGTGAATGAAAACTTCCCGGATGAGCAATTGATGATTATACAAAAGACCCCTTGGTTTACTAACATAGCCAATTTCAAGGCCATTGGGGAACTACCAACTAACATCAACAAACATATGAAGAGAAAGCTCATTAAGGATGCCAAATACTATATCTGGGATGAGCCATGCTTGTTCAAAAAGTGTGCTGATGGGATCTTGAGAAGGTATATATCCCATGGAGAAGGACAAGAGGTGCTTTGGCAATGTCATAGATCTACATATGGAGGCCACTTTAGTAGAGAAAGAACAGCAGCCAAGGTGCTCCAATGTGGATTTTACTGGCCAAGCATTTACAAGGATGCAAAGAACTTGATGTTAAGGTGTGATGAATGCCAGAGGGCTGGCAATTTACCCAGGAATAATGAGATGACACAGAGATTTATAATGGAGCTAGAACTATTCAATGTATGAGGGATTGACTTCATGGGGCCTTTCCCATCCTCCTACTCAAATAGTTATATACTTGTGGCTGTAGATTATGTGTCAAAATGAGTGGAGGCTATTGCCACCACCACAAATGACAACAAGGTTGTAATGAGCTTCTTAAGAAAGAACATTTTCAGCAGGTTCGGAGTTCCCAGAGCACTCTTAGTGATGGAGGGACACATTTTTGCAATAAACAACTGGAAGCACTCCTTCTCAGATATGGAGTCAAACACAAATTGGCAACCCCTTATCATCCGCAAACCAACGGGCAAGCAGAGATTTCCAACTGGGAGCTAAAAAGGATTCTCGAAAAAACTATTGGAAGCTCAAGGAAGGACTGGTCTAAGAAACTAGACGATGCTTTATGGGCCTACAAAATAGCCTTCAAGACCCCCATTGGGATGTCACCATACCAACTAGTGTTTGGTAAGGCTTGCCAATTGCCAGTTGAACTGGAGCATAGAGCCTTCTGGGCTCTAAAACTACTGAATTTTGATGAGCAAGCTGCTGGAGAAAAGAGGCTGAGGCAACTCAACGAGCTGGAAGAATTTAGGAACCAAGCATATGAAAATGCAAAGATCTACAAAAAGAACACAAAAAGATGGCATGATCAAAAGATAGCAAAGAGGGAGTTCACTGAAGGACAAAAGGTGTTATTGTACAATTCTAGACTTAGGTTCTTCCCTAGGAAGCTTAAGTCTAGATGGTCTGGACCCTTCACCATCATCAAAGTGTACCCCTATGGTCAAGTGGAGCTCATGGAGGACAAAACACAGAGAACCTTCACTGCAAATGGCCATAGACTCAAGCATTACCTGGGGGACTCACTGGATGAAAGAAGAGTGAGCTACCATCTCAACTGAAAAAGGAAGAACACCAAGCTAGTGACGATAAAGAAGCCCTGGTTGGGAGGCAACCCAACACTTTATATCCTTTTGATTTATTGCTTTATTAGAAGTAGATTGTAAATATTAGCTTAGGAATTTAATTTCAGTTTTGATAGTTAAGATAGCATTGTGAGTTAAATTGTGTGCTATTTTTTTGGAAGTGCAGCTGGATGAAAGCATTTACTAATGATGATGAGTGATTTGGCTAAGAACTAGCTAAAAAGCTAAGTTTGGTGTGGCCACTCACCAACTTGATCTAGGCTTACAAGCATTTGGATAAACTAAAATTTTTAGGAGTAAGCCCAGAGATTAAGTTTGGTGTGGCCACTACCATATGAGAATCAATCAGCAAGCCCAATTCCACTCAATGTGGAAGCATTTAATACATTGGTGGAGGCTTGAATAAGAATTTTAATGTGTTCAGGGAAGATTAGACGCAAAGAATGTGAAAGGATTGAAATTATTTCTTCCCCATGAACACATTAAAAACCCAATGATGAACCCAATTTATTGAGATGCCAATGAATTAAGTTTGGTGTCCCAAGGGACACCCATCAGTTGCAATCCCATTTAATAGCATTAAAAAGGAATGTAGATGATCATTTTGTCATTACTAATGGGGTTTTTGTTTTCTTTTTTTTTCAGGAGATTGAATGGGGCCCACTTGATAGATAACAAGGAGGTCAAAGTGTACTTACACTTTGGAACTCAACATCTTCAGAGAGCACAGCGGGATAAGGGTTGGCGCCTCTTCCCACGCTAGGTGCCACTCCCCAAGTGGAAAACATTGAATTCCCTTCTTTTCTCACCATTAAACCACACCCTTCACTCCTATAAATCCCTTACCCTCCCCTTTCCATCCACATAACAAACTCACAGAGACCTTTCTTTCTTCTCTCGTTCTTCTTTTTCTTTATCTCTCTACTTGATTGGGACAATCAAGTGCTAAGTTTGGTGTTGGGGTAAAACCTTGTTTTGCTTGTGTTTCTTCGCAACACTCCATTAATATCTCAGAACCTTCAAACACACACTCTTTCTCCATCCAATGGCACCACCAAGATCCTCAACCTCAAAGAAAAGAAAGACCAAAGAACCAACCTCAGGTTCCTCAAGCTCAAACTTCAATGAGTACAAATTCCTCTCAGCATTCAAACAAAACCAATTCTATGGTTGGGTGAGTGAGAGGGAGATTATCCCAGAGGTCGGCTTTCAACTAGGAAGGAATAAGCACCTTGAGATCAATATTGAGATCAACAACAGGGGTTGGGCACTCTTCTGCAACCCACCAAAGAAAGTGGTGGAAGGTGTGGTAAGGGAGTTTTATGCCAATGCTGTGCCACAGCTAGGGCAAACTTATTGGTATATTAGCTATGTGAGGGGGAAGACCATTGACTATAGTCCCTCTAACATAGAAAGGGTGTTGATGGTGAAAAGGGTCAACTCCACTCGAAGTTATGAGGAGAGGATGAAGCAACCAGACCTAGGATTTGATGAAATCCTGAATAAAATTTCTGTACTAAATGTGCAGTGGATCAATGATAAAGATGGAAAACCCAACCAGCTGAGGAGAAGGGACTTGAGCCCCCAAGCTAGGGGGTGGTTAGACTTTGTGAGAAGATCTTTGATCCCTACATCAAACACATCTGAGGTGACCAAGGAGAGGACTGTACTTATATACAGTATAATGAAGGGAGAAGGCGTGAATTATGGGGAGTTGATTACCAACAACATCAACAAGATACTGAAAAGCACTAACGAGAGCACAAGATTGACATTTCCCAACATCATACAAGAGCTATGTGATGACACTGGAGTTAAGAAGGTGATTGATGATGTGTTGGTGAAGCAAGATAAGCCTATAACTGCCAAGAAGATGGCCAAGGTGTTGGCTGTCAATCCACTTCAAAGGGCTAGAGAGCATAGAGCTCACGCTCATGTGCCACCACCACAACAACAAGAGGAAGAGGAGGCAGAGGAGCAACCACAATTTCTGGTGCTTTAACCACCACCATACCAACAATACCAACAATTTCCTGAAGGAATAAACTGGGAGCAACTGCAAGGAGACATGCACCAAATGAAGGGAGATCTGCATCAATTGAGGGAAGATGTCAACCAATTTCAAAGTATCCAAAGGGAGCAATGGAACCAAGTGAATGAGAAAATACATAACCTCCAAGAAAGTTTTGAGCAAGCAAGGAAGGAGCAGCAAGAGGAGTTTGATTGGGGTGAGGTGCGAAGTGCACTTAACAAGGTGGTGGAGCAAAATAAATGACAACAGAGGAACCTTACTGAGTTCAGGCATCTCTATGATGCCCGGACCATTTCAAGGAGACAATATGATATCAACACACAGGCGAAGCTGAATCACCTGTGTAATGCTGTAGCCCATCTTTCATGCAAGGGCTAGAAGAATCGAGTGCTAGACAAGAGGAGATCCTAGCTAAGCATAAGGAAGATGAAAGAAATTATATGGTGAGGCTGGGTTTCTGGAAGCCTAAGGACAAGAAAGCACAAGAAGGATTCTCCAAAAAGGGTGGAGATGACTCCTCCCCCTCCAAGAAGAAGGACAAAGGCAAGGGGCCAATGAATTGAAGAAGCTGCATAAGGTTGTTGAGTTCCATGGTTGACATTTTCCAAATTTATGAGTTCTGCTTAAGTTTTTTTTTCTTTTTATCTGTTTACCTTATGATTGAGAATAATTGATGATGTTAGGATAGCTTATGTTTTATTCTACTTGAAGTCTTTTGTGAGTCCTTTGACATGCAAGAAAGAAAATGCAATGATAACTATAATCTTCATTTTCATCAATAAAGTAGAGTTTGTTTCCATAAGAGTTGTTGTGAGTGTGAACAAGAGTGAATGAGACTAAGAACAAGAAAGCTTATTCCAAAGAACTAAGGAACAAAAGACTAAGTGAAGAACATTGAATGAAGTGAAAAAAAAATGAGTCATGAAAAGTAACTAGTCCTAGAAGGCATGACAAGTAGAAGTTGAGGGGTGTTCCTTGAATATCTATAGAACCAAGAAGTAGTAAGCAAAAAAGACCCAAGGCTCTGAGCATCAACTACTAAGGAGGGAAGAGAAACATTAAAAAACTCAAAAAGAGTTAGAATCCCTAGTAGATGCTTGTGGTGAAGATGTGTCAAGAAGAAGCTTGGGCAAGTAAATTCTCAGGGGTGTTTCAACACCTAGCACCCTAAAGTCAACTGACTTGGGAGTGTTGATTGAAAGCCTAACTAAAGGGTTGTCTTGAGACAAAAATACTTAGAGTCATGGTTAATAAACAGAAAAAAAGCATAACAGAGAAAGAAAGAGTTAAACCTTACTACTTCAAGGTGACAATCAATGAAAAGGACCCCTAAGACACATACTTAGAGAAACCCTTAAGGATCTAGGAGCTCTTTGTGATATTCAAAGCACTCATGCATGTGTTGAGCACTTAGTCCAATTCCTAGTTATATAGTGCATACATTCAAGGTCAAGTCTCAATTCACCAAAAATACCACTCACATTGATTTGCTTGGGACAAGCAAAGCTTAAGTTTGGTGTTGTGATGACTTACATCATCTACCCTTTTTCTTGCATAAAAAGGACCATAGAAGAGGCATAATCTCATTTGATCATTGCAATTCATACCTTAATTGATAAATATCATAGTACATTGCTTTGAAATGACTTTGTGCTGGATTTCAGGTGGAGAAGACATTAAAAATAGGAAAGAAAACAACAAAACAAGTGGGGCGTGTGAAGCAGGCGTGCCACTTGGAACAAACACCACAAAAATGTATTGGCATGGCACACCAGAAGCTGGGCGTGGCACACTGGTACAACATTCCAGAGAGCAAAATTGAAGACCATCAAAGGGGCGTGGCACGCCAGGAGTAGGGCGTGGCACGCGAACTCGTTACTAGAAGAGCCATCACTATGGCGTGCCACGTTGTGTCGAAGGCGTGGCACGCCAACCCCAGAGTTCACTTGGGCGTGCCACTTGAGGACCAAGGTGTGGCACGCCAAGCCTATAAGACCCACAATTGAATGGGCATGCCACTTGAATAACAAGGCATGGCACGCTAGTGAACAATGAGACAATGCAAAAGTTGGGTGTGCCACTTGGTATCGAAGGCGTGGCATGCTAGCTCAAGAAGTCCCACTAAGGCGTGCCACTTGAGCAACAAGGCGCGGCACGCCAGCACCTAAGGAGGCCAAATAAAGCTGGGCGTGCCACTTGGTATCGAAGGCGTGGCACGCCAGCTTAATTATCTCACTTTGTCGTGCCACTTGAACATCCAAGCGTGGCACATCAACCTCTGGGACCATGGCAAATGAAGGGCGTGACACGCTAGTCTCATGGCGTGGCACGCTAGGAGTCTTTTCCAGAAGAAGAATTAAAGGGCCAGTGAACTCAGGCGTGCCACTTGGGAGATGAGGCGTGGCACGCCAGTAAGAAGATGAAGCAAATGAAGGGTGTGACACGCCAGTCTCATGGCGTGGTACGCTGGTTGTACTTTCCAGAGAGGAAGAAGAGGAGCTAATGAACTCAGGCGTGCCACTTCGATGACGAGGCGTGGCATGCCGGCAAGGGGATGAATCTTTAAGAAGGGTGTGGCACGCCAGACCCTGGGCGTGCCACGCTGGTACAAATCTCCAGAAGCATAGAGATAAGGGAAATGACCTTGGGCGTGCAACTTTGGTTCGAAGGCGTGGCACGGCAGGTTGCTTTGCCCTTTTAAAATGCCTTGGGCGTGCCACTTTGGTTCGAAGGCATGGCACGCCAGGCTACTTTGCCCTTTAAAATGTCCTGGGCGTGCCACTTAGGCTCGAAGTCATGGAATGCCAAGGGTGAAACAGAGGATGGCGTGCCACTTGAATGAAGAGGTGTGGCACGCCAAATCAGAAATAGAAGGAGCATGACACGCCAGAGACACGCCAGCTGGAAGATCACATTTGTTGAGTTTTTTTTCCCTCCAAAATGTAATTTTCTTTTCACTTTGTAATTTTCTTTTATTTTCTAGATCTAAGAGTAGTATAAATACCCTTGGAAGTATTGGAAAAGGGGTTAGCAAGTCACAGAGTTTAGTTTTTGGGGGATTTCACCTTTAGTTTTCACACTTCATCTCTTCCATCTTTTGTACTTTCTCTCTGAGCTATGAGTAGCTAAATTCCCTCTCATTGAGAGAGGAAGCTCTATTGTACTTGATGGATTAATGATAGTGAATTTCTTCTTCTCTTCATCTTCTCTTTGATTTGCTAGAAGGAATTTCGATTTTAATGCTTAGTGTTCAATTAACTTGGAAAAGAAATTGAATGCAAAATGGGTTTCATGGGAACCTTGGAAAAGAAAACATAAAACCATGCTAGAAATCCCTTCTCACACTTGAGTAGAATCTGGGTTTTGGTGTTTGGATATGGTGACATACAATCCTCCCTCTACCTGGACCTATAATGATGTGTGGTATAATCAGGGACCAAGCATATCTCTCTTCATGAGCAATTAGACCAAGGAATTGGCTATTGATCAAGATCTCAGAGATTGAGTCACCAAGGGATTGGGGCTCAATCAATCATGATTGCCAAGAGGTCAATGAGTTTCATGATTGAAGAGGATATGAGCTGGAATTAATCCAAAGAGATAATATATCCTGATCTCAATGAATTCCCCCATTCTTATCTCTCCCATTCTTTTATAGCTTTACTTACATTCTGCAAAATCCCATTCCCCTTTATATTCTTGTTATTTCCATTTCTGTATTTTATTGCTTTCTTTCATTTCCTTTGTCATTTATGTTTCTGCCATTTATAATTCTGCACACACAACTTATTCTGTTGAGCTTGACTAATTCACCAATTGATTAAAATTGCTCAAATCTACCAATCTCTGTGGATACGATCCCACTCCACTGTGGGTTAATACTTGACGATAATTTTGGTGCGCTTGCCAAGAGTGGATTCATCAATATTATTGGGGAAGGGTAGTGAATTCAGCCCATCAAGATCCTCATCAGTTCTTATCTGAATTCTTGTAGATCTATGATACTGTTAAGACCAATGGGATTGATCCCGAGGTCTACAGACTTATGCTTTTCCGTTTTGCTGTAAGAGACAGAGCTAGAACATGGTTGGACTCACAACCTAGAGAAAGCCTGAACTTTTGGGACAAGTTGGTCAATGCTTTATTGACAAAATTCTTTCCACCTCAAAAGATGAGTAAGCTCAGAGTGGATGTCCAAACCTTCAGACAGAAAGAAGGTGAATCCCTCTATGAAGCTTGGGAAAGAAACAAACAATTAACCAAAAGGTGTCCTTCTGACATGTTTCAGAATGGAGCATCATATGTATATTCAATCATGGTCTGTCTGAGTTATCCAAGATGTCATTTGACCACCCTTTCGGTGGATCTCTTTATCTGAAAACGCCTGCAGAAATCCAGGAACTCATTGAAATGGTTGTAAATAACCAATTCATGTACACTTCTGAAAGAAATCTTGTGAATAATGGGACAACTCAGAAAAAAGGAGTTCTTGAGATTGATACTCTGAATGCTATATTGGCTCAGAACAAAATATTGACTCAGCAAGTCAATATGATTTCTCAGAGTCTGACTGGAATGCAAGCTAAAGATGCCTCCTCTGAAGGTAAAGCTTATGACCTTGAGAATCCTACAATTTAAGAGGTGAATTACATGGGAGAAGCCTATGGAAACACCTATAATCCTTCGTGGAGGAATCACCCAAATTTCTCATGGAAGGATCAACAGAAGCCTCTACAAGGCTTCAATAACAATAATGGTGGGAGAAATAGGTTTGGTAATAGCAAACCTTTTCCATCATCTTCTCAGTAACAGACAGAGAATTCTGAGCAGAGCATCTCTGGCTTAGCAAACATAGTCTCTGATCTATCCAAGGCCACTCTCAGTTTCATGACTGAGGCACGATCCTCCATCAGAAATTTAGAGGCACAAGTGGGGCAGCTGAGTAAAAGAATTACTGAAACTCCTCCTAGCACTCTCCCAAGCAATACAGAAGAGAATCCAAAAAGAGAGTGGAAGGCTATTAATACAACCAAAATGGCCGAACATATAGAAAACGAGGAGGACGTGATTCACAGTAAAGAAGACATCATGGGACGTCCACTGGACTACAAGGAGTCCTCTATTGAGGAACCACAGGAATCTGAGGCTAATCTAGAGACCATAGAGATTCCACTGAACCTACTATTACCATTCATGAGCTTTGACGAATATTCTTCCTCTGAAGAGGACAAAAATGTTACTAAAGAGCAAGTTGCTCAATATCTAGGAGCAATCATGAAGCTGAATGCCAAATTATTTGGTAATGAGTCTTGGGAGGATGAACCTCTATTGCTCATCAATGAACTAACTGCATTGGTTCAGCTGAAATTACCTCAAAAGAAAGAGGATCCCGGAAGGTTCTTGATACCTTGCACCATAGACACTATGACCTTTGAAAAGGCTCTGTGTGACCTAGGATCAAGTATCAACCTCATGCTGCTCTCTGTAATAGAAAAACTAGGGATCTTCGAGGTACAAGCTATAAGAATCTCACTAGAGATGGCAGACAAGTCAAAGAAACAGGCTTATGGACTTGTAGAGGATGTCTTGGTAAAGGTTGAAGGCCTTTACATCCCTGCTGATTTCATAATCCTAGACACTGGGAAGGATGAGGATGAATCCATCATCCTTGGAAGACCTTTCCTAGCCACATCAAAGGCTGTAATTGATGTGAACAGAGGAGAGTTAGTCCTTCAAGTGAATGAGGACTACCTTGTGTTTAAGGCTCAAGGATTTTCCTCTGTAAACATGGAGAAGAAGCATGAAAAGCTTCAGCCAACTCCCTCCATGCAGAGTCAAACAGAGCCCCCACACTCAAACTCTAAGTTTGGTATTGGGAGGCCACAACCACGCTCTGAACATTTGTGAAGCTCTAAAAGAGCTCACTGTCAAGCTATTGACATTAAAGAAGCGCTTATTGGGAGGCAACCTAATTTTATTTATCTATATTAATTACTCGTTTATTTTGTTTTCCATTATTATTTTATGTTTTCTTTAGGATCATGATCATGTGGAGTCACAAAAACAATTGCAAAAATTAAAGCAAAATCAAAAGCAGCATCAAAAATAGCACACCCTGAAGGAAGAGCTTACTGGCGTTTAAACATCAGTAAGGATACCAAAATGGGCATTTAATGCCCAGCCTGACACCATTCTAGGAGTCTAAACGCCAGAAAGGGCATTTAAACGCCAGAAAAGGGCATCAGCCCGGCGTTTAATGCCAGGAATGGCATATAGAGTGCGTTTAGCGCCAGCAAGGTGCATGGATGCAAAATCCTTGACACCTCAGGATCTGTGGACCCCACAGGATTCCCACCTACTCCACCTCACTCTATCTCCTCTTCACACCTTTCCATAACACTCTTCCCAAACCACTATTCACCTATCAAGTCTTACCCTCTTCCCCATATTCTATTCACCACTCATATACATTCCCTAATTCCCATAAACCCACCCATTCTCCACATGGTTACCGTCTCTCCCTTACCCTATAAATAACCCTCCTTACCACCTTCCATTTCACACATCTCAAACACTTATCCCCATTGGCTAAATTCCCACACACCTCCATCTCCTCTATTTCTTCTTCTTCTCCTCATTTCTTTTTTCTTTTACTCGAGGAGGAGCAAACCTTTTAAGTTTGGTGTTGGAAAAAGCGTTACTTTTTGTTTTTCCATAACCATTAATGGCACCTAAGGCCGGAAAAACCTCTAGGAAGAGGAAAGGGAAGGCAGTTGCTTCCAACTCCGAGTCATGGGAGATGGAGAGATTCATCTCAAAAGTCCATCACTAGAAGGAAGATGGAGCAAACAAGAGAGCCCACTCATGAACCTCAACAAGCGCATGAGGAAGTTCCTCATTAAGAAATCCCTGAGATACCTTCAAGGGATACATTTTTCTCCACACAACTATTGGGAGCAACTCAACACCTCCTTAGGAGATTTGAGTTCCAACATGGAGCAACTAAGGATAGAGCACCAAGAGCATTCCATTATCCTCCATGAAATTAGAGAGGACCAAAGAGCCATGAGGGAAGAACAACAAAAGCAAGGAAGAGACATTGAGGAGCTCAAGCACTCCATAGGATCTTCAAGAAGGAGAACTAACCGCCATTACTAAGGTGGACCCATTTTTTAATTTCCTTGTTCTTATTTTTTCTGTTTTTTTATTTTTATGCTTTATGTTTGTCTATGTTTGTGTCTTTATTACATGTCATTAGTGTCTAGTGTCTATGCCTTAAAGCTATGAATAATTCCATGAATCCTTCACCTTTTTAAATGAAAAATGTTCCTAATTACAAAAGAACAAGAAGTACATGAATTTCAAATTTTATCTTGAAATTAGTTTAATTATTTTGATGTGGTGGCAATACTTTTTATTTTCTGAATGAATGCTTGAACAGTGTATATTTTTTATAGTAAAGTTTTTGAATGTTAAAATTGTTGGCTCTTGAAAGAATGATGAACAAAGAGAAATGTTATTGATAATCTGAAAAATCATGAAATTGATTCTTGAAGCAAGAAAAAGCAGTGAAAAAGAAAAAGTTTACAAAAAAAATAGGCAAAAAAATAATAAGGAAAAAGAAAAAGCAAGTAGAAAAAGCCAATAGCTCTTTAAACAAAAAGGCAAGAGCAAAAAGCCAATAACCCTTTAAACTAAAAGGCAAGGGTAAAAAGGATCCAAGGCTTTGAGCATTAATGGATAGGAGGGCCCAAAGGAATAAAATCCTGGCCTAAGCGGCTAAATCAAGTTGTCCCTAACCATGTGCTTGTGTCATGAAGGTCCAAGTGAAAAGCTTGAGACTGAGTGGTTAAAATCGTGATCCAAAGCAAAAGAGTGTGCTTAAGAACTCTGGATACCTCTAACTGGAGACTCTAGCAAAACTGAGTCACAATTTGAAAAGGTTCACCCAGTTATGTGTCTGTGACATTTATGTATCTGGTGGTAATACTAGAAAACAAGATGTTTAGGGCCACAGCCAAGACTCATAAAGTAGCTGTGTTCAAGAATCAACATACTAAACTAGGAGAATCAATAACACTATCTAAATTCTGAGTTCCTAATAGATGCCAATTATTCTGAACTTCAAAGGATAAAGTGAGATGCCAAAACTGTTTAGAAGTAAAAAGCTACTAGCCCCGCTCATCTAATTTGAACTAAGCTTCATTGATACTTTGGGATTTATAGTATATTCTCTTCTTTTTATCCTATTTTGTTTTCAGTTGTTTGGGGACAAGCAACAATTTAAGTTTGGTGTTGTGATGAGCGGATAATTTATACGCTTTTTGGCATTGTTTTTACATAGTTTTTAACAGGTTTTAGTTACTTTTTAGTATATTTTTATTAGTTTTTATGCAAAAATCACATTTCTGGACTTTACTATGAGTTTGTGTGTTTTTCTGTGATTTCAAATATTTTCTGGCTGAAATTGAGGGACATGACCAAAAATTTGATCCAGAGGCTGAGAAAGGACTGATGATGTTGTTGGATTCTGACCTCCTTGCACTCGAAGTAGATTTTCTAGAGCTACAAAAGCTCTATTAGCGCGCTCTCAATTGCGTTGGAAAGTAGACATCTTGGGCTTTCTAGCAATGTATAATAGTCCATAATTTGCCTGAGATTTGATGGCTTAAACTGGCGTCAAAACGCTAGTCAGAGACCCATTGTCTAGCATAAAACGCCAGAACTGGCACCAAAGCTAGAGTTAAATGCCCAAACTGGCACCAAAACTGGCGTTTAAACTCCAAGAAGAGCCTATATACGTGAAAGCTTCAATGCTCAGCCCAAACACACACCAAGTGGGCTCCAAAAGTGGATTTCTGCACTATCTACACTTAGTTACTCATTTTCTGTAAACCTAGTTTACTAGTTTGGTATAAATAGCACTTTTTACTACTGTATTCATATCTTTAGATCATTTTTTAGACTACCTTCGGATCACTTTTGATCTCTTGATAACGTGTTGGGGCTGGCCATTCAGCTATGCCTGGACCTTCATCACTTATGTATTTTCAACGGTGGAGTTTCTACACCTCATAGATTAAGGTGTGGAGCTCTGCTGTTCCTCATGAATTAATGCAAAATACTATTGTTCTTCTATTCAATTCAAGCTTATTCTTATTCTAAGATATTCACTTGCAATTCAACCTGATGAATCTGATGATCCGTGACACTCATCATCATTCTCCCTTATGAACGCGTGCCTGACAACCACTTCCGTTCTACATGCAATAGCTTAAGTGTGTATCTCTTGGCCTCCTGGTTCACAACGCATGGTTGCCTCTCCTGACAATAGAGTCTTCCATTCCATGAGATCAGAGTCTTCGTGGTATAAGCTAGAATCAATTGGCAGCATTCTTGAGATCCAGAAAGTCTAAACCTTGTCTGTGGTATTCCGAGTAGGATCTGGGATGGGATGACTGTGACGAGCTTCAAACTCGTGACTGTTGGGCACAGTGACAGTGTGCAAAAGGATCAATGGATCTTATTCCAACACGATCGAGAACCAACAACTGATTAGCCATGCGGGAAACCGTAGCGGACATGTTTTCAATGAGAGGACGGATGGTAGCCATTGACAACGGTGATCCACCAACATACAGCTTGCCATGGAAGGGAGTACGAATGTTGAATGAGGACAATAGGAAAGTAGAGGCTCAGAGGAAACAAAGCATCTCCACACGCTTATCTGAAATTTCCACCAATGAATTGCATAAGTATCTCTATCCTATTTTATGTTTTATTTCTCTTTTAATTATCCAAACCTCATAACCATTTGAATCGGCCTGACTGAGATTTACAAGATGAACATAGCTTGCTTCAAGTCGACAATCTTCGTGGGATCGACCCTTACTCACGTAAGGTATTAGTTGGACGACCCAGTGCACTTGCTGGTCAGCTGCGTTGAGTTGTGAGAAAAGTGTGAACTCACGATTTCGTGTACCAATAACCAAAATCAATCATAGGGTTTACAAATATGACAAACCACAAGGGTATAGAGTATTCTTACCTTATTGATTGTGGATTGGTACAAAATCAATAATTTTCCAATGTTAGATCATACCTAGACAACCAAAATCACAAAACTCACTCAATCACTATAGCCAAAACTTAAAATTATGTAGAAGAGAGAAATGGGTAAGAAATTGAAATTGTTTTACCACTTTGTTTAAGTGAAATCGAAGAGCTTAGCGAGAGCTTCACGTGGGTGCAAACAGCACGCAAATTGGAGCTCTGTAGCTCAAGATATGAACGATTGAAGAGGAGAATTAATAGTATTCTTCCTTTCTTCAGCTGCCCTAACCCTCTCTTTGGGGTAAAATGAGTTGAATGCTGATTAATTGGAGCTTTTATATGTTGGGCTACAGCCCAACTTGTGCCCGGTCCAACCGTTTATCGTTTTAGGTTTATTTGGCCCAACTTTGGGCCATAAATTTTAGAATTAGTATCCAGTTTTTAATTCTAAATATTTTTCTAAGTTTGTCTGTAGTTTTATTTTCTCACTCGTAGTACCAGATATACTTAAGCCGGTATTGCCGGTAAAATTACCAAATTTCACTTTTAAATTTTCTAATTAATATCTCTAAATTTTTGAACTTATTTCGAGTAATTGAATTATTATTTTATTTTAATTAAGCAGTTAATTAAATTCCGGTTCTTACATCCTCCCCTCCTAATTAGAAATTTTGTTCTGAAAATTTAGGATTTACTTGAGAATAACTTGGGATAATCCTTCTGCATCTCTGAATCCAATTCCCAAGTATGTTCTTTCATTCCAAATCTCCTCCAAGCTACCTTCACCAACAGAACTTCTTTTCTGTGCAACGTCTTTACACTCGTGTCATCAACCTTCACAGGTGTAACTTGAAACGTTAAGTTCTCCTTCAACTCAACCGATTCGAGTTCTAACACATGAGTTGCATCCGGTGTGTACTTATGAAGTTGCGACACATGGAATACATCATGCAACTTAGACAAATATGGCGGCAAGGCCACCTGATAATCCACCGGCTCGACTCGCCTCAATACTTCAAAAGGCCCAATGTACCTCGGATGCAACTTCTTTGTCTTAATTGCTCTTCCAATCCTAGTTGTCGGACTAACTTTCAATAATACGTGTTCACCCTCTTCAAATTATAACAACTTTCTCCTCTGATCCGTATAACTCTTCTGTTAGCTTTGTGCAATCAGAATCCTAGCTCGGATTTGCTTGATCTTCTCAGTGGTCTCTGCTCCGAAATCCGGACCCAAAACACTTGATTCACCGGCTTCATATCAACACAGTGGAGATTGGCACTTCTGTCCATACAAAGCCTCATACGGAGCCATTCCAGTACTCACATGAAAGTTGTTGTTGTATGCAAACTCCATCAACGGTATGTAACAATCTCAACTTCCCAGCTGATCCAGCACACACGTCCTTAGCATATCCTCTAACATCTAAATAGTCCTTTCTGACTGTTCGTCAATATGTGGATGATACGCTGTGCTAAGACATAGTCTCGTACTAAAAATTTTTTGAAAAGCTCCCCAAAACCTTGACATAAAAGAGGGATATCGATTCGACACTATCGTCATTGGCACACCGTGCAACCTCACTATCTCCTTTATGTATAGTATCGCTAATTCTCCCAGTGAATAGTTCACTCAGATAGGCAGAAAGTGACCGGACTTGGTCAATTGATCTACGATCACCCAAACCGCATCAAATTCTGACCTAGTCCTCGGCAAACTTGATACAAAATTTATATCCACTCCTTCCCACTTCCATTGAAGAATCTTAAGAGGCTGTAACATTACCGATGGTCTCTGGTGCTATATCTTCACCTTTTAATACGTCAGGCACTTGAACACAATGGTTTTGGTGAATGCCAACTTGCACCAGACCTTGATAAATCATGAAAGTTCGACAGACATCTTGTTCAAGCCAGATTTTGACAAGCTAAGTCTTGAGCCCAAGGACTTAAAGGCCTATCCGAACAGTCTATTTTAGTTAGGAGAAATCTCGATCCAACCACTAGGGTATATCAACCTTTACACCACCTTCAAAAAAGGACCAAAGAGTGTAACACCCTACCACACAGAGCTTTACGCTTAAGTCGTAAAATAGAGGTGGTGTGGTATTACGACCTCTAAAATAATATATATATATATATATATATATATATATATATATAATAGTACTGGAAATGATACATTATATGAGGAGCTTAGAAAACAGGTAAAGCAAAAACGCGAAACTAAAAAGCGCAACGCTGAAAAGTAACGTAACTTGTGTACGAAGAAACTAAGGTTCACTAGCATAAATATACAAAAGACAAGAGTAGAGGGTCAAGAGTACAAAATATCGAGCTTCAAACTTAGCCTGCGATGCCAAGGCTGGCCGGAGAATATTTACATACATATATACATAACCCAAAATCTAAAACACATACACAAAACCCTAGTTCTCCATAAACCTCTAGGAGATACAAAATAAAAAGTTACTTGGAGATAGTTAAGTACATATATATATACATAAACTACACATCAAAATATAACCCAGAAACCACTCCGCTACAGAAGTCCAGACGCCTAGCGAGGTGCTTGTAAGAACCGCGAATTAATTAACCAATTAATTAACGTAAAATAATAATAATTTAATTTTCTGGAATAGGTCCGAAATTTTAGAATATTAATTAGAAAATATAGATATGACATTTGGACTCAGAAGATTTTTCTGAGTTAGAAAATGTAATTTTCTTCGAAAAATTGTATAAAACGCATACCGGTAAATTAACCGACAGTACCAACTTAAGTCTGTCTGGTATTGTGTGAGAATGATAAAAACAATAGAAAAATTTAGGAAATAAATTAAAGTTGAAAATCCGACACTAATTTTAAAGGTTTGGCTCGAAATTGGGACAAACGGGTCAAAAACACTAACGGGTTTGACTACTTGGGCCTAAGCCCAACATTATATAAGTCCATTAAGTGACAAATTCAGCAACTTTCAATACAGCACAACAGCTGCAACATAAGTTACAGGAAGAGAGGTGAGGGTTTTGGAAATACTATTCACCTCATCATTCATTTGATCATAACTCGAGCTACGGTGCTCCGATTGACGAACCGTTTGTGGCACGCGAAGCTCTTGCCAAGCCCGTCATTTCCAACTAGGTATTGAGGTAAGATTTTTGAAAATCTCTACCCAGTTCTCATCCCTTAAGAATTTCGAAAGTTAGGTCTTTGTTTTGAATAAATTTTTGTGATTTGGTTGTTTAGGTGCCAACCAATAGTGAGGAATTATTGGGTTTCACCCAAATTTATGGTGGGTAAGGTAAGATTGCCTTAAACCTTCATGAAATTATGATTATTGAGGAACACTAGAATTTATGTTGTGTATATTAATTGTATATAGATTGGAATTTATGATTATTGGAGCTTTTGGGTTGTGTGTGGTGGCTTGTTGAACTTGGGAACTTGCGAAAGCTTGGTTGAAGTCAAAATTTGGTGTTTGGAGCATATTGAGAATTGACCAAGGTATGGTTTCGGTTTCCTCTATGTAATATATAATATTTTTGGCTACTTAGGCTAGTGACCCATAGGATAGGTTGGATTGAAATGGTTGTTGAGATTGTTGAATGAGGATGTATGATGCTTTGATGAATTTGAATAATTTAATGAATTGTGATGTTGAGGTTGATAAATGATATTTGAAGTTTGAGATTGAAGTTGAATATGTTTGATTATGATGATTGTTAGTGATATAATGGTGATTGATGATTATGTTGGGTGAGAAATTGTTTTGATATGATATAATTGATCATTGGAGTTGAGAATTGGATAATGTGAATGGAAACTTGGTAAGATTGGTAGAATGAGACAAAAATGGGTAAATTTTGAGGTAAATTGGAGTTTGGTGTAGTTTTGATTTGGTTTTGGTTGAGTTTTAAGGATTTGAGAAATTAGTGAACTTTGGTAAAAATAGATTTTTAGTGAACTTTGACGGATTATAACTTGCGCCTCAAAGCTTAAAATTGAATGAAACTTATTTTAAATTAAAGATGGCTTTGAGAGCTTTAAATTAATATAAAGTTTGTAGAAAATGAATTTTTGTAGAGGAAGTTATGACCGTTTAACATTTGGTGTCAAAATCTGAATTCTCTAATGTTGCAGAATTTTATGATTTCTGGTTTGTGTGTGCGTGCTCTCATTAGTGGCAAATTTTGACCTGTGCGCATGCACACACTGTGTATTTTTGAAAATGTGCTTACGCACACACTTGTGCGCACGCACACACAAGGATGTGCTTACTGTTGAGAGCGCTAGCACATTCTGGTGTGCACAAACAACCTGTGAAATTTCCAAGCTGTGCGTACGCACAGCCCCGTGTGCATGCACACGCTGGGAATGGCAGTCTATTCAGGGTGATCGCACGCATCTGTGCGTGCGTTTAAAATGAAAATTTTTGCCTTCTGTGCATACACACACTTCTATGCGTACACACACTTCTTGAAAATTCTTCTGTACGTGCGTACGCACAACCCTATTGATGCAATTGCATATTTGATATATTAGCTAGTTAGTTTAGTTGATTTTAGCTTGATTTCACTCATTTTCTCTAAATAAACAAGTCCTTTTATGAGTTTGTATTCATGCATGAGAATACTAAGGAACATGTTGATTCTAGCCAAATTCATGCAAATGATTTAAGGAATACATACATGAATGAGTATGAATGAATCTCATGAAATTTATTGCATGAATTGGTAAGACTTTGAAGCTATTTCCTTTGTTGATGATAGGTGATGAAACAAGGAAGCATGGAAGCAAGAAGGATGCAAGGAAATCTTGGAGCAAGAAGGAGATGTATGTTGCCAACTTGATCCTCAAGTTGGCAACGCCCAATTGATGCAACCAGGATGAGAGAGCACGTTGGCAACTTGGTTTCCAAGTTGCCAACGCCCAAAGTGGTGCTGCCAGGAGGTGTAGCACGTTGGCAACTTGGAAACCAAGTTGGCAACGTGCTAGTGCACAATCAGCGGAAATTGCAGCCTGACCCTCCCCTCTTCAAGGATGAATATCTTGAACCACAAGGATCCAATTGGTATGATTCCAATTGCGTTGAGAAGCTGACATCAAGATCTTTCCAACGATATACAATAGTCCATAATGTGGCAAGGAATGGAAGCTCAAATCAGAGGGAAACTTAAGACCCAAAAGGCAAAGGCAAGCTTGGCCCTGGAGGCAACCAAGGCAAGAAGTTGGCGTTGCCAACTTGGGATTGGCGTTGCCAACGCCACACACAATCATACCAAGCAAGCTTGGCAACCCTGGAAGCAAGGTTGGCATTGCCAACTCTAGAACCAAGTTGCCAACGCCACACACAAGCCACAAGCAAGCAAACTTGGCCCTGGAAGCAAGGTTGGCGTTGCCAACTCTAGAACCAAGTTGCCAACGCCACACACAAGCCACAAGCAAGCAAACTTGGCCCTGGAAGCAAGGTTGGCGTTGCCAACTCTAGAACCAAGTTGCCAACGCCCACCCAAGCAATCTTAGAGAGCTAATTTGGAGCCTCGAGCACGTTGCCAGCCTAGAGATGAGGGGCGTTTTTGAGGACAACGCAGGCTAACAACGCCAAACAATCAAGCTTGGCCCTGGAAGAAAAGGAGCTGGCGTTGCCAACTCAAGATGGGCGTTGCCAACGCCACACAACCAAGCAACAAATGGAGCCATGGAAGAAAAGGAGCTGGCGTTGCCAACTCAAGAATGGCGTTGCCAACGCCACACAAGAAAGTTTGGCTAGGCACCAAGTTTTGGTGCCAACCAGGCTGCCAAACGCCCATTGGCGCACCAACCAGGCTGCCAAACGCCCATTGGCGCACCAACCAGGCTGCCAAACGCCCAATGGCGCACCAACCAGCATTCTAAACGCCCATTGGCGCACCACTCACGTTGCCAACGCTGGATGGGCGTTGCCAACGCCAACTTACCAAAACAAGGCAGCCTGAACATGTCCACTTCAATGGAAGATATCTTGAGCTACAGAGATCCAAATTGAGTACTTCCAGTTGCGTTGGAAAGCTAACATTCAGAGCTTTCCAACCATATATAATAGTCCAT
Source organism: Arachis hypogaea (assembly GCF_003086295.3). Lineage (NCBI taxonomy): Eukaryota > Viridiplantae > Streptophyta > Magnoliopsida > Fabales > Fabaceae > Arachis > Arachis hypogaea. Next base: position 73,452,789 of record NC_092039.1, on the reverse strand, counting down.
GGTGGAGCACAAGATTGGAGCCAAAACAGAGTCATCTTTAGGCCCTAAAAACAAGAACATGAAGTGAAATTCAAGAAAGCTAGAGATTGGCCTTGGGGTGTGGGTCGAGCACGTTGCCAACGTGCCACAAGGGAGGCGTGTTTTGCAACAACGCCAGCCCCAAGTCCTTGCCTTGGGAGAGTGATGCTCGAGCACGTTGCCAACTTGGGGTTGAGGGTGCGTTATTCACAACAACTTGGCAACAACTTGGCAGCTTGACCTTACCTTCTTTGAGGAACCATAACTTGAGCTAGGAAAGTCCAATTGAGGTGATTCCAGTGGCATTAGAAAATAGACATCAAGAGCTTTCCAATGATGTATGATAGTCCATATTGAAGCTGAAGGTTGACACTCAAATTCTGGGCTACATTTAGCATGAAAGTAAGGCCAAGAAGAGGAAAAGCAAGTTGTTGGCAACAACTTGGGCTAGCAACGCCCAAGTCTCATACTTCATGCCCAGGAAATTGTCCTGCACGTTGCCAACGTGCATTTGGCCTGGAGTTAGTGCCAATAACGCCCTCAATGGGCCAGAATTGGTGCCAACTTGCTCCACTTCCCCTATTCCTCACAAAGGCCAGAAACTTCATCAATTGAGCCAAGAATTCAACAAAGAGGAAGCCCATCTTGCTAACCCACTTGAAGATCTTTAGGACTAGTATAAATAGAGATTGAGTTTGTACTTTGAGGGGACTTTTACACTTTTACTCTACTTTTTACACTTAGTTATTTTTACACTTTTTAGCACTTGTATTTGAAAACTCTTTTGGTACTTCCGAGAGGAGACCCAGAGAGCTACTCTTGGTTCATCTTGGAACTTCTCTTCTTCATTTTCTTAATCTTCAAGCATTTACCTCTTCTTCTTCATCTTTCTTTGCAATTTAGTTTAACTTTGATTGATGGCAATTGTTGTTGAAGTTGGAGCTATGATTCACTAAACCCCTTTCATTAGGGGGAGGAGCTCTGTTGGTTGGAATGAATTGGTGAACCCATCTTCTCTTTCTCAATTTTAGTGGTTGATCTAAAGAGGGAACTCTTGTTCTTCAAAGATTCAACCACCATCGAGAGAGGGGTTAATCTATATGAATTATGTGGTGAATTTGACGAATGAGCCACATAATTCAGTTTAGAGTTCATCCTCTCATGATTTCCTCAATCAACATACCTTGGTTAGTATGTGAGATGTAACTCTCCTTGGTTGAGATTTTGGAAATTGTGTGGCTGGATTAAAATTGATCTTCATCTCTTCTCATGAACAATTAGATCACGAGAGTGGCAATTGGCTATGTTGAGAGAGATTGAATCACCAAGAGATTGGGATTCAATCACCCATTTGCCATGGATCTATACCCATGATTGAGAAGGATTTGACTAACATCAATTCACGAAAACTAACATCTCTAACCCCTAATGATCCTCTCTATCATTAACTCTCATTTCTCTTGCTCTAGCTATTTGATTACCCAATTCCCAATCCCTTTCTACATTCTGTCTATTTACTACTCTTGTTATTTACATTCTGTTCATCTACTTCTTGCCATTTACCTTTGATGTTATTTAAGTTTCTTGCAATTTAAGTTTCCGTCATTTACTTGCACTTCATTTCTTTATTCTAGTTCTTTACATTCTTTGCCATTTAAATTCTTGCAATTATGTTTAAAAATCAAAATGCTCATGAAATCAAAACTATGTTTGCTTGACTAAATCTACCATTTAACTAAAGTTGCTTAATCTACCAATCCTCGTGGGATCGACCTCACTCTTAGTGAGTCTTACTACTTGATACGACCCGGTATACTTGCTGGTAAATACGTGAATTCTTAATTTTACGTATCAAGTTTTTGGCGCCGTTGCCGGGGATTGGAAAGATTGACAATGATTAAGTGAAAGGTGGTTTAGATTAAGCATTTTCTTTTGTGTTTTCATTAAGCCCACTAACTGTTTGATACTTTGTTTCACTAACTCTAATTTCACTCTAATTTTAGCATGTTGCACTTGTGATTTTGGTTCTGTTTGTGTATGTCAGGAACAAGTAGACGTGATATTGAGGACGAGAGAACCCGCCGAAGGTTAAGGAGAGCAGAAAGAGGAAAGTTCATAGTTGGTGAAGAAGGGTCAGAGGAATCAGAGGGAGAAGATCAAGTCATGGATGATGAGATGCAAAACCCTCCTGGAGGGGCCAACAATAATGGTGGACAAGCTAGAAGGGTGTTATCATCATTTACTATCCCTGATCCAAGACATTGTGGGAGCAGTATTGCTACACCAAATGTTCAGGCCAATAACTTTGAGCTAAAACCTCAACTCATCACTTTGGTACAGAACAATTGCTCTTATGGAGGGGGACCTCTTGAAGACCCAAATCAACATCTCTCTGTTTTTCTGAGGATATGCAACACAGTGAAGACAAATGGAGTGCATCCAGATGTTTACAAGTTGTTGTTATTTCCGTTCTCTTTGAGGGATAAAGCCACTCAATGGCTAGAATCATTCCCCAAGGAAAGCCTCAATGATTGGAATGAAGTGATGGGCAAGTTTCTAGCAAAGTTCTACCCACCTCAAAAGATCATCAAGTTGAAGACAGAGGTCCAGACTTTCAGGCAAATGGAAGGGGAGTCATTGTATGAAGCCTGGGAAAGGTATAAATCACTAATGAGAAGATGCCCCCCTGACATGTTTAGTGATTGGGTTAAGCTCCAAAACTTCTATGAAGGCTTAAGCTTTGAAGCAAGGAAGGGACTAGATTACTCATCAGGAGGATCACTCAACATGATGAAAACTGCCGAGGAGGCCCAAGACCTCATTGAGATTGTGGCAAACAACCAATACTATTACTCATCAGAGAGGCAAAACAATCCGCCCCCAAAGAAAGGTGTAATGGAGCTTGAAGGTGTTGATGCTATCTTGGCACAAAATAAGTTAATGCACCAACAAATCCAACAACAAATGGAGATGATAACAAAGAGTATGGATGGTTTGCAACTTGCAGCAGTGAACACAACAAATCAACCATCACTTGAATGGAGCCAAGGTGAAGGGATCACAGTTGAACAACCACAAGAACAAGTTCAATACATGCAGAACACTTCAAATTCTCAGGATGAATTTCATGGTGATACATACAATTCATCTTGGAGAAATCATCCCAATCTAAAGTGGGGTGAAAACCATTGGCAAAAGAACAACAACCACAACCACAACCGTAACACAAATAACCAAAGCCACCATGCCAACAACACTAACCAATATAGAAAAACACAAAACACATATCAACACCCTCATAATAACTCACAAACTCACCAAAACAACTTCCCTGCACCAACATCCAACACACAGAATTACCACACTAACCCACCCAACAACTTTCAACAACAATCCACCCCCATCATATCCCCAATTGACCATTATGAGACTAGAATTTCAAGTCTTGAAGCAACCTTACAAGCACTTGCTCAAACCACTCAAGCCTTAGCTAAGGGACACAAGGAACATGAGGTCATCATGAAGAACATTGAGAGACAAGTGGGACAATTAGTCAAACAAGCCGAGCGACCAACCAATGTTCTTCCAAGTGATACAATACCCAACCCAAGAGACACAGAAAAAGCCATAAAATGGGAGGAGTGTAAAGCAATCACCCTGAGAAGTGGGAAGAAAGTGGAGACAGAAGCCATTACTCAGGAAGAGCACATCAAAGAAGGCTTAAAAGAAGAGGTGAAGGAACAAAAGCAGGAGCAAGAAACCTATACACAAAGTGCTAAATTAGCTAAAAAGGAGGCAGTGAAAGCATACCAACCAATGCTCCCATACCCTCAAAGGTTTAAAGAAGAGAACAAAGAGAAGCAATATTCCAAATTCTTGGAAATATTCAAGACACTACACATCAACATCCCCTTCATTGAAGCACTTGAACAGATGCCCCTATATGCTAAGTTCATGAAGGAATTATTGACAAAGACAAGATCCTTGAAAGAGGGACAAACGGTTATGATGACCAGGGAGTGTAGTGCCATCATCCAGAAAAAGTTGCCAAAGAAGATGAAAGACCCAGGGAGCTTTCACATCCCCTGCACAATAGGCAACATGATGATTGAGAGAGAATTTTGTGATCTTGGTGCAAGCATAAATCTGATGCCTCTATCTCTGATGAGAAAGCTTCAGATTCATGAATTGAAACCTACAAAGATAGCCCTTCAAATGGCGGATAAATCTATTCAACAAGCACTCGGGGTTGTAGAGAATGTATTAGTAAAGGTGGACAAATTTTTCCTCCCAGTTGACTTTGTCATCCTAGACATAAAGGAAGATGACAACACTCCCATTATTCTAGGGAGGCCCTTTTTAGCTACTGCCAGGGCATTGATAGATGTCGAAAAAGGAGAATTAATGTTAAGGGTGCATGATGAGCATATAGTGTTCCATGTCTTCAAGAATTTGCAAGACTCCACCCAAGAGGAAGAGTGTATGATGATTTATTCCATAAATCCCAACTTGAAAGAGGCACCTGATGAGGCACTTCCAAGCTCATGCAGGAAAGAAAATGAAGAGGTGGAGGTGCTGCAACAAGCTCAAAGAATAGAGGAGAAGCTGCAATCAAAGTCAGCATTTAAGATTCATAGCAAGGACTGTCCAAAAATTGAGATTCCAAAACCTGAACTATCTCCTGGAAAAGAAGAGAGTCCCAAGAAGAAAATGCCAAGAGGATGGAGAAACAAGAAAATCTCCACTGAAGACTTCTCACCAGGGGATAAAGTGATGCTAACTTACCAACCAAAAGAGACATCTCCACACTTTTCTGGATACTACACAGTGAACAAAATCCTCTCACTTGAACATGTGGAAATCATCAAGAATGATACTGGAAGGAAGCTCACGGTGAGAGGGGAAGGATTAAGGCACTATGATCATCATCCGCCCTAAAGAGGGACAAATGTCAAGCTAGTGACAATAAAAGAGCGCTTGTTGGGAGGCAACCCAACCAGAGGTAACCATCTTTTCATATCTAATTCAATAAAACTGTTAATTAGTTTCATCTAGATTGCAAGAAGCTAAGTTTGGTGTTGCACACCAAAACAATCTAAGGGAGAATGAAGGATTCTAAGTTTGGTGTTCCACCAAAAATCCCATCATAAAACACATTCTCACTTTCTGCCATAAGGCTAGCTTCATGCATTTAGACGGACTAGTTAATTATCTTGCTGTTTTCTAGTTTTTAGTCTATTACCTTAGAAAAAGAAGAAAGAGTTTCACACATGGTTAATTTGATGCATTGGCAAGGTACTAAGTTTGGTGTTCCCACACCAAAGTAAGTTCAAAAAGCCCACAAATAAATCATGCAGACTAACCACTGTTTCTAAGTGCTTGGGGAACAAGCAACTTTTAATATCATTGTAGAATGTCATACAAGCCTTTGGAGGGATTAAGCATCATCAATCAAAGAAGCAAAAGATGAACATAAAGGCTAGCAATGATGATGATGAGAAGAAAAGCAAGTGAACTCCAACAGGTTGTATTGTTAAGTGATATTTTACATCAAATGTTGCTGTGATTGAAAGTTGGATTGTATCCTTATTTGCTCTGTTTGTCGGCATCATATAATTTTTCTTTTTATATTCCCGCCTGCCTTCATAGCATAGTCTTTCTTTATAATAAGCAAGATGCTTGATTATTCACAACATTCTTATCTTCAAAACCTGTTTGCACTCAATTTTCAAGAATGCATCACATGAAAGTTCTTTGAAAAGAAGGATTGAGGAATAAAATCAGTTTTTGAGGCAAGCAAAAGATTAGGAGAAGTGGTGGTTCTAGTAGTATGATCATGTATTGAGGTTGCATGCTTGTGAAAACTTGCATGGGAGCTCATAGGCAGGACATAAAGTTCAAAGAAGTATTGTAGAGATTCTCAAAAATCTATTGATCCAAGAAGCAGCAAACAAAGCAAAAGGAAGAAAAGAAAGTGCAAAAACAAAAAGAACATGGCCCAAGGCTCTGAGCATCAATTACTAGGCAGAAAAAGAAAGAAAGAAACAAAAACTCAAAAGAGTTGCTATCCTAGTAAATGCTTGTGGTTGAAGTGTGTCAAGGAAAGAGGCTTGAGCAAGTAAATCCTTGGGGGTGCTTTAACACCTAATACCTTAAAACCAACTGGTTTAGGAGTATTGATTGAAAGCTTATCTAAAGAGCCGCCTTGAGACATGACACTTAGAGTCGAGGTCAAAGCACAAAAATTATAAGCTGCTTCAAGGTGATTACATATAAAGAGATCTCCATGATATCATTTGAATGAAAGTCCTAAGATCTAAGACTTCAAAAATGTAAGGACTGATAAGCACTGGGACCCTTGCATGAACACATAATTCAGAGTTCACCCCACTATCACTTAATCACTTCACTCACCAAGGTATTATAAGCTATTCCTCAACTCATTCCAATTAAAAGAAATCTTTGTGCATAGTTCTTTTGTTGCTTGAGGACAAGCAAGGTTTAAGTTTGGTGTTGTGATGCAATTGCATATTTGATATATTAGCTAGTTAGTTTAGTTGATTTTAGCTTGATTTCACTCATTTTCTCTAAATAAACAAGTCCTTTTATGAGTTTGTATTCATGCATGAGAATACTAAGGAACATGTTGATTCTAGCCAAATTCATGCAAATGATTTAAGGAATACATACATGAATGAGTATGAATGAATCTCATGAAATTTATTGCATGAATTGGTAAGACTTTGAAGCTATTTCCTTTGTTGATGATAGGTGATGAAACAAGGAAGCATGGAAGCAAGAAGGATGCAAGGAAATCTTGGAGCAAGAAGGAGATGTATGTTGCCAACTTGATCCTCAAGTTGGCAACGCCCAATTGATGCAACCAGGATGAGAGAGCACGTTGGCAACTTGGTTTCCAAGTTGCCAACACCCAAAGTGGTGCTGCCAGGAGGTGTAGCACGTTGGCAACTTGGAAACCAAGTTGGCAACGTGCTAGTGCACAATCAGCGGAAATTGCAGCCTGACCCTCCCCTCTTCAAGGATGAATATCTTGAACCACAAGGATCCAATTGGCATGATTCCAATTGCGTTGAGAAGCTGACATCAAGATCTTTCCAACGATATACAATAGTCCATAATGTGGCAAGGAATGGAAGCTCAAATCAGAGGGAAACTTAAGACCCAAAAGGCAAAGGCAAGCTTGGCCCTGGAGGCAACCAAGGCAAGAAGTTGGCGTTGCCAACTTGGGATTGGCGTTGCCAACGCCACACACAATCATACCAAGCAAGCTTGGCAACCCTAGAAGCAAGGTTGGCGTTGCCAACTCTAGAACCAAGTTGCCAACGCCACACACAAGCCACAAGCAAGCAAACTTGGCCCTGGAAGCAAGGTTGGCGTTGCCAACTCTAGAACCAAGTTGCCAACGCCACACACAAGCCACAAGCAAGCAAACTTGGCCCTGGAAGCAAGGTTGGCGTTGCCAACTCTAGAACCAAGTTGCCAACGCCCACCCAAGCAATCTTAGAGAGCTAATTTGGAGCCTCGAGCACGTTGCCAGCCTAGAGATGAGGGGCGTTTTTGAGGACAACGCAGGCTAACAACGCCAAACAATCAAGCTTGGCCCTGGAAGAAAAGGAGCTGGCGTTGCCAACTCAAGATGGGCGTTGCCAACGCCACACAACCAAGCAACAAATGGAGCCATGGAAGAAAAGGAGCTGGCGTTGCCAACTCAAGAATGGCGTTGCCAACGCCACACAAGAAAGTTTGGCTAGGCACCAAGTTTTGGTGCCAACCAGGCTGCCAAACGCCCATTGGCGCACCAACCAGGCTGCCAAACGCCCATTGGCGCACCAACCAGGCTGCCAAACGCCCAATGGCGCACCAACCAGCATTCTAAACGCCCATTGGCGCACCACTCACGTTGCCAACGCTGGATGGGCGTTGCCAACGCCAACTTACCAAAACAAGGCAGCCTGAACATGTCCACTTCAATGGAAGATATCTTGAGCTACAGAGATCCAAATTGAGTACTTCCAGTTGCGTTGGAAAGCTAACATTCAGAGCTTTCCAACCATATATAATAGTCCATGGTGGAGCACAAGATTGAAGCCAAACCAGAGTCATCTTTAGGCCCTAAAAACAAGAACATGAAGTGAAATTCAAGAAAGCTAGAGATTGGCCTTGGGGTGTGGGTCGAGCACGTTGCCAACGTGCCACAAGGGAGGCGTGTTTTGCAACAACGCCAGCCCCAAGTCCTTGCCTTGGGAGAGTGATGCTCGAGCACGTTGCCAACTTGGGGTTGAGGGTGCGTTATTCACAACAACTTGGCAACAACTTGGCAGCTTGACCTTACCTTCTTTGAGGAACCATAACTTGAGCTAGGAAAGTCCAATTGAGGTGATTCCAGTGGCATTAGAAAATAGACATCAAGAGCTTTCCAATGATGTATGATAGTCCATATTGAAGCTGAAGGTTGACACTCAAATTCTGGGCTACATTTAGCATGAAAGTAAGGCCAAGAAGAGGAAAAGCAAGTTGTTGGCAACAACTTGGGCTAGCAACGCCCAAGTCTCATACTTCATGCCCAGGAAATTGTCCTGCACGTTGCCAACGTGCATTTGGCCTGGAGTTAGTGCCAATAACGCCCTCAATGGGCCAGAATTGGTGCCAACTTGCTCCACTTCCCCTATTCCTCACAAAGGCCAGAAACTTCATCAATTGAGCCAAGAATTCAACAAAGAGGAAGCCCATCTTGCTAACCCACTTGAAGATCTTTAGGACTAGTATAAATAGAGATTGAGTTTGTACTTTGAGGGGACTTTTACACTTTTACTCTACTTTTTACACTTAGTTATTTTTACACTTTTTAGCACTTGTATTTGAAAACTCTTTTGGTACTTCCGAGAGGAGACCCAGAGAGCTACTCTTGGTTCATCTTGGAACTTCTCTTCTTCATTTTCTTAATCTTCAAGCATTTACCTCTTCTTCTTAATCTTTCTTTGCAATTTAGTTTAACTTTGATTGATGGCAATTGTTGTTGAAGTTGGAGCTATGATTCACTAAACCCCTTTCATTAGGGGGAGGAACTCTGTTGGTTGGAATGAATTGGTGAACCCATCTTCTCTTTCTCAATTTTAGTGGTTGATCTAAAGAGGGAACTCTTGTTCTTCAAAGATTCAACCACCATCGAGAGAGGGGTTAATCTATATGAATTATGTGGTGAATTTGACGAATGAGCCACATAATTCAGTTTAGAGTTCATCCTCTCATGATTTCCTCAATCAACATACCTTGGTTAGTATGTGAGATGTAACTCTCCTTGGTTGAGATTTTGGAAATTGTGTGGCTGGATTAAAATTGATCTTCATCTCTTCTCATGAACAATTAGATCACGAGAGTGGCAATTGGCTATGTTGAGAGAGATTGAATCACCAAGAGATTGGGATTCAATCACCCATTTGCCATGGATCTATACCCATGATTGAGAAGGGTTTGACTAACATCAATTCACGAAAACTAACATCTCTAATCCCTAATGATCCTCTCTATCATTAACTCTCATTTCTCTTGCTCTAGCTATTTGATTACCCAATTCCCAATCCCTTTCTACATTCTGTCTATTTACTACTCTTGTTATTTACATTCTGTTCATCTACTTCTTGCCATTTACCTTTGATGTTATTTAAGTTTCTTGCAATTTAAGTTTCCGTCATTTACTTGCACTTCATTTCTTTATTCTAGTTCTTTACATTCTTTGCCATTTAAATTCTTGCAATTATGTTTAAAAATCAAAATGCTCATGAAATCAAAACTATGTTTGCTTGACTAAATCTACCATTTAACTAAAGTTGCTTAATCTACCAATCCTCGTGGGATCGACCTCACTCTTAGTGAGTCTTACTACTTGATACGACCCGGTATACTTGCCGGTTGTACGTAGAATTCTCAAATTTTACGTATCACCTATGCGTACACACACTGCCCTGTTTTTCAATAAAAATCTTGTTTCTATCTGTTTTACCTTCTCGGAAAGCTTGTAAACTTTTGTAACACTTATCTAAGATCCTTTAGCTTGTTTTTTGGTGTCAAAATATGGAGAATTCTTTAGGTAAGTTTAATTAGATATTTTTTTGTAAACAGTTTAGAAAACGGAGACTTAGGTTTCTGGAGTACTGAGGACGGATTTGGTTGAGTGAAAAGCAGAGTATTATGTTGATGATCACTGAATATGAATTGTTGAAATTATGAATTGATGGTGGTTGAGACGAGTCTGGAACTCGGAATGGAATGATGGATCACTGATATACTGAAAAATGATTTCTGAAAACCGCTGAATTATTGATTTATACTGAGGTTGTTGAGATGATATGCACCTGGCAAGGATGTTAGGGTAATCCCGCCTATCGAGGTCGTAGCGGCAGCATAAGGATGGTAGGTTTATCCCACTTACATTGAGATGTGAGGTCCGTGGCAAGAGTATCCCGCTCGCATCTCTTCGGATCACTAGAGTGTGCAGGCACTATATCCTGGACCATGTTCCGGGCACGATATCTCAGGGGTTCCTATTATGATACCGAAGGGTGAGATCTCCATGGAGATGTGTCGGGTTGGCAATTGAACCGACAATGTGGTATCACATCCAATAGGACAGGCATTCATCATGTGCATCTTCTATCTATTTATTTTCTTTGCCAACTTGAAATTGCTTTCCTAATTGTATAACATGATTAAATGCTACTTGAATTTCTTGATATACATGCTATACTTGTGCCTTACTTGCATTCTTATTTATCTGTGTATTCTACTGGGATTGAGGAGGTTCGGAAGGCGGTGGTGATGGGATCGCATGGTAGTTAGGCTGGCGAAGGCTGTGGGACAGCGTAGAATTATTAGAAATCCACTAAGTTAGATTACCCGTTTTTTTCATTGTGGTTCTAAAGTTAATGGTTTAATTTATGTATGTTTTAAGCTTGAATCTCATGATGGATATTGATGAGCGGATATTTTATACGCTTTTGACATCATTTTCATATAGTTTTTAGTATGTTTTGTTTATGTTTTATTGAGTTTTCATAGGTTTTAGTGCAAAATTTACATTTTTGGATTCTACTTTGAGTTTGTATGTTTTTATGCAATTTCAGGTATTTTCTAGCTAAAATTGAGGAGCTGGAGCCAAAGTCTGATCGAGAGACAGAGAAAGCACTGTAGATATTATCAGGATCTGACCTCCTTGAATTCGAAAGAGCATTTCTAGAGCTAAATAAGTCTAAATGGAGCATTCTCAATGGCTATGAAAAGCTAACATTCAGAGCTTTCCAGCAATGTATAATAGTTTATACTTTGCTTCAGAATTGAACGCCCAAAACTGGCGTTCAACGCCAGCCTCCTGCCCTATTCTGGCGTCCAACGCCCAAAGGAGAAGAGACCAGCGTCCAATGCCCATAAAGGACCCCCTAGCCAGCGTTCAATTCCCTAGAGGCCTCCTAGCACGTGGATCTCAATCAAGCTCAGCCCAAACACTCACCAAGTGGGCTCCAGAAGTGGATTTTAGCATTAAAAGACTTTTTTACCCTTCTTATGTAATCCTTAGTCATTAGTTTAGTATTTAAAGGACAAAGATCACCCTTGTTCAGGACTTTATGCCATATTTTTGAATTCCACATTGTATTTTCTATCAGTATGAGTTTTTAAACCTCCTAGGTTGAGGGGAGGAGCTCTGCTGAGTTTTATGAATTAATAAAGTACTACTGTTCTATCTCAGTACGTGTTTGATTCTCTATTCTAAGATGTATATCCATTCTTCATCATTATGAATGTGTTGAACTAGCACAAGGTTATCTTATTCTACAATGGTTCAGAGTGAGTCTTTCATCGGACAATGTTGAACCACTAGTTTGATTATACATCTCCTAGACGGCTAATCCACAATTTCATTGGGGACTTCTCAAGACACCAGTTCAGCCAAGGTATGGGAAGATTATAGTCTTTATGGTAAAGGCTAGAACCAAAGGTGCAACATCCTTGGATCTGGAAGATTTGACCTTGTCTGTGGTGTTTTGAGTAGGATCACACAAGAGAATGAACTGCAGGAGCTTCACCCTCAATCAGACTGGATCCGCGTTAACCTTGGGGTTCAGATCTGGAGGAGCATTGGCGATCTTGTAAGAAAGGCATTGATCACATTCAGCCTGCTATAGAAGAAATCATTTACAATTGGAATAGACAGTAAGACCAGATTAATCCTGAAGAACAAAGCATCTCCAAGCCTTAACCATCTTCTTAGCATTGTATTCACCATCAATTGAGTAACGTTTTATTTATTTTCTTTTTATGCATTCAAACAAACAAACAACTTTTCTATCCGCCTGACTAAGATCTACAAGATAACCATAGCTTGCTTCAAATCACAATCCTCATGGGATTGACCCTGACTCACTCAGGTATTACTTGGACGACCCAGTGCACTTGCTGGTTCAGTTGTACGAAGTGTGGGAATTCGTGCACCATGTTTTTGGCGCCATTGCCGGGGATTGTTCGAGTTTGAACAAACTAACAGATTATCTTGTTTCTTAGATTAGGTAATTTCCTTTTCTTTATAAATATAGTTTTATTTTATCTGAGTCTTTTATTTTCTTTTCAAAAATTTTTCAAAAACCTTTTCTTTTCTTTATTAATATTGATCTTTTGTTTGAGTCTTTATTCTTGTTCTTGTTTGAGTCTTTTTTGAATTTCTCAAGTCTTTTTCCTAAAAGTTTTAAAAAATAGTGTCTTTTGTTTGAGTCTTGTGTCAATCTTTAAGTTTGGTGTCTTCTTGGATTTTTCTTTAAAATTTTCAAAAATTTGTGTTTGTGGTTTTCAAAATTTTTAAGTTTGGTGTTGTTTGCATGTTCTTGCTTTCTTTGAATTCTTTGAGTTTTGTTCTTGGTGTTCTTCTTGATCTTCAAAGTGTTCTTATTTTTCTTCTTGTTTTGATCTAACTTTTTAAGTTTAGTGTCTCTTTGTGTTTTTCTTTGCAATTTTCGAATTGTAGGTGTCTTAGATCTAAAAATTTTAAACTTGGTGCCTTTTTGTTGTTTTTCTCTTTCTTCATTAAATTCAAAATAAAAAAATTAAAATATCTTTTCTTATATTTATCTCAATTTTCGAAAATTACAACCAATTTTTCAAAATTTAATTTCAAAATCATTAACTTATCTTATCTTAGTTTTAAATTTCAAATTCAAATCTTTTAAAAAATCATATCTTTTTCAAATTACTATCTTATCTTTTTATCTTTCTTTAAAATTCAAAAATTTTATCTTATTTCAAATTCAAAATTTAAAATTCAATTTCAAAATTTAAAATTTAAAATTTCAAAATTCAAATTTCAAAATCAAAACTTTTTCAAAAATCTTATCTTATCTTAATTCTAATTCAAATTCAATTATCAAAATTCAAATTTTAAAATTCAAATTTCAAAATTTTAATATTCAAATTTTTTCAAATTTTCAAATTTCAATTTTAAATTTCAAATTTAAATCTTTTTCAAATTTAAATCTTAAATTCAAATCTTTCTTAATTATTTACTTGTTTTCTCTTTCTTCTTTCTTAAAACTTCCTAACTAATTCCTCTCTCTCTTCTATTTTCGAAAATCCTTCTTCTATTTCTCTTTCCTCATTTTCAAAATTTTTTAATTAATTTTCAATTCTTTTTAATTAATTAATCTTTATTTTCGAATTAAATCAATAAAAAAATAAAAACAATAATATTTTAATTACAATTTACATCTTTATCCTTCATTCTTCTTCTTCTTCTACCTTTCTTCATCATGAACCCAAATGGGAATGAAGAGTTTAGAAGAACTCTAGGGTCTTATACAAATCCCACTGCTGACTTCTATGGAAGAAGTATTAGCATACATCCCATCAGAGCAGTTACCTTTGAACTAAACCATCAACTCATTACTTTAGTGCAGCAAAACTGCTAGTATTCTAGACTTCCACAGGAAAAATCTACTGAGTTCCTGGCAGATTTCTTAAAGATTGCTAACAAAGTACACAATGAGGGAGTAGACCAAGATGTCTACAGATTATTGCTCTTTTCTTTTGCTGTAAAGGACCAAGCAAAGAGGTGGTTAGATAACCAACCTAGATCTAGCTTGAAAACTTGGAAACAGCTAGTGGACAAGCTTTTAAATCAATACTTCCGTCCAAGGAAATTAATCCAGCTAAGACTGGACATCCAAGGTTTCAAACAAGGAGATAATAAATATCTTCATGATGCCTGGGGGAGGTATAGAAAGATGCTAAGAAAATGTCCCACTGAAATGTTTTCAGAATGGGTACAGCTAAATATCTTTTACCATGGACTTTTAGACATGGCTAAAATGTCTCTGGACCACTCTATTGGTGGTTCCATATATATGAGAAAGACCATTGAAGATGCTTATGAGCTTATTGAGACAGTTACCATTAATCAGCATATGTACTCATCTGCTGAGACTCCTATGAAAGGAGAGGTTAAGGCAATATCTACTGAACCTAACCCTCCAGAATAAGATGGCCCATTAACTCAGCAACTACACGCCCTTGTCCAGCAAATACTAGAATTACAAGAGGCTGTGTGAGAATATAGAAGGCAGCAATTATCCAAATAGATAATAGAGGAATGCCAGGCTATGCAACTGAGGAGTGGAAAATACCTAAAAACCCAACCTCAATGAAACAAGAGATCAAAGGAAGAAACGCTAACAGAGGAAAACTACACTGCGGTCCAAGACATCTCTGAGGGTGTTGAACGCCCAAAGAAGAATGTCATTGGCGCTTAATGCCAAGAAGTGGTATTCATCCTTGGCGTCGAACGCCCAACAGGGGGCAGTGCCCCTGGCGTTGAACGCCAGGAAGGGGGTAGCAACAAGGGTGTTGAATGCTCAAGCAAGGGTGGTCATTCACCTACTGATAACAACCCCCTAGGCAAGCTAGTAACCCCCCTTCCAATACACAAGGCACTCAGCCTCTATCAACCAAGATTGATGAGTATAAGGCCAAGATGTCATTCCCTCAGAAACTTTGTCAAGCGGAAAAAGATAAACAGTTTGCCCGCTTTGCGGATTATCTCAAAACATTAGAGATCAAGATCCCTTTTACAGAGGCTCTTGAGTAGATACCTTCTTATGCTAAGATCATGAAGGACATCTTAAGTCATAAGAAGTATTGGAGAGAGATAGACATAGTCCTCCTCACTGAAGAGTGCAGTCCAGTCATTCAAAACAGCCTACCAGAGAAACTTAAGGATCCTGGAAGTTTTATGATACCATGCACTCTAGGGAATGCTTGCAGAAGGAAAGCTTTATGTGATCTTAGAGCAAGCATTAACCTAATACCTGCTTCATTAATAAAGAAGCTTTGCTTGACTGATGAAGTCAAACCAACCCGCATATGCCTTCAACTTTCTGATGGTTCTATTATGATACCATCAGGAGTGGTTGAAGATATGATTGTTAGGGTTGGACCCTTTACTTTTTCCACTGACTTTGTAGTGTTCGATATAGATGGGCACAAAAGTGCATCCCTTATCCTAGGGAGACCCTTCCTAGCTACAGGAAGAACCCTCATTGATGTGCAAAAAGGGGAAGTAACCCTAAGAGTCAATGAGGATGAATATGTACTGAATGTTGTCAAAGCTATGCAGCATCTAGACACCCCAGAGGAGTGCTTGAGCATTGACATCATCGACTCTTCGGTGGAAGAAGTAAACATGGTTGCCAGACTCGAGTTGGAGGAAGCAGATGAAATAAAGGAGACTTTAAGTACTCCTAAAGAAGACGATAAACCTCCAAAACACGAGCTCAAGCCATTACCATCCTTCCTGAAATATGCATTTCTGGGAGATGAAGACACTTATCCTATAATCATAAGCTCTGCCTTAGAGCCACACGAAGAAGACGCACTAATTAAAGTGCTCAACAATTACAAGACCGCCCTTGGGTGGACTATAGGTGACCTTAAGGGTATTAGCCCAACCCGATGCATGCACAAAATCCTGCTAGAGGATGATGCGAAACCAGTGGTACAACCACAAAGGCGACTGATTCCAGCTATGAAGGAAGTGGTGATTCCAGGGCATCTTGCCTAGTTTTACAAGCCATTTTGAGTATGTTTTAGGTTAGTTTCATACATTTTCTTAGGCAATAAGCAAGTATTTGGTTGAGTATGCATTCATATCTTGATTCAATCAAACATTTTGAATTCTAAACATTTTCATGATAATAATGCAAGGATTGAATGATATAATGAATAATGCATTATCTTATGATTAGAGCAAGACTTTGATGCAATTGGTTTGATTAATTTCAGGTAAGAAGAAGCAGAGAAGAGCCACATTAGTAGCCACGTTAGTGGCTGAGTTAATGCCACTAACGTGGGAGAAGGGGGCAGCTTGGGATGTTATTGGTGAAGTTAACACCATTAACGTGAGCGAAAAGAAGAAATAGCCACGTTAATGGCCACGTTAATGCCACCAACGTGAGCCATTAATGTAGAAGAAGGAGGTATCTTGGGACGTTAATGGTGAAGTTAACACCATTAACGTGATCGAAGAGTAAGGAAGGCCACGTTAGTGGCCACGTTAATGCCACTAACGTGGGCATTAACGTGGAAGAAGTGGAGGTTGGGACGTTAATAGTGAAGTTAACACCATTAACGTGATTGAAGGGCAAGGTAGGCCACATTAGTGGCCACGTTATTGCCACTAATGTGGGCATTAACATAGGCTTAAACCAAGTTAGTGCCAGTAATGGCTGGGTTAACGTGATTCTGAGAGACTATGGGACGTTAGTGACCACGTTGGTGTCACTAATGTCTTTGAGCCAGGAATTTGTACATCACGATACTCACACTAACGGCCTAACTAACATGACTATGCCTAACTTAAACTCCTTCAGCAAGTTGTACAAAGCCCAATGAGTTTATTAACTGCTTCAACTAAGGCCAAGGGCCTACCTCCAGAGACTTGCAGACTCAACTGAGGATTAGAGAAGTAGTATATATAGGGACAGTTTTAAACTAGAAAAGGGATTAGGACCTGGGGGATCCAGGATTGTAGTTATACTTGTATGAGACCTGGGGAGGTTGTTGCCAAGAAGATTGTCTATAAGCTTGTGGCTCCTCCCAATCTTGATTGTTCCATCCTTGATGCATATCCTCATTGTAGCTTCTATTTCCTGCAACATAGTTTGAACCAAACTCATAGCCAAAGGAGTGAGAATTCATAGTAGCTAATAAAAACAAAAACTAATAAAAATAAGCAACAATGTCCTAAAACTAACAAAAACTAAGAAACAAGCAAAAAGCAAATTTTCTGACAACAGCGCCATTTTGATGAGCAGATTTTTGTGTGGTCTAGAATTTTACAATAAATTCTTGTTGCAAGTATAGTTTCTAAACCAACAATAATCCTTTCATACAAAAATATTTGGTTGTTACAAGTAACAAACCCCTAAAAATAATAACCAAAGTATTCAAACCTCAGGTCGTCTCTTAAAGGAATTACAGGGAAGTGTTCTTGTTATTGGTTATGAGTTGTATATTTTGGGGTTTTGGATTAAGAGACAAGAAAAATAAATTGCAAAGGAGAGAAAATAGCAACTATAAAAGCTCTTGGCAAGGTATGAGAACTAGAAGTCCCATCCTCGTTATCTTCCTCAATTGTGACATCAATTATTCATTGCTCCTACTTAGTTAACCTCTAACTATGAAGGAAAGTCAAGTGGATGAATCAATTTGATTCCTCAAGTCCTATAGTCAACTCCTAAGGAAAGACTAGCTTTAGTGGAATTCAAATCAATTAGCAACTTTTAATTATCAATCAACAAAGGAGTTTGATAACTCAAGAGTCACCAATTAGTCAACCAAAGCCAAGAGGAGAAAAATCTAATCTAACATCCTTCCAAGCATTTTGTCAAACACTTGGTAGGCACAAAATAAAAGTATAGAAAACTAACAAGGAAAATAAATCTAAACAACCAATTGTAAACATAAATAACTAACAAATAAAGAGAGTAATAATAAACATAGAGAACATAAATATCATTAAAAGAAACCAAACGTAACAAGAGATCATAAACATAAAAATGGTGGAAAAGGGAAATTAACAAGAGAAGAAGATAAACTAAAGTAATAGAATAAATAAAAGTAGAAGAAAACTAAATTAAAGGAACGTTGAACCTAGATTTGAGAAGAAATAAATCTAAAAGTAAGATAAACCCTAAAACCTAGAGAGAGGAGAGAGCCTCTCTCTAGTAACTACATCTAAAACCTAAAGTGTGAATAATGAGAAGTGTGTGATTGATTCTACTCCACTCCCAGCCTTTAATCTGTGTTTTTGGGCTTGAAACTGGGCCAAAAATAGCCCAGAAATCACCGGGGCAATTTCTAATATGTACAGCATGTGGCTCCGTCACGCATATGCGTCGCCCACGCGTACGCATCGCTTGTCTGCCGCACTATCCACATGTACACGTGATCCACATGTGCGCGTTGCCTAACTGCATGGCAACTATGAAAAATTGTATATCATTTCGAATCCCTGGATGTTAACTTTCCAACGTAACTAAAACTGTCTCATTTGGACCTCTGTAGCTCAAGTTATGTCCGATTTAATACGAAGAGGTCAGGGTTGACAGCTTAGCAATTCCTTCAATTTCTTGTTATTCCTTCTACTTTTGCATGCTTTCTTTCCATCCTCTAATTCATTCCTGCCCTATAAATCCTGAAAACACTCAACAAACATATCACGGCATCGAATGGTAATAAGAGAGGATTAAAATTAGCTAAATGTAGGGCCAAAGAAGCATGTTTTCAATCATAGCAGAAAATTAGGAAGGAAAATGTAAAACATGCAAATTATATGAATAAGTGTGAGAATAATGTATAAAATCCACTAAAGTAAGCACAAGATAAACCATAAAATAGCGGTTTATCAATGATGGAGAGAAATTAGGTTGCAGCAGTCAATACTCAACCACCAACTCAAGAAGGGGTGAATGCAGAGGAAATGTGTGATTGGGAACAAGCCAATTATGTTGGAAACTCATCAAGATAACCCTATGATCCACACTTCAAAACCTACAATCCTGGTTGGAAGAACCACCCAAATTTTGGGTGGAGAAGCCAACAAAACCAAACCCAAGACCATAGGCCTTAAAACTCCAACCATTACAACAACTCCACCTATAAACACCCCAAGCAAAGACCATATCAAGCCCCACAAAACACCTCCTTTCAACATCTATATCAAGCACAAAACAGCCAACCTCAACCTCTACTTTCCAACCCAACATCCCAATCATTATCTGAGGATAGAATCTCCCGAATTTAGACTTTACTTGAAGAACTTTGCAAGGAGTCTAAGGATAACAAGGCATTCAAGGAGGAAGTAAGGTCCAATATACAAAACCAGGGAGCTGTCATCAAGAAGCTTGAAGCATAAGTAGGTATCTCTCTCAGCAAATTCCTAAACCCACTGACAGCATCCCAAGTGACACTTAGAAGAATCCAAGAGGAGAAACAAGAAATCTGAAATGGAAAGAATGTAAGGAAATCACTCTAAGGAGTGAAGAGATCTTGGAAGAAGAACCTATCAAGCTAACTGAGCACAACAAATGGTCCCCAAAGGAGAAATTGGAAGAGACAGAACAAGGAATTAAACCTGCACAAAGGAAGGATCCAATGGAGAAGAAAGTCTTGGAACCAAAAGCAACATTCCCTCAAAAGCTCAACGGTGGTGCTAAAGAGAAGAAGTATTCTAGATTTCTGGACATATTTAAATCTCTCCATGTCAACATACCTTTCATCAAAGCCCTCCAACAAATGCCTTCATATATCAAATGCATGAAAGAGTTGCTAACCAAGAAGAATCCCCTGAAGGGTGAACAGACAGTAGTGATGACTAAAGAGTGCAGTTCCCTTATCCAGAAAGATTTACCTACAAAGAAGAGGGACCCATGGAGTTTCCACATCTCTTGTGTTATAGGGGATACAATGATTGACAGAGAATTTTGTGATCTTGGAGCAAGCATAAATTTAATGCCCCTGTCTCTCATGAGGAAGCTGCAAATCAATGAGTTAAAACCCACAAACATAACCCTTCAGTTGGCTTACAAGACCCAGAAACAAGCATTAGGAGTGGTTGAAAATGTGTTGGTGACGGTAGGGAGGTATTTCCTCCCTATAGACTTTGTTGTTCTTGAGATAGAAGAAAGCTATCTTCCTCCAATCATTCTGGGGAGACCATTCTTAACTACAGCCAAAGCACTCATCGATGTTGAGAAGGGGGAGCTAATATTGAGAATACATGATGAACAACTCACCTTTTATGTCTTCAAAGCCTCACATGAGTCTGAATAAGAAAACATATGCCTGAAGGATGATCATGAGGAAGCAATTGTGGAGGAATCAAGCAGTAAGTCACAAGCAGAGCCTCTGAAGGCTTCTCTGGTGGAAAAACAAGAAATCCAAGTGATACAACAATAAAAAAGATCCAAGGAGGAGCTGAAACCACAAGATTCAAAAGGGATAATCAACAAGGACCCTCCTGACACAAGAATCACTGAAGCACCACTTGAAGGAAAGAAGAGATTTGAGAAGAAGGTGCCAAGGGGATGGAAAAACAAGAAAATCCCTACAGAGAACTTCTCTCCAGGGAACAGAGTGATATCAATCCAACAGCCACTAATCCCACCTCACTTTCCTATAATCCCATCTTAGCTACCTTAAGTGTACACAATCAATAGAATCCTCTCCTTAGAGCATGTAAAAATTCTCAAGGAAGAAAGTGGAGATAGATTCACCATGAAAGGAGAAGACCTGAGGCACTACCACCTCCCTGACAAGGGCCAACCGTCAAGCTAATGACGTTAAAGAAGCGCTTCATGGGAGGCAACCCATGCTTTATATCCTTTTGAGTTTCTATTTTAATAGTAGTTAATAAATTAGTACTCATGATAATCAATTCAATGGTGACAAGAACTTAATTGAATTCTTACGTAAAACACATAGTGAAAAACAAGTTTGGTGAAATCTCATTCAAAGATGCAATTATATGAGCTGTATGATTAATTTATGAACCTTGCTTTGAAAAGAGTTTTTGGCTGAATTTCAGGTGAAAAAGAACAAAAAAGGAGAGGTACAGATGAACGCTGCATTCATTTGATGAACGCTGCATTCATTTGATGAACGCTATGTTCACAACAGACGCACACGCGTACAAGACGCTTATGCGTGGAGAAGCACATTTGGAGATCCACGCGTATGCATGCATAGTGCGCATGCGTGGGTGAGGGATCAACGTTCTCAAGCCAAGAACGTAACGTTCACTCTGAATGAACACATGCAATACTTTCAGAATTGGAATTTGAATATGGTCACCGATGCGCACGCATGCATGATGCACACGCGTCGATGTGACGATAGTGGTGATTGGCGCAAACGCGTACATGATGCTGGAGTGTAGAAGTGGTGATTTACCATCCACGCGCACGCGTAAAGGACGCACACTCGTGAGGAGTGTTCATGGCACGAACGTAGCATTCAATTAATGAATGCTATGAAGGACGTGCACGCACGCATGGTACGCGCAAGCATGGTTGAGATTGAAGACAGTATCAATGCGCACGCATGTAGTACTCGCACGCGTTGATGGTATAAAAATGCAAGGGACGCGTACGCGTGGGTGCCCGAACGCTCCGTTCTCAAAACGAACGGTACGTTCTCCTAGAAGCACTCTATTTAGCCAAAATGTGTCGTACTGATTGCAAATGAGAAAGGCCCACTTTTAGATCATGCAAGTACACCTGAAGACTCACAGAACTCTTGTATAAATAGGTGGTGACTTGACTTGAGAAAGGACTTTTTGGACTGGGGAACTTTTACACACTTTTAGCTTCTAGAGACTTTGGAGTTTTTACTTTTGTACTTAGTTTTATTTTCCAGTTTTGAACTTCCATTCTATACTGAGCTATGAGTAGCTAACTTCCCTCTCATTGGGGGAGGGAGCTCTATTGTACTTGATGGATTAATTGATAGTGAAATTCTTCTTCTCTTCATCTTCTTTTTGATTTGCTAGAAGGAATTTTGGTTTTCATTCTTAGTGTTTAGTCATCTTGGAAAAGAGGCTGAATACAACTTGGGTTTTATGTGAACCTTGGAAGAGGGATCATAAAACCATGCTTGAAATTCCCTCTCACATTGAGTACAGTGACATGAAATCTACCCAATTAAATGGATCTATGATGATGTGTGGTAAAATCAGGGACCAAGCCTATCTCTATTCATGAGCAATTAGACCAATAAATTGGCTGATTATCAAGATTTGAGAGATTGAATCACCAAGGAATTAAGGTTCAATCAATCATAATTGCCAAGAGGTCAATGAATTACATGATTGAAGATGAGATGATCTGATTTTAATCCAGAGAGAACAATATCTCCCAACTCCAATGAATTTTCCCCATTCTTATCTTACCCATTCTTTACTGCTTTCTTTACTTTCTGTTATCATCCCACTTCCCATTTACTTTTAGTCATTTATGTTTATGCCATTTATCTTCTTGCTCTTTACGTTTCTGCACTTTATAACTTTCTTTTATTTTTAAGTCATTTATCATTCTGCTTTGAGAATTCTGTACTCACAATCACTCTTGATTAGCTTGACTAATTGATCCATTAATTAAATTTCTCAAATCTACCAATCTCTATGGATTCAACCGCACTCCTAGTAGGTTATTACTTGACGATATTTTGGTGCACTTGCCAAAGAACGAATATTCATTTATTAGTGAGTGAATTTTGGTCATCAAGTTTTATGGCGTCGTTGTTGGGGATTGATTTAGATCGACAATGATTAAGTGGGTGATAATTCTAGATTAAGCATTTTTTTGTTTTTGTCATTTAAGTTCTTTTAATTTTATATTTTCTACTGATACTAAGGTGTTTGTGTTATTTTCTCACTAAGAAATTCTCATCTGTGACATGAATTTCAATTTTCATTGGTAATTGTGTTTTTTCAAAATTCAAATGGAGTTCACCTTATCTTTTGATCAAACAAATTTCATGGGATATTGTCCACCATCACAATATGATTCAAGTCATTATCCTAATGGTGGCTGGGAATATCACCAAGAAATGACAAATTATGAGCAATCCACCCAGTGGGGATATGCTCCAGAGCCACGAAAAGATCAAGAAAATTTCAATGGATATTACCCAACACCACAAAATGATTCACGTCATTATTTTAATGGTGGATGGGAGTATCAACAAGAAATGATAGAGTATGAACACCTCTCAGAGCCACAAGATGACTTATATTGTGATAACAACCACTCATATTGTGACTGGGAGGGTCAAAACCAAAGAGATCTTAATGATCCATATTCTGTTCATCAAAATACATCATCACTGGAGTGTGCTTTCAATAAATTCATGCAAGATTGTCTCCCAATGCCATAAGATGATCCATACTATGATGAATTCAACAATTCTTCAATTTTTGCTTGGGAGGATCAAAATCAAAGAGCACTCAATGTGTCATACTCCATTAATCAAGAGCCATCATCACTTGAGCAATCCTTCAACTCATTTATGCTAAATTGTCCAACCTCACCTCTCAGTTTCTCAATTGAAAATTCTTCATCACTTGATTTTGCCTCAACACAAAGTTTCTTCCAAGATCCATACGAACCATTTCACCACCCACAAAATTCATTTCATAACTCACAAGACTCATTTTATACCCCTCAAAACACCTTCACCACAACACAACCAATTCCATAAAATTACTCTCAACCTTCATCCCTTGGGCTAGCAGTTGAGAATCATCTTCAAAAGTCTAGAGAATTATTGGAAAGACAAGAACAATCTTGAAAAGAACAAGAAATCCTCTTCTAGAAGATGGATGAGCACTTAGACAAAATGAGGAGAAACTTAGAACTGCTAAGGAAGGAAGATGAAGACCAATCTGTGGGTGTAAAGGAGGAAGTGGAATAGCAAGATGAAGAGGCCCCTGTATCAAGTGAAATTTCAAGAAAGAATGAGGTGGTGGAGGTGTATGAGCCAAGGATTTCATATCCACAGAGGCCACTTAAAATGACAAAGGAACATGAAAACTTACAACCACCACATACTTCCCTAAACTAAAGACTCTCAACACTTGAATCCGTGATTGAAAGATATGAAGAGAAAATGAAGAAATCTTGGGAAGAACAACAAACCTCCTCCATAAAAGTTCTATTAAATCAAATGTTAAGTACACAGGAGGAAGCGGAAGAATACGGAAATGATGCTCGAATACCAAATGAAACTTCAATGGAGAAGGAGGTTGTGGAGGTATTTGAACCTGTGGCTCCATATTCATAGAAGCTAATTGAGGTGACAGAGGAACATGAAACTTTACCCCCAAAGGACTCAATGGAGTATCATGTAGAAGAAGGAGAGGAAGTCAATCAAGGAAGTTCACACTTGTTCATACCCTGGGTCGAGCTGTCCGACCCGGGATATTCTACTGACAAATCGACCGACCTCTTCAGGTAAGGACAATCCGACCTCTTCTCAGAGAGCTCGGCCCAATCACTAAGAAGAGCCCAAAAAGGGCCCAACAGAGGAACACGACCTAAATCCTAAGGCAGTCCAAGCCTATAGAGATAAGGGCGGTTTTCTTGAAGATAAGATGACCTCACTCGAAGATAAGATAAGATAACTATCTTATCTCCAGAAAGGTCAATCCACACCATTATAAATACACTGGAGCACCCAGGTATAACTCATACTCTGATTCTACTAAAAACCTGCTTAATACCCTTGCTAAATTAAGCATTGGAGTCCCTTGTAGGTACCCCACCCTTTGGTGACGAAGGATCAGCACCACAAATAAGTCCAACAAGTCGGACACGGCAGCTCCAGCCACCATCATCAAGTCAGACACAACAGCACCGACCAGTATAGAAGATCTCGTCTGAGATCGGCCTACAGTTTCAGGTAACCCTCAGAACATTGGCGCCGTTGCCGGGGAACCTGGAAGTCATCCCATCACTATGGCGGACGACCATGACAACGACCACAATTCAGATCTAGAGGATAGAACGCCGCACAAAAACGCGGACACTGCACTAAAGGATACTCCTAAACTTAACAACAAAAAGAATTCTCCAAATGCAGGAGCCATGGAGGTGCTTCAAGACCGTTTAAAACAACTTGAAGAAGAAGCCCTACGTCAACGAAAGGCTGAGAAAGACCTACAAATAAGGCGACACCGGAAATTAGAGGGCAAACTCTTAAAACTCGAAGCCGATCTCAAGACCAAAACTAACTGATTCCCTCATGAGGATAGCTCCCACAAGGACCAAGATCCATTCACCAAGGAGATCATGAAGACCAAAATCCCAAAAGACTTTAAACTCCCGGATATGACTTTGTACGATGGCACTACAGATCCTAGCCATCATCTCAGCAATTTCAGAAGTAGAATGTACCTCACCGACGCCTCAGATGCAGTTCGCTACAAAACCTTTCCGACTACTTTAACAAAGGCAGCAATTAGATGGTTCAACAATCTACCTCCTAGGTCCATCTCGAGTTTCGACGATTTAGCCAAGAAGTTTTTTGCCAGATTCTCCATCCAAAAAGATAAGGCTAAACACGCCCCAAGTCTATTAGGAATCAAGCAAGGAGAACGGGAAAGTCTTCGCAACTTTATGGAAAGATTCAACAAAACGTGCCTGGACATACAAAGCCTACCAACAGAGGCTGCCATTATCGGCATCATCAATGGCTTGCGAGAGGGACCTTTTAGCCAATCTATATCGAAAAAACACCCCACATCTCTGAATGAAGTGCAAGAATGAGCAGAGAAGTACATCAACATGGAGGAAAACTCTCGACTAGGAGAGACCTCAAAATCCAGATTCACCTATCCCTCCCGGGACAAGGATAAAAAGTCCAAAAAGAAGGAAGATCAACATGGAAAAAAAATAAAAAATACCACAATTACACCCCTCTTCGGGTATCCCCTGTGGATGTCTACAGAGAAGTTTGCCACACTGAAAAAATACCCCCATCTCGACCACTCAAATGCAAAAAAAGAGGAGGAAATCAGACCGAATATTGTGAATACCATCGAATCTGCGAGCATTCCACCAACAAATGTTTTGACTTAAAGAATGTCATAGAAAAACTAGTAAGAGAAGGGAAATTAGATCGGTACCTGGCCACTCGGGACGATGAGCAAAGAAAGAGAAGAAGGGACAAAGATGTTGGACGAATCGAGTGATCACTTCGTACACCAGAATGACACGTCCACATGATACACGGCAGATTTGCGGGAGGAGGAATTTCCAAATCATCTCGCAAAAGATATCTTAAAGAAGTATATCATGTTAAGGGGAAAGAGTAAGCAGCCGACATCCCGGCAATTACTTTCACCAAAGAAGACGCATCCGGTATCATCTCGGGACACGACGATCCCATGGTCATCACTATTATATTGCCAAACACAAATCTCCACCGCACACTGATAGACCAAGGGAGCTCCGCCAACATCTTGTTCAAAACTGCCTTCGACAAGCTCGACCTGGAAGAAAAAAAACTTAGAGCATATTCGAACAACCTGTTCAGACTGAAAAACACCCCGGTTCAACCACTTGGATACATCTCACTACACACAACCTTCGGAAAAGAAAACCAATCAAGAACACTCAAGATAGACTACATCGTGGTCGACGTGAGTTCAGCCTACAACGCCTTAATAGGTTGGACAACATTGAATTAGCTTGGCGCAATAGTCTCGACTCCACATCTATGCATGAAATTTCCAACTGCAGAAGGGATAGCTATAATAAAAGCAGACCAGAAGACGGCGCGCCGCTGTTACAACGAAAGTCTAAACCTCAGAGGCATAGGAGAAGAATTCCATACAATCGAACTCGGTAGAGTTCAAAGGCGGGAAGAACTCTACCCACAACCCGAAGGTGAAGTAGAGAAAGTCCAGATCGGAGACATCCCGGACAAAACAACCAATATTGGCTGCAGACATGCCAGGCATAGACCCCAAATTAATGTGTCACAAGTTGGCGGTCTACCCAGGATCTCGGCCAGTACAACAGAGACGAAGAAAGCTCAGACCAGAATGATCCCAAGCTATGGAAGAGCAGGTACAAGCTCTAATAGAGGCAGGATTCATAAGAGAAGTCAAATACCCACTATGGCTAGCTAACATCGTCTTGGTAAAAAAACCAAATGGGAAGTGGCAAATATGCACCGACTACACTGATCTCAACAAAGCCTGCCCAAAAGATTCTTATCCACTCCCAAGTATCGACGCTCTGGTAGATGCCTCCTCCGAGTATAAATACCTCTCGTTTATGGACGCATATTCGGGATACAATCAAATCCCAATGTATCCACCCGATTAAGAAAAAACTTCCTTCTTAACCCCAAAAGCAAACTACTGCTACATCGTCATGCCCTTTGGTCTTAAAAATGCGGGAGCTACTTATCAAAGATTAATGAATAAGGTCTTTACGAATCACATCGGAAAAATCATGGAAATCTATGTGGACGACATGTTAATAAAGACACAAAGTGAAGCGGCGCTATTGTCCGACCTGACCCAAGTATTCAACACTATAAGACGGCATGGCATGCGACTCAATCCTGTAAAATGCACCTTCGCAGTAGAAGCTGGCAAATTCTTAGGTTTTATGCTCACACAAAGAGGAATCAAGGCAAATTCGGATAAATGACGGGCCATACTCAACATGAAGAGTCCGACTTATGTCAAAGAGGTACAACAACTCAACAAGAGGTTGGCAGCCTTATCCAGATTTCTAGCCGGATCGGCAATAAGATCTCTTCCCTTCTACGCCACTCTAAGGAAGGGAAAGAAGTTTGAATGGATAGCAGAGTGCGAGCAAGCCTTCCAAGATTTCTAGCCTCAGCACTAGTTTGAGAAGACAGCAGTAGGCAACAACCCGTATACTTCATCAGTAAAGCACTACAAGGATCCGAGCTGAACTACCAAAAAATAGAAAAATTTGCCTACGCTCTCATACTAACATCTCGGCGACTTCGTCCATACTTCCAAGCTCACACCATTAGGGTTCGGACCAACCAGGCCATAAAAGGAATTTCGCAGATAACGGACCTAGCAGGCAGAATCTTGCAATGGGCTGTCGAGTTGTCCGAATTCGACCTTCAATACGAAGCTCGGACAGCCATCAAATCACATACCTGGCCAACTTCATTGCAGAATGGAATCTCTATGTGGACGGTTCCTCAAATAAAACTGGAAGCGGCGCGGGTGTGATCATTGAAAGCGACCAAGGAACCCAAATTGAACTCTCCCTCAAATTTTGGTTCCCCGCCTAAAACAACCAAGCGGAATATGAGGCACTACTTGCTGGCTTGAAGCTGGCTAGGGAGGTTGGAGCTCAAAAGCTTATCATCTTCAGCGGCTCACAAGTAGTCATTTCACAAATAGCAAGGAGCTATCAAGCCAAAGATCCCACCA
Organism: Arachis hypogaea; assembly: GCF_003086295.3. Classification (NCBI taxonomy): domain Eukaryota; kingdom Viridiplantae; phylum Streptophyta; class Magnoliopsida; order Fabales; family Fabaceae; genus Arachis; species Arachis hypogaea. The sequence continues at coordinate 73,424,231 of NC_092039.1, read as the reverse complement.
TGAAAAAGTACTTGGAAAAAACCAGGGAACAGCTCGGACAACTCGGAGAATATGAGGTCCGTCACATACCTCGAGAATAGAATGCCCAAGCTGACGCACTCTCAAAACTAGCCATCACCAAACCAGGGGCAACAATAGAAGCCTCATCAAAGAAATTCTACAAAACCCATCAATCTCAGAAAAAGAAAAAGTCTTAGCCACAACAGGTTAGGATCAAGAATGTATGACTCTCATAATTAATTACCTCAAAACAGAAACACTTTCCACAGAGGAGAAGGAAGCAAAGTGGTTAAAATGGGAGGCACAATACTACACTATCATAAATAATACTCTATACAAAAGAGTGATTTCAATACCATTGTTAAAATGTGTGCTGACTTCCAACACAAAAGAAGTTCTAGAAGAAGTACACAGTGAAAATTGTGGCAATCATCTCGGAGCGCAAGCACTTACCAAAAAAGTACTCCGGGCAGGATTTTATTGGCCAACTTTACAAAAGGAAGCCACAGAGTTCGTAAAGATATGTCCACTATGCCAGAAACATGCCAACTTTCACATCGCCCCACCAGAAGAACTCATCAGCGTGACCTCACCTTGGCCATTCGCAAAATGGGGACTCGACCTTCTAGGACCCTTCCCTCTGGGATCGGGACAAGTTAAATTCTTCATAGTAGGGGTAGACTATTTCACAAAGTGGATTGAGGCAGAACCCATAGCTAATGCTACTGCTCAAAGAAGTCAAAAATTCCTATATAGAAATATTGTCACAAGGTTCGGGGTTCCATAGTCCATCACCATAGACAATGGTACCCAATTCACAGATGCAGGCTTCAAAAAGTTAGTGGCCGACTTGAACATAAAACAACAATTCACCTTTGTAGAACACCCCCAAGCCAACGGACAAGTCGAAGCTGCCAACAAAGTCATATTGGCTGGGCTGAAATGGAGATTACAGGACGCAAAGGGAGCCTAGGCTGAGGAGCTCCCACAGGTCCTATGGGCATATCAAACAATGCCACATTCCACCACAAAGGAATCACCCTTCCAATTAGCGTACGGAATGGAGGCAATGATCCTAGTAGGGATTGAAGAAGGGTCGCCTAGAGTGATCCACTATAGTGAATAAGCCAACTCCCAACTTCAAAGGGAAGAACTCGACCTACTTCCGGAAGTTCAAGAAAGAGCTCGGATCAGGAAAGAAGCATTAAAATGTCGAATGGCTTCAAGATACAATCAAAAGTAGTATAGCGAGTTTTTGCTAAGAATGACCTCATCCTAATCCAAAATGATATCGGAACAACTCGACCTGGAGAAGGAAAGCTGGCAGCAAACTGGAAAGGACCCTACCAAGTCATAGAAGTACTTGGAAAGGGCTACTACAGACTGTCTGAACTCGATGGGCGAGAGCTTCCTAGGTCATGGCACGCCTACAACTTAAGAAGGTACTATAGTTAGGGATGATAAAGGATCTTAGGATAAGGTGCACTATTTTTCCTGAAAAGGTTTTTTAATGAGACGCCAAGCCAAGACCTACAAATCACCCGACTCAGAAGGATAAAACTCCCGCACGTATATATTTGCATTTTCTTTTGAATAAAATATGTTTAGATATTCTACAAATTCTCAAGCTGCATTAATCTGAAACATTCATCGTCCGATTATAAAGCTATAGATCGGCAGAAAGTGAAAATCAAATTCACTGCACGATCACGATAAAGACCAATAGAGATGAAAACCAAATTCATTAAAAGGTCGACCAAACGAGGATTAAATCCAATTTCTACAAAATTGGCAAAGATGAAAACAGAATAATGCAAGAAGTTATCAAAAGTGATCCATAGAAAAGACCTGACGAGGTCTTAAAAAAAATGGGTTGCTAAAAAATAACTTAAAGATTGTCCAATGTAAAGAAGTCAGACTTGTTGCAAAAATCAAAGTTATAAGTAAATCCCTGGAAAGAGGTCTGGTCAGCCCTATAAAAGAGGATTACTATAACTTAGAAGGGCCCGACATGATGAAGTCGGCCTAAAACATAAAAGTTATAAAAGTAATCCCTGAAAGAGACCTGAACACGGTCCAAGAAAGAGGATTACAAAAATAACTTAGAGGGGCCCGACATGATGAAGTTGATCCCAAAACATAAAAGTTATAAAAGTAATCCCTGAAAGAGACCTGAACAAGGTCCAAGAAAGAGGATTACAAAAATAACTTAGAAGGGCCCGACATGATGAAGTCGGCTGATAAACCCCATTTTTAGGGTTTATCTTGTATTGAATTTAGAGTGTTTTGATAACCTTTTCTCACATTTAGCCTATGAATTAGCATGGTTTTGTTATCTCTCCCATATTTATGCTTAAGTGTAAAAACATGCTTTTTAAGCCTTATTTTGATGAATTTACCTTGATGTGTTTGCTAGTAATTCCAGGATTGAAATAGGCTAGGCATGGATCAAAGGAGCAAGGAAGGAAGCATGCAAATGGAGAGAAGCACAAAAGACAAAAGAATTGATCTCGGCCAGGCACGCGCACGCGCACAAGGCGCTCGCGTGCACATTGCAGAATTGGCCAGGGACGCGCACGCGTACCGTGCGCGCACGCGCCGATGGTGGCACATGACTTCATTAATGCAACACGTGCCTGGCGATTTGAGAGGGTTTCTGAACCCATTTTTGGCGCCAATTGCTAGGAGAAAGGAATAAAAGGATGAAGGCTTAAGGGGAAGATATGAGAAGTTAGTTACTATTAGTCATAGTTTAGTTTTAGAAGTAGTTTCTAGAGAGAGAAGCTCTCACTTCTCTCTAGGATTAGGATTAGGATTAGGTTTAGTTCTTAGATCTAGATTTTAATTCACCTTCTTCTACTTCTATCTTCTCAATTCCTTGTTGTTACATTCATTCTTCTTCCATTCTTTTGTTGCAATTTCTTTTATGTTGTTCTTATGCTTTGTTTTAGATCTACTTTTGTTCCTCCTATTCTCTTTCAATTCAATTAGAGGTAATTCATAATAATTGTGTTCATTTGATTTGTTGTTGTTTAATTCCTTGCAATTGAGTAGTGTAAATTTACTTTCCTTGCAATTTTACTATGTTTTTCTTTTATGCCTTCCAAGTGTTTGATGAAATGCTTGGTTGGATTTTAGAGTAGAATTTTATGCTCTTGGCTTGGAAAGGTAACTTAGGACCTCTTGAGTTGCTAATGTCCAAGTAATTGATGATTGGGATCCATTGACTCTAGTTCTCACTAATTGAATTGGTGGAGAGTTAGGACTTATGGATTAGGATTGATATAGCTCATTTGACTTTCCTTTACTACTAGTTAGAGGATGATTTAATGAGATTAATCCTTGCCAATTCTCATATTGTGGTTAGTGATTAGGATAGAGATCCTTGACCACCAACCCTTGCCAAGACCTTTTTAGGCCTTAGTTTACTTTCTTGCCATTTATCTTTCATGCTTCTTATCAAAACCCCAAAATAAATCACAACCAATAACAAGACACTTTATTGTAATTCCTAGGGAGAACGACCCGAGGTTTGAATACTTCGATTTATAAATTTAGGGGTTTGTTTTAGTGACAAACAAATTTTTGTATGAGAAGATTATTGTTTGGTTTAGGAACTATACTTGCAACGAGAATTCATTTGTGAAATTCTAAACCATCAAAAATCCAATCATCAAAATGGCGCCGTTGCCGGGGAGTTGCAATGGTGTTATGTTATTGGTTATTGTACATATGTGAATAGTGTAAATATCTTGCTTTTTGCTTCATTTGCTAGTGTAGAATTTTATTTTCCCTTTCCACCATGAATTCTCACTTTGGCTATGAGTTTGGTTCTAATTATGTTATAGGTAATGAGAGCTTCAATGAGGATGTGTATCAAGGATGGAACAATCACAGGTGGAAGGAGCCATATGCATATGATCAATCTTCATGGCAACAACCTCCACCAATGCACTATGAAGAAAAGCCATTCCATGATGCATATCAACCCAATGGCTATGGTGGATCACCTTGTGACTTTCAAGAACCACCACCATACGCCTATGAACCATATCCTCAACATAAATCTCAACCATACTCACAAGCCTCGCCACATCAAGCACCTTCCTATGATCCATATCCATCATATGACCAATCATCCATACTATATTTTTATGACCATTTTGAGCAAGAACCTTTAGAACCACCACAACTCTATCATGATTATTACCAAGAACCACTTCAATACTCACCATCTCCACAATTCTACGAAGAAGAACCACCCTCCTACCATGAACCCTCTCTCCAAAATAATGAACCTTCCTATTCGCCCCAAGCCCCAATAGACGATCCTCTCACTTTGTTACTTCAAGGACAAGAAGCCATGAAGCGGGATACACTTGAGTTTGTGACCAATTTGACCAAGGTGGTGCACACTTTAACCCACCAATGTTTGATTACTCAAGGTGCTTCCGTAGCCCCATTTGAAAAGTCAAAAGAAGAACAAAGCATGAAGGAGAAATTGGGAAATTCGGTGGAAAAGGAGGACTCAAATTTTGTGCTAGAACAATTGGAGGAGCCTATGATCATTGAAGAAAAGGAAGAAGTGGTTGAAAATTTGGGAGATGTTGAAAGTCCATGGGAATGTAGCATCATAGAGAACCCTTCCAAGAAGCTTGATATTGATGTTGAGGAGGGTGCGCAACCTCCAAGGCATATCATCGTTGAAGACTTGGAAGAGGCTTATCAAGAAATGGATTCAATCATGGATGAATTTCTCTCTACAATGGAATCCTCTCCCATTGGACATGAAGTTGAAACTATAAAAGAGTGTGCACAACCCCCCAAGGAAAACAAAAATGACATGGTGTATATCGAAATTGAAGAATATGAAGAGGTTGGTCAAGAGATGGATTTGTCCATCAATGAATTCCTATCCAATTTTGAATCACCTCTCATCGGGCAAGAAACTGAAGCTCTTGAAGACAACACCAAGCCAAGAGAAAAAGGGGAAAAGGTTGAAATTGAAGAAGCTCGCAAAGAGGTGGAAATACACAAAGACGAGCACAAGGAAGTAGACCTTGCATTGTCTAAGTGTGGGGAAGTCTCCTTTCCCAAGTCACCATCCATCACAACATTAAAGTGGGTAAAATTTCTATCCCTAAGCTTTACTTTCTCACTTGAATATGGTTTGATTGAAAATGATGGTCAACTTAGAGCTCTTTGTGGAACTAAAAGCAAGAATGAGTTGTGTAGTGGTTGCAAGTTAGGAATTAGGCTCATCAAGGTAAAAGCTTCAAGGTATAGGGACGATGATTGGAGGAATGCCACTGTACAAGGGTATCGAAGGAAGGCTTGGTATGGTAAAGAGAATTCTATATGACAACCACCCGGAAAGGAAAAGTATAAAGATCAAATTGAAGACTGGTGTGAAGATAAGATATGGGGTCCCGGTTCGACATATGAAGACCAACTATGGGGACTCATATCTTGGGTGGAACTCTGCCCAAGCTTAATAAAAATGGTTGGAAATTCTGTCAACCACTTGAGGAGCATGGATCCTTGGAGATTCAAGGATGAGTACAAACATAAGCCACCATGACAATAAGCACCTCAAAATGTCCAACTTAAGGACTTAAACTAAAAGTGCTAGGTGGGAGGCACCCCACCATGGTAAACTCTTTCCACTCTCTTATAAATTTGCTTAATAAGTGATTTGAGTTACCATTGTAGGTAGATGTTTCACATAAATTTGTTTGTACAACCTAATTGTTAGCTTAGTCACATGTATGTTGTGTTTAGTAGTAGATGAATAATATCAAATTGCATTTTTTTGAATTGTATGATGGTTGATTGAATAAAGAGTTGTGAACAGAATGGGGAGCACCCAACATAATTTTTCTGATATATATATATATATATATATAAAAAGGGGGGTAGACGCGCGCGCACACTGTATGCGCACGCGTCCCTGAGCGGATGCATCACCACCCACATACCTGAGAGTTGGGCCTCTCTTGGGCAAACATTATGCCCCGAGCCCAACATGACCCATGCTGACGCGCACTACGTGCGTGCGCGCACATTATGGGAACATGAATGTTCACGGGGACGCGCACTTACCGCGCCCGCGTCGATTAGCTGCTGCAAATTTTTTGAGCCAAGCCCCAGAGAGTTGAGCCGGATCTGGGCCAGCTTTAAGCCCCTGGCCCAACTCGATTTACGCAGACGCGCACTTGCCGCGTGCGCGCCCATATGCCCAGAATGGAACCAACGCGAGCGCACGCGTCGCGCCAGCGCGCCTTATCACAGATTACCAACGTACGCGGACGCGCACGGTATGCGCACGCGTCCCTTACATGCTGCCGCCACTCTAGGCTTCTGACCCGAGAGTTGGGCGTGCCTCAAGCCCACTCTAAGCCTCAGGCCCAACCCCATGCACGCGTGCGCGCATTGTACGCGCACGCGTCGTTGCCTATGCTGCCAATCCGCGCCTGAGCGCACGGTACGCTCACGCGTGGATCCCAAATCTCCCTCAATGTACGCGGACGCGCATGGTGCGCGCTCGCGTCGATTCAAAAATAGGATAACCCTAATGCGCGAAGCGCACTGCGCAGTCGCACACCCTCACCCCTTCCACCATTTCTATCTTCTCCCTCATTCCTCAACCGCCGTCGCAGTGGCACCATCACCACCACCGCACGGCCAACCATCAACCCCTCTCGCTCTCTCTCTCTCTCTCGCCCCCTCACTCTACTCTCTGCTCTTCTCCCCCATAATCGCCACAGCAGCAACGTCGCCGCTCGCCTCTGCTCCGCTCCCTTCCATCATCACCACCGACGACGCTCTCCTCCTCCATTTCACACTCTCCCATCACTTTCCTTCTATCACCACTGCTAGCTTCTCGCCACCAGTCTCTCCCGTCGCCGCCCGTCGCTGCTCCGCCGTGCTCGCCACCCTCCGCGGCGGCGATCTCCCCTGCCCTGCTTTCCGCTTCCATTTCTCTTTCTTCTCTGCTCCCAGGTTCCAACTCTGTTCTGTATAAATTTTTCATTCCTGTTAGCCTCTGTTTGTTCTCTATTAGTTAAGTAGAATGTAGTTTCTACATGTTAGGATTAGATAGAAATATCTGCTGTTAGGTAGCTAGGACTGGATAGAGGATTCTAGGCCTGATAAGTGCTCCGTACGTGCATATTTGCTGTTTGTTTCCTTGGGTGTGTATGCTGCTTTTTGGGTTGCTATTTTGTGCAAATTGTGTTGCCTGCATGCTAAACCACTGCTGCTGTACTTGATTGATGTTGTGATCATGCTATCTGTGCTAGTTTGCTATCCGGGAACGTCCAATTTTAAGCCGGAATGCTGCCCGATTTTCCAGAAAATTAGTTTCATTTTGTTCTTTCTTTCAATTTTGGGCCAATTTCCACTTCCTTTTAACTTCCCGGATTTGCATCATTCATTGTAAAAAATGAACCGCAACTTCTCTCTTCTTTGAGCGAAAATATCATCATGCCAATTAATCCACTTCTCTAACTTACTAATTTCTTTAACCATTTGACATTTACTCACCTTTAACCCTCTTTAACCATTCTTTCTAAAGTGTGATAATTTTATGCTTAATAAGTTTGAGTTGTTGACTTCAATGTAAGATTGCATTCTTGGTTTGCTTGTTCACTTATGCTTACTTGCTCACCAAGTCTCTTCAAGTTCATTTCAACATCATGATTGTTATTAGCCAATTGTATCCTGAACGTTCCTTCTTTGCTACATGCTAAGTGTTTTATTGCTTATATTCTATCACATTTTTCAGGATGTCGGATAAAGGGAAAGCTATAGCGACTGCCTCCAAGAAAAGAAAATACTCTACACCCTCTATTCCCGCCATCTACAAGAACTATGCTAAGAATCCACTTAACGACGAAGAAAAAGAAAATCAGCAGTTACCTTCTACCGATCCGACTAAGTTCCCCAATCTCTACTGTGAGCTTCGATTTTCCAAGTATCGAACGACTAAGCTGAATATCGAGAAGAAATTGCTCCTACCCAATGATGTCCGACGGTCCATTACTAGCCCGATACTTGAGTTGGGTCTCGATTTTGTTGATAGAGATTTGGGGGATATTAACATCTCTTGGTCAAGGAATTCTACTGCAACTTCTTCCGCCCCACTTTAGATTCGGTTCAGGTGAGGGGTAGAGAGATCATGATTATTGAGACTGCTATTGGGGAGGCATTACAGTGCCGACATATTCCTGATGACTTGTGTGCCCATCAGCAGGCCGAGTTGGCCATACCCAGAATGACTTTTGATTATGAGGCACTTAGGAGCGTCATTGGTTTACCAGATGCCACATGGGTTATGGATGCCAACAATACCAAGCCTAAGGGGATGCTATTTGCTCACTTGACTAGAGAGGCCAGGACTTGGCAGATGATCTTTGCCCACTATTTCTTGCCTACCACTCACTTCTCTGAGATCCCCCATAGAGATGCTTCTGCTGATCGGGTGTGTTATGGAGGGGAAGGATGTCTCTTTTCCGTGACTTATCCGACAGTGCATGTGGCGGGCGCATATTCGTGGCCTACTTCCATTTCCTACTTTGGTCACAAGTATGGCGTCCCTAGCTGAGGTTCCCTGGCTGGACGATGATGTGACACCGCCACCCCCTGATGCAGATGACAGGGAGGTTACTATTCCCTGGGGTGGTTGGGTGCATGAGAAGCCCCCTGCTAGACGCCGTTCTAGGGCTAGAGCAGTCGTGGGGACACCTTCACCATCAGCCCCTACAGCAGCCCCATCCTCTTCTATAGCCGCAGCCCCATCTTCATCTACAGCTCCACCTTAGTCCCTGAGCCCACCTACCTACTGGTCTAGCGTTTATTTCGATTCCTAGAGCGTGAGAGACTCCATGTCAGACGCCGATTAGATCGGATGGACCAGGTGCTCATCTCTCTGGGTGCCGAGCTACCTCCGCTTCCCGATTCTCCGGCCTCCGATGAGCAGGATCATCAGGAGGAGGATGCGGAGGTGCCGACTCAGCAGGATGCCCCTCCAGCTGCCCCTGCCACCACAGAGACCACACAGGCTCATGAGGAGCCAGTCCCACTGCCACAGACAGAGCCAGAGCACACTGTTGTACCTTCCACTGATCCTCCGATTTAGCATCGAGGACGATGCTTGTTCTCAAGTGTGGGGAGGGGACCGGTGAACTTTTCGGCTACTCTACTAGTTACCTTAATTTTTTTTCATATCTTTTGTATATATTTTGATGCATTTTTAGTTTACTTTGGATACTTTTACTACTTATTTTGGTATTTTGGATTTTGGATATTTTGATGCTTATGGATATTTTTAGATGTTTTAGATGATAGATTCCATTCCATACTTTTAGTTGGATTTTTCTTTATACATTTTGCATATCTTTCTTTTTAGTTTGTGGTTGTGATTAGAAATCATACTTTGAATTGCAAACACGTAGTCACCCTTTTCGCATAAGAAATTGATTTTAAGCGGAAAAGGAAAGGGTGAAATAAGAAAATTTTTGAATTTTTTAATCACAAAAATGCTTAGTCAAATATTGAGATTTTGCAAGAAATTTAACTATAGGGCATCAACCCAATTGATTGAAAGAAAATTTTTGGTGAAACTTGCTTGAATTCATACTTTGTGAAGCATGTATTGAATTAAGAACACAAGCTTGTGAGACTTGAGCCTATTGATGTGGTTACATTTCATAACCACTTATTTTCCATTCTTGTGTGATATTGTTCTCTTTCTATGATTGTGATCCTTGATTTGCTTGATTCTAGATGTCCATTTATTTCTTGTATTTGTGCATTTGTATGATTGAGGCTATTATTTCATTAGCCTACTTACCCAAATAGCTTACCTTTTACTCCCCATTGTTAGCCAATTTTGAGCCTATGATTAACCAACTCATTCTCATTTTAGCACATTACAAGCCCAAGGCGGAAAACCAATGAAAGTCCTTGTTTGGATCTTTGATTAGCCTAGGCTAGTGAGAGTGTTTATTATTCAAAGTTGGTGAGGCTTGGGAACATTGGATGGGATAAAAAAGGGATAGTACACTTTCATATTTTAGAATTGGGAACATATTCATGTATTGATCAAATGTATAAGACCTTATGCATTGATGCTCTTATGTATAGTTGAAAAGAAAAAGAAATAAAAAAAATGAGAAAAACAAAAGAATAGAAAAGAAGAGAAAAAAAAAGAAGAGAAAAAGAAAGAAAAGAAGAAAAAAATAATAAAAAGGGGACAAAATGCCCCAAGGTGAACGTCAATAAAAAGGAATCAATGCATAAGTGTTATGAATTAAGGAATGGAATGCATGAGTATGTAAGAAAAAGTAAAGAATGGGTAGTTAGAATAGTTTGAACTTGTATAGGCTATTATATAGTTAGGTGGGGAAGTCTATGCTAATCAAAGATTCAAATCCTAGTCCACTTAACCATAAATGATCCTACCTTGACCCTAACCCCATTACAACCTAAATGAAAGACCTCATGATGAATGTATGAATGTATGCATGCATTGAATGAGTGTTGATTGTTAGAAGAAAATCAAATTTTGGAAAAGCTTGAATAGAAGAGAATTGAGTGAATTGACCCTTAAACACTTGAGTGAATAGAGCGGATACACATCTGGTGAGGGTTCAAAAGTTCAATCACGTGTATTCACCCATATTATCTATATTCGTGCAAGTTTGAGTTCTTTTTGATGACTCAATACAATTGCGGTTTGAACTTAACTCCTATTGCCCTAACTATTGTGCTTACACATGTTCTCTTGGAAATTGATATATTTGAACTAAGCATTTGCATTTACTTTAGGTAGTTGCATTTAGATAGGACTCATATAGTTTAGTTGTATTCAATAAATGTTATACCCCTTAATTCCTTCTTATTTTAGCATGAGGACATGCTAAGGTCTAAGTGTGGGGAGGTTGATAAACCCCATTTTTAGGGTTTATCTTGTATTGAATTTAGAGTGTTTTGATAACCTTTTCTCACATTTAGCCTATGAATTAGCATGGTTTTGTTATCTCTCCCATATTTATGCTTAAGTGTAAAAACATGCTTTTTAAGCCTTATTTTGATGAATTTACCTTGATGTGTTTGCTAGTAATTCCAGGATTGAAATAGGCTAGGCATGGATCAAAGGAGCAAGGAAGGAAGCATGCAAATGGAGAGAAGCACAAAAGACAAAAAAATTGATCTCGGACAGGCACGCGCACGCGCACAAGGCGCTCGCGCGCACATTGCAGAATCGGCCAGGGACGCGCACGCGTACCGTGCACGCACGCGCCGATGGTGGCACATGACTTCATTAATGCAACACGTGCCTGGCAATTTGAGAGGGTTTCTGAACCCATTTTTGGTGCCAATTGCTAGGAGAAAGGAATAAAAGGATGAAGGCTTAAGGGAAAGATATGAGAAGTTAATTACTATTAGTCATAGTTTAGTTTTAGAAGTAGTTTCTAGAGAGAGAAGCTCTCACTTCTCTCTAGGATTAGGATTAGGATTAAGTTTAGTTCTTAGATCTAGATTTTAATTCACCTTCTTCTACTTCTATCTTCTCAATTCCTTGTTGTTACATTCATTCTTCTTCCATTCTTTTGTTGCAATTTCTTTTATGTTATTCTTATGCTTTGTTGTAGATCTACTTTTGTTCCTCCTATTCTCTTTCAATTCAATTAGAGATAATTCATAATAATTGTGTTCATTTGATTTGTTGTTGTTTAATTCCTTGCAATTGAGTAGTGTAAATTTAATTTCCTTGCAATTTTACTATGTTTTCCTTTTATTCCTTCCAAGTGTTTGATGAAATGCTTGGTTGGATTTTAGAGTAGAATTTTATGCTCTTGGCTTGGAAAGGTAACTTAGGACCTCTTGAGTTGCTATTGTCCAAGTAATTGATGATTGGGATCCATTGACTCTAGTTCTCTCTAATTGAATTGGTGGAGAGTTAGGACTTATGGATTAGGATTGATATAACTCATTTGACTTTCCTTTACTACTAGTTAGAGGATGATTTAATGAGATTAATCCTTGCCAATTCTCATATTGTGGTTAGTGATTAGGATAGAGATCCTTGACCACCAACCCTTTCCAAGACCTTTTTAGGCCTTAGTTTACTTTCTTGCCATTTATCTTTCATGCTTCTTATCAAAACCCCAAAATAACTCACAACCAATAACAAGACACTTTATTGTAATTCCTAGGGAGAACGACCTGAGGTTTGAATACTTCAGTTTATAAATTTAGGGGTTTGTTTTAGTGACAAACAAATTTTTGTATGAGAAGATTATTGTTTGGTTTAGGAACTATACTTGCAACGAGAATTCATTTGTGAAATTCTAAACCATCAAAAATCCAATCATCATCGGCCCAAAACATAAAAGTTATAAAAGTAATCCCTGAAAGAGACATGAACAAGGTCCAAGAAAGAGGATGACAAAAATAACTTAGAAGGGCCCGACATGATGAAGTCGGCCCAAAACATAAAAGTTATAAAAGTAATCCCTGAAAGAGACCTGAACAAGGTCCAAGAAAGAGGATTACAAAGATAACTTAGAAGGGTCTGACATGATGAAGTCGGTCCAAAACATAAAGGTTATAAAAGTAATCCCTGAAAGAGACCTGAATAAGGTCCAAGAAAGAGGATTACAAAAATAACTTATAAAAGTAATCCTCAACAGAGACCCCACAAAGGTCCAAACAAAATGGATTACTCGAAATAACTTCAGGCCAAAGTAAGAAGGCCGACACACAAGTTGGATCCAAGCATACACAACCTCAAAGAATCAAGCCACAAGTATGAAATACAAAGGCAATCCAAAGAGGTCGACAAGGCTCCAACATTTGCAAAAATCCTGAAAAGGTGCCAGGCAGATGCAGACAAACATGTTATGAAAAAACACAAGATATAAACAAACTCAAGAGGCTACCAAGATCAGCCCCAAGAGCTCGGAAACTGCTTTGTTCTTCAAAAATAAAGTTGCTAAACAAGCAACTAAAGAGGTAGCAAAAGTCAGAAACACCATTTACAAAATTAAAAAGTTCAACAAGCCCATAGGCCGGGCCATACACAAATACATAAAAAATAATTAAAGAGGGTCTAGAGATTTCCTAGTAGCTGCATCAACACGGGGCAAAGGAGGACGAGTCTGGAAAGGCACAACATCCACTGTCCCATCCTCCCAATTCAAAATTTGACAATCAGGTTCTGACTCAACTCCAGCTGAAGGAGCTGAAGAAGTCGGCACGACAAAAGCTTTGGCGGCAAGCGTAGGAGGAGGTTCAACATCACCGTCATCAGGATCGTCAGGGACAATCTTGCCATCCCTCACAACATTGTCGAGACTAAAGAGAGTAAGGTCGAGCTCAGGTGCAAGAACCCGAACCTGCTCCTTCAAGTTCTCATAAGCAGCATTCAAGCTGCCCACAAGGTAACTCTGGAGCTCGGTATAATCATCCCGGGCAGTCTCCAAATCACCCCTGAGACGCACCACTTCTCTGTAGGCCGAAACATAGCTCTCCTTGTGCTTCAATACTGTGTCTTCAGCCAACTTTACAGAAGCCGCCAAGGCCACAGAACTAGCCTTTTCACCCTCTAGGTCTTTCTCCACCTTCGCCAACTTCACCTCCAGCTCCTCCTTCAAACCCTTGATCTGATCAAACTCGGACTTAGCTTTCTCCATGAAAGATTTTGTAGCATGAACCGGGATACCCTGAGAAGTTTGAAAAAGAGCTACACCCATATGAGCCATCTTCACATTCCTAGTGATGAACTCTAGGTGACAAAGAATGGACACATCATCCATCGAAAGGCCACCATAAGGGGCAATCTGCTGGTCGACAAACTCCACAGCATCAAAATCAGGGGCATCCAAGTTAAAAGGCTCAACGGTCTTTTGTTTTTTTGGAGGAGGAGCACCAGAAGCAGCAACCAAAGTTTGTGAAGGGTCAGCCAGACGAACCCAGGGAGTCGGGATCATCCTCTTCGGCCCAGGGGAACTCGGCATGGACGGCTTCGTCTAAACCTGAGAGGACCCCTCTCCAGCCGCCTTGACCGATATGTTTTGAGCAGCGGCAGCCTTCCTCGCCCTTTTAAAAGCCCTCATGGATTCATTATTCTTAGACATCTCTGAAAAACAGAATTAACCACAGAAATGGATTACAAATACAAAATAAGAGGAAGCAAAGATAAAAACAAAGTCAGAAACAACTCAGCCAAATACCCAGCACAGTTTCGACCAGGGACGGGTCCCCCAGAAATTTTTTGGTGTCAAGATGGGGAGGTTCCCCCCATATATCTTCAAGAACAGTAACAAAAGCCCGCTCAACCTCGTCGAGCATCTCCCATGTATAATGAGACACTGTAACATCCTTCTGCCACTCCAAAGGAAAAGCAGGCTCATCGTTCTCATCAAGAAAAAAGGGGCGAGCTCCCTCAACAGCTCGAACCTTAAAGAAATAGTTCTTAAAATCCTTAAAGGACTCATCATACATAGGAAAAACTTTATGTCCCTGGGTGGATCTAAAAGAAACCCAAGAGGCTTTCTTTTTGGAAGAAGCCCCAGGCTTGGCCGAAACGAAGAGATAAAGAAAGAGAGTCTGAAAAGGTTTAACGCTTAACTCTTGACAAAACAACTAAAAGATCTTGATAAAGCCCCAAGAATTTGGTTGGAGTTGGGATGAGGCAATGTTACACGACCATAACAAGTCGGTCTCAAAGGCAGTAAAGGGAAAAGTAATGTTCAACTGGCTGAAGAAATAATCATAGGCATAGAAGAAGGGACGCTCCCCCTCGACTGAGGTCGGGAAACAAATCCTTTCATCAGAATCAGGCGCTACAAGCTCATAATCCCTCTCCTGCGCATCACTACCACAAATCCTATGATGCTTTCTCAGCTCGACACAAAACTCAGCGTTCACCACAAAAACACACATTAAAACAAGGGATTCCAACCAATCAGACATCCCCTCAGGAACCTTAGAAGACGTCTCTACAATATTTCCGCAAGAAGACATGGCCAACTAGTCCTACAAACAAAAAAAAGAAGATGGATTACTAAAACTACTCAAGATCAAACAAACAAATTAGACAATAACAGAGTGAAGACTCACACCATCTCCCAACAAAGAAAACAACCCTCTTTAAAAGTCATCAAAGGAACAACGAAAGTAGCAGTTCAAACAAAACAACAAAAATCCCAAACGAAGGATATCAAAGGCACAACCTTTTTCTCCAAAAGAATCAAACGAAGCCAAAATCATTATACCAGAAAAATACAAAAGCAACAGCAAGGGCAATAAAACATGCAAAGCCCTAAGAGACCCTAATCATCGAGAGAAATACCAGAAAAACACATCATAGCAACCAAAGCATAAAGGATCAAACTTTCAAGCATGCAAGCAAAATCAAAAGCCTCACCAAGAATCAAAAGGAAAAAGCGGCGAAAGAAGTAGAGAAGCATAAGGAAGAAACCAACCTGGAAAAAGAGGAAGCCTCGAAGAAACTGAAGATGGAAAGAAGGAAACCAGAATTGCCTTTCAGAAGCAAAGAAAACACCAATGATCACCAAACAAATGTCGCAGAGAGAAAAATGCGAAAATACAAATATTTAGGAGAAAACGGAAAGTGAGAAAGAAAAGGGGAAGTTACGAAACAGAGAAGAGAAACCGTTTTGTGAAGAGTTCAAAAAAGAACAAAGAAACGGAGCATTAAAAAGAATTAATGAGGTTACTAAACCTTCGCACATTCCCAAAGCAAAGGGACGCGCATTTTTCAAAAGAATAAAATTCAAAAGGAAACATTCCGCATTCAAGGGAGAACTCTATAAAATGCTCGAGTTCGGCTTCACCATAAAAAGGATCAAAATCCTAAAACCGAAGACCTAACCTCAAAATAGAAGATCGAGCTCGAGCAGGGGCACTGTTCATACCCTGGGTCGAGTTGTCCGACCCGGGATGTTCTACTGACAAATCGACCGACCTCTTTAGGTCAGGACAATCTGACCTCTTCTCAGAGAGCTCGGCCCAATCACCAGGAAGAGCCCAAAAAGGGCCCAACAGAGGAACACGACCCAAATCCTAAGGCAGTCCAAGCCTATAGAGATAAGGGCGGTTCCCTTGAAGATAAGATGACCTCACTCGAAGATAAGATAAGATAAGATAAGATAACTATCTTATCTCCAGAAAGGTCACTCCACACCATTATAAATACACTGGAGCACCCAGGTATAACTCATACTCTGATTCTACTAAAAACCTGCTTAATACCCTTGCTAACTTAAGCATCGGAGTCACTTGCAGGTACCCCCACCCTCCGGTGACGAATGATCAGCACCACCACCAAGTCCAACAAGTCGAAACCGGCGGCTCCGGCCACCATCATCAAGTCGGACATAACAGCACCGACCAGTATAGAAGATCTCGTCCGAGATCGGCCTACGGTTTCAGGTAATCCTCGGAACAACACTCAATTGAAGCAGAGAGCTAGATGGATGAAGGGCTCATTGAACCACCAATTCATGAGGCTTTTGGTGAAGAGAACACTCCAACAATCACACAATTACCAAGTCTTGGAATCAAAGAAGTGAAGGCAACTGACAAGAGCACCAAAGAGAGGATTGTGACCGAGCTACAAAGGACAACATTCATGAAGAAAAAAAGTTCAACTGCAAACAATCCCACCCCTGAACCACCAGCAATAAAGTTTAATCAAACCATTTACAAAAGGAAGTTTGCTGGGAAGAGGCGAAGAAAGGGGGTACTGACTGGCTCTTCCTTCTACCAGAGGTCATTCCTCTTAACAAACTGGAAGAAGAGGAAGAAAGTTGAGAATAACATGTCAAGCTAATGACACTAAAAGAGCACTTGTTGGGAGGCAACCCAACTGTAGGTAACATTTCCATTCTTTGCTTTGTTTATTTTCAATAATTTGGCATATAACTGCATTCTAAGTTTGGTGTTGCCCTGCAACAATCTGTTTTTAATCTTTCTGGATGCTTGCATCATTCTAAAATGAAAGTGTCACACTAAGTTTCTAAGATGGGTATGCCACTTAACTTACTGTGCAATGTACCCAGCAACACCACTTGTTTGTACAATCATAATGCCTTTGCTTTGAAGTTCTCTATTCTGTTTTTCTTTATCATTGTTTTAGTCATCTCTTTAATTTTTATACTTTCTTTTTTTGTCCTTAACTATCTATGTTAATGCTTCACCAAGGAACCTTTACTCGTGATATTTGTTTCTCTTGGTGATTGTGTTATTAACATATGATAGCTTCCTTTGCTTAGTTTTAGTTCAAATAAATTGACATGTGATTACATTCTAAGTTTGGTGTTGCTATGCAACAAAAATTTGTTTCCAATCTTTACTGGATACTTACATCAATTCCAAGTGAAAGTGTCACACTAAGTTTGGTATGCCACTTATATTTTATGCAATGTATCATGCACACCTTCTTATTTTTGCAATCACAATGTCTCTGTTTCCTGTGCCTTCATTATTATTTTTAATTTTGCTTGCTTAAACACATGTACTACTGACATTTTATTGTGTAAGACACTCATGATCCATCATAGACCCCATCACTACTATTTTAATTGTTTCTTGAGAATAAGCAAGCATTCTAAGTTTGGTATGGGAAGGGGAAGAATAATAGGAAAAGGACAACAACAATGAAGATGAACTACAAGGTGGTAACGTTCCTTTTTCTTCTTATTTGTTTCCAGCACTTTAAATTGCATGATTGACTTTTATTCCTTTCTATGCATGTGTGGCTGCTCCTTGTGAATAAAGCATAGCCTGAATTTTGAATTGTAACATGTTGCTGTGACATTATGACTACCATCTTGAATTTTGTAAGTCAAAGTAATTAAGAAATCATGATCGTAAACAAACAAGGTCATTAAAGAAGAACTTAGCATGGGTAGATAAGTATTGGAAGGCTAGCATGATTAATTGTTATTGCTCAATTGCATTTGAATTTATTTAATTGAAGTTTTCATCTAGGACATTTTATGAAATTTTTGGAAATTATGAAAACCTTGAAAAAGCAAAATGAAATTAAGGCAAGAAAAGAAAAAGGCAAAGAATGAGAAAGCTAAAGGCTCTGAGTACCAATGACAATTTATTAGTCAAGTACTTCTGGTGTTTATGTATCAGGAAAAAAGCTTGAAAACAAAACATTTAGAGTCAAGGCTAGGCTCAAGTGCAAAAATCACTCCCTCAAAGCTCAAGGCTCTGAGCATCAATGATTAGAGAGTAAGACAAGAAACAAATGAGCTTAAAGAAGTCCTCTAATTAATGCTTGTGGTGCTTATGTATCAAGTGGTAATACTTGAAAACAAAGCATTTAGAGTCGTAGCTTTATTTTCAACTCATGGTGCAAAGCACCCAAAATGATAAGCGAATAAGAGAATTAAAAACTTGTTTCAAGGAAGGAACATAAAGAAAAGATTTCATAAAATGAGCTAGAAAGAAGCATCAATCATTTGAATTTCTTTTGTGATTGTAGCATGTATAGAAAACTAGCCAACCATGAACATTAAGTTGCTATTCTTCTCACCTTGGATTGTCAAACTATATTGCATGATTCTTTGCTTGCTTGGGGACAAGCAAGATTTAAGTTTGATGTTGTGATGACAAGTCATCTTAGGCTAGTTTCACAAGCCTTTTTCCTTCATTTTTACATAGTTTTCATATATTTCTTAGGCAATAAGTAAGCATTTGAATAAGAATTTCATGCTTGTCTTGATTCAATTAGACATTGTTAATTTTATGCATTATCATGAGATTTTTTGCAAGATTTAGTTCATATTATGAATGATGCAATATCTTATGATTTGGCGAGGCTTTGATCTATGTGTTTGATTGATGATAGATGAAGAGAAGCAAAGAAAAGGAAGAAGCAGAGAAGAGTCATCAACGCGTACGCGTATGTGACGCGTACGTATGGAATGGTGTTTGTGAAAAAGCACGCTTACGCGTACCTGACGCATACGCGTAGAAGGAGGATCAGCGTTCATTCAGCAAGAACGCTACGTCCATTACCAAAAAACTCCTGCGACAAAGCGCAGAATTTGGATTTGAAGTTTAGCCATCGATGCGCACGCGTGAATGACGTGTACGTGTGGGTGTGGCAATTGGGATGAAGCACGCAAACGCGTGAATGAGGCGCAGTGTGGATGTGACATTTTGTAATCCACGTAAACGCATGGATGACTCATACGCGTGGGAGGAGCGTTCGTTTAGTGAACGCTGCAAGGGACGCGTACGCATGCATGACGTGTATGCGTCGATGAGCCAACGCACCAGGGACGCGCAGGCGTATAACACGCGTACGCGTGGGTGTAAAAATGCTCCATTCTCCCAATGAACGCTACGCTCTCCTGGAAGCAAATTTTGATTCAATTAAACTTCATTCCAAGCCCGTTGAAACTTCAAAGCAAGCAGAGCCCATTGACACCACTCAAAGGCACAAGAAATAGTTAGAATAGGAATTTTATTTATCTATAATTTGTTTTCAATTTTAATTTCATTTGTCATTTAGAAAAGCATATATAAAGGCATCAGTTTCACTTCATGAAAGGAGGCTGGCTCTAATAGAGAGCAGTAGGAGTAGGAGTAGGGTAGAAGGCTATGGTAGAGAGCTTAGCTTTTTTTTTCTTTTCTGCAATTTTACATTTCTGTTGTAATTGAATTCAGTTTGGTTTATGCAATTTCAATTTCTTTCCATCTGCAAATTTCCTCTTCTGCAATTTTACATTTGAGCTAAGTTTAATTTCTATGCAATTTATATTTCCTGAAATCTGCTTCTCTGCCAATTTACTTTCTGTAATTTTTAGATTTCAAGCACTTGCACTTTGAGCTATGATCCACTAAACCCAAATCATTAGGGGGAGGAGCTCTATTTTAATTCACATGATTAAGTGAACATCGTTTTCTTCCCAATCCATATGGATAGCTAAGAAACAACTTCTGTTTTGATTGAGGTTCATTCACTCCGGAAGGAGGTTTGAATCTGTGAATTTCCATGTGAGCTTCAGAAGAGGAATCATGGGAATTAGAACTGAAGCTCTGTTTCTCACAACTCTCTTAATCAACACCATTCGGGAGAAATTGAGATCTTGAGAGTTTGTGTGACTTATAGATGAGAGAAAATGCTTAACATCTTCTCATGACAATTGGATCAAGGAATTGACGAGATTGATTATGATTAGAGAGATTGGATTGCCAAGGAATTGGGATCCAATCAATTTCAATCCGCCATAGATCTATTCATATGATTGAGAAAGAAAGTTGAGACCCATTTGATTCATGATGGATTGAGATACCTCCAATCCCTAATGAAGCTTGTTCTCTGTCAATTCTCGTTTTTATTGCTTTGAGCCTCATTTAATCTTCTGCTATTTACTTTCTGCACTTTAAATTCCTTGTTATTTACATTCTGTTCATCAATCTCACTCAATTCACCACTGTTAGCTTGACTAAATTGATCGCCTAACTAAAGTTGCTTGATCTATCAATCTTCGTGGGATCGACCTCATTCTTGTGAGTTTTACTACTTGACACGATCCGTTGCCGGTTAGTTTGTGTGGAAATTTTAATTTCACAGCATCAATGTTCCTTGGAAAATGCTACCATGCAAGCGTTGGATAGTTGAATATGTCATAGCCTACACCTTTGAAGACCGAACCCAACCACCTCAAAAAGTGGTGATCTTTGTGCCCATGCTACTTCACATACACACCATCCATTCTCACCATGTAAGATTAATCTCTACCCTTTATTTACCCACCACCTTTGCAAATAAATAGCTCCCACTCTAGGTGACCGAACCTCATATTCACTCCCATACTTCAACTCTTCTACACCTCAACTTTGCTTCCCTTTCTTTGCAAGTTACTTGTTAATCTCCTTTATACACTATACTCTCCACAACCTTCCACACTTATA
Organism: Arachis hypogaea; assembly: GCF_003086295.3. Lineage (NCBI taxonomy): Eukaryota > Viridiplantae > Streptophyta > Magnoliopsida > Fabales > Fabaceae > Arachis > Arachis hypogaea. Next base: position 73,403,261 of record NC_092039.1, on the reverse strand, counting down.
TATCTTTTCTAGTCAATTCCTCATCCTATGGCATCATCAAGTTCAAAGAGACGAAAAGGAAAGGAGCCCGTGGAGGATATCCCTTTTGATAAGTGGAGGTTCAAGTCCGTGTTCCATTAAATCCAATTCAATTGGATGAAACCCATGGAGATATTACCCGAGCTTGCTTTCCAATGTAAAGATGATGAATGTCCAGAGATAAAAGGAAAGATTGAAAGAAGTAGGTGGCAATTGCTTACGGACCCACTTACAAAAATAAACGTAACTCTCATCAAGAGTTCTATGTTAATGTGGTGAGAGAAGACACCGCGAAGGCTCCCACTTTTAAGAGCTATGTGAGAGGGATGAAAATTGATTTTAGCCCCAACACCATCATGAAGGTTCTTCAATTAAGAGCAAGACCCTTTGAAGAGGCTAGTTACCATTCAAGAATGAGCGCTGACCTTGATTGTGAAGAAATCGTCAATGACATATGTGTTGTAGGGGCAGATTGGGTGAGTGGTGCACGAAATTGTGATCATCCATGGTGCCATCAACATGGTACGCTCAATTGCAATCTCAACTCTTTATCACAACTTTGCACAACTAACCAGCAAGTGCACTGGGTCGTCCAAGTAATAAACCTTACGCGAGTAAGGGTCGATCCCACGGAGATTGTTGGTATGAAGCAAGCTATGGTCATCTTGTAAATCTCAGTCAGGCAGATTCAAATGGTTATGAATGATTTATGAATAAAGCATAAAATAAAGATAGAGATACTTATGTAATTCATTGGTGAGAATTTCAGATAAGCGTATGGAGATGCTTTGTCCCTTCCATCTCTCTGCTTTCCTACTGTCTTCATCCAATCCTTCTTACTCCTTTCCATGGCAAGCTGTATGTTGGGCATCACCGTTGTCAATGGATACAGTCCCGTCCTCTTAGTGAAAATGTTCAACGCGCTCTGTCACAGCACGGCTATTCAGTTGTCGGTTCTTGATCATGTCGGAATAGAATCCAGTGATTCTTTTGCGTCTGTCACTAACGCCCCACAATCGCGAGTTTGAAGATCGTCATAGTCATTCAATCCTTGAATCCTACTCAGAATACCACAGACAAAGTTTAGACCTTCCGGGTTCTCTTGAATGCCGCCATCAATTCTAGCTTATACCATGAAGATTCTGATTAAGAAATCCAAGAGATAAAAATTCAAGCCTTGTTTGCTTGTAGAACGGAAGTGGTTGTCAGGCACGCGTTCATAAGTGAGAATGATGATGAGCGTCACATAATCATCACATTCATCATGTTCTTGGGTGCGAATGAATATCTTAGAACAAGAATAAGCTGAATTGAATAGAAGAACAATAGTAATTGCATTAATACTCGAGGTACAGCAGAGCTCCACACCTTAATCTATGGTGTGTAGAAACTCTACCGTTGAAAATACATAAGAACAAGGTCTAGGCATGGCCGAGAGGCCAGCACCCAATAATCTATGAACTAGATGTCCAAAGATGATCTTCAATATCTAAGGTGATCAAAAGATGAAAATACAATAGCAACAGGTCCTACTTATAGAGAACTAGTAGCTAGGGTTTATAGAAATGAGTAAATGACATAAAAATCCACTTCTGGGCCCACTTGGTGTGTGCTTGGGCTGAGCATTGAAGCATTTCCGTGTAGAGACTCTTCTTGGAGTTAAACGCCAGCTTTTGTGCCAGTTTGGGTGTTTAACTCCCATTCTTGTGCTAGTTCTGGCGTTTTACACGAGAATTCTTGAGCTGACTTAGAACGCCTGTTTGGGCCATCAAATCTCGGACAAAGTATGGACTATTATACATTGCTAGAAAGCCCAGGATGTCTACTTTCCAACGCAGTTGAGAGCGCTCCAATTGGGCTTCTGTAGCTCTAGAAACTTCACTTCAAGTGCAGGGAGGTCAGAATCCAACAGCATCTGCAGTCCTTTTCAGCCTCTGAATCATATTTTTGCTCAGGTCCCTCAATTTCAGCCAGAAAATACCTGAAATCACAGAAAAATACACAAACTCATAGTAAAGTCCAGAAAAGTGAATTTTAACTAAAAACTAATAAAAATATAATAAAAACTAACTAAAACATACTAAAAACATACTAAAAATAATGCCAAAAAGCGTATAAATTATCCACTCATCAGTGAGGTACTTAGATAAAAAGTTGAGGTATATTAGAAGAGGAGACCTTATCCCTGAAGCTAAGGGATGGTTTGAGATCGTAAGGAGATCCATCCTCCCTACCTCAAACAATTCAGAAGTTAATATTGCTCGAGACACCATGGTACATTGTATAATGAGGGGTGGAGACATAAAAGTTCATTAGATTATAGTTAAAGGTATCCAAGAGATAGCGGAAAAAAATGATCCGGATACTTAGCTTGGTTATCCGAGTACTATCCTAAGGCTATGTTTGAAAGCCAAGGTGGTATTTAAGGATAGAGATCCAACATGGATCATTATTGGCAAACCAATCACTTCCCAAAGAATGTCATATGTTGCATTGGCTCAACAACAAAGAAGACCGCAAAGAATGAAGAGAGTGCTTCAAGAAGAAGCATAACAAGAAGAGCAACAACAGGAAGAACCTCAACAAGAAGAGCAATACAATCCAGCCACCCTGAACATGAGCCAAATCTAATAAGCTCTTGAAGGCTAATAAGGCAATATGTGGAAAGTCAAGAGCAACAAAGGCACTTCCAATTCCAGCTGATGAATCAACAGAAAGAGTTGCACAAGCAACTAATGGAGCAGCAACAAGAGCACTACTCCCAACTTTCTCAAGCCATCAACCATGTGTCTGAAAGATAAGTGCATCAAGAAAGGCGTATGCAAGAACTCAACCAACATCAATTAGCTCAAATGAAAGCATTCAATGAGTTCAATGTGCTCAATGAAGGGAGGCACATAAACAAGACTGATTATGACATGAACACCCAAGCTAAGCTCAATTATTTAGCTAGGTACATGCCTAATTTGTACCCAGCAATCCCAAAATATGATGCAGTGTATGAGGAGCTAAAAGAGAAGGAAGAGGGAAGAGAAAAACACCATAAAGAGGCATTGAGAAAGAGGATGGAGAAGGCTGGACTCTGAAAGAAGCTGAATGAAAAACAAAAAGAGAGAGAAGATACAAACAACCAAGAAGAAAATCAAGAAGAGGAGAGGAACAAAAAGGGAAAGCAAACCAAAGAGAGAAAGGTGGTGGAGTTCTTTTCTTTTTAAGCTTTAAATAAGGAAAATCATGTATGAAATAGAACATGCTTCCATAAGTAGTTATGAATTTCAATTCAGTTATTTGCATCATTTAGTTTCTTGTATGTGTTTTAGCCTGCTAGCTTAGATGCTTAGGCCACTGCATCATTGCTTAAGTTGTATGCTTTGTTCTTGAGTTCAATAAAAGAAAATGTAAGAAAATGTTGTGAAAAAGAAGAGTGAAGTCCAAGGTTTGCATAATAAAGTCATAATGTTTGTGGTTGGTACACGAAATTGTGAGTTCACACTTTTCTCACAACTCCGTGCAGCTGACCAGCAAGTGCACGGGTCGTCCAAGTAATACCTTATGTGAGTAAGGGTCGATCCCACGAAGATTGTCGGCTTGAAGCAAGCTATGGTCATCTTGTAAATCTCAGTCAGGCGGATTCAAATGGTTATGAGGTTTTGATGATTAAAAAAGAAATAAAACATAAAATAGGATAGAGATACTTATGCAATTCATTGATGGGAATTTCAGATAAGTGTATGGAGATGCTTTGTTCCCTCTGAGCCTCTGCTTTCCTATTGTCCTCATCCAATCATGCGTACTCCCTTCCATGGCAAGCTGTATGTTGGTGGATCACCGTTGTCAATGGCTACCATCCGTCCTCTCAGTGAAAACATGTCCGCTACGGTTTCCTGCATGGCTAATCAGCTGTCGGTTCTCGATCGTATCAGAATAAGATCCATCGATCCTTTTGCACACTGTCACTGCGCCCAACAGTCACGAGTTTGAAGCTCGTCACAGTCATCCCATCCCAGATCCTACTCGGAATACCACAGACAAGGTTTAGACTTTTCGGAACTCAAGAATGCTGCCAATTGATTCTAGCTTATACCACGAAGAATCTGATCTCACGGAATGGAAGGCTCTGTTGTCAGGAGAGGCAATCATGCATCGTGAACCAGGAGGCCAAGAGATACACACTCAAGCTATTGCATGTAGAACGGAAGTGGTTGTCAGGCATGTGTTCATAAGGGAGAAGGATGATGAGTGTCACAAATCATCACATTCATCAGGTTGAAGTGCGAGTGAATATCTTAAAATAAGAATAATAAACTTGAATTGAATAGAAGAACAATAGTACTTTGCATTAATTCATGAGGAACAGCAGAGCTTCATACCTTAATCTATGAGGTGTAGAAACTCCACCGTTGAAAATACATAAGTGATGAAGGTCCAGGCATGGCCGAATGGCCAGCGACCAAAACGTGATCAAGAGATCAAAACTGATCCTAAGATAGTCTCAAAAATGATCTAAATATCTGAATACAATAGTAAAAGGTGCTATTTATACTAAACTAGTAAACTAGGTTTACAGAAAATGAGTAACTATGTGTAGATAGTGCAGAAATTCACTTGCGGGGCCCACTTGGTGTGTGTTTGGGCTAAGCATTGAAGCTTTCGCGTGCATAGGCTCTTCTTGGAGTTTAAACGCTAGTTTTGGTGCCAGTTTGGGCGTTTAACTCCAGCTTTGGTGCCAGTTCTGGAATTTTACGCTAGAAAAAGATCGCTGGTGGGCGTTTGGACGCCAGTTTGGGCCATCAAATCTCGGGCAAAGTATAGACTATTATACATTTCTGGAAAGCCGAAGATGTCTACATTCCAACGCAATTGAGTGCGCACCAATTGGGCTTCTGTAGCTCTAGAAAATCCACTTCGAGTGTAGGGAGGTTAGAATCCAGCAACATCTTCAGTCCTTTCTCAGCCTCTGAATCAGATTTTTGCTTAGGTCCCTCAATTTAAGCCAGAAAATACCTGAATCACAGAAAAACACAAAAACTCAAAGTAAAGTCCAGAAATGTGATTTTTTCATAAAAACTAATAAAAATATACTAAAAAGTAACTAAAACATATTAAAAACTATGTAAAAATAATGCCAAAAAGTGTATAAATTATCCGCTCATCAGTGGTGGTCTTTGCTAGCTAAGTTGGTTCATTAATAAGGTAGAGAGCTAAAGTATCTCTTGAAATATTAGCTTAATGTACATTCTATGAGACTTAGATGAATAAAAAGATCCTGGAAAGAAAAAGAAAATGAACAAGAAGGAAAAGAACAAGCAATAAAGCTACGCACCAATAGTTTGAACCCTGAGATATGTGTCTGTGGTGTTTTTGTGCAAGGATATGTGACAAGAGAATTATTATCGGTTTAAAATCAATCAAAATATAAGCATCAATTCGTTAGTAGCATGGTCCAAACCAACAATGAATTCTCTTAATCAAATGTTTACAAATTCTAATTAACCGAGAATATTTAAACCTCAGGTCGTCTTCCCTAGGAGTTGCAATGAAATGTACATTTATTGACTATGAGAGAGAGCATGGGGAATTGTGAATACAAGAGAGAAGCAAGTAATGTAAATAGCAAGAGAGTAAATAAGCATGCAAGGAATTAAAGGAAAGCAAGTAAAGGCAATGAAAATAGAAATTAAATGCTAAAAAGGCTCTTGGTGAGAATTGGGGAGTTTAGGTTTCCTATCCTAGTTGTGGACCACAAACATGGCAATTGTGTGGAATCAATCCAAACTAGTTAATCCTCCTTGAGAATTAGTCAAAAGAGTGTAATTGATCTCAATCCATAAGTCCTGGTCAACTCACTAATTAACTTAATGAAAGACTAGCGTCAATGGAAGCCAAACCAATTAACTATTCTCATGTAATACGAAATGGACATCCACAACTCAGTTCCACCCAAACATCCAATTTCTCAACCAAGAGTGTGAAAACTAAACATGTAAGGAATTAAACATCAAAGCAATAAAAGTCAAAGCAATAAAACTTCAAATGCAAGAAACCTCTTGGCAAGTAATTGAGAGCTAAGGTTACCTATCCTAGACATTGACCACAAACATATTATTATTATGAAGAGTTAATCCTACTTAGTCAACCTTACATCGAAGATAAGTCAAATAGGCATAGTTGATTCCAATCCCTAAGTCCTATGTCAACACTAAGGGGTCACATAGTGTCAAGGGAGACCAAATCAACTAACTACTCTAATGTATCAAACAAGAATGGACATCAATGACTCAAAGATCAACAAAGTCATCAATTTCAATCCAAGAGTGGAGAAAAACTATGTAAAAACTAAGCCAAATACTTTATCAAACACTTGGTATGCATGAAAATAAAATAACATTAAATTACATTAAAAATAAAAGCTAACTACCAAAAGCAAGAAAATAACAATAACAACTAGAGAAAGCAATAAATGACATAGAAACATAAATTTGCATTAAATGAAAGTAAAATTAACAAAGAGTGTTCATAACATGAAAATGGCAAGATAAGGAAAATAACAAAAGAAATGAAGAAGAATAAAGATGCAATAACAATAAATGACAAGAAAAAGTAAAGAAAAGCAAGAATTAAAGGTAGAAATTACAAGAAATTAAACTAAAGAACTGTAATTCTAGAGAGAGGGGGAGCTTCTATCTCTAGAAACTAAGAGAAAAACATAAAAAAGTTAAACATAATTGCCCCATTCATTCCTCTTCACTTTGGCCTTAAATAGCTTCAGAAAATGTGTTGGATTGGGTTTTGGGGGCCCAAAATCTTTGCCAGCGAGTTGCAATTAATGACGTCACGTGCAGGGACCTATGCGGACGCACAGATGTGTACGTCCGCACACTTGGCTGAAAATTGAAAAGTGCGTACGTACAAGTACCTATGCATACACACACTTAGACTTATGTCCACTATAGTAAATTGCATATCATTTTGAAGCCCCAGATGTTAGCTTTCCAATGCCACTGAAACAGCCTCATTTGGACCTCTATAGCTCAAGTTATGACCAATTTAGTACAGAGAGGTCAGGTTGGCAGCTTTCCAAATCCTTCATTTCTTGAATTCTTCCCTTTTGCATGCTCTTTTCCTCACTTCTTCAACCCATACTTGCCTTGGAGACCTAAAATCACTTAACGAATACATCAAGGCACCAAATGGGATTAAAGTGAATAAAATTGACTAAATTTAGCACAAAAGAGAAGGTTTTCACTTTCAAGCACAATTTAGGAAGAAATCTCAAAAGCATGCTATTTAGGTGAATAAATGTGGGTTTATGTGATAAAGTCCACTCAAATCAAACCAAAATATATCGAAAAATATGGACTCATCAATATGCTTGGATGACTAGGTTCTAAGGAGTGCTTTATCACTTGATAACTTGGGTTAACTAACCCAAGATTATCAACTGAAAGTCCACTATCAAGAGCAACCTTGTCGCAAAACATTTAGTAACCCAAAGAAGTGCTGGACACCAAGGTCTCAGGAATGAATAACAAACCATGTACCTGTGGTGTGTATGTGCTGAGGAAAGGCTTGAGTAAGCAAGTCCTCAGGGGTGTTTCAACACCTAGCACCTTGAACCAACTGGTTCAGGAGTGTTGGATGAAAGCTTATCATAAAAAGTTGCCTCAACACAGAGCACTTAGCTAAATAAAGCAATAAGCTTCTAAAGAGAAAAAAGAGAACAGAAACAAAGCTAAGTTAAGGATCAAGAATAAGAGTCTCATAGAATGCAATAGAGTGAGTGGTGCACGAAAATTACACTCACACTATGTAATTCCGCACAACTAACCAGCAAGTGCACTGGGTCGTCTAAGTAATACCTTACGTGAGTAAGGGTCGATCCCACGGAGATTGTTGGCTTAAAGCAAGCTATGGTTATCTTATTATTCTTAGTCAGGATACCATTAAGGTTCTTTAGTTTCAATTGTAAAAAGTAAAAGAGCATTGACGTTAGGATTTTTGCTAGTAAAGAATTTTATAAAAATAGTCGCGTTGTAGATATAGATTCTAAACCAACAGAAATCCCTTCGTGCAAACATTTTTGTTGTCACAAGTAACAAACCCCTTTGAAATTGATAACCGAGTATTAAAACCTCGGGTCGTCTTCTCAAGGAATTACAGGGAGGTATGTTCTTATTATTGGTTATGAAAAAGTGTGTTTTGGGGTTTTGGATTAAGGTAAAAGGTTAGTTGAATGACAAGTAAAATAAAATAATAATAACTGTAAAATAAACCTTTGGCAAGGTATAAGAACTGGAAGTCCTATCCTAGTTATCCTCATCAATTGTGATGAAAGTTGGATTTTTCTCCCACTTTGTTAACCTCTAACTATGAAGGTAACTTAAGTGGATGAATTAATTTTGATTCCTTAGGTCCTAGTCTTTCCTTGGGAAAAGTCAGAGTTATTGGAACTTGAATTAATGAAATGAAGAAATCCAATTTTCAATCAACAATGAGTTTGATAACTCTAGAGTCACCAATTAATCAACCAAAGCCAAAAGGGAAACTATCTAAATTAAATAAAAAGTATTCATAAATAAAACAATCATAAACTGAAATATCTCAAATAACATTAATTAAGAAAATCAATCTAAACATGGAACATTGAAAATAAATAAATACAAAGAACATTTAACCTGGGATTGAGAGTCACTCCTAAAACTAAGAGAAGTCCTAAATCCTAATCCTAAGAGAGAAGAGAGAACCTCTCTCACTAAAAACTACATCTAAAACTAAAATTGTGAATTATGAGAGCATGATTAGTCTCTGCAAGTTCCCTGACTTTAATCTGTATTTCTGGGCCAAAAACTGGGTTGTAATGCGTCCTAGAATCTCTGCCAGCGACTTTTGTAATTCTGCAGATCGCGCACGCCACGCGATCGCGTCATCCATGCGGACGCGTCATTCGCGTTTTTTCATGCCACGCGTTCGCGTTGTCCACGCTTCCGCGTCACTTGTGCTTTTCCAATCCGCGCGGTCGCATGAGCCATGCGGCCGCGTCACTGCGGATTCCTTTCTTCCGCGCGGTCGCGTCGCTGACGCGTACGCGTCACTTCTCGCTGGTCATCTCCTCAACTTCTTGTGTTCCTTCCATTTTTGCAAGCTTCCTTCCCAATCTCTCACTCATTCATGCCCTATAAAGCCTGAAATACTTAACACACAGATCAAGGCATCGAATGGTAATAAGAGAGGATTAAGATTAGCTAAATTAAGACCAAAGAAGCATGTTTTCAATCATTTAATAATTTTAGGAAGGAAATATAAATGCATGCTAATTATATAAATAAGTGGGTAAAGACTATGATAAAACCACACAATTAAACACATTATAAACCATCAAATAGTGGTTTATCAAGCTCCCCACACTTAAACATTAGCATGTCCTCATGCTAAACTCAAGGAGACCAAATAAATGAGTAGGGAAAGGCAAGACTCATGCAATGCAACCTATGAATGTGAATGCAACTACATGCTAAAATAATTCTACCTACTTGGTGAAAAAGTAAATAAATCTTTCAAGAATACATATGAACTGGATTTCACTAATTCAAATCACAAAATAAGATATAAATAACTTGCAAGAAGAAGATAGCTCATAAAAGCAGGGAACATAGAATTAAGCACTGAACCCTTACTAGTAGTGTATATCATTCTAACTCTCAAGTGTCTAGGGTCAATTCTCTCAATTCTCTACTAATCTTGCTTTCTATAGCTTGCTCTTCATCTAACAATCAACAAAAATTTTATGCACCAATACACAAATCAAGATGTCTTTTAAGGGTTGTAATGGAGTTAAGGTCAAGGTAGGATTGTATTTGGCCAAGTGGACTAAAATCTGAATCCTTAATTAACATAAACTTTCCACCTAACTCAAGACAATCCATTTAATTAAAATACAAAATCTAACTTCCCATCAACTGTGTTTACTACATATTTATGCATTCTAAGTTTTGAGTACAGCTTATATGCATTTATTTCACTTATTTATTTTGGGGCATTTTGTCCCCTTTTTTTAATTGCTCTTTTCTTTTTCTTTTTTACTTTTTTTTTCTCAATGCATATAATTAAAGTATTGAATACAATAACATGTGCTCAACCATTATTTTGCACATTTTCACTAAAATATACAACACCTAATTATTCAAACCAAATATTTTCAAACCCAACTTCTCCACACTTAAATCATAAGCACTTTTACTAGTCTAAGCTAACCAAAGATTCAAATTAAGGACATTATTATTTTTCGCTTAAAGTCAGTAATGAGCTAGAGTACAGAACAAATGGGTATATTAGGCTCAAATTGGTTTGCAAAGGATAATGAAAGGGTAAGGCCATATGGGTATGTAAGCTTAGTGAAACAAAGGCCTCAATCATATCAGTGCATGCATACATCAAACAATAGAAATATAGAATTAAGCAAGACAAAGATCACAATTTTAGAGAGAAAAAACACACACCAAAAATAAAATATTGGTTGATAAAATGCAACCAATCAAATGGGCTCAAAATCTCACTGGTTTTGTGTGTTCGAGCTCTAAACTATGTTCCAAAATAGTATTTCTTCAAACAAGTTTTTCAAAAAGTTTTATTCAAATTAGTGAAATACTAAAAATTTCTTGAAAAAGAAAATATTACTTTAACCAAGTGGTAAAATATGCATAAAAAAAATAAACATGCAAATGCAACAATGAAAAACAAAAATTGGTGTTAAGAAGGGGCTAACTGACCTGTGAAGATCGGTATCGACCTCCCCACGCTTAAAGATTGCACCGTCCTCGGTGTATGCTGAGATGTATAGGTGGGTGGGTGTTGTGGATCCTCAGCTGTTGCTCGTTGTAGAAGCTTTCTCTTTACCCGTTCTAGTGGCCAGCCTGAAAAAAGGAGAGGAAAAAGGGATATGAAGTCAAAGGTGTAGAGCAAAGAGGAGGGCGGTTCGAGTGAATATCATGCCAAGTAAGGAAAATAGTGAATGGAAGACATGGTCGCGATTCCATGTGATCAGTTCATCAATGGAAATATAGCAAGGCATGTGGAGTATTGGATGCAAGATGTTTATTAGCATGCTGGCAAGGGCATGAGTAGCACAGATCAAGCATCAAAAGCTTTAATGTATTGTTAGTCGTAAGAAACTAACAATAACGTTTATATTAACAATTATATTTAATTAATAAAATAGTAAAGGAAATTCGTGAAAAGCAGGCATTTATAGTAGTAGATTAAAAGAAATCTTAAAAATAGTGCACAATGCCATACGGGCGTTTCCACAAACACATAGCATGCACGATAAATAAGCTATTTGAAAGTATTAAATTGAACATGCAAGCAACCCTTTAAAAAGTAATATATAATTGTCAAATAATCTACAAAAATATAGAAAAAACAATGACCCAAATAAAATTCCAACACCAATGAAAATAATGCAATGAATAAAAGTATGCAATTAAGTAAAAGAAAATGAAAGATAAGAAGAATGAGAAGAGGAAGAAGGGAAGAAGAAGTAAGTAAGAAAGGATGGAGGAAAAATTAGGATTGGGGAAGAAAAGATAAAATATTTTGGCATATTAGGTTAAGGTGTGCGACGCTGGCGACACGGTAGCGTGGGTGATGCGGCCGCGTGGTGCGCAATAAGGTCAGGCGACGCGGACGCGTGGGTCACGCGATCGTGTCACTTGATTTGTGCTAGTGGCACGAGTGCAGCCTTGCATTCGCACAACTCTCTGTTTAAATTGCATTTTGCCAAAAATCTGGGTGACGCGGTCGCGTGGATGGCCATTTTTGAAAGACAACGCGGCCGCGTGGGGGACGCGTTCGCGTGGATGGGCTTGGGCTTCTAGCACAAGTCCAGCCCAATTTCAGCACAACTTTCGGCCATGCACCTTTTTGACGTCGATTTTCACGACACGCGGCCGCGTAGGTGACGCGGTCGCGTGGGAGGCCAAAGTTCCACATGACGCGGTCGCGTGGGGTCAAAGTATGCTAAAGGCGCGCCTCCAGCCATGCTCTCACATGACTTTCTATTCAATTCTTTTCTTCCCAATGCACTAGTGATGCGGACGCGTCAGCGACGCTGCCGCGTCGCATGCGTGTTGTCCCCTTTTTTTTTATTGCAATATGCAGATGCAAATGCAGTGCTTAATGTGAATGCTATGCATGATTCTAGGTTCAATAAAATAAAATAAATCTCAAAAACAAACAAAACTAAATAAAATTAAAATTGCAAAATGAACGATCATACCATGGTGGGTTGTCTCCCACCTAGCACTTCTAGTTATAGTCCTTAAGTTGGACATTTGATGAGTTTCCTGCTAGGGTGGCTTGTGCTTGTATTGATCCAGGAATCCCCACCAATGTTTGTACTTCCAATAGCCTCCGGGATCCCAAACTAGGCGCAGAAAGCCTTCAAGCAAGTTAAAGCAAGTGACAAGGCCCCAAGAGTGGTGATTGGTAGAATGGATTCTGGGGTCCCAGACCTTGCCTTTGCACCCGTTTTTTGGTTGAGCAATATTGTTCCATCCGGGTGGCAAGCAGTTTGAATTCTCACGTAAGCGGCCAAACAACTTCCTAGACCCATTCAGTTGAGCTTTACACCAACCTTTGTGTTTAAACTTTGAGCTTCCAACCATGATGAACCTTGCAGGACAATTCTTACCACTGGCCATCTTCCTCTTACTCTTAATGTCACAAAGAGCTCTAAGTTGGCCATCCGTCTCAAGTAGCCCATATTCAAGTGGAATTAGAAAGCTAAGGGATATGAATTTTACCCACTTGAATGTTGTGAAGGATGATGGCAACTTAGGGAGAGGTATTTTTAATGAAATTGCCAGCTCCACTCCCTTGTGCTATTCTCTAATAACTACCACCTCCTTGCAAGCTTCTTGAATTTCAACCTCTTCCTCTTGGTAGCTTTCTTTCAATTCAATCTCCTCTTCATTGCTTACCAAGGGCATATGAGGGTGTGCTTCTTCTTCTTGAATCTCCATCTTTTGATCAACCTCTTCAAAGTCTTTAGCTATGATATGCCTTGGAGGTTGTACACCCTCCACAACATCAATTGCAACCGTCTCGGAAGGAGGCTCTATGTCTTGACTTTCCCATGGAGGTTTAGCATCTCCTAAGTCTTCAACCACTTCTTCCTCTGCAACTATTATGGCTTCCTCTACTTGTTCCAATACAAAGCCATGTTCTTCGTCGTCCACCGAAGTTTCTAGTGTCTCCTTCATGCTTTGCTCTTCTTTTGATTCTCCACATGTAGCCATGGGAGTTCTTTGAGTGCTCAGATATTGGGAAGCTATTATATTTACGAACTCGCCTAAGGCGGCCGCAAAATTTAGCACATTCTTATTCATACTTTCTTGCCTTTGAAGAATAACACGAAGTCTGTCATCCATTGGAGGTTAGGGTGGATAAGAGGATTCATTGGTTGGGAGAGAGGGTTCATAATAGGAATGTGGTTCATCTTGATAATGATATGGAGATAGTGAACATTGAGGTGGTGGTTCATGAGAGTAGTTGTGTTGGAAAGGTGGTGGTTCTGTGTATGGTTCATTTGGCTCATAAGGTGGTTGGTATGGTGGATACGGGTTAGGGTCATATGGTGGTGTTTGGTTGTAGTTGGCTTGTGACTGTGGTGGTCCAAAGTTGTGTTGAGGAGGAGGGGGTTCATAGGCATATGGTGGGTCTTGTTGGTAGTGCTCACCATAGCCATTGCCTTGATATGCATCACAGAATGGTTGTTGATAGTCCATTGGAGGTGGTTGTTGCCATGAGGGTTGATCATATCCTTGTGGCTCCTCCCATCTTTGATTGTTCCAACCATGGTGCATGTTGTCATTATAATCTCCTTTTCCTGCAACATAATTATAACCAGACTCATAGCCAAAGGGGTGAGAGTTCATAGTAGTGAGAGATAATAAAAACAAAAACTAATGAAAAAGGAAATTTTTTTTTGAAAAATATTTATAATAACCAATAATAAGGCACACATTTGCAATTCCCCAGCAACGACGCCATTTTGACGTTAGGATTTTTGCTAGTAAAGAATTTTATAAAAATAGTCGCGTTGTAGATATATATTCTAAACCAACAGAAATCCCTTCGTGCAAACGTTTTGGTTGTAACAAGTAACAAACCCCTTTGAAATTGATAACCGAGTATTCAAAACTCGGGTCGTCTTCTCAAGGAATTACAGGGAGGTATGTTCTTATTATTGGTTATGAAAAAGTGTGTTTTGGGGTTTTGGATTAAGGTAAAAGGTTAGTTGAATGACAAGTAAAATAAAATAATAATAACTGTAAAATAAACCTTTGGCAAGGTATAAGAACTGGAAGTCCTATCCTAGTTATCCTCATCAATTGTGATGAGAATTGGATTTTTCCCCCACTTTGTTAACCTCTAACTATGAAGGTAAGTTAAGTGGATGAATTAATTTTGATTCCTCAGGTCCTAGTCTTTCCTTGGGAAAAGTCAGAGTTATTGGAACTTGAATTAATGAAATGAAGAAATCCAATTTTCAATCAACAATGAGTTTGATAACTCTAGAGTCACCAATTAATCAACCAAAGCCAAAAGGGAAACTATCTAAATTAAATAAAAAGTATTCATAAATAAAACAATCATAAACTGAAATATCTCAAATAACATTAATTAAGAAAATCAATCTAAACATGGAACATTAAAAATAAATAAAAACAAAGAACATTTAACCTGGGATTGAGAGTCACTCCTAAAACTAAGAGAAGTCCTAAATCCTAATCCTAAGAGAGAGGAGAGAACCTTTCTCACTAAAAACTACATCTAAAACTAAAATTGTGAATTATGAGAGCATGATTAGTCTCTGCAAGTTCCCTGACTTTAATCTGTGTTTCTGGGCCGAAAACTGGGTTAAAATGCGGCCCAGAATTTCTGCCAGCAACTTTTGTAATTCTACAAATCGCGCACGCCACCCGTTTGCGTCATCCATGCGGACGCGTCATTCGCGTTTTTCCATGCCACGCGTTTGCGTCGTCCACGCTTCCGCGTCACTTGTGCTTTTCCAATCCGCGCGGTCGCATGAGCCATGCGGCTGCGTGACTGCGGATTTCTTTCTTCCGCGCGGTCGCATTGCTGACGCGTATGCGTCACTTCTCGTTGGTCATCTCCTCAACTTCTTGTGTTTCTTCCATTTTTGCAAGCTTCCTTCCCAATCTCTCACTCATTCATGCCCTACAAAGCCTGAAATACTTAACACACAGATCAAGGCATCGAATGGTAATAAGAGAGGATTAAGATTAGCTAAATTAAGACCAAAGAAGCATGTTTTCAATCATGTAATAATTTTAGGAAGGAAATATAAATGCATGCTAATTATATGAATAAGTGGGTAAAGACCATGATAAAACCACACAATTAAACACATTTTAAACCATAAAATAGTAGTTTATCAAGCATGAAATTAGTAATTGTACGCAGTAATGGAGAATGTGTTGGAGTTTTGGAGATGCTTTGTCTTCTGAATCTTTGCTTTCCTACTGTCATTTTCTTCACGCACGCAAGGTTCCTTCTATGGCAAGCTGTGTGTTGGTGGATCACCGTTGTCAATGGCTACCATCCATCCTCTCAGTAAAAATGGTCCAGGTGTGCTGTCACCGCACGGCTAATCATCTGTCGGTTCTAACTCATGCTGGAATAGGATCCATTGATCCTTTTGCGTCTGTTGCTACGCCCAACACTCGTGAGTTTGAAGCTCGTCACAGTCATCCAATTCATGAATCCTACTCGGAATACCACAGACAAGGTTTAGACTTTTCGAATTCTCAAGGATGCTGCCAATGGATTCTAGCTTATACCACGAAGACTCTGATTAAGGAATCCAAGAGATACTCATTCAATCTAATGTAGAACGGAGGTGGTTGTCAGGCACGCATTCATAGGTTGAGAATGGTGATGAGTGTCACGGATCATCACCTTCTTCATATTGAAGTGCAAATGAATATCTTAGATAGAAACAAGCGTGTTTGAATAGAAAACAGAAATAATTGCATTAATTCATCGAGACGCTGCAGAGCTCCTCACCCCTAATAATGGAGTTTAGAGACTCATGCCGCCAAAGAGTACAAAGTTTAGATCTAAGATGTCATGAGATATAAAATAAGTCTCTAAAAGTTGTTTAAATACTAAACTAGTAACCTAGGTTTACAGGAAATGAGTAAACTAAGATGGATAATGCAGAAATCAAATTTTGAGACTTGAGCTTCTCACGTGCCTGGGCTGTTTCTGGAGCTAAACGTCAGGTTGTAACTTGTTTCTCGCGTTTAACTCCAACTTGCAACATGTTTCTGGCGTTCAACGCCAGAATGCAACATATAACTGGCGTTAAATGCCAGTTTACGTCATTTATCTTCGCGCAAAGTATGGACTATTATATATTTCTAGAAAGCCCTAGATGTCTACTTTCCAACCCAATTAAGAGCGTGCCAATTGGACTTCTGTAGCTCCAAAAAATTCATTCCGAGTGCAGGGAGGTCAGAATCCAACAGCATCAGTAGTCCTTTTTCAGCCTGAATCAGATTTTTGCTCAGCTCCCTCAATTTCAGCAAAAAAATACCTGAAATCATAGAAAAATACACAAACTCATAGTAAAGTACAGAAATATGAATTTTGCCTAAAAACTAACTAAAACATACTAAAATCTACATGAAATTACCCCCAAAAAGCGTATAAAATATCCGCTCGTCACAACACCAAACTTAAACTGTTGCTTGTCCACAAGCAACTAGATAAATAAAATAGGATAAAAAGAAATCAAGAAGCAATAATATCTCAGAGTTTCAAGTGAAGCTCAGATTCTAATTAGATGAGCGGGGCTAGTAGCTTTTTGCTTCCGAACAGTTTTGGCATCTCACTTTATCCTTTGAAATTTAGAATGATTGGCATCCATAGGAACTCAGAATTTAGATAGTATTATTGATTCTCCTATTTTAGTATGTTGATTCATGAACACAGCTACTTTATGAGTCTTGGCCGTGGCCCTAAGCACTTTGTTTTTCAGTATTACCACCGGATACATAAATGCCACAGACACATAATTGGGTGAACCTTTTTAGATTGTGACTTAGCTTTGCTAAAGTCACTAATTAGAGGTGTCCAGAGTTCTTAAGTACACTCTTTTGCCTTGGATCATGACTTTAACCACTCAGTCTCAAGCTTTTCACTTGGACCTGCATGCCACAAGCACATGGTTAGGGACAGCTTGATTTAGCCGCTTAGGCCTGGATTTATTTCCTTGGGCCCTCCTATCCATTGATGCTCAAAGCCTTGGATCTTTTTTACCCTTGTCTTTTGGTTTAAAGGGCTATTGGCTTTTTCTACTGCTCCTTCTCTCTTTTTTTCACTGCTTTTTCTTGCTTCAAGAATCAATTTCATGATTTTTCAGATCATCAATAACATTTCTCTTGTTCATCATTCTTTCAAGAGCCAATAATTTTAACATTCATAAAATTCAATATAAAAAATATGCAATGTTCAGACATTCATTCGGAAGACAAAAAGTATTGTGACCACATATAAATAATTAGAATTTTCCTTATTAAAAACTCGAAAAAATATTGCCTCCTTATTCTAAAAATCTGCTATTTTTATTGATGTTTGATGATGATGAGAAAAATAAATTATAGCTTAATTGGAGACAAAATCAAAATAGATATACTAATTACTACTACTCATATATAACTTCTAAGATAAATTCCTAATAAAAATAACTATCAGAGAGTTAAGGCTAAGATTAGGACTCAACAACCTTTATTTTGGGAGGTGGATGCTCCTTTAATCTGTGGGGTGCTTGGCCCTTCAAGAGACAGCTTCTGACGCTTCAGTTGCTTCAGTTCACGCCCTTGCTCTTCTTGTTCCCTAAGCAATTTGCAAAGCATGCTGTTTTGATTTTTCTGTTCTTCCTTTAGTTGCTCCATAGCTTCTTGCAACTTGGTGATAGATGCTTCAAGACGCTCCCAGTATTCAATTTGAGGGATTTTCGGGAGGAACTCCTGTGCTTTCCTCTTGATAGGGTCGTCCTGCACTTGTTGTCCTTCCATTGACTTTTTGGTGTTGGTCGCTCAACTGAGATATACTCAGTTACTCCCATCTTCACCCCAACATCTTTACATAGCATAGAGATTAAGCTTGGATAAGCCAATTTGGCATCTTTGGAGTTCTTGTTTGCAATTGTGTAAAGTTCACAAGAGATCAGCTCATGAACTTCCACTTTTTCTCCCAACATAATGCAATGGATCATTACTGCTCTTTTGATGGTGACTTCAGAGTGGTTGCTCGTGGGCAGTATAGAACGCCCAATGAAGTCCAGCCAGCCTTTGGTGACTGGTTTGAGATCTTCTCTCTTGAGTTGATTTGGGACACCCTTTGTGCTGGTTGTCTACTTGGTTCCAGGGAGGCATATGTCCTCTAGAATTTTGTCCAAGCCCTTATTTGTTCTCATCATTCTCCTATTAAAGGAGTCTGGGTCATCTTTCAGCTGAGGTAGCTTAAAGATCTCCCTGATTTTGTCAGGGTGGAGGTGAACAATCTTCCCTCTGACCGAAGTCCGATAGTCCTAGAAGGCGGTTCCAGCTATTCTCTGCCTGTCTGTTTGCCACATATTAGAGTAAAATTCCTGAACCATGTTTCTTCCCACCTTTGTTTCAGGATTAGATAGGATTTCTCAGCTCCTGTTTTGAATTTGCTCTTGGATCTCCGGATATTCGTCTTCTTTCAGATCGAATTTAACTTCCGGGATAACTGACCTTAGACCCATTATTTTGTAGTAATGGTTTGAATATTCTTTGGTTAAGAACCTTCCTTGATTCCAAAGTGGTTTTGAAGTATTCTCTTTCTTGCCTTTTGGAGTGGTTTGTTTTCCCTTAGGAGACATTATCTTAGTGGGTATTAGTTTAGTGATCATGGATAAACACACCAAACTTAGAGGTTTGCTTGTCCTCAAGCAAAAGAAAGGAAAGGAGAGGGATATAAAGAGAGCCAATTTCGAATTGCGGAGGAGAGGAGGGAGGCCGAACGTGGATTTAAAGGGGAGGGGGATGGGTTTTCGAAAATTTTGAAAAAGATAAGATAGAAGATATGATTTGTAAAAGATAAGTATGATAGGAAAAAGATGTAATTTAAAATTGAAAATTTATGAAAGATATTTGAAAAAGATAAATCTGAATTTTGAAAAGCAGATATGATGAGTTTAAAAAAAGATTTGAGAATTTAAAAAGATTTGAAAGGAATTCAAAAAGATAATTGAGTTTTGAAAACGGTTTGAAAAGATTTTGAAGAAAAATTAAGAAACATGTTTAGGATTAAAAATTTTTGGAATTGAAGTTGAAAGATGAGAGTTTGTAACATGTTTATGCAAGAAATCATGAATTGAAACATTAAAAAGGGAAAAAATTTGAAGTGAAAAACAAATTTACCTCCTCCCCACAATCCTGGTGTTAAACGCCCAAACGCTGCATGTTTTGGGCGTTTAACGCCCATTTGTAGTTCTCGTGGGCATTTAACGCCTAGCTGTAGCATCTGGCTGGCATTAAAAGCCAGAAAATCCTTTATTACTGGGCATTTTTCTGAACGCCCAGGATACTGCAAATCTGGCGTTAAAACGCCCAGAAGTTGCTTCTTTCTGGCATTTAACGCCCAGATGGCTATCTCTACTGGCATTAAATGCCCAGTAGATGCTCCTTTTGGGTGTTTAACGCCCAAAACAGCTCTTACTGGCTTTTTGGCACCAGTGAGCTTCTTTTTGCTGTTGTATCCTCTGAATTCTTCTGTAACTCTATGAACTCATGCAATTGCTATTTTGCCTTGAAGATAATTAGTATGAACCTATAAAATTCAATTAATTAACAAAATGGCTGGGTTGCCTCCCAGCAACAGCTTCTTTATTGTCTTTAGCTGGACTATTACTGAGCTTTAATCAAGTCTCAGTTTTGAGCATTCTTGCTCAAAATTGCTTTCAAGATAATGTTTTACTCCCTGTCCATTAACAATGAATTTTTTGTTAGAATCATTATCCTGAAGCTCTACCTATCCATATGGTGACACACCTGTAATCATATATGGTCCTCTCCACCGGGATTTCAATTTCCCGGGGAATAATCTGAGCCTAAAATTAAACAGCAGAACTTTCTGCCCTGGCTCAAAGACTCTGGATGACAGCTTCTTATCATGCCATCTTTTTGCTTTTTCTTTGTAAATTTTTGCATTTTCGAAAGCATTGAGTCTGAATTCCTCTAGCTCATTTAACTGGAGCAATCATTTTTCTCCAGCTAACTTGGCATCAAAGTTTAGGAATCTGGTTGCCCAGTAGGCCTTATGTTCCAATTCCACTGGCAAGTGACAGGCTTTTCCATACACAAGCTGGTATGGAGAGGTCCCTATAGGAGTCTTGAATGCTGTTCTGTATGCCCACAAAGCGTCATCCAAGCTTCTTGCCAAATCCCTTCTACAGTTAATCACAGTCCGTTCCAGGATTCTTTTAAGTTCTCTATTAAAGTCTTTAGCTTGCCCATTTGTCTGTGGATGATATGGAGTGGCCACCCTGTGGCTGACTCCATATCGAACCATAGCAGAGTAAAGCTATTTATTGCAGAAATGAGAGCCCCCATCACTGATTAGTACTCTAGGGACACCAAATCTACTGAAGATATCTTTCTGGAGGAATTTTAGCACTGTCTTAGTATCATTAGTGGGTGTTGTAATAGCTTCCACCCATTTGGATACATAATCCACTGCCACCAGAATATAAGTGTTTGAGTATGATGGTGGGAAAGGCCCCATGAAGTCAATACCTCATACATCAAACAACTCAATCTCCAAGATCCCTTGTTGAGGCATGGCATAACTGTGAGGCAGATTGCCAGATCTTTGGCAACTGTCACAATTAAGTACAAACTCTCGGGAGTCTTTATGGAGAGTAGGCCAATAGAAGCCACATTGGAGAACTCTTGTGGCTGTTCGCTCACTTCCAAAATGTCCTCCATATTGTGATCCATGGCAGTGCCATAGAATCTTCTGTGCTTCTTCTTTAGGCACACATCTATGGATTACTCCGTCCGCACATCTCTTGAAGAGATATGGTTCATCCCAAAGATAGTACTTTGCATCTGTGATCAATTTCTTTGATTGCTGCCTACTATACTCTTTGGGTATGAATCTCACAGCCTTGTAGTTTGCAATATCTGTAAACTATGGTACTTTCTGGATGGCAAAGAGTTGCTCATCTAGAAAGTTTTCAGAGATTTCAGTAAGAGGGAGGGACGCCCCTTCTACTGGTTCTATTCGGGATAGGTGATCTGCTACTTGGTTCTCTGTCTCTTTTCTGTCTCTTATTTCTATATCAAACTCTTGCAAAATCAACACCCATCTTATGAGTCTGGGTTTTGAATCCTGCTTTGTGAGTAGATATTTAAGAGCAACATGGTCAGTGTACACAATCACTTTTTATCCTACTAAATAAGATCTGAACTTGTCAATGGCGTAAACCACTGCAAGTAACTCTTTTTCTGTGGTTGTGTAGTTTTTCTGTGTGTCATTTAAAACACGACTGGCATAATAAATGATGTGCAGAAGCTTGTCATGCCTTTGTCCCAAAACTGCATTAATGGCATGGTCAGTGGCATTACACATTAGTTCAAATGGTAATGTCCAGTCTGGTGCAGAGATGACTGGTGCTATGACCAGCTTAGCTTTCAGAGTCTCAAATGCCTGCAGACACTCCTTATCAAAAATAAATAGCCTGTCAGCAGCTAGCAGATTACTCAGAGGTTTGGCGATTTTTGAAAAATCTTTTATAAACCTCCTATAGAATCCTGCATGCCCCAGAAAGCTTCTGATTGCCTTAACATTGGTAGGTGGTGGTAATTTTTCAATTACCTCTACCTTAGCTTGATCCACCTCTATTCCCTTGTTCGAAATTTTGTGTCTAAGGAAAATTCCTTCAGTCCCCATAAAGTGACATTTCTCCCAGTTTAAAACCAGGTTAGTCTCTTGACACCTCTTTAGAACAAGTGCTAGATGGTCAAGACAGGAGCTGAATGAGTCTCCAAATACTGAAAAGCCATCCATGAAGACTTCTAGAAATTTTTCCACCATATCAGAGAAAATAGAGAGCATGCACCTTTGAAAGGTTGCAGGTGCATTGCATAGACCAAATGGCATCCTTCTATATGCAAATACTCCGGATGGGCATGTGAATGTTGTTTTCTCTTGGTCTTGGGGATCTACTGCAATTTGATTATAACCTGAATATCTATCCAGGAAGCAGAAGTATTCATGACCTGCTAGTCTTTCTAGCATCTGGTCTATGAATGGTAAAGGAAAATAATCATTTCTGGTAGCTATATTGAGCCTTCTGTAATCAATACACATACGCCACCCTCTAACTGTTCTTGTAGGAACCAGTTCATTTTTTTCATTATGAACCACTGTCATGCCACCCTTCTTAGGGATGACTTGGACAGGACTTACCCAGGGCCTATCAGAAATAGGATAAATAATCCCAGCCTCTAGTAATTTAGTGACTTCCTTCTACACCACCTCCTTCTGCACCACCTCTTTCATGGATGGATTCAACCGCCTCTGTGGTTGAACCACTGGCTTAGCGTCATCCTCCAATAGGATCTTGTGCATGCATCTGGCTGGGCTAATGCCCTTAAGATCACTGATGGACCACCCAAGAGCTGTCTTGTGTGTCCTTAGCACTTGAATTAGTGCTTCCTCTTCCTGTGGCTCTAAGGTAGAGCTTATGATTACAGGAAAGGTATCAGCTTCTCCCAGAAATGCATATTTCATGGATGGTGGTAATGGTGGTAATGGTGGCCCAACCTTGACAATCATGTCTTCAATCACGCCTGATGGGTATTTGATGTGTGAAAACTTGTCTCTCAACAAATTTCCCTTCGACAAGTATACCGAATTATCGTCAAGTAAAACTCACAATAGAGTGAGGTCAAATCTCACAAGGATTGATTGGTCAAGCAATTTTAGTTAGAAGAATATGCTAATTGAGCTAAACAGAATTTAGATTGAGATGCAGAAATTTAAATGGCTGGAAAGTAAATAACAGAAATTAAAGTGCAGAATCTTAAATGGGGATTTGGGGTAATGAGCATGAATTTAAATGGCAAAAAGTAAAGAGAGTGGGTAAGATCAGAAATGGGGAAATCATTGGGTTCAGGAGATGTTGCATTCTCCGGATTAAGTTCATTCTCATCTCTTCCTCAATAAATGCATTCATTGATCTCCTTGGCAATCTTAAGTGATTGAATCCCAATTCCTTGGCAATCCAATCTCTCTAATCTTGAACAATTGCCCAATTCCGTGATTTAATTGCTCATGGGAAGAGATGAAGTATGGTCACTGATTATACCATATGTATTTCCAAATCAAAGTGTTGGGAGGATTACATGTCACTATATCCGCCCAAACCCTAATTTAGTCCAACATGAGAAAGCATTTCTAGCATGATCTCCTCATCCCTTTTCCAAGGCTTAAAGGAGATCCAATTATGGAGAGTTTCTTTTCCAATACAACTAACCAATTGAATTAAGATCGAAAGCTTTCTAGTAAGATCATGAGAAAAGAAAGAAGAAGAAGAATGACAACTATAATTGATCCATCAAATTACAACAGAGCTCCCTAACCCAATGAAAGGGGTTTAGTTGTTCATCGCTCTAGAAATGAAAAATGGCCGAAAAGAAGAATCCATGCTAAAAGTGCAGAAAAGTAAATAAATAGAGAGTAGTTCCCAAAAGTGCCAAGCTTCTCTATAGTTCAAAACTACTCCTATATATACTACTCCTCTTGATCTTCTAGTGAGTTCTTTAAGTCTTGGATGTGGGCTTTGGATCTTGAGTTGAAGCAGTTCTCATCTTTAGTGGGCCCAACTTACAGAGAAATATGAATTAGGCTTTGGGTATTTAGTAAGATTTAACGTTGATTGCCATTATGGGTTCGAGAACGTTAGTGGCATTCACTTTTTCCACTAACGTTCCAACCTTATATGCCCACGTTAAATCTAACGTTATTGGTCTTAATGTGACCACTAACGTTGCCTTTTCAATGTTTGGCCAACGTTATTGGGACTCACTTTTCCCAATAACGTTGGCTTATACCCATTCGCGAACGTTAATGGGAATCACTTTTCCCATTAACGTTGCTTAGTGCCCCTTTGTTCCTACGTTAGAGTCCACGTTAGTATAGCTAACGTGACTCTTAACGTAGGTGTGATCCACCTTCGAGAGCGTTAGTGACACTCACCTTTGTCACTTACGCTCCAAATGCCACATTCTCTACGTTGGAACTCACGTTAACTAAGTCAACGTAGCTCTTAACGTAGTAGTGATGCCATCTTCCAACGTTAGTGACAAAAGTGAGTGTCACTAACATTGGCTCTTTGATTTCAACTCCACGTTAACTTTCACGTTAATAGTCTTAACGTGAAAGTTAACGTAAGCAATGCTAGTTGGTCCAATGTTAGTGACAAAAGTGAGTGTCACTAACGTTGGCTTTTGTTTTCCTCTTCCACGTTAGAGTTTACGTTAACTAAGTTAACATGACTCTTAACGTGGATCATTGCCAAGTTCTCCAACGTTAGTGGTGTTCACATTTTCTCTTAACGTTGGAGTTTCTTTTTCTTCTACGTTAACTACCACGTTAACTTAGTTAACGTGGAAAGTAACATGAGATTTGGATGGCTTCGCAGGCGTTATTGGTGATCACTTTTCTCATTAACGTTGCAAGCTTTACCATTCCACTTTAGTGTTCATGTTATCTAGGTTAACGTGAATACTAACGTGGTTCTTCCTTGCTTCCTTTGCTCTAAAAACAAGCAATTAAAGTGCATCAATGTTCTAGCCAAAGTCATGAGATTATGCATCATCAATTTATCATGCAATTCTAGCAAAATACTCATGAAATTATGCAAATTTCACAAAAGTTGCTTGAATCAAGGTGTAAGTGTAATTTCATCCAAAACTTGCCTTATTCACTAAGAAAATGCATGAAACTACCCTAAAACAGTAAAGAAAAGGTCAGTGAAACTGGCCTAGATGCCCTGGCATCACAACACCAAACTTAAAGCTTGCTTGTCCCTAAGCAAGTACTGAAGCATAAGAAGAATGCAATGAAATAACAAGAAGATAAAATAGAAGTAGCATTCCTGGTTTATGGGGGTTTCATGCATAGCAACTTAGGTTCTTTCCCTTTAGGTTTCAAGCCTTTATCAAATCCTTAGTCACTTTCTTGATTGCACTCTTTGAGACTTCTTTCTTATTGATCCTTCCTTCTTTTTCAAAGTTTATTTTTCTTTTTGCTAAGTGCTTTGTAAGAGGGCGACTCTTTATGATAAGCTTCCAGCCAGCACTCCCAAACCAGTTGGTTTTAAGGTGCTAGGTGTTAAGACACCCCTAAGGACTTACTCCCTCAAGTCTCTTTCCCTCATACATACACACCACAGGCATATGGTTTGTTATTTTTCCTTTCTTGAGACCTTGGTGTCCAGTACCTCTTTGGGTTACTAAGTGTTTTGTAGCAAAGGTTACTCTTGATAGTGGACTTTCAGCTGATAATCCCAGATTAGTTAATCCAAGTTACCAAGTGGTAATGCACCCCTAAGAGCCCATTCATCCAAGTATATCCTTTGAACATAGACACCACAGACACATGCCTCAATTTTGAAACCCTTGATGCCTAGCATTGTTTCTTATTATGTCTCTTTCTTTTTCACTTTTATTGCTCTTCCTCTTTTCTTATTGGGATCTTATTGTTTAGCTAGTCTCAAAGGGTGTGTCTCAAACAAAGGACTTAGGATAGATAGTTGCTTTCTTTCCTTCTTTGGTGAACCAACTTAGCTTACTAATCAACCTAACACAAACATTCGGAATATACTTCACAAAATACTCCACTCTTGTTCTTTTCATAACATTTTATTTTTGATCACTTAAAGAGACAAGCATACAAGTAAGAAAGGTGAAAGTGATCACTCAAGACATTAAGCTAGCACAATAAAATTTTAAATAAAGGGGAACAAGTAAAAGATGCAGGTTCTATTCAATCATTTTTCACTTAGAGTTTTGCAGTTCGAGATGGGTTGAAACAACCTCATGATATCTTCCTTGGTATTCTCGTCCTAATAATTGCATCCCTGT
This sequence comes from Arachis hypogaea, assembly GCF_003086295.3. Classification (NCBI taxonomy): domain Eukaryota; kingdom Viridiplantae; phylum Streptophyta; class Magnoliopsida; order Fabales; family Fabaceae; genus Arachis; species Arachis hypogaea. The sequence goes on along the minus strand of NC_092039.1, from coordinate 73,377,033 downwards.
CTGTTTCCTTGGATGATGGGGTATGCTCATTCCCTGAGATTGATTGAATTCCTGCAACACTATTGAAAGTTGCTTGTTCTCCAAGCACTTGGAAGAGGGTTAGCATGCATATATGTTTGTGAGCTTCAGAACTTAACTTGGTGTGTGAACACCAAACTACTTACTTGACAAATTGGATGCATGTAAGAACCTTGTGTGCTTTTTATTAAGAAACAACTATGAGCTAAAAAAAAATCTAAATCTTAGAGGCTAAGACTCTGTCAAGTAGGTTCTCTAATTGCTAGAGGGATGCTTCATCACTAAGGGTTGCAATACACTCTTCAGCTGGAGTTTTGGTGGCAACAAACTTAGACCCTATATTCACCCTTGAATTATTTTTGGTGTGTAACACCAAACTTAGTTCCTCACACTATAGAGAATCCAACTTGAAATTTTTATTGAAAGACTTATGAAAAGAGAATTACCTCAGGTTGGGTTGCCTCCCAACAAAGCACTTTTTTAGCGTCGCTAGCTCGACGATTCTTTCCTTAGTTGAGGTTGTACTTCTGTTTGGGGTTCTCCCCCATGCTGCCCAAGTAGTGTTTGAGTCTTTGTCCATTCACAGTGAATCTTCTCTTTGAGCCTTCTTCCATTATTTCTATGTGTCCATAAAGTGAGACTTTTGTGACTAGGAAGGGTCCCGACCATCTTGATTTGAGTTTCCCAAGAAAGAGTTTCAGTCTAGAGTTGTAGAGAAGCACATGTTGCCCTTCTTCGAAACTTCTGGGTACCAAATTGAGATCATGTCTCCTTTTTGCTTTTTTCTTATAGATTTTGGTATTTTCATAGGCTTGAGATCTAAATTCTTCCAATTCTTGAAGCTGTAGAACCCTTTTTTCACCAGCAGCAGTGCTATCTAGGTTCAGTGTTTTAAGGGCCCAGGAGGCCTTGTGCTCCAGCTCTAACGGCAAGTGACAAGCCTTACCATACACCAGTTGATATGGGGACATCCCAATTGGTTTTTTGAAGGCTATCCTATATGCCCAAAGAGCATCATCTAGCTTCTTCGCCCAGTCCTTTCTTGATATCCCCACAGTCTTTTCCAAAATCCTTTTCAACTCTCGGTTAGATATATCTGTTTGTCCACTTGTTTGGGGCTGATAAGGTGTGGCAACCTTATGCTTCACCCCATATCGCAGGAGTAGGGCTTCCAATGGTCTATTGCAGAAATGGCTCCCTCTATCACTAATGAGGGCTCGTGGGACTCCAAACCTGGTGAAGATATTCCTTCGAAGAAAGTTTATGACTACCTTGTTGTCATTAGTTAGGGTCGCCACTGCCTCCACCCACTTAGATACATAGTCTACTGCCACCAAGATAAACCTGTTTGAATATGAGGGTGGGAATAGTCCCATGAAATCGATTCCCCATACATCAAATAGTTCAAGTTCTAGAATGTATTGCTGTGGCATCTCATTTCTCTTGGGTAGGTTGCCAGCCCTTTGGCATTCGTTGCAGCTTCTCACCAATTCCTTAGCATCTTTGAAGATAGTGGGCCAGAAGAACCCACATTGCAGCACCTTTGCGGCAGTTCTTTCTCCTCCAAAGTGACCTCCATAACTAGCACTATAGCAACTCCACTGGACCCTTCGTCCTTCTTCCTCTGAGATGCACCTCCTAAGTATTCCATCTGAGAATTTCTTAAAGAGATAGGGTTCATCCCAAATGAAATACTTGGCATCATTGATGAGTTTCCTTCTTTGATATTTGTTGATTCTAGGGGGTAAGTCACCGGCTGCTTTAAAATTTGCAATATCCGCAAACCATGGTGCTTTATGAATCATCATTAGCTGCTCATCTGGGAAGAATTCATTTACACTTGTCTCATGGGCATCATCCTTCTCACAAGGGATTCTGGATAGATGGTCTGCCACTTTGTTCTCCACACCCTTTTTGTCTCTAATTTCAATGTTGAACTCCTGCAACAATAAGATCCATCTAATTAGTCTTGGTTTTGACTCTTGTTTGGTAAATACATATTTGAATACTGTGTGATCAGTGAAAACAATAACTTTAGAGCCAATAAGATATGATCTAAATTTGTCAAATGCAAAAACTATTGCCTGCAACTCCTTTTCTGTAGTGGTATAATTCTTTTAAGTATCATTAAGGACCTTGCTGGTATAGTATATCACATGCACCAAACTTTCTTTTCTCTGTCCTAACACTGCCCCAACTGCGAAATCAGATGCATCACACATCAGTTCGAATGGTAGATTCCAATCAGGAGGGGTGATGATAGGAGTTGAGGATAGCCTCTTTTTCAAGTTTTCAAATGCTAGCATACATTTCTTATCAAAAATAAATGGTGTATCAGACATTAGGAGATTGCTTAAGGGCTTAGCTATCTTTGAAAAATCTTTAATAAACCTTCTGTAGAAGCCAGAATGTCCTAAAAAGCTCCTAATCGCCTTGACATCACTTGGTGGAAGTAACTTTTCAATTAGCTCCACCTTAGCTCTGTCTACCTCAATGCCTTGATTAGAAACTTTATGGCCAAGAACTATTCCCTCTGTCACCATGAAATGACATTTTTCCCAGTTCAAGACTAAATTGGTTTCTTGACATCTTTTCAATACCAAGGCAAGATGGTTTAGGCAATTAGGGAAGAAATCTCCAAATACTGAGAAGTCATCCATGAAAACTTCAATGAACTTCTCTATCATATCTGAAAATATGGAGAGCATGCAGCGTTGAAAAGTTGCTGGTGCATTACATAGCCCGAATGGCATGCGCCTGTAGGAAAACACTCCATATGGGCATGTGAATGATGTTTTTTCTTGGTCTCTTGGATCAACCACTATTTGGTTATATCCTGAATAACCATCTAAAAAATAATAATATGCATGTCCCGCAAGTCTTTCCAACATTTGATCCATGAAGGGAAGTGGAAAATGATCTTTTCTAGTGGCTTCATTGAGTTTCCTATAGTCAATACACATTCTCCATCCTATGATGGTTCTTGTAGGGATTAGCTCATTCCTTTCGTTGGGCACCCCAGTGATTCCTCCTTTCTTGGGAACCACTTGAACTGGACTGACCCATTGGCTATCTGAAATTGGATAGATTACTCCACCCTGCCACAATTTCATAACTTCTTTCTGCACTACTTCCTTCATTGCTGGATTCAACCTTCTTTGGGGCTGAATGGATGGTTTGGCACCTTCTTCCAGGAGTATCTTATGCATGCATATGGTTGAACTAATTCCTTTCAAGTCAGCAAGTGTCCATCCAATGCCATCCTTATGCTTTCGTAGGACTTGGAGCAACTCTTCCTCTTGTTCTTGGCTAAGGGCTGAATTTATGATCACTGGATAACTTTTATTTTCTGCCAAGTATGCATATTTAAGAGTGGTTGGCAGTGCTTTAAGCTCCAGTTTAGGCACTTCTTTTCCTTCCTCCTTTTCTTCTATCATGCCTTGAACATGTATTTCGGCGGTTGCAGCTTCTTCGCTTGCTGCTAATTCTTCTTCTGTTGATGCTTCAAGTTCTTCTTCAAGAGTTTCCTGTACCAAATCTTCTACGGAGTCCAACCTCATACATTCTCCCAATGAGTTGTGTGGGTAACTCATAGCCTTAAACACATTGAATGTCATTTTCCCCTCATGTAATCTAAGGACAAGTTCACCCTTTTGGACATCAATAATGGCTCGGACAATGGCTAAGAATGGTCTTCCCAGGATGATGGAAGTCTTAGCTCCTTCCTCCATGTCTAATACCACAAAATCTGCTGGAAAGATGAAGTATCCCACCTTCAACAACAGATCTTCTACTATCCCATGGGAAAATTTGAATGATCTGTCTGCTAGTTGTAGCGCCATTCTTGTTGGTTTGGCTTCCCCAATCATCATTTTTTTCATCATTGCTAGAGACATTAGATTTATGCTGGCTCCTAGATCACATAAAGCCTTTTCCACAGTGATTTCCCCAATGATACAAGGGATTTGGAAACTCCCAGGATCCTTCAATTTCTGGGAGAATTTGTGTTGGATGATGGCGCTGCATTCTTCCGTGAGCACCACGGTCTCATTATTCTTCCAGCTTCTCTTCTTGGTCATCAATTCCTTCAAGAACTTGGCATAGAGTGGCATTTGCTCTATTGCTTCAGTAAATGGTATGTTTATTTGTAGTTTCTTGAAGATTTCCAAGAATCTTGAGAATTGGTTGTCCTCTCCCCTCTTCTTTAATTGCAGCTGCTGGGGATGTGGAGCCTTTGAGAAGCATGGTTTGAGTGCTTCTCCTTCTTGATGTGGCTTAGAGTTTGAGGGTTGAGCTTCCTCATGTCCTTTGTTTTCTTCATCCAATTTCTTCTCTGGTGGTTTCTTGTGGGTCTCCTTCAATTTCTTCCCACTTTTGAGGGTGATAGCTTGACATTCCTCCTTTGGTATTGAGTTAATATTGTTACAATTGTTGTGTCCAAGGACTTGCTTGAATAAGAACTCAATCTGTGTTTCCAGTTTCTTGATGGCAGCATCTTGATTCTGCATGTTGGATTGCACTTCTTCCCGGAAAGCTTTACTATCTTGAATTTCCTTGCATAAGTTTTCAAGTAGAGTCTCAATCTTAGATAGCCTATAATCTGTTAATGATGGTGGGTTGAGATTAGGTGGTTGAGAAGGTTGGTTAGATGGATGTTGGTAATATCTCGGTGGGTGTTTTGATGAGTTGCATTGTTGTTGGAGTTGAGGTTGTGGCGTCTCTGATCTTGTCCTTGGTCTTGTTGGTTTCCCCATCCAAAGTTGGGATGATTTCTCCATCCAGAGTTGTAAGTTTTGGAGTATGGATCATGGACTTGTCTAGGTGAGTTTCCAACATAGTTGGCTTGCTCCCAGTCACCTTCTTCTCCTACGTTTACTCCTTCTTGAGCTGGTGATGAGGTGGTGGCTGTTGCAACTTAGTTCTCCTCCACCTTCTTAGTAAGATCTGCTAGCTGCTTGGTGATCATCTTGTTTTGAGCTAACAATGCATCCATGTGGTTCAGCTCCATTACTCCTCTGGTGTTACTTCTTTCGGAGGCATAGAAGTAGTCATTTTCAGCAACTGTTTCAATGACATCTATGGCTTCTTCAATGGTTTTCTTCTTGTTTAGAGAGCCTCCTGATGAATGATCTACAGCCTTCTTTGACTCATAAGAAAGACCTTCATAGAAGATGTGAAGTTGGGCCCACTCATTAAACATCTCTGGTGGGCATCTTCTTGTTAGGTCTTTGAATCTCTCCCATGCTTCATAAAGTGTCTCACCATCTTGTTGTCTAAAAGTCTGCACCTCAGCTCTTAGCCTATTGATCCTTTGAGGAGGGTAAAATCTTGCTAAAAACTTGTTCACCACTTCTTCCCAATTAGTTAATCTTTCCTTTGGGAAGGATTCATGCCATTTGGATGCCTTGTCCCTGAGTGAAAAAGGGAACAAGAGCAACCTATAGACATCTGGATGGACTCCATTGGACTTCACCGTGTTACGAATCCTCAGGAAGGTGGTTAAATGTTGATTAGGATCTTCTTGAGCACCCCCTCCAAATGAGCAATTATTCTGCACAAGAGTGATGAGCTGGGGTTTTAGCTCGAAATTGTTGGCATGTATGGTGGGCTTCTGAATACTGCTTCCACAGTTTCCTGGATTAGGATTGATATAGGATCCTAAAACTCTCCTTTCTTGCCCAGCACGGTTTGCATGGCCTTCTCTGACATGATTATGAGCTTCTTCTTCATGATTGTTCTCCAAATTCTCTTCCATGTTGGGTTCAAAATACTCTTCCTCGTCTGCCTCAGCACCAATAATGCTTTTCCCTCTTGCTTCCCTTCTTAGTCTCCAAAGGGTTCTTTCAGGTTCTGAATCAAAGGATGTTGAAACTCTTTCTCTTCTCCCTGTCATACAACAAACAGATTGCACAACAGGAGATAAAATGAAGAAACTATTCTTGTTAGAGTAATTGTTAGTGTGAGTGATATAAATTATCAAACAGTTAGTGGGTTAGTGAGCAGAATTGTAATCAAATAAAGAAAGAAAGAACAGAAAATTAAAAGAGGGTGCAGGGGGTTAGGAAGAAATTAAAACAAACTAAAGGAAATTGACTGAATCAAATAAACAAAGGAAAAATGCTCAATCTAGTGATCTTCAAACTTAATCATTGTTGATTCAAAATCAATCCCCGGCAACAGCGCCATAAACTTGATGCATGAAAACTTGTCTCTCAACAAATTTTCCTTCGGCAAGTATACCGAATTGTCGTCAAGTAAAACTCACAATAGAGTGAGGTCGAGTCCCACAAGGATTGATTGGTCAAGCAATTTTAGTTAGAAAAATATGCTAGTTGAGCTAAACAGAATTTAGATTGAGATGCAGAAATTTCAATAAAGTGCAGAATCTTAAATGGGGATTTAGGGTAATGAGCATGAAATTAAATGGCAGAAAGTAAAGAGAATGGGTAAGATTAGAAATGGGGAAATCATTGGGTTCAGGAGATGTTACATTCTCTGGATCAAGTTCATTCTCATCTCTTCCTCAATCAATGCATTCATTGATCTCCTTGGAAATCTTAAGTGATTGAATCCCAATTCCTTGGCAATCCAATCTCTCTAAGCTTGAACAATTGCCCAATTCCTTGATTTAATTGCTCATGGGAAGAGATGAAGTGTGGTCACTTATTATACCACATGTATTTCCAAATCAAAGTGTTGGGAGGATTACATGTCACTATATCCGCCCAAATCCCAATTTGGTCCAACATGAGAAAGCATTTCTAGCATGATCTCCTCATCCCTTTTCCAAGGCTCAAAGGAGATCCAATTATGGAGAGTTTCTTTTCCAAGACAACTAACCAATTGAATTAAGATCGAAAGTTTTCTAGTAAGATCAAGAGAAAAGAAAGAAGAAGAAGAATGAAAACTATAATTGATCCATCAAATTACAACAGAGCTCCCTAACCCAATGAAAGGGGTTTAGTTGTTCATAGCTCTAGAAATGAAAAATGGCCGAAAAGAAGAATCCATGCTAAAAGTGCAGAAAAGTAAATCTATAGAGAGTAGTTCCCAAAAGTGCCAAGCTTCTCTATAGTTTAAAACTACTCCTATATATACTACTCATCTTGATCTTCTATGATTTTATGATATTTTTTTGTATTTTTATTATTTTTTTTCGAAAATATTTTTGGAAAAACGAAAAATAAAAGAAAAATTTTTTTGAAAAAGTTTTTGAAAAGAAAATTACCTAATCTGAGCAACAAGATGAACTGTCAGTTGTCTATCCTCGAACAATCCCCGGCAATGGCGCCAAAAACTTGGTGGACGAAATTGTGATCACTATTCTTTAAGTTGTACTTTTATGAAATTTAAAATTGGCACGAGTGGACACAACTTCGTTAAACTAACCAGCAAGTGTACTGGGTCGTCCAAGTAATAAACCTTACGTGAGTAAGGGTCGATCCCACAGAGATTGTTGGTATGAAGCAAGCTATGGTCACCTTGTAAATCTCAGTTAGGCAGATAAAATTATGGAATTTAGAAAATCAAATAATAAAAGGAAATAATAAAAGGGATACTTATGCAGATTCATTGGTGGGAATTTCAGATAAGCATATGGAGATACTGCATGGCTCACGGACGCCTGCTTTCCTACTGCTTCAACTCAATCCTTCTTACTCCTTTCCATGGCAAGCTGTGTATAGGGGTTCACTGTTCGACGATGGCTACTTTGAATCTTCTCGGGAAAATGGTCCTCTGCGGCTGTCACTCGCATGGCTAATCGTCTGGAGGCATCACCTGGCCGAAAGCTACATCCCATCCTCGCAGTGAAAACTACGCTCACGCGCTCTGTCACAGCACGGCTAATCACTGGTTGGTTCCCGCTCCTACTGGAATAGAATCCCTTGATTCTTTTGCGTCTGTCACTAACGCCCAGCACTTGCGAGTCTGAAGCACGTCACAGTCATTCATTACCGGAATCCTACTCGGAATACCACAGACAAGGTGAGACTTTTCGGATTCCCAGGATCCTACTCGGAATACCACAGACAAGGTGAGACTTTCCGGATCCTCATAAATGCCGCCATCTATCTAGCTTATACCATGAAGATTCTGTTGAGGAATCTAAGAGATACACATTCAAGCTCTGTTGCATGTAGAACGGAAGTGGTTGTCAATCACGTGCGTTCATAAGTGAGAATGGTAATGAGCGTCACTTAATCATTACATTCATCATGTTCTTGGGTACGAATGAATATCTTGGAATAAGAATAAGAGAGATTTGAATAAAAGAAAATAGAATTGCATTAATACTTGAGGTACAGCAGAGCTCCACACCTTTAATCTATGGTGTGCAGAAACTCCACCGTTGAAAATACATAAGTAAAAGGTTCAGGCATGGCCGAATGGCCAGCCCCCATGATCTGAGAACTAATCGTCCCAAGATGTCTAATACACTGGTAAAAAGTCCTATTTATAAGTAAACTAGCTACTAGGGTTTACATGTGTAAGTAATTGATGCATAAATCCACTTCCGGGGCCCACTTGGTGTATGCTTGGGCTGAGCTTGATCAATCCACGAGCTGAGGCTTCTCTTGGAGTTGAACTCCGAGTTATGACGTGTTTTGGGCGTTCAACTCCGGATCATGACGTTTTTCTGGCGTTTAACTCCAGACAGCAGCATGTACTTGGCGTTCAACGCCAAGTTACGTCGTCAATTTCCGAATGAAGTATGGACTATTATATATTGCTGGAAAGCTCTGGATGTATACTTTCCAAAGCCGTTGAGAGCGCGCCAATTGGAGTTCTGTAGCTCTAGAAAATCCATTTCGAGTGCAGGGAGGTCAGATTCCAACAGCATCAGCAGTCCTTTTGTCAGCCTTTTTCAGAGTTTTGCTCAAGTCCCTCAATTTCAGCCAGAATTTACCTGAAATCACAGAAAAACACACAAACTCATAGTAAAGTCCAGAAATGTGAATTTAACATAAAAACTAATGAAAACATCCCTAAAAGTAGCTTAAACTTACTAAAAACTACCTAAAAACAATGCCAAAAAGCGTATAAATTATCCGCTCATCACAACACCAAATTTAAATTGTTGCTTGTCCCCAAGCAACTGAAAATCAAATAGGATAAAAGAAGAGAATATACTATAAATTCCAGAATATCAATGAATATTAATTATAATTAGATGAGCGGGACTTGTAGCTTTTTGCTTCTGAATAGTTTTGGCATCTCACTTTTTCCTTTGAAGTTCAGAGTGATTGGCGTCTCTGGGAACTCAGAATTTTGGATAGTGTTATTGACTTTCCTAGTTAAGCATGTTGATTCTTGAACACAGCTACTTATGAGTCTTGGCCGTGGCCCTAAGCATTTTGTTTTCCAGTATTACCACCGGATACACAGATGCCACAGACACATAACTGGGTGAACCTTTTCAGATTGTGACTCAGCTTTGCTAGAGTCCCCAGTTAGTGGTGTCCAGAGCTCTTAAGCACACTCTTTTTGCTTTGGATCACGACTTTAACCACTCAATCTCAAACTTTTCACTTGGACCTTCATGACACAAGCACATGGTTAGGGACAGCTTGATTTAGCCGCTTAGGCCTGGATTTGATTTCCTTGGGCCCTCCTATCCATTGATGCTCAAAGCCTTGGATCCTTTTTACCCTTGCCTTTTGGTTTTAAGGGCTATTGGATTTTTCTACTGCTCCTTCTTTTATTATTTTTTTTTTCGAATAAGCTTTTGCTTTTTCACTGCTTTTTCTTGCTTCAAGAATCAATTTCATGATTTTTCAGATCATCAATAACATTTCTCTTTGTTCATCATTCTTTCAAGAGCCAACAATTTTAACACTCATAAACAACAAGATCAAAAGACATATGCACTGTTCAAGCATTCATTCAGAGAACAAAAAGTATTGTCACCACATCAATATAACTAAATTAAATTCAATGATAAATTCGAAATTCATATAAGAGAGGTGAAGGATTAATGGATTTTATTCATAGCTTTAAGGCATGGTTACATACTAATGATCATGAAGTAGAGACACAAAACATAGATAAACACAATAATTAAAAACCGAAAACAGAAAGAAATAAAGAACAAGGAATGAATCCACCTTTAGTGGCGTCTTCTTCTTGAAGGACCAGCAATGTCCTTAAGCTCTTCTATGTCCCTTCCTTGCCTTTGTTGCTCCTCCCTCATTGCTCTTTGATCTTCTCTTATTTCTTGGAGAATGATGGAGTGCTCATGATGTTCCACCCTTAATTGTTCCACATTGTGATTCAAATCTTCTAAGGAGGTGTTGAGTTGCTCCCAATAGTTGTTAGGAGGAAAGTGCATCCCTTGAGGCATCTCAGGAATTTGTTGATGATGAGCTTCCTCATGCACTTCTTGAGAACCGTGCATGGTTTCTCTTGCTTGCTCCATCCTCTTCTTGGTGATGGGCTTATCCTCTTCAATGGAGGTGTCTCCTTCTATGATAACTCCGGCTGAGTAACATAGATGGCAAATAAGGTGAGGAAAAGCTAGCCGTGCCATGGTGGAGGACTTATCGGCTATTTTGTAGAGTTCATTGGAGATGACCTCATGAACTTCTACTTCCTCTCCAATCATGATGCTATGGATCATGATAGCCCGATCCACAGTGACTTCAGATCGGTTGCTAGTAGGAATGGTGGAGCGTTGAATGAACTCCAACCATCCTCTAGCCACAGGCTTGAGATCCAGTCTTCTTAGTTGAACTGGCTTGCCTTTGGAATCTATTCTCCACTGAGCTCCTTCCACACATATGTCCATTAGGACTTGGTCCAACCTTTGATTAAAGTTGACCCTTCTAGTGTAGGGGCGTTCATCTCCTTGCATCATGGGCAAGTGAAACGCCAACCTCACATTTTCCGGACTAAAATCTAAGTATTTCCCCCGAACCATTGTGAGATAGTTCTTTGGATTCGGGTTCATACTTTGATCATGGTTCCTAGTGATCCATGCATTGGCATAGAACTCTTGAACCATCAATATTCCGACTTGTTGTATGGGGTTGGTTAGGACTTCCCAACCTCTTCTTTGGATTTCATGTCGGATTTCCGGATACTCATTCTTTTTGAGCTTGAAAGGGACCTCGGGGATCACCTTCTTCTTTGCCACAACATCATAGAAGTGGTCTTGATGGCTCTTGGAGATGAATCTTTCCATCTCTCATGACTCGGAGGTGGAAGCTTTTGTCTTCCCTTTCCCTTTTCTAGAGGATACTCCGGCCTTAGGTGCCATTGATGGTAATGGAAAAACAAAAAGCTTATGCTTTTACCACACCAAACTTAAAATTTTGCTCGCCCTCGAGCAAGAAAGAAAAGAAGAGAAGAAGAAGAAGAAGAAAATATGGTAGAGAGGGGGAGAGGTAGGTTCGGCTAAGGGAGAGAAGATGGGTTAGTGTTGTGTGAAAATGAAGTAGAGTGGAAGGGTATTTATAGGGAGAGGGGAGGGTGGGTGTTCGGCCATTTTGGGTGGGAATGGGTGGGGAATTGAATTTGAATTGTATGAAGGTAGGTGGGGTTTATGGGGAAGAGTGGGTTGATGTGAATGGTGAATGGAATAATTGGGAAGAGGAATTGAGGTGATTGGTGAAGGTTTTTGGGAAGTGTGATATGGGGAAGAGTGAAATAGGATTAGGAGAGTGTGATTAGGATTAAAAGGTAAGGTGGGAATATGGTAGGTGGGGATCCTGTGGGGTCCACAGATCCTGAGGTGATCCTGTGGGGTCCACAGGATCCTGAGGTGTCAAGAAATATCATTCCTGCACCAAATAGGCATGTATAATGCCTTTGTACACCATTCTGGCGTTTAAACGCCCATTGGTGCATGTTCTGGGCGTTCAACGCCCATGTCAAGCATGTTTCTGGCGTTGAACGCCAGTTTCATGCTTGTTGCTGGCGTTCAGCGCCAGCTTTTCTTCTCTGGGCACATTCCTGGCGTTCAGCGCCAGAATGTTGCTTGTTTCTGGCGTTCAGCGCCAGAATGGTGCTCTGTTCTGGCGTTGAACGCCAGCCAGATGCATCTTACTGGCGTTGAACGCCAGTCTGTGCGTCCTCCAGGGTGTGAAAATTTTTTTCTTCTGTTTTTGACTCTGTTTTTAATTTTTTTGATTTTTTCGTGACTCCTCATGATCATGTACCTAATAAAACACAAAATAACAATAAAATAAAAATTAGATAATTAAAATTGGGTTGCCTCCCAACAAGCGCTTCTTTAATGTCAATAGCTTGATAGTGACTCTCATGGAGCCACAAGGTGATCAGGTCAATATTAATGTAGTCCCAACACCAAACTTAGAGTTTGGATATGGGATCTTAACACCAAACTTAGAGTTTGGTTGTGGCCTCACAACACCAAACTTAGAGTTTGACTGTGTGGGTTCTTCTTGACTCTGAACTGAGAGAAGCTCTTCATGCTTACTCTCTTCTGTCACAGAGGGATGGCCATGTGCCTTAAACACAAGGTAGTCCCCATTCAATTGAAGGACTAACTGACCTCTGTTGACATCTATCACAGCTTCTGCTGTGGCTAGGAAAGGTCTTCCAAGGATGATGCAATCATCCTCTTCCTTCCTAGTGTCTAGGATTATGAAATCAGCAGGGATGTAAAGGCCTTCAACCTTTACTAACACGTCCTCTACTATTCCATAAGCTTGTCTCAATGACTTATCTGCCAATTGTAATGAGAACAAGGTAGGTTGTACCTCAATGATCCCTAGCTTCTCCATTACAGAGAGTGGCATAAGATTTATCCCTGACCCCAGATCACACAGAGCTTTTTCAAAGCTCATGGTGCCTATGGTACAAGGTATTAGGAACTTGCCAGGATCTTGTTTCTTTTGAGGTAGAGTTTTCTGAATCCAAGTGTCTAGTTCACTAATCAGCAAGGGAGGTTCACTTTCCCAAGTTTCATTACCAAACAACTTGGCATTCAGCTTCATGATAGCTCCTAAATATTGAGCAACTTGCTCTCCAGTCACATCTTCATCCTCTTCAGAGGATGAATAGTCTTCAGAGCTCATGAATGGCAAAAGGAGATTTAATGGAATCTCTATGGTCTCTTTATGAGCCTCAGATTCCTTTGGATCCTTAATAGGAAACTCCTTCTTGCTTGAGGGACGTCCTAGGAGGTCTTCCTCACTAGGATTTTCGTCCTCCTCCTCCCTTGTGCATTCGGCCACATTGACTAAATCAATGGCCTTGCACTCTCCTTTTGGATTCTCTTCTGTATTACTTGGGAGAATACTAGGAGGAGTTTCAATGACTTTCTTACTCAGCTGGCCCACTTGTGCCTCCAAATTTCTAATGGAGGATCTTGTTTCATTCATGAAACTGAAAGTGGCCTTTGACAGATCAGAGACTATATTGGCTAAATTAGAAGTGTTTTGTTCAGAATTCTCTGTCTGTTGCTGAGAAGATGATGGATATGGCTTGCTATTGCTCAGCCTATTGCGTCCACCATTGTTAAAGCCTTGTTGAGGCTTTTGTTGATGCTTTCAGGAGAAATTTGGATGATTTCTCCATGATGGGTTATAGGTGTTTCCATATGGTTCACCCATGTAATTAACCTCTGCCATGGCAGGGTTCTCAGGATCATAAACTTCTTCAGAAGCAGCCTCTCTAGTACTGTTGGATGCATGTTGCAATCCATTCAGATTTTGAGAGATCATGTTGACCTGTTGAGTCAACACTTTGTTCTGAGCCAATATGGTATTCAGAGCATCAATTTCAAGAACTCCTTTCTTCTGAGGTATCCCATTATTCACGGAATTTCTCTCAGAGGTGTACATAAACTGGTTGTTTGCAACCATGTCAATGAGTTCTTGAGCCTTCTTCAGGCGTTTTCTTCAGGTGAATAGATCCACCTGCAGAATGGTCCAATGACATTTTCGAAAATTCAGAGAGACCATAATAGAATATATCTAATAGGGTCCATTCTGAAAACATGTCAGATGGACATCTTTTGGTCAACTGCTTGTATCTTTCCCAAGCTTCATAGAGGGATTCACCATCTTTTTGTTTGAAGGTCTGAACATCCACTCTCAGCTTGCTCAGCTTTTGAGGAGGAAAGAATTTATCTAAGAAGGCAGTGACCAGCTTATCCCAGGAGTCCAGGCTATCCTTAGGTTGTGAATCCAACCATATTCTAGCTCTGTCTCTTACAGCAAAAGGGAAAAGCATGAGTCTGTAGACTTCAGGATCAACTCCATTCGTCTTTACAGTCTCACAGATCTGCAAGAACTCAGTTAAAAACTGATGAGGATCTTCAGATGGAAGCCCATAAAACTTGCAGTTTTGTTGCATTAAGGCAACTAGCTGAGGTTTCAGCTCAAAGTTATTGGCTCCAATGGCAGGAATGGAGATGCTTCTTCCATCAAACTTGGACGTTGGCTTTGTGAAGTCACCAAGCATTCTCCTTGCATTATTATTATTATTTTTGGCTGCCATCTCCTTCTCTTGTTCGAAAATTTCTGAAAGGTTATTTCTGGATTGTTGTAATTTAGCTTCTCTTAATTTTCTCTTCAGAGTCCTTTCAGGTTCTGGATCAATTTCAACAAGAGTGCCTTTTTCCCTGTTCCTGCTCATATGAAAGAGAAGAAAACAAGAAAAGAAAGAGGAATCCTCTATGTCACAGTATAGAGATTCCTTTATGTCAGTAGAAGAAGAAAGGGGTAGAAGAATCCAAATACAAGGGATATAAGAAGTTCGGATTCTTAGATGAAGAGAGGTGAAGAGAAGTGTTAGTAATTAATTAATTAAATAGAATAAGAGAAGAGAAGGGAAATTTCGAAAATAATTTTTGAAAAAGAGGTTAGTAATTTTCGAAAATTAAAGATAATATATAATTAAAGTTAAAATTTAAACAATTAAAAAGAATTTTTGAAAAAGAGATGAGATATTTTTGAAAATTAGAGAGGGAAAAGTAGTTAGGTGGTTTTGAAAAAGATAAGAAACAAACAAAAAGTTAGTTAGTTGATTGAAAAAGATATTAAAATCAAATTTGAAAAGATAAGAAGATAAGAAGTTAGATAAGATATTTTGAAATCAAATTTTGAAAAAGATAAGATAAAAAGATAAGATTTTTAAGAAAAAGATATTTTGAAAAAGTTTTAATTTTTAAAATTACTTAACTAACAAGAAACTACAAGATAAGATTCTAGAACTTAAAGATTGAACCTTTCTTAACAAGAGAGTAACAAACTTCAAATTTTTGAATCAATCACATTACTTGTTAGCTAATTTTCGAAAATTTGATGTAAAAGATAAGAAAAAGATTTTTGAAAATATTTTGAAAAATAATCTTGAAATTTTCGAAAATGATAAAAAAAATGAAAAAGATATGATTTTAGAAAAAGATTTTTAAAAAGATAAGATTTTTTTAAAATTGAAATTTTGACTTGACTTGTAAGAAACAACTAATTTTAAAAATTTTTGACCAAGTCAATCCAAAATTTCAAAATTTTGGAGGGAAATAAGGAAAAGATATTTTTTTATTTTTGAATTTTTAAAGAAAAACACAAAAATGACCCAAAACATGAAAATTTTGGATCAAGACACAAGATGCATGCAAGAATGCTATGAATGTCAAGATGAACACCAAGAACACTTTGAAGATCATGATGAACATCAAGAACATAATTTTGAAAAATTTTTGATGCAAAGAAAACATACAAGACACCAAACTTAGAAATCTTTAATGCATGGAAAATATGAATGCAAAAATGCACATGAAAAACAACAAACAACACAAAACAAGAATTCATCAAGATCAAACAAGAAGACTTGTCAAGAACAACTTGAAGATCATGAAGAACACTATGAATGCATGAGATTTTCGAAAAAATGCAAGAACAAATTTTTTTTAAAAAGCATGCAATTGACACCAAACTTAAAAATTAACACAAGACTCAAACAAGAAACACAAAATATTTTTGGTTTTTATGATTTTATGATATTTTTTTTTTATTTTTATTATTTTTTTTCGAAAATATTTTTGGAAAAACGAAAAATAAAAGAAAAATTTTTTTGAAAAAGTTTTTGAAAAGAAAATTACCTAATCTGAGCAACAAGATGAACCGTCAGTTGTCCATCCTCGAACAATCCCCGGCAATGGCGCCAAAAACTTGGTGGACGAAATTGTGATCACTATTCTTTAAGTTGTACTTTTATGAAATTTAAAATTGGCACGAGTGGACACAACTTCGTTCAACTAACCAACAAGTGTACTGGGTCGTCCAAGTAATAAACCTTACGTGAGTAAGGGTCGATCCCACAGAGATTGTTGGTATGAAGCAAGCTATGGTCACCTTGTAAATCTCAGTTAGGCAGATAAAATTATGGAATTTAGAAAATCAAATAATAAAAGGAAATAATAAAAGGGATACTTATGCAGATTCATTGGTGGGAATTTCAGATAAGCATATGGAGATACTGCATGGCTCACGGACGCCTGCTTTCCTACTGCTTCAACTCAATCCTTCTTACTCCTTTCCATGGAAAGCTGTGTATAGGGGTTCACTGTTCGACGATGGCTACTTTGAATCTTCTCGGGAAAATGGTCCTCTGCGGCTGTCACTCGCATGGCTAATCGTCTGGAGGCATCACCTGGCCGAAAGCTACATCCCATCCTCGCAGTGAAAACTACGCTCACGCGCTCTGTCACAGCACGGCTAATCACTGGTTGGTTCCCGCTCCTACTGGAATAGAATCCCTTGATTCTTTTGCGTCTGTCACTAACGCCCAGCACTTGCGAGTCTGAAGCACGTCACAGTCATTCATTACCGGAATCCTACTCGGAATACCACAGACAAGGTGAGACTTTTCGGATTCCCAGGATCCTACTCGGAATACCACAGACAAGGTGAGACTTTCCGGATCCTCATAAATGCCGCCATCTATCTAGCTTATACCACAAAGATTCTGTTGAGGAATCTAAGAAATACACATTCAAGCTCTGTTGCATGTAGAACGGAAGTGGTTGTCAATCACGTGCGTTCATAAGTAAGAATGATAATGAGCGTCACTTAATCATTACATTCATCATGTTCTTGGGTACGAATGAATATCTTGGAATAAGAATAAGAGAGATTTGAATAAAAGAAAATAGAATTGCATTAATACTTGAGGTACAGCAGAGCTCCACACCCTTAATCTATGGTGTGCAGAAACTCCACCGTTGAAAATACATAAGTAAAAGGTTCAGGCATGGCCGAATGGCCAGCTCCCATGATCTGAGAACTAATCGTCCCAAGATGTCTAATACACTGGTAAAAAGTCCTATTTATAAGTAAACTAGCTACTAGGGTTTACATGAGTAAGTAATTGATGCATAAATCCACTTCCGGGGCCCACTTGGTGTATGCTTGGGCTGAGCTTGATCAATCCACGAGCTGAGGCTTCTCTTGGAGTTGAACTCCGAGTTATGACGTGTTTTGGGCGTTCAACTCCGGATCATGACGTTTTTCTGGCGTTTAACTCCAGACAGCAGCATGTACTTGGCGTTCAACGCCAAGTTACGTCGTCAATTTCCGAATGAAGTATGGACTATTATATATTGCTGGAAAGCTCTGGATGTCTACTTTCCAACGCCATTGAGAGCGCGCCAATTGGAGTTCTGTAGCTCCAGAAAATCCATTTCGAGTGCAGGGAGGTCAGATTCCAACAGCATCAGCAGTCCTTTTATTTGGATTCTTCTAATTAATTAAATAGAATAAGAGAAGTGTTAGTAATTAATCAGCAGTCCTTTTGCTGTAAGAGACAGAGCTAAGACATGGTTGGACTCACAACCTAAAAAAAGCCTGGACTCTTGGGAAAAGCTAGTCAATGCCTTCTTGGCAAAGTTCTTTCCACCTCAAAAATTGAGTAAGCTTAGAGTGGAAGTCCAAACCTTCAGACAGAAGGAAGGAGAATCCCTCTATGAAGCTTGGGAAAGATACAAACAATTAATCAGAAAGTGTCCTTCTGATATGCTTTCTGAATGGAGCATCATAGGTATTTTCTATGATGGTCTCTCTGAACTGTCCAAGATGTCTTTGGATAGCTCTGCTGGAGGATCTCTTCATCTGAAGAAGACGCCTACAGAAGCTCAAGAACTAATTGAAATGGTTGCAAATAACCAATTCATGTACACTTCTGAAATAAATCCTGTAAACAATGGGACTAATCAGAAGAAAGGAGTTCTTGAGATTGACACTCTAAATGCCATATTGGCTCAGAACAAGATATTGACTCAGCAAGTCAATATGATTTCTCAAAGTCTGTCTGGAATGCAAAATGCACCAAGCAGTACTAAGGGGGCTTCATCTGAGGAAGAAGCTTATGATCCTGAGAACCCTTCAATGGAAGAGGTGAATTACATGGGAGAACCCTATGGAAACACCTATACTCCTTCATGGAGAATTCATCCAAATCTCTCATGGAAGGATCAACAGAGACCTCAACAAGGTTTCAACAATAATAATGGTGGAAAAAACAGGTTTAGCAATAGCAAGCCTTTTCCATCATCTTCTCAGCAACAGACAGATAGTTCTAAGCAGAATACCTCTGACTTAGCAACCATGGTCTCTGATCTGATCAAAACCACTCAAAGTTTCATGACTAAAACAAGGTCCTCCATTAGAAACTTGGAGGCACAAGTGGGTCAGCTGAGCAAGAGAATTACTGAACTCCCTCCTAGTACTCTCCCAAGCAATACAGAAAAAAATCCAAAAGGAGAGTGCAAGGCCATCAACATGGCTGAATTTTGGGAGGAAGGAGAGGCAGTGAACGCCACTGAGGAAGACCTCAATGGATGTCCACTGGCCTCCAATGAGTTCCCCAATGAGGAACCATGGGAATCTGAGGCTCAAAATGAGACCATAGAGATTCCATTGGACTTACTTCTGCCATTCATAAGCTCTGATGAGTATTCTTCCTCTGAAGAGGATGAGTATGTCACTGAAGAGCAAGTTGCTAGATACCTTGGAGCAATCATGAAGCTAAATGACAAGTTATTTGGAAATGAGACTTGGGAGGATGAACCCCCTTTGCTCACCAAAGAACTGGATGACTTGTCTAGGCAGAAATTACCTCAAAAGAGACAGGATCCTGGGAAGTTTTCAATACCTTGTACCATAGGCACCATGACCTTCAAGAAGGCCTTGTGTGACTTAGGGTCAAGTGTAAACCTCATGCCTCTCTCTGTAATGGAGAAGCTAGGGATCTTTGAGGTACAAGCTGCAAAAATCTCACTAGAGATGGCAGACAACTCAAGAAAACAAGCTTATGGACTTGTAGAGGATGTTCTAGTAAAAGTTGAAGACCATTACATCCATACTGATTTCATAGTCCTAGAGACTGGGAAGTGCATGGATGAATCCATCATCCTTGGCAGACCCTTCCTAGCCACAGCAAAGGCTGTGATTGATGTTGATAGAGGAGAGTTGATCATTCAAGTGAATGAAGAATCCTTTGTGTTTGAGGCTCAAGGATATCCCTCTGTCACCATGGAGAGGAAGCATGAAGAGCTTCTCTCAAAACAGAGCCAAACAGAGCCCCCACAGTCAAACTCTAAGTTTGGTGTTGGGAGGCCACAACCAAACTCTAAGTTTGGTGTTGAACCCCCACATTCAAACTCTAAGTTTGGTGTTGGGAGGTTCCAACATGGCTCTGAGCATTTCTGAGGCTCCATGAGAGCCCACTGTCAAGCTACTGACATTAAAGAAGCGCTTGTTGGGAGGCAACCCAATGTTATATTTTGACTATTTTCCTTTGTTATTTTATGTTTTTTTGTAGGTTGATGATCATGAGAAGTCACAAAATCAATGAAAAAAGCAAAAACAGAATGAAAAACAGGAAGAAAAACAGCACACCCTGGAGGAGAGCGTGCTGGTGTTTAAACGCCAGTAAGGCTAGCTGTTGGGCGTTTAACGCCCAGTCTGGCACCATTCTGGGCGTTTAACGCCAGAAAGGGGCACCAGACTGGCGTTAAACGCCAGAAAAGGGCAAGAAGCTGGCGTTAAACGCCAGAAATGGGCACCAGCCCGGCGTTTAATGCCAGAAATGGCTAAAAACGCAATTTTGCATGCCATTTGGTGCAGGGATGACTTTTTCTTGACACCTCAGGATCTGTGGACCCCACAGGATCCCCACCTACCCCACCACTCTCTCTCTCTTCTTCCCCATTCACCAATCACCTCAACACCTCTTTCCCAAAAACCCTTCACCTATCAAATCCCATCTTTCTCTTCACCACTCACAAAGCCATTCCCTTCTTCCTCATTTCTTCTTCTTCTACTCTCTTCTTTCTTCTTTTGCTCGAGGACGAGCAAACATTTTAAGTTTGGTGTGGTAAAAGCATTGCTTTTTGTTTTTCCATAACCATTTATGGCATCCAAGGCCGGAGAAACCTCTAGAAAGAGGAAAGGGAAGGCAAAAGCTTCCACCTCCGAGTCATGGGAGATGGAGAGATTCATCTCAAGGGTGCATCAAGACACTTCTATGAAGTTGTGGCCTTGAAGAAGGTGATCCCCGAGGTCCCTTTTTCACTCAAAAAGGGTGAATATCCGGAGATCCGACATGAGATCCGAAGAAGAGGTTGGGAAGTTCTTACCAACCCCATTCAACAAGTCGGAATCTTAATGGTTCAAGAGTTCTATGCCAATGCATGGATCACCAAGAACCATGATCAAAGTGTGAACCCGGATCCAAAGAATTATCTTACTATGGTTCGGGGGAAATACTTGGATTTTAGTCCGGAAAATGTAAGGTTGGCATTCAACTTGCCCATGATGCAAGGAGATGAACATCCTTACACTAGAAGGGTCAACTTTGATCAAAGGTTGGACCAAGTCCTCACAGTCATATGTGAAGAGGGCGCCCAATGGAAGAGAGATTCAAGAGGGAAGCCGGTTCAATTGAGAAGGCATGACCTCAAACCCGTGGCTAGAGGATGGTTGGAGTTTATCCAACGCTCAATCATTCCCACTAGCAACCGGTACGAAGTTACCATAGACCGGGCTATCATGATTCATAGCATCATGATTGGAGAAGAAATAGAAGTTCATGAGGTTATATCTCAAGAACTTTATAAGGTGGCGGACAAGTCCTCTACCTTGGCAAGGTTAGCCTTCCCTCATCTCATTTGTCACCTCTGTTATTCGGTTGGAGTTGACATAGAGGGAGACATCCCTATTGATGAGGACAAGCCCATCACTAAGAAGAGGATGGAGCACACAAGAGACCCCACTCATCATGAGATCCCTGAGATACCTCAAGGGATGCACTTTCCTCCACAAAACTATTGGGAGCAACTAAACACCTCCCTAGGAGAATTGAGTTCCAACATGGGACAACTAAGGGTGGAGCATCAAGAACACTCCATCATCCTCCATGAAATTAGAGAAGATCAAAGAATCATGAGAAAGGAGCAACAAAGACAAGGAAGAGACATTGAGGAGCTCAAGCACTCCATAGGATCTTCAAGAAGAAGAACAAGCCGCCATCACTAAGGTGGACCCGTTCTTTAATTTCCTTGTTCTTTACTTTCTTGTTTTTCGAAAAATTATGCTTATATTTATCTATGTTTGTGTCTTGTGATCATTAGTGTCTTAGTGTCTATGCCTTAAAGTTATGAATGTTCTATGAATCCATCACCTCTCTTAAATGAAAAATGTTCTTAATTGAAAAAGAAAAGAATTGCATGAATTTTGAATTTTATAACAGTTTAATTATTTTGATGTGGTAGAAATACTTTTGTTTTCTGAATGTATGCTTAAACAGTGCATATGTCTTTTGAATTTGTGGTTCATGAATGTTGGCTCTTGAAAGAATGATGAAAAAGGAGACATGTTACTGAGGATCTGAAAAATCATAAAAATGATTCTTGAAGCAAGAAAAAGCAGTGAATACAAAAAAAAAGAGAAAAAAAGAGAAGGAGAAAAACGAAAAAAAAGAGAAAAAAAAAGAGAAAGAAATAAAGTTGTGATCCAAGGCAAAAAGAGTGTGCTTAAGAACCCTGGACACCTCTAATTGGGGACTCTAGCAAAGCTGGGTCACAATCTGAAAAGGTTCACCCAATTATGTGTCTGTGGCATGTATGTATCCGGTGGTAATACTGGAAGACAGAGTGCTTTGGGCCACGGCCAAGACTCAATAAGTAGCTATGTTCAAGAATCATCATACTTTACTAGGAGAATCAATAACACTATCTGGATTCTAAGTTCCTAAAGAAGCCAATCATTCTGAATTTCAAAGGATAGAGTGAGATGCCAAAACTATTCAGAGGCAAAAAAGCTAAAAGCCCCGCTCATCTAATTAATACTGATCTTCATAGATGTTTTTGGAATTCATTGCATATTCTCTTCTTTTTATCATATTTGATTTTCAGTTGCTTGAGGACAAGCAACAATTTAAGTTTGGTGTTGTGATGAGCGGATAATTTGTACGCTTTTTGGCATTGTTTTTAGTATGTTTTTAGTATGATCTAGTTAGTTTTTAGTATATTTTTATTAGTTTTTAGTTAAAATTCACTTTTCTGGACTTTACTATGAGTTTGTGTGTTTTTCTGTGATTTCAGGTATTTTCTGGCTGAAATTGAGGGACCTGAGCAAAAATCTTATTCAGAGACTAAAAAGGACTGCAGATGCTGTTGGATTCTGACCTCCCTGCACTCGAAGTGGATTTTCTGGAGCTATAGAAGTCCAATTGTCGCGCTCTCAACGGCGTTGGAAAGTAGACATCTTGGGCTTTCCAGCAATATATGATAGTCCATACTTTGCCCAAGATTTGATGACCCAAACCGGCGTTCAAAGTCACCCTCAGGATTTCCAGCGTTAAACGCTGGAACTGACACCAAAGTGGGAGTTAAACGCCCAAACTGGCATAAAAGCTGGCGTTTAACTCCAAGAAGAGTCTCTACACGAAAATGCTTCAATGCTCAGCCCAAGCACACACCAAGTGAGCCCGGAAGTGGATTTTTATGTCATTTACTCATCTCTGTAAACCCTAGGCTACTAGTTCTCTATAAGTAGGACCTTTTACTATTGTATTTTCATCTTTGGATCATTTTAGATCTTTTGATCATCTTTGGATCTTTGGAATCTTTTGTTCTTTAGATCTTTTGATCACTTTGGGAGGCTGGCCATTCGGCCATGCCTAGACCTTGTTCTTATGTATTTTCAACGGTGGAGTTTCTACACACCATAGATTAAGGTGTGGAGCTCTGCTGTACCTCGAGTATTAATGCAATTACTATTGTTCTTCTATTCAATTCTGCTTGTTCTTGTTCTAAGATATCACTTGTTCTTCAACTTGATGAATGTGATGATCCGTGACACTCATCATCATTCTCACCTATGAACGTGTGACTGACAACCACCTCCGTTCTACCTTCGATTGGGTGAATATCTCTTGGATTCCTGATACACGATGCATGGTTGATCGCCTGACAACTGAGTGCTCACCTGACAAACGAGCCAGCCATTCCGTGAGATCAGAGTCTTCGTGGTATAGGCTAGAACTGATGGCGGCATTCAAGAGAATCCGGAAGGTCTAACCTTGTCTGTGGTATTCTGAGTAGGATTCAATGATTGAATGACTGTGACGTGCTTCAAACTCCTGAGGGCGGGGCGTTAGTGACAGACGCAAAAGAATCACTGGATTCTATTCCGGCCTGATCGAGAACCGACAGATGGATAGCCGTGCCGTGACAGGGTGCGTTGAACATTTCCACTGAGAGGATGGGAGGTAGCCACTGACAATGGTGAAACCCTTGCTTGAGCTTGCCATGGAAAGGAGTAAGAAGGATTGGATGAAGACAGTAGGAAAGCAGAGAGACGGAAGGGAAAGCATCTTCATACGCTTATCTGAAATTCCTACCAATGAATTACATAAGTATCTCTATCCTTATCTTTATGTTTTATGCGTTTATCACCATACCCATTTGAGTTTGCCTGACTAAGATTTACAAGGTGACCATAGCTTGCTTCATACCAACAATCTCTGTGGGATCGACCCTTACTTGCGTAAGGTTTATTACTTGGACGACCCAGTACACTTGCTGGTTAGTTGTGCGAAGTTGTAGTGATCACAATTTCGTCCACCAGTCCCAGAAGTGGATTTTAGTACTAAAAGACTGTTTTACCCTTGTTATGCAATCCTTAGTCATTAGTTTAGTATTTAAAGGACAATGGTCACCCTTGTTCAGGACTTTATGCCATATTTTGGAATTCTTCATTGTATTTTCTGTTAGTAAGAGTTTCTAAACCTCCTAGGTTGTGGGGAGGAGCTCTGCTAAATTTTATGAATTAATAAAGTACTACTGTTCTATCTCAATACGTGTTTGATTCTCAATTCAATGATGTATATCCGTTCTTCATCATTATGAATGCGTTGAACCGGCACAAGGTTATCTCATTATACAGTAGTTCAGAGTGAGTCTCTCATCGGATAATGATGAACCACTAGTTTGATTATACATCTCCAAGACGGCTAATCCACAACTTCGTTGGGGACTTCTCAAGAAATCAGTTCAGTTGAGGTATGGCGAGATTAGAGTCTTTGAGGTAGAGGCTAGAACCAAAGGCTCAGCATCCTCTGATCCGGAAGATTCAACCTTTCTGTGGCATTTTGAGTAGGATCATGGTGCACGAAATTGCAATCACACTTTTGCAATTCCGCACAACTAACCAGCAAGTGCACTGGGTCGTCCAAGTAATACCTTACGTGGGTCGATCCCACTGAGATTGTCAGCTTGAAACAAGCTATGGTTATCTTGTAACTCTTAGTCAGGATATCAATAATTCTCAGGTTTAATTGTGAAAAGTAAAAGAACATGAAATAGATACTTGTTTTGCAGTAATGGAGAACATGTTGAGGTTTTGGAGATGCTCTATCTTTTGAATCTCTGCTTTCCTACTGTCTTCTTCTTCATGCACGCAAGGCTCCTTCCATGGCAAGCTATATGTAGGGTTTCACCATTGTCAATGGCTACCTCCAATCCTCTCAGTGAAAATGTTCAACGCGCTCTGTCACAACACGGCTAATCATCTGTCGGTTCTCAATCAGGTTGGAATAGAATCCAGTGATTCTTTTGCGTCTGTTACTAATGCCCAGCCCTTAGGAGTTTGAAGCTCGTCACAGTCATTCAATCCTTGAATCCTACTCAGAATACCACAGACAAGGTTTAGACCTTCCGGATTTTCTTGAATGCCGCCATCAATTCTAGCTTATACCACGGAGATTCTGATTAAGTAATCCAAGAGATATTCACTCAATCTAAAGTAGAACGGAGGTGGTTGTCAGGCACACGTTCATAGGTGAGAATGATGATGAGTGTCATGGATCATCACATTCATCAAGTTGAGGAACAAATGATATCTTAGAATAGAAGCAAGCGTGATTGAATGAAAAACAGTAGTAATTGCATTAATCCATCAAGACACAGCAGAGCTCCTCACCCCCAACCATGGGATTTAGAGACTCATGTCGTAGAAGATACAGTAAGAAACGTGTAATGTGTCATGAGGTAAAGATACAATGTCAAAAAGTCCTATTAATAGTGAACTAGTAACCTAGGGTATACAGAAATGAGTAAATGACGTAAAAATCCACTTCCGGGGTCCACTTGGTGTGTGCTTGGGCTGAGCATTGAAGCTTTCATGTGTAAAGACTTTTTCTGGAGTTAAACGCCAGCTTTTGTGCCAGTTTGGGCATTTAACTCCAATTTTTGTGCCAATTCCGGCATTAAACGCTGGGAATTCTGAAGCTGATTTGCAACGCCGGTTTGGGCCATCAAATCTCGGGCAAAGTATGAACTATTATACATTGATGGAAAGCTCAGGATGTCTACTTTCCAACACAATTGAGAGTGCACCAATTGGGCTTCTGTAGCTCCAGAAAATTCACTTTGAGTGCAGGGAGGTCAGAATCTAACAGCATCTGTAGTCCTTTTTCAGCCTCTGAATCAGATTTTTGCTCAGGTCCCTCAATTTCAGCCAGAAATTACCTGAAATCACAGAAAAACACACAAACTCATAGTAAAGCCTAGAAAAGTGAATTTTAAATAAAAACTAATAAAAATATACTAAAAACTAACTAAAATGTACTAAAAACATACTAAAAATAGTGCCAAAAAGCGTATAAATTATCCGCTCATCACAACACCAAACTTAAATTGTTGCTTGTCCCCAAGCAACTAAAAATCAATTAGGATAAAAAGAAGAGAACATACTATAGACTCCAAAATATCAATGAAACTTAGCCCCAATTAGATGAGCGGGACTAGTAGCTTTTTGCTTCTGAACAGTTTTGGCATCTCACTTTATCCTTTGAAGATTAGAATGATTGGCATCTATAGGAACTCAGAATTCAGATAGTGTTATTGATTCTCCTAGTTAAATGTGATGATTCTTGAACATAGCTACTTTATGAGTCTTGGCTGTGGCCCAAAGCACTCTGTCTTCCAGTATTACCACCGAATACATACATGCCACAGAAGCATTAGCCGCCTAGAAGTTCCTCCCTGAACTCCCTGAACTCCCTGAAATTGACTACTGGACCCGCCTAGAAGCATCTGTTACCAAGCTGCAAGAAGCTATGGAACAAATTAAGGAAGAACAGCAGAATCAAAACTGCATGCTTTGCAAATTGCTGAAGGAACAAGAGAAGCAGGGGCGTGAGCTACAAGAGCTGAAGCGCCAGAAGCTCTCCCTTGAAGGGTCAAATACCCCACAAGTTGAGGGAGCATCCACTTCTCAAGATCAAGGTTGTTGAGTCCTAACTCTGTGATAACCTTTATCATTAGGAGTCTATTTTAGAGTCATTTAAATTTTTGTGTCTGTGGCATATATGTATCCGGTGGTAATACTGGAAGACAGAGTGCTTTGGGCCACAGCCAAGACTCATAAAGTAGCTATGTTCAAGAATCATCATACTTAACTAGGAGAATCAATAACACTATCTGAGTTCTGAGTTCCTATAGATGCCAATCATTCTGAACTTCAAAGAATAAAGTGAGATGCCAAAACTGTTCAGAAGCAAAAAGCTACTAGTCCCGCTCATCTAATTGGAGCTAAGTTTCTTTGATATTTTGGAGTCTATAGTATATTCTCTTCTTTTTATTCTATTTTGATTTTCAGTTGCTTGGGGACAAGCAACAATTTAAGTTTGGTGTTGTGATGAGCGGATAATTTATACGCTTTTTGGTATTGTTTTTAGTATGTTTTTAGTATATTTTAGTTAGTTTTTATTACATTTTTATTAGTTTTTAGTTAAAATTCACTTTTCTAGGCTTTACTATGAGTTTGTGTGTTTTTCTGTGATTTCATGTATTTTCTGGCTGAAATTGAGGGACTTAAGCAAAAATCTAATTCAGAGGCTGAAAAGAACTGCAGATGCTGTTGGATTCTGATCTCCCTGCACTCGAAGTGGATTTTCTGGAGTTACAGAAGCCCAATTGGCGCGCTCTCAATTGCGTTGGAAAGTAGACATTCTGGGCTTTCCAGCAATGTATAATAGTCCATACTTTGCCTGAGATTTGATGGCCCAAACCGGCGTTGCAAATCAGCTTCAGAATTCCCGGCATTTAACGCCGGAACTGGCAAAAAAATTGGAGTTAAACGCCCAAACTGGCATAAAAGCTGGTGTTTAACTCCAGAAAAAGTCTCTACACATGAAAGCTTCAATGCTCAGCCCAAGCACACACCAAGTGGACCCCGGAAGTGGATTTTTACGTCATTTACTCATTTCTGTATACCCTAGGTTATTAGTTCACTATTAATAGGATCTTTTGACATTGTATCTTTACCTAATGACATTTTACACGTTTCTCATTGTATCTTCTACAGCATGAGTCTCTAAACCCCATGGTTGGAGGTGAGGAGCTCTGCTGTGTCTTGATGGATTAATGCAATTACTACTGTTTTTCATTCAATCACGCTTGCTTCTATTCTAAGATATCACTTGTTCCTAAATCTGATGAATGTGATGATCCGTGACACTCATCATCATTCTCACCTATGAACGTGTGCCTGACAACCACCTCCGTTCTACCTTAGATTGAGTAGATATCTCTTGGGTTCCTTAATCAGAATCTTCGTGGTATAAGCTAGAATTGATGGCGGCATTCAAGAGAATCCGGAAGGTCTAAACCTTATCTGTGGTATTCTGAGTAGGATCCAAGGATTGAATGACTGTGACGAGCTTCAAACTCCTGAAGGCTGGGCGTTAGTGACAGACGCAAAAGAATCACTGGATTCTATTCCAACCTGATTGAGAACCGACAGATGATTAGCCGTGCTGTGACAGAGCGCGTTGAACATTTTCACTGAGAGGATGGGAGGTAGCCATTGATAATGGTGAAACCCTACACACAGCTTGCCATAGAAGGAGTCTTGCGTTCTTGAAGAAGAAGACAGTAGGAAAGCAGAGATTCAGAAGATAGAGCATCTCCAAAACCTCAACCTGTTCTCCATTACTGCAAAACAAGTACTTATTTCATGTTCTTTTACTTTTTCCAATCAACCTGATAATTATTTATATCCTGACTAAGAGTTACAAGATAACCATAGCTTGCTTCAAGCCGACAATCTCCGTGGGATTGACCCTTACTCACGTAAGGTATTACTTGGACGACCTAGTGCACTTGCTGGTTAGTTGTGCGGAATTGCAAAAGTGTGATTGCAATTTCGTGCACCAAGTATGAAGCATTCTGATCGAATTCTGACTTGCAGGAGAAGTAGGAGCTCAAAAAGTGATGATCCATAGGGACTCATAAGTTGTCACCTTACAAACAATTATGAAGTTAAAGATCCTTGCATGAAAATGTATGTGAAGGTAACTTTAAAACTTTTTTTGGAATTTCAAGAAGTCGAAGCCGAACATATATCGCAGAAAGAAAACAAAGGACAGATACCTTGTCAAAGCTGACAAGTAGTACTGATCCTTAGGCAACAATAATAGCTTGATATAGGAGATACTACAAGAATCTTCCATCTCGGAAGGTGAAGGTAACTCGGAGTTGTTTGCTATATCGTGTAAAACTTGAGGTGGATGACATCATATATCGATTTTTTCAAAGCTCAAGTTTGACATAGTCCTGAGCGATCCAAAAGGAAGCCAGAGACTAACAAAAAATATATCAAAAAATATATTAAACTCTCTATGATCAAAGAAACTCTTTATTGACAATATATCCAGTTTCCTACTTAAATGTGTTCCGACTTATAAAATAGGTGAAGTTTTAGAAAAATTGCACGGTAGAATTTGTAAAAATCACCTCGGTACTTGATCTCGGACAAAAATATAATTATAATTTTTGTAACTTAGTTTTAGCATATCTTCTCTTCAATTTTATTCAATAGTCATTATTTTAGTATAATTAAATCTTTTTGTGTTATTCAATTTATTTTTATCATATTTATGTTAAAGTAATTGTTACGTTGGGTAACCGGAGGTTGATGGACTGGACTCGCACAGTTGGCCCAATCGTCTTGGAAAGAAGGCCTTCAAGCTTGATCCCGCGCGTGAGGCCTCCGTCCGACTTGTGCTTGAAGGAAGGAGAAGGGAGTGGTACCTGCAAAGACACTCTGATGCCTAAATTAGCAAGGGTCTCGACAGGTTTAGAGAGTATGGGAACTTACGGATACCTGAGGGTTGTCAGTGTACTTATAGTAGTGAACCCATAACCACCGTTGGAGTAGTTCCACCTTTTGAAGAGGATAACCGTCCCTTTATCTTAGGGAGGTTAAGATTTGACTCCTGAAAGTGGGTTGAGAGATTTTAGGGGTAGTTCCTTAAAATTAGAAATGGCCTAAACGAAGGAAAACCCATCAGGCTTGAAAATCCCAAATATCTTAAATCGAATATGTCCCCCAAGAAGGAAAATCCTAACGCGCGTTGCCACCATGTCAAACCCGAAAACGACGATTTGTGCTCTGTTCTGGCGACGATCTGCTCCAACGACGATTTTCTTGGTGTTCTCCTCTGACAAGATTGTCTTCTGTGAACTGAAACGATCTCTCCAGCGACGATCTCCTCTGGTGGTGCGTTCTCCTCTGGCGGCGCGTTCTCCTCCTTCAGCGAGCTTCTATGATTTGACTTCGATATGAAGATTTGCCGCCGCTCATCTTATCACCATCATTCATCTCTGCGCCATCGCAAGCAACACCGTTGTCGCTATCTTCTTCGATCTGGTTTTCAATCTGGCTCATCTCCTCGCCGTGGCAAGCAACACTTCTAATAAGTTTTCTTGCTATCTTCTTTGATCTGGTTTTCTTGCTACCTTCAGCAAGCTTCCACTGTTTGGTTTTCCATCTCTATCACTTCTAAGGAATCGAAGCATCCGATGGAAATGACAAAATCTATAAGTACACTTGAAAAAGTACCTTTTCCTCCTGATCTTGATAAGAAGGCAAGTTTTTTTTTTTTTTTTGCTAGGTTTGTAATATGAAATATAATAATTGATAATCTTGAGAAATAATAAAGAAATATAATGAAATACAATATTATTATTCATATCTATAAATTAAATATATCACTTATACCATTGTACATTTGATAATATAATGCAAGACTCTTTCATACTTAACATGGGAAGATTTTTCACTGGCTATGGAATTAAAGTTATCTCAAATGTAGTATATATATATTTATGTATCTAATAATATAGATCTTAGCTTTTATATATATATATATATATGTTTATATATATATATATATATATATATATATATATATATATATAAACAAAATGGAACAGGTTCCAATAATAATAATAATAATAATAAACCAAGATGTGAAATGAAAATTAATTAAAATGAACATGATTTTTTTTCAGGCAAAAGTTGGGCGTGAAAATAAGCACTCTAGAAGCAAATAATCAAGACAAAAGGATCGTAGCGAGGATAGAGATTATCATGACAAAGTGCACCAAAAGTTATGATGGAAATTTTATATATTAAGAGCTACATATTAAGACATTTATAATTAAAAAATTATGTTATGTTAGATACTTTATTTGTATAGGGGCTATTACTTTTTATTTTTAATACCAAAAGATAATATATTATGTTTAATACTTTGTTTATGAGTTATTTAATATTTGTTTATAAGTATTGATTTCTAATAATAAATATTATTTATTTAACACGATAAAAATGAGGATAAAAATTGTATTTTTAAACGATAAAAAAGTGTCATTGTTAGGGTTAAAACGGCGGTTTAAAAATGACATTTTAACCAACCAAAAGTCATTCTGTAAGGGTAAAAATGGCGGTTCAAAAATGCCGTTTTAACCGACTGAAATGTCACTATTAGGGTAAAAACGGCGGTTTAAAAATGCCACTTTAACCGACTAAAATGCCATTCTGTGAGGGTAATAATGGCGGTTTAAACTGCCGTTTTAACCAACCCTTAATCCACCGTTTTAACCTGAAAATAACGGCGGTTTGAACCGCCATTTTAACCTAGTAAAAAAGCGCCGTTTTAACCTGGAAATAACGGCAATTTGAACCGCCGTTTTAACCCAGCAAAAAACTGCCGTTTTAACTCTAGGAAATTGTGGCGGTTTTTAGAAAACCGCCGTAATAACCAAAATAGCGCTCTGAATTATGGCGTTTTTCGAAACCGCCGTACTTGGTAATAATGGCGGTTCAAACCGCCGTAATTACTCAAAAAAACCGCCGTTTTTACCCAAATTTTTTGTAGTGTTTGATCTGGACTTTAGT
The DNA here is from genome assembly GCF_003086295.3 of Arachis hypogaea. Taxonomy (NCBI): domain Eukaryota; kingdom Viridiplantae; phylum Streptophyta; class Magnoliopsida; order Fabales; family Fabaceae; genus Arachis; species Arachis hypogaea. The sequence continues at coordinate 73,345,294 of NC_092039.1, read as the reverse complement.
ATTGGATTAGGATATGATCAGTAATTATATTTTTTGTGTTACTTAATTTCAATTTTATCTTCTCTTCTCTTCTATTTAGTACTCAAATGTACTCAATACTCATTATTTTAGTGTACCTACTTTTTTGTGGTATTCAATTTTAGTCTGTTTGTTCTTCTATTATTTTAACATAATCTTAATTGATATATTTCAATAACAGCTAAACATTATTGATGTCGTTGTTGCAAGTATTTTAGCTGACTTTTCATGTTTTACAAAAATCACACAAAAATACTCATCCTTTGAATTATTTTTAAGAGAAATGTTATATAAGTAATAATTCATACATTTTTATATCTAAAAAGCCAATTATATTAACTTTTATATATTTTCACTTTTCAAATTTTGTAGACAACTAATCTCCCATTTAAATTTAATATGAACTCATTTCTGAAATCTTTTTAACTCACTAAACTTTTTAAAATTATTTGATACGAATCTAAAATTTTTAGTTTAAGGTTTAAAATTTTAGGAGTTAAGATTTAAATTTATAGATTAGAATTTAATATGTAGATTTTAGGATTTAGGTTTTAAGTTTAGGGTTTTAATTCGTGTTATACTTACTACTTAAATGAAACTATAATATTATTGTTGATGTTGTAGTATTAATTTATTTAATTTTAAGTTTTATAATAGAATATATATCTATATTTTTATATATTTATTTATAATTTCATATATTATTTTATTATAATTCTGATATTTAATTTAGATCATAATTGAATTTATTGAGTTTCTAAACCAATAAAGTGATGGTCAAAACAATTTTATTAGAAGTGGCCGTTATATCAAGTGAGGTTTGAATTCGGGATTTCTAGAGAGAGGGGAGACAAATACCACCCGAGCTACAGGTAGCTCTTTGGCACTACTTCATGCTTCAAAACGTTGTGACATAAACACATTTCTCTTCAGCAATAAAAAAAACTTCCGCAGTCAAATCTCAACTGCTATACATAAAAAGAGAAATGAACCAAAAATTAAAAAGGGAAGAACAAACGCTCAAGGCTCAATTACAAGGGCCAGAATGTTGAAACAATTAATGAAAAAAAAAGTCAGCATGAATTTAGCACTTTGGAAGATCGAAGGGTGGTGGAAGCAGTTTCTGATTTGTGAGCTTTCCATCCAAGACAACCCACGCCATTCTTAAACCCCAGCTCGTATGCACTTCCAGGTGACAATGCATGAACCATACCCCTGGTACACACACAATAATCAAACAAATTGTTGAATTTTTTTTATGGGATTTTGTAGGAAACTATGTTTTTTCAAACTAATAATCAACCTAAGAAAGTAGTAAATTGATAAAAGTCAAGGATTTAAAACAAACTATTATAATTATACTAGCTACAAGAAAATAAGTTACGTACTTGTACTTAATATTTTAAATTTTTTAAGACAAAATAATAAACAATATGATATAAGAATTTTATTTAAAAAAAAAAAGAAGAAAATACTAGGGGCAGAAAAATTTATTGTTTTTGTCCTTAGCAAAATAATATTTAAAAAATAAATTAAAAGAATATTGTTGAATTATTAAATTAAACGAATTCGTCTTATAACTAAAAATAATAAAAAAAATTAATAAAGTTTGTTAAACATTTTATCAAACTCGGAACTTCTTAAAAGAAGTAATTGTTTTACGAAGCATTGTTGTCACTAACCTGGATTATCCGCAAGGAATCGTATAGCAACCCATCCACCAGATGGAACACCAACTGTGTTCCTTTCAACAGGATCAAGAAGATTGAAGTTTGCAGGATCGATTTTCGGATCGAAGTTACCAAAACCTTGGCCAACAACAAAGAAGTTAAAGCCATGCAAATGGAGAGGGTGATTTTCCGCACCAAGAATGCTGGTGTCCTGCATGACTACCTCCACGCTCGTGTTGTACGGAATAACCACCATCTTTGTCCCACTGTTCACTATCGTGTTGTTCGGCGGCGCGCCGGTGTAGTTGAACGGATTCAAGGGACTTGTTGGGAAGTCTGCGGTGTAAACACCATTGGATTGTCTAAAGAAATAAGATTGGAGAAGCGCGGTGTCGGGAAGTGCAAAAGACACATTGTTCACCGATGCAGAGAATTTCGTCCCATTAGGCCCTTGACATGTTTGGTTCTTCTCGCACGGATTTGTACCGAGCCCAACTGTGAAGAAAAAGTGTCTATCCACTTTCTTGGGGACATTAGCTGGGAACTCAGCGCTTGCGAGACTGCGGAGTTTGTTGGTAAATTTTGTTGCAAAAGAAGTGTCGCTAAGCGCTGGCAGGACAGGTTTTAGGAGCGGAAGGTTCTTCAATGAAACAGTTGAATTTGAACGATGAGTATTGGGTGGGGTTTTGTATTCCAATACGCCGGCGACGGTTGAATTGTCAAAGGTTCCTAAGCCGGTTGCGTATGGTCTAGCCATCATTAAGAAAGTGGCATTGGGGTAATGTGACTTAGTCTTCAGAAGAACGTTAGTGGTTTGACCTGGGGCAATTAGTATTGTGTTTGTTGAAAATGGCTTTACATAAACAGCATCTACTTCAACAACTGTGAGAGTGTGATTTGCAATGCTGAAGAAGAGCTGATCGTTGAGCGCAGCATTGATCAATCGCAAAAGGTAAATCTTCCTCGCCTTCACCTTCAATTTGAATGTATCTGTAAAGAATGACCAAGTTTTGCTTAGGCAAAAACCAATCATACATAGTAATGTAAGGTCACAATAATACAAAGTTATCTTATTTAATTTAATATCTATAATTTTATATATATAATATCTAAAATTACATATTTATTATATATAATATTATGTATTTATTTTAAAAATAATTAACAAAAAATTTAATATTATTTCTCTATTATTACTGTATAAAATATTTGATTATTCTACTGTAAAATATTTAATTATTTTAGTAGTTAATTAATTTGTTAAAAAATATATAAAATAATATGTATAAATATGTAAATATATAATTAATTTTTCGTTTTACAGGATTTTTGTTTCTCCCTATCAAATTTTGTGCCTAAAATACTGTGCGGCTCTTGCTGGAAATAGTTGTTTCTCCAAATTGTTCTGGTAATGCTACATAGACTCCTCATTTATATACCTTTGGCAGAGCAGTTATATAATGGCCCTGGAAGTCCATTCATTGTGTAGGCATCAGACACATTTGGTCCTCCGCCGCTTTGCAAAGCTTGACTTATCACTGCCTCAGGATCCGCATTCCACCATTCTCCTAAAAAAATATGTCAATGAATTTAATAATTTTTACCTTACGCAGATTATGAAAAAAATAGAGTGAATATTGAATTTAGTGTCTGAAATTTGAAATGGGATTCACTTTAATCTTTAAAATTTTAATGGATTTAAATTAGACTTCGAAAATTCATAATTATAACTCACACTAATCCTTAAGTTAATCTCTATTAATGACATATTGATTTAGTACATTACTTATTTTGATTTAGATTTGTCATCTAAATTCTATGTAATTAAGATTTATTAGAACTCCATAACCTTCATTGTTGCTTCTAAAACTGCAAAATTTTCAAATGGAATTTGTTATTATCCTCTTCATGAGGATGTTCGGGAGCCGATCAAATTTCTAGAAATCAAGTAGGTCTTAGTCATATGAAATCTAGACGACGAATCTAAATTTTAGTAAGTCAACTTACAAAATTAACATGCCATTTACAAAAATCAGCTTAAAAATTAACGTGAGTTACTATTGTAAATTTTTTTGTCAAATTGAGTATTCACTCGAAAAGAATATAATTAATCCGAAATTAAGCAGCCTTTTGTAATGTCATTACCAAATATTATAGGGACTTCCTTATGGGGTTTTGCGAAAGGATACCGAGCACCTTTCTTTGGAAGAATAATGAGAGGACCATAGAGAGTTGATCTTAACCATGATATGTGAGCATGCCAAAACAGAGTTCCTCTCTGCCCAGTAATGGTGTAATTGTAAACATAACTTTGACCTGTTTGGATTGGACATTGAGTTACATATGCTGGTCCATCAGCCCAACCTGTTTGAAGCTGTCGAATGCCATGCCTATTCCAAACAATTGCAACTTCAATTTTAATTAGTACTCTTCCTTGCAACAACTATAAAAACATATAAGCATTTCAGGTATGTGAGTAGTTAAAGTGTTTCAGTATTTTTAGTCATTAATCTTAATCTTAATTATAAAATATGTAGTACATAGTTCAGATTAGCGACTAATATACCTGAAATGCATATATATATATATATATATATATATATTGAAAATTTAGTGTTTCTTACCAATGGATGGAAATGTTGTTCTGCACATTGTTAATAACTTTGATCAGAATATGGTCTCCCTCCCTAGCTACAATGCGAGGTCCTGGAAATTGAGCATTCACTGTCACTATGCTCTTTGTATGGCATAGTCGTGTCACATTTTTGTACGTTATCTGCAACGTTGACATAAAAAATTATATAGAGAGAAAGCACATAACATAAAAAGAACGAAATGTAAATTAAACTATAAAAGGGTAGTATGGTCTTTTAAGAATGTACATCAAAATGGTAGTGCCTGGTGGTGCCCGCTAGTGCAAGCTCAAACATGCATAAATTGATGAATGACATAAATAATAATAATAGTGGGACTTTAGGAAATGAAATAAGGAAAACACCCATATTTGATGATATTTTTCTTAGTGTGTGTGATTTGTGAAGAATGATCGTGTACTGTCACTATATAAGTTTAAACAGCGTTGATGGATTGGGACAAGATGTTAGACTCTTTATATAGAGATTTGAAAGGATGTAGTTGATTGATTAGGTGATTTATAATTGATTTAATTAGAAGCTGAAATCTTCACTGATATATTTTAGGAAGTAACTTAATATTAAAAAAAGGAAAACGGAGAAAGAAAATTTGGAGACATAGCATTTGTTAGAACAACTTTAGAGTGGTGTTAAAGACATTCAATTTCGTTTGACCTCCTTCCTTCACAAGTCAAAGTGATTAACAAAATTTTATTCGTCTGATAATTGTAGGTGCAAATCCACTTCGTGGTTTGTTTGATACAGTCCAGTTGGCATCTGAAAGGAACTGGAGTTAGATTGAGTTAAAATCATCGGTCAGACGTTATTCTCTCAACCAATTAAAATATTCTTGTTGCCAAAGTAATAAAGTTTCTGTCAATCGGTCATTTCATGGCCAGATATTGGTGTAATTGTTTAGTATTAAAACGTAAAAAAATGTGGCCAATACTATGGTGCTGAAAGAAAAAATTTTCAGTTGATACTGAAAGTATGTGTCATAAGAGAAAAGCAACACGTGTTTATCTTGTTGGTAAAATTCCGGATAACTCTGTGCGTGTTCAGGGAGTGCTGTATGAGGTAATTAATTAGTTGATATTTAACTCATGCGTTAATCAAGATGATTATGATCTTGGGCTTTTTTTGATAGTCCAGTAACAATTGGGTGTAATAATTGGGTAAAATAATTAGACTGACACAATGGTTAAAATTTTTGATTGTATTATTGAACAAAGATGAAATGATTAAAATATATGATGCGATGTATTGGCATGGAGTTAATAAAGGTTTTTTTTAAATATTTTTTTAGAAGTTTTTATTGAGTTGATAATTTTTTGTCAGTTTGACATAGTATAGAGTTCTTTTTTTTTTTTTAATTGAAGGAGATGGTAATTGTTAATTTAATTATTGAAATTGTCATGATAAAAAAAACTAAAATTGTAAGAAAGAATTTATTATACTAAGTATGTGTTTAGATTGAAGTTTGTAGATGAGAGTTTGTATAAAATTGATTTTGATTGAAAATGAATTGAGATTAGCATGGTTTATGTTTGTCAAGTTTTTATATCAAAATGAATTTTAGTAAATTAAGAAGTCGTTTAGATTATATTACTCAAAATCACTTTTAGATAAAAAAAATTATTAAAAAAAACATAAATTTAAATAGTTATTGATATTATGTTATCTTTTTATTTTAGGTATTTAAATAAATTTTATTAATCAAGTTTATAATAAAAAGTAATATTTACTTATTCAATTAAAATTAGCATAAGAAATTGATAAAATATATTTTATATAAAAAACATAAATAATATATAAATAATATATGAAAATATACTTTATGAAATTATATTACTTATAATTTATATAGTATTGTTTTATTTAGTACTATTATCGATTATAAATGTTACTTTGATATGATTCTATTGTTAGTTATAATTTTTTATTTATTTTATTCTTTTTAGTAGGATGAATAATTTATATTTTAAAAAAATTACAATGATAAACATAATATACAACTATCACAGTTACAAATTTTAATAGAGGTAAAGAAATAATAAAAAAAATTTGTACACAGCAAAAATAAAGTACAAAAAAAATAGAGGACAAGAATTCATATAAGGAAACAAAATAAAAATTCCATAACAAATTAATTATATACATGAAAGATGTGAGTACTAAAGAGATTACAAAAAAGAACATAAAAATTAGAGTTGATAGAAATGAAATAAAATGAATCAGTTAATTATTGTATACAATCCTATAAATTAAAAAAATTCTACTGAAACCTAATATTTCAAAACGTGAAATCTAATATTGTAATGAATAAACGTCTAAATGAGTCTCTAACTTATATGTGAGGATAATTTTGGTTTAAAGAATTTATTAAATAATATTGAAGTTAGTCTAAAATCTTCTTGTATCGTTTAGTAGTCATAAAATTATTTATAGATGTACACCTATAATTTTCATAAATTACATTTTTTTTGGTTATGTAAATTAAATTATGTGAATAAACTGACATACATTAACACATAATAGACATATAATCAATTTTTATTCAAAAAATATGCATAATTTTAGTCCTTAATCAATTTATTAATATAAATTATCTTTGTTTTTAAATATTATATATATATATATATTCTTCTTTTAGTTTTATTTTCTTAAAAATTAACTATTTTTTTAAACTTTAAAGGACTCATTAATTACTTTGTATTTACTATCTTCAATACTTTTATAAAAAAAATATAAAAAAAAATAAATTACAAAATATTAGCAAAAATAATTTTTCTTTTTAAATTTTTAGATATAATTTAACTTTACTTTCGTAAAATATTTTATTAAAACAAATCATGCATACAAAATTAAACAATAAATTTTAAAGTAAGTAATTTTAGTTAAAGAAACGGATCCCTAAGGTTTAAGGGATATTTGTTTAGTATTATTAGTAAAAATTATAAAAAAAATAGTGATGTATATTGTTTAATGTTATTAGTAAGAGTTTAGGGTTTAGTGACGTGTATTAGGTTTTTTTAAGAAAATAGTTTGCAAATCGTATAAAACAGTTTAAAATAATTAATTAATTTTAAAATCCTAAATGTCTATCATAACTTCTTTCTTATTATTTTAGTGACGTAAGACTAGAAATTTAGAATTTTGAAAAAGCCACCTTTTTCCTTGAGCCTTCGTTCCTTTTGGCCTTTTTTTTTCTTTTGGTTACTTCTAGCTTTGACTCTCTCTCACTCAAGATTGCCCATTTCAAACCATAGTGTTAGCCCAGTTATTTTATCCAATTGTTGCTGGACCATAAAAAAAGGTCCGAGATCATAATTATTTTCATTAATGTATGAATTAGATATCAACTAATTAATTACCTCATATAACATTCTCTGGGCACCCTGCACTCCTGCAGAGTTGTCCGGGACTTTACCTACAAAGTAAATACGTGTTGCTTTCTCCCTATGGCACATACTTTCAGCACCAACTGAAAAATATCTCTTTCAGCACCATAGTATAACCCAAAAAATGTTATGTTATTTGTACACTAATTTCAGCTATTATTTTTAGTCACTGTATATAAATATGGTAAAATATTATATGTATACATGATATTGCAGAAAATAACTAGAAATTTCTACGCGCCAAAACCAAACAAAGTAGCTCTCTTTTCCGCGACCAACCTAGAATCTTCTTAGTATCACTGTACTTCAGTTTCTTCTTTTTTTCTTTGCACAACGCCGTTCACTCTCTTCTTTTTAACATTATTCATCTCCTCTTATTATCACAGATTTTTCTTCTCTTCTCTTCTTTTTAGTGCGATTCATTCTGCTTTTCTCCTTTTCTTAGCGCGCTCCATTCTCTTCTTCTAATCAAAAATGGATTTGTCAAATCAATGAGTTATCAATGCATGTTGATTCATTTTGGTTCTTCTTATCTTAGGGTTTTGATTCTATTTTTATTGGCTAAAATTAAAAAAAAAATTTGTTTTTTGAAATAAAATTCAAAATTTAAATTCAGAATTTAATAGAATGCACAAATTCAAATAGTGACGTTTGTACTTTATTTTGTTCATATGTTATTAGTTTATGATTCCTGATTTGATCTTAGCATATGTGATTGGTTTTTTTTCTAGTTTGGTTGTAGTAAAATTCTGTTATCTTATCAATGCATCAATTTTATATTTTTTTATGTTTTGTTCTTTGAATTTTAGAGTTTTGATTTTTTTTATTGTACAATTTGCAGCCAAAACTGAAAAAATTCTATTGTTGTGGTTAGAATCTATTTAGAATCATCTGGTTCTAAAGTTGAAGTTGTGAGTATTCTCTGGATAGGTACCCTGGTGTGGCTAGTGCAAAAGCATTGGCTGAGATTATATTTCGACTCGTTAATGCATGCTTGAATTATTTCTTATGAATGCATTAATCTTATTACCCCTGAAAATTTGATGACTTAATTATCTTAGAGTTGGTATTTTTGCTGCAGTTGGAAGGCTTTCAATGACATGGTATCCAAAATCATTTACCAATGTGCCATGAGTGACATGAACATGAGGGCTGATCCATCTTGTAGTTATCCAGGAATAACATACCGATTCTCCACTGGCACTAAAATTTATGGATTTATACATAGTCTGAGTTACAATGCTTTCTCATACAATTAAGTTTTTATCATCATCACCAAGTAAAATTAGTTTGCATAAAAGTCTAAAGGCAGGTGTATTATTAAGCCATGCAGAGAAATTAAAAGCTATATTGATCACGTTCTAGTTGATGACATGCAAGATTATTGCACCAACTTGAGATTTGGAATGCATGTTTCTGTGATGAACCTTGGTCACTTGAATTCTTGAGTTTAATTATTATCTTGAGCATGTTTGATTATAACTAAATTTTGTAATATAATTTGGGATGTGTTAAATTATAATCTAATTATAGTAAGAGTTTGAATTTTGATTTGAATCCTAGAGTTTGATTATTATTTTTATTGTATTTGATTATAATCTGATTTTGAAGTATGATTTGGGACACATTTTATAAGAACCAGAAGTTAGTAGTCATTTAATCAGAATAAAATAATAATCTAATTGTCTGAAATAAGTTGAAAAATTTAGAAATATTAATTTGAAAATTTAATTGTGAAAATTGGATTTAACGAATTTTTTCGAGTGAGAAAATGTAATTTTCTACGAAAAAAATGCGTAAAAATGCAAATCAGTAATTTAGTCGGTAATACCGGCTTAAGTCTGTCCAGTACTGCGTGTGAGAAAATAAAAACTGCAAAAATACTTAGGAAAATATTTACACTACAAGAAAATAAGCTTTCTGCCACACTTTAAAAGCGTGCCAAAAAGTGCAAAAAAGCGTGCCGATAGCTTTTCGCCACGCTTTTTGAGCTATCGGCACGATTTTGAAAGGGTTACATCCGCCAGCGTGCTGGTTGCTCTATTGCCACGCTTATGTAGATCTATCGGCACGCTTTTTTTGTTGGCACGCTTTCATTTCTTGCCACACTTAAAAGCGTGGCCATAGGTCTTAACCTATAGGTACGCTTTATAAGCGTACCGAAAAATTCACGTATCGCCACGCTTTTAAAACGTCTCAGAATGCATACTTTGGGTACTCTTTAAAAGCGTACCGATAAGGGAAGATATAGCTACACTTTTTAAACGTGCCAATAGGGTAAACATATGAGGATATGGGTACACTTAGAAAACGTGGTAGTAGATGAGGATATGGATACGCTTTTAAAGCGTGCCGGTTGCCGAGTTATGGCCACGCTTAATAAGCGTGCTTGTTGAGCCCAAAATTAATGTATAGCCACCCTTTTTAAGCGTGCCGATAAGTTTGGTCAGAATTTTTTTTATTAATCTTCCTAATATTTTGTGCAAAATTCATATATAATTTTAAAATTATAGACCAAAATAAAATTATATATATTGAACTAATCCTACAAATATAAACTTTCCCATAAAAAAAGACATACATATAAAATTGTCACCATAAAAGTAGGCTTTGATGACAAAGTACCAAAAAGTAAAGTCATAACAAGTAAATAAGAATTGCCATTTCAACAAGTGTCATATATCTACTTCTTTTATATACTTAGTTACAAAATATCAAATTTTATGAGTAGTGTGATCATCCATTATGAGCTCCATTATTTTTATCACTGCCCTGCAGAATTTTAAATAATCTTGTGTTAGTACATGTTATAAAAGCGACTTTAATTAAGTCCAACAAATCCAATTCCAAATCCAAATTGATTAAACATGAAAATGGCAAAGCAACTTTAATTAGGTCCCACAACATTGCATATTCAGCCATTAGAACAAAAAATACATATCAAACACAAAAGAAATAGTCCCCTATACATGGTCACAAAAGGAGCTGTTCACACACAAATTTCAAATTATTGGAGCAGAAGAACAAACATTTACATGAGTAAAAAATTTTCAGAATTCTGGTTACATTTTGTTTTTTATTATTATCCATTAGCAAATTTGGTGTGTGGAGTCAAAATTAACTAAGCTAGAAATGGAAGAGGCAAGGAATAACAAGCAATTCGAAAGAGAAGAGATGGTGTAAAGTTGACTCGTAGGTAATAAGTAATTAAAAACTAGAAAGAATGCTACAATTCACAATTGCATCATCATCATCATGCAATTAGTTTAGCTGAATGGTAAGTAATCCATCTGTAACTAAAATTCATATTCCTTTTCCCTGATTAATGCTACACTACCTCACAGGATAGTAGTAATCAAATTCAAATGACAAGAAAGAAAGGGGAGAAACTGAGGAAGAGAAAATGACAAAGGAGAATATATGGTCAAAACTCAGAACAAAAAAAGGGGTCATGGGCATGTCAGAGCGCTTTATTCCCAACCGCGATCAACGGCTTCCGCCGAAAATGAGATTAAATTGCCAAATCTCTTTCTTTCACACACCCTCTATCTCAATTCTCAATTATCAATTCTCAATCAATAGTAATTCAATTCAGCCAGCAACATAAATTCTCAATCAACAATAATTCTAAATTCTCAATTCTCAATTCAGCCAGCATAAATTCTCAATCAATAATAATCAACAATTCTCAATTCTCAATTCAGCCAACAACATAAATTCTCAATCAACAATAATCAACAATTCTCAATTCTCAATTCAGTCATCATAAATTCTCAATCAACAATAATCAACAATTCTCAATTCGGCCAACAACATAAATTCTCGATCAACAATAATCAACAATTCTCAATTCTCAATTCAGCCAACAACATAAATTCAACATGAAAAAAGAAATTATATAATCTAAATCAAGGGAATGAAAATAATACAAGGTTAGGACAGTTACTTACATCATCGGTTGGTGGAATGTGAGTTGCTTCGGAGGAGTGGGGAGTATTTCTTGGTCTATTACTTGAGGCATCCAAAGGAGAATTTTGGGCTGCTTGCACTAAGGCTGCTACCTCTTCGTCACTCATTCCAGGATTGAGTTAGTGCAACATCACCTTTAATAGACCACAAACACCGTCCATCTTCTTTTCTAATGAATGCACCTTATCATTGTATTCAACCTTCACTTGGCGAATCTCCTCATCCTTTCTAAGAGATCTTCTTGTAATTGAAGTCCCATAACAACGAACTCGACCTGGCTGGTCCTTTCCTAGCACTGCTACAAATGCATCCTCATGATTTTCCCCTGCCTCTATGCGGCTTTGAAGTTCATTCTACCAAAAGCAACAAAAAAATACAAAGTCACATTAACTTAATATAAATACAAATCTATCTAGCATTTAAATTGTACAAATCCAAATACAAATACAAAATAACTCACAATTGTTGTTTATGTTTTAGCATCAATTTCTTTTCCATTTTTACTTGTGCATGTTGCTGTGAAAATTTCAGCCCTTGATGGCTCTTCATTGTTCTCCTTAAAGTCACACTAGAGATAGAAGATAAAATTTTATATGAAGCATACTAACTAGACAATATAACATGGATATAAACGAGAAATCACAAAAAATAAGTTAGGTTACCAACTGCTTGCGCACTATTACAAAATTTGTGGAACCCATTCGGTGAGGACATGTTTGCTTTTATTTATTTTCAGTATTCTTAACAGACATAGCCTAAATATAAACATGAAAAAGAGATATTATTCTTAACGAACACATTTTCTTTCTCTTGGAAAATCCCATCACCTTTTTTTGAAATAGCAAGTCTAATCACAAAAAAAAATCAAGGATAGATAGAAAAAATAGAAGACATAGCATTACCTTGATAGCAGGAAGACTCCAATACCGAATTAGCTTGCGAAACTGAAATTCAGGACTCTCTAATGGTCGGTTCTTTATCATTTCTTTCTTTGTGTTGTACTTTAAGAAATGTTCTTTTTTAATTTCACCCTTGTATTTTTTCCATGCACGACAAAATCCCCGCATGACCTACGGCTTTGAACTTATTGGAAGAATAAACTTTTGCTATGCAACACATACATTAGAACGCCAAAGGTTAGCATACACAACATAACAAATAAATAAATAAATAAACTGTCCATAAAGGCATATTTACATACGTTGGCGTACTCCCACATGCCCTCCTTGATATTATCAGGCACACCATGCCAACTAGTATATAGCAAAGTCACAAAACGGGGATTTATAATTGTTGAACCCAAAAATTGGCCTAGGTTAGCTACAACCTCCTTGGTTGGACCAATAGGCTGCCCTTGTAAAAACTCCACCTCCCGTCGATCATTAAAATCAGTGGCATGAATATTTTTGCATAAGGTCTTGCCACGAGTTTTCTTTTTAGTGCCTAAGTCCAATTAGAATAACAGAATTTTAACTCAAACTAATTGAAAAGTAATATAAGCTATAATTAGGCAATAAGGGAGATAAGAAAAACTACCTTCATTACTAGCTTGTCCTCCACCACCCTCAATATTTGCAGCATCTTCCTCATCTTCCTCATCTTCCTCGTCTTCGAAATTAATCCCATGCACCTTAAAATACATGTCAATACTCATTCCCTTTTTGTTTGATTCTATGCTCAGCCCACTTGTATCTTCTCCCTCCTTATTAGAACTTGCATCATCTTGATCCATTGTATCATCTTCAACAGTTTTTTTATTCCCAGTTTTCGAGTTCTTTTCAGCTTGAAACATTGCCTCATTCTCACTTTGGGGGTTCTTTTCAACAGCCTTTGAATTATTCCCAATACACTCACATTCTTGAAATAGTGAGTTTGGTGGGACCTTCTTTTTTTTCTTCGGAGCCCCAGTTTGCTCTTCAAATGCATCTTCTACTATTGTGATGGGTTGTTTTCTTATTAGATCTTTTAGGCCTTGAGCTTGCAACCTAGCTTTATTATTTTCAGCCATGATCTTCTCTCTCTTAATATTATATTTTTGTAGCAATTCAACACTTGACCTAACTTGCATCACCTCAAAAGAATTATTTTTTTTGGACTTTTATGTTTCATATTCTTTTAACCTAAGGTAATTATTCTTTTTCTTTTAGTGATCTCCCTTTTTTCTATCCTGCACACATAAGAAATAAGGAGAAAAAATGTAATTCTATTAATTAAATAAACATAATTAGCACAAGCAAGTAACTAAATAAGCAAAACAACTAACAAAAGTAATTCATTTAGAATACTACCAAAAAATTGCAAAGATAAACACATGTCAAGATGAATCGGAATTAACATCCTCCATGTACTCATCATATTCACTTTCCTCGTTTTTCTCACAACGTTACTTGGCAAACATGTTTGGAGCCATATCTATGATGATAGCTCGTAGATCATTCCTCACTAGATCAACTTCGCCATTATCATTTGGAAAACTTAGAATCATTTCAGGCTCACATGGCTCCCTTGCATATATTATGGGGGAATCAGACTCAAGGTCGTCACTTATTCTAAATAAATCTCTCGGAATTATTTTCATAACATAGTGTTTGTCACTCACATATGGGTCTTGCACATAAAAGCATTAGTTTACTTGAGATGCTAACACAAATGGTTCTTCTTGGTAGCATTTTTTTACTGAAATACACATATGAGAGACCAAAGTGGTCTTTTGCAACTGTATACCACTTACACTTAAATAAGACTACTTTAAATTGGCCATAATAATCTAACTCAAACATATCCACTATTCTACCATAGTAGGTAACTTTTGCTTCAATTGGGTTCTTATCTTTCACACTAGCAAAACTAGGAGTCAATGCTTCTAATGTGACACCACTATTATGGGTTTTACGTCTCGCATCACGGTGCCTTGTATGGAACCTATACCCGTTGATAACAAAACCTAAAAATATTTTCACAACTCTATTTGGACCTCTAACCAACCCTTTTGCCTAACCAGTCACATCTTTTTTCATGACACGAACTTTAAACCATTATGAGAATTGTTGACTATGGTCTTTGGCTTTCTCCCACTTCGTTCTGCGTGGATTGTTATCATTAACTTGACTCTCTTACTCTCTAACGTATCAAATATTATTATTTGTTAGTAAAGTACAATGTTGTAGTGTAAACTAACAGATGATAATAAAGCAAACAAAATACCTCATGTAGACTTCGATTTTATCATAGTTGTTCAGGATGTATGCATACCCTTGTGCTTCTGATTTTTCATCTAAGATGAACACATTTCCCATTTGTCCACCTAAGGGACATCCTTTCTTTGGAAACAAATTGGGAGTTCGCATCTCATCTGAAACACACTCATAATTATTTCGAGGGACTCTATTGAATCTTGTCTGAACATCCTCATGCAAATATCTTGAGCAAATGTTTATACACTCATTAGCCAAATATCCTTCAGCAATGGACCCCTCTAGACGACTTCTGTTACGAACATACGATTTTAGTGTGCACATATACCATTCAACAGGGTACATCCAACGATATTGAACTAGACCACCTAACCTCACTTCATTTGCCACATGAATAGGCAAGTGCACCATTATGTCAAAAAAGCTTGGAGGAAAAATCCTCTTGAGTTGGCATAATGTCTCAACAATCTCTGCTTCTAAGTTTGCCACCTCAGCTAGGCTAATTACCTTCTGACATACCCGACGAAAAAATGAGCATAATCAAACTAGAGCGATGGCAATATGGTCAGGAAGTATGCTCTTGATTGGTACTTGCAACAAGTAATGTAAAAACCTTTCTACACCAAGTTGATATTCTTTCAAATGACGGGGCATATCCATCAAATCCTTGGAGACATCCATCGAAAACCTATGTATTTCAAATAGATAGCTAAGTTCCTATTCTAAAGTCCTTAATTAACGTTAGTCTCACTAACTGTAATTCTAGCTTCCTATGTAACTAATAAGAGACAACGTTTTCCCAACCTCCAAAATACTTTAAAAATAACTAACAAAAAATATCAAAGAAATTTGAGTTTTAGCAATTCTTAAAGAAAGCCTTGAAGTGACCACCTCGAGAAAGAACTTAAAGTAGTATACATAACATGAATAACAAATTATACGAGGTTAGGACATAGAGAACCACGATCACATGACCTCTAATGATAGAGGTTCTATTACAAAACAAATAAGTTATAAAAAGTATAATAAGTTATACGAGGTTAGGACATAAATAACCACGATCATATTCGCATAGTTACCTCTACAAAAGGTGTCAGAATTTTCAAAATTAAACTAAAATAAAGATAATAGTCAACTAACACCGCAGAAACTAAATTTGTACCCTAGCAGCAACATCAGTACCACAGCAGAAGCAAACCAAGAGAGGTGGCAGAGGCAACAGCAGCGAAAGCACAACTATTGAAAGCCTGTAAAAAAAGAAATAGACTTAAATCAATACTAATAAGATTCAATTGCAACCAAGCAAACACAAGATTCAGTTCAAGCAAACAAACACAGTTTTCAATTTTACTGTTGTATATATTGATTAGTATATGACATGGCAAACAAAGGTAGAAAAAAGTAAATACTAGTTTTGTGTAATGATATATGCAGGTTCTGTTTGGACAACAGCTTTGATCGTAACAAGTTAAAGGGGTTAAAAAAATTGGAAATGAAGAGGTAGCATTAGCGTGGAGTAGTGTCGATGATCATATCATTATAATCAGATTAAACAAAAAAAGTTCTAAAATCTGCACACGTTTGAGCTACAAGAGACTATAATATGTGATAACAAGACTAAAATCAGATTAAATGGGTGTATTCTATTATTTTCTGATTACTAATTTTGGCTTTATGGTTACATAGTGAGTGTAACCCAAAAAATAAAGTAGTTAACTAGTGAAAAGGTTTCAACAAAAATGAGCAGCCACATGCTTGTTCAAATAATAAAGATCAGTCAGCATGAGAGAAATAACAGGCCACAACAACAGTAAAAGAACAGAATTAGTAAACCCGACTTCATACGTAGCAGAATTTCAATTCTCACATAGCAATATAATAAAAGAATTTCTTAAGTAACATTTTTAAACAATAAAACTTCAAAAAGAAAATACTTCAAACACCAGAAAACTTCAACATGTTTAACTTATTTGCATTTGAACTTGTTATTATCCCAATATCAAGTTAACACATTCAGTAGAAACAGCTTTTGCTAATAATGTTTGAAATACAACAAAATAATTGAAAACAAAATGGAGTCAGAAAACTTCAGTAAGGGAAAAAAATGTAAAAGGCAGGTTGAATATTGTCATTAATAGGTACTCAGCAACTTACTCTGCTAGTTCCAAGAGGATCGTACAGAAGAACGCTGGATCTCTTACGTAATCCAGATGCAAAAAGATCTTTATGCAGTAGGGGCAACTAAAAATATGAAATTTAGAACAATTAGATATTATGAAATTACAAGCATAAACAGTATATCTGAGCTTGCTTATTATTTAACAAGATAAATACAACAATATATAAGAAACAAGCCTGAAAATGTTCTTAAACAAAAAAAATTCTTGAAGGAGAAGCATATTATTTTCCATCAAATAGAAAAAGCTAAGATATACTAAATAAACTGAGATGATAGATAGCTGAGAAAGTCTCTTCAATATCCATTTTAACAGAATTTGCACTTTCAGGAAGCTATAACTAGGGATAAATAAAAGTATAATTTTATTAATATATAAAAGTATAATTTAATTTTATTAATAACTATGCTATAATTGATTCCATTTGATGTGCACACCTTTTTTGCAATTTGTGGCATTAAAACAACTTTAAACTTATTTAAAAGGAGGAATATGAAGTAAATGCACTAAGATTCTCAATGGTATAACTTGATTGATATGTCAATATCCGCACATACAAGAGAGCAATGAACTAGTAAAATGCATATAAGCTTACCTATGGGTCCAGTCCCTGTCTCTCTGCTGTAATCTATCAAGTCTTTCATACTATTTACCACTTCTGATATCTGCAAACATAAATAAGGTTGTAAAAGACCGATACTAATTCAGAAAAAGGACCAAAAGTGCACCATCTGAAACATTCTCTAAAACATTATGTACTGGAAAAGTAAGGTGAGTAAATGATCTTTGGTTTCGGGACTTTGAACACTCCATCATTTTGAGATCCTTCACATTTAGAGAGTGTGTGATATTATTCTTCATAATTGTTTTCATCAGAAGTGTTAATTATACTTAATGCTAAATTAAGTAATTAACCAGAAATGGATTTATCATAAATTAATATATAATATTTTATATAAAGTTTAAATTCAATCATAATTCTTTACTGAACAGTAATCTTAAGCTTAACTAGACCAATAATTTAATAGAGATAAGAGATTCAAAAGAAAGAACAACACTAAAATAATTCACAAGAAGCTTTCCACAAGCACATAGATTTTACACCCATTCAATGATAAGAAAAGAAAGAAAAGAAAATTCACATAGTGATCCTCAAGAGAAATTGAAGCTGGGACCACCAATTAATAAGCAACGTAAACAATATGAGAATTAGAATGATAAACAATCTAGTAGAAGAAAGGACCTTTAAATCCATAATTAAGTTGTGTTGAATGATAGAAAAAGAAACAATATGAATTTGATGTTGTTTTCAGCATGTTCAAACGTAACTAGAAGAGATCATTCAAAACAATGTCATATTGGAGAGACTAATCTAAAAAGTGTGTTTCCAATCAGTAGGAATGATCTTATTTTTAAGGGTCTTTCAAAAAATTTTGAAAACCAATCTTCTCAGCTATATGACCCTTTGCACCATGTTATATAAGAAGAACCAGCACTTGCTCACATGCAATAGTCACTTGCTATTTTGTTGCTACTGATAAATGTAAATGTTTTAGGAAAGATAAGGACCTAACCACTTTCCTTTTCTGGTTTAATGAATGAATTACACACTAAGGCATGGCAGGGAACAAACATCAAGAACCTCCAAAGCAAACAAATAAATAAAAGGAAACCTGATATGATTTCATGGACTGATCACCTTTCTATCATCACCAGACTTTAATTCGGCTGGATACCAATACAATCACCAGAGAAAAAGAAACAATATGAATTTGATGCTGTTTTCAGCATGTTCAAACGTAACTAGAAGAGATCATTCAAAACAATGTCATATTGGAGAGACTAATCTAAAAAGTATGTTTCCAATCAGTAGGAATGATCTTATTTTTAAGGGTCTTTCAAAAAATTTTGAAAACCAATCTTCTCAGCTATATGACCCTTTGCACCATGTTATATAAGAAGAACCAGCACTTGCTCACATGCAATAGTCACTTGCTATTTTGTTGCTACTGATAAATGTAAATGTTTTAGGAAAGATAAGGACCTAACCACTTTCCTTTTCTGGTTTAATGAATGAATTACACACTAAGGCATGACAGGGAACAAACATCAAGAACCTCCAAAGCAAACAAATAAATAAAAGGAAACCTGATATGATTTCATGGACTGATCACCTTTCTATCATCACCAGACTTTAATTCGACCGGATACCAATACAATCACCCTTTCTGCAAATAACAAAGTAAAAATAAAGAAATTCAAAATTTTCAACCAGAAAACATCAAAGAGATTGAAAAGAGAGAACAAAATCCCCTCACATCTTACAAAATAGGACACTAGGCTCAACACCAGAACAAGAGGGTTGCCTTGATGGTGCGACAGAGGGCCAAATAGCGAAGATGCTCCACCAAATAGTGAGGGTCAAGCAGAAGATGCTCCGCTAAATGGTGTGGTCGCAGCAGAGGGTTTTGCCCCAAACGGCATCGTGGTAGAGGAAGTTCCACCTAAAGATGGTGTGGAGAACAAGGAGGAGCCTGAACTCGCAGCACAGAAAATGGGAGAATCGGTACTCGAAGCTGCCATAGTAGAAGCCAAAAAAGTAGAGCCGAATAGAGACGGAGCTAGAGCAGGAGCCGAGCGAGATGCGGTCAGTGCGGACCCAAAACCTAAGGAAAACGACGACACAGAGGCTGCAGAGAAGGAAGGTGTGGAGCCAAAGCCGAAGGACGGTGCGGTAGTAGTGGCGCCGCCACTTCCTCTTGCGGTGGAGGATGAAGAAGCGAATGAGAAAGAGAATGGACTTGGTGAGGAAGAAGTGGCGGAGCTAGGGTTTGCGGTGGCGGTAGTCGAAGAGAAGAGGGAAGAGGGTTGCGTTTATGGGTTCCTAAAGATGGAGGGTAACTTTTAGGGTTTTCTTTGGTGGCTGGGTTACTTTTAAGGTTAAAATTAGTGTGATGTTGTGTTTAGGGTTAAAATTGAAAACTAAGGAAAAAAATTTAAGTGGGAAAAAAATTGCGTGGGAAACTAAATTTGGGGGGAAGGAACTCTATCGGTACATTTTTTGTGGGGTGCCAAGAGAAACAAAATATGGGCACGCTTTAAAAAGGTAACCATTGAAACACAAACTAGCCACGCTTTTCAAGCGTGCCGGTTTCCCTCTATGGGCACGCTTTTTAACCATGACAAAAAAAGTGTGGCTAAATTTTTAATCAGTGGCCACCCTCGTAAAAGCGTGTCAATTTCCCTCTATCACCACGCTTTTCAAGCGTGGTAGTAAAAAAGCGTAGCGAAATTTTAAGTAAGGGGCACCCTCGTAAAAGTGTGCCGATTTCCCTTTATGGCCACGCTTTTCAAGCGTGGCAAAAAAATGTATGGCCAAATCACAAATTAGTGGCCACCCTCACAAAAGCGTGCCCATAGACCACTTTTGGGCACACTTTAAAAGCGTGGTAAGAAAAAAGGGTGTCGACAGACCTTTTTTCTTGTAGTGTTAGAATTGAAAACTAATCACTAATTTTAAAGGTTTTAGCCCAAGATTGGACCAACGAGTTAAACTAGTTGGATCGGGCCCATATTGGGCCCAAGGCCCAACATATATATGCCTTAACTCATTCAGCTCATTTCATTCACAAAAGAGAGAAAGATCAATGTGAGAATAGAAAAGAGGAGGGTTTTACTATTCACTTCAACACTTAATCAATCATAACTTGTGATTTGGAGCTCTGCTTAGCATGCCGTTTGCGGCCATGCGAAGCTCTCATCGAGCTCTTAAATTCAATCTAAACAAGGTTGGTAAGAAACTCAAATTTCTAGTTTCATTTCTCTGCCCTATGTCAAACTCAAAAATAGTTTTTGGGTATTGAAATTCTTTGTGATTTTGTGGTTTAGGTGTAATCTAGTATGAGTGATTAGTAGGTTTTACCCCAGGAATCATTAGATAAGGTCAGCATTCACTTAAACCTTGTGGTTTGTCAATTTTATGAACCCTAGTATTGGTTTTGATGAATTGTATGATATTAGATTGAAAATTTGTGTTTATTGGAGTTGAATTTGGCAATTGGATTGATTGGAATTGAACTTGGTGGCTGGAGCTTGTTGAAATTGGTTAGAGGTTTGAGAAGCTTGTCGAAAAAGAAGGCTTTTGTACTATCTTGAGCTTGGGAAGAAATTAGTCAAGGTATGGTTTTAGTTACTTTTAGATAATATATAATATTGTGGAAAACTTAGACTAGTTGCCTTAAGATAGATTTGAATTATATGCATTTGGTTTATTAAATGTGTGATATGTGAGTAGTTGAATGAAGTTTGAATATGATAAGAGAATGAAATGTGATGTATGATGATTGTGATCATGAGTATTGCTGAAATTTGAGGCGAAGGCCATGGCCGGGTAAGTTTAGGTAAGTATGATGTATTGGAGTGAATGATAATTATTAATTGTGATGATGATTGATGGTAATGTGGGTTTGGTAATCAATTTTGGTGAAATATTGTTAGATTATGAATTTGTGAATTAAAATTATTTGTAATGAGTGATTAGGCTTAGATTGGAAGGATTGGTGAATTGAAAGATTAAATTGTTAGGTGTTGAAGGGTTGAGATTGGTATAGTTTAGACTTTAAAGTTGAAAGAGAGTTTTGGAAAAGAGAGGAATTTGGTAAAAACCTAATTTTAACAAATTTCGACGGGCCATAACTTTGTTTCTGGATCTCCAAATTTTATAAAACTTATCTTAAATAAAACTTAGGTCCGTGAAGTTTATAATGTTCGAAGAATGGACGGAAAATAATTTTTATCAAAAAATTTATGCGTGTTTGAAGTTTAAGGTTAAAAACTAAATTCTATAGAAGTTGCAGGAAATTGAGGTACGCATGAGGGGTGTTACAGACTAGAAAGAGTGTTGTGCGAGTGTTGTGCACACACCATGCGTATGCACAAAAGGAAGGTAATGCAGACGCATGACCCATGCGTACGCACAACTTGCATTTTCAGAATTAAATATTTTTGGTGCGTGTACCATCCGTACGCATGAATGTCCTATTTTGCTGAAAATATTTATTTTAACTATTTTTGCCTATTCACTCTGCTATTTTCCCTCTGTAACCCCTGTTTAAGATCCCCTAGCTAGTGTTTAGGCTTTGAGACGAGTGAAAATGTATTGGAAGAATTAAAAAGAGGTATGTTCTATTTTTTTTAGAGGGGGTGACTTAAGTTTGTAACGTGTTGTGGATGGAATAATTAGAGTGGGTTGGTGAAGTGTTGTATTGATGATGAATTGAGAAAATGGATGTGAATAAGAAATTATGAAAGATTGAAATTGAATAACATACATTAATATACTATGATTTGGTAAGTTGATATGCGCCTCGGGCAAGGATGGTGGTTTGATCACACTTGTCGAGGTTGCGGCGCCGGCATAGAGCCTGTGGCAGTCTCCCACGTACGTTCAGATGTAAGGATTGAGGCAGTCTCCCGCTCACATAACCTTTCATGCCATAAGAGTGAATTCGAATACTATAACCCGAAAGAGTGAGCCGGGCACTATATCCCAGGATGCGCAGAAAAGTGAGTCGGGCACTGTATCCCAAGAAGTGCATAAAAGTGAGCGGGCACTATATCCCAGGGGTGCACAAAGTGAGCCATGCACTATATCCCAAGGATGTGGCAGAAAGGCGACATCTGAAAGGATGTGTCGAGGTTGGCAGTTGAACCGACAATTAATATCACAACTAATTGGACAGGTATTCATTATATGCATTAACTATGTGATTGTTTGCTTTGATTAATTGCATTATGCCTAAATGAATAACATGCCTAATTCCTAATTGAAATACTTGTTGTATATGAACTCTTGTATTTTTCTTGTCCGTATTACTTGTGTTTTACCAGTTTGAGGTTGTTCAGTAGGCGGTGGCAATGGGACGCGTGGAGGATAGGTTGATGAAAACTGTGGGACATCGGTGACTGTTAGAATAGAAATCCCTTAAGATAGATAGCCCTATTTTATTTTAATATACATATTAAAAGTTGGAATTTTATGCATGTGGAAGTTCTAGGATTGTCTTTGGCTTTTCGAAACCTTATATCTTATCTATTGGGTACTGTTACTATGCTGAAAACCCTCAATTCTCATATCATATGTTGTTGTTATTTTTTATATGCAGGTCGCAACCCACCTCGGAGAGTTTGTAGACGTGGTGACTGAGCAGAGGATAGCTCACCCTTACTTATGCTTTATTTTGTTGTGGTCTCTCACTTTTGTAAACTTGGTGCCTTAGAGGTTTTTATTCTGAAAACCTGAGAGATAGGACGTAAGTTATTTTATTATCAAAATTCTGATGTATAATTTGTTTAGGATAGTCGGCGTAAACTCTGCAGGTTGCATCTAGTTCTATTTTGATATTGTATATGTATAACTTGATTATCTTATATCTATTACCTTGTATCTTGGAGCTTTGCAAGGTGTTTTGTATTTTGTTTATATCTCGTGCTTTACGGGCTTTTAGTTATCGTGTGACCGCTTCGCGCTTTTATCCGTCTTTGATCTTATATTCCTTTCAACGAAATTTTAGTTTTATTATTTATTGACTATATTTTATATTTTTCGGCTTTAGAACTGTCGGGACACATTATCGTCCTTTACTTTATAGCTAGAAGTAAGGCTTAGGGTGATAGAGTGTTACATTTAGTGGTATCAGAGCGGTTCGTCCTCGTGAGCCTAAGGGATTGACCGATTGTGTTTTAGTGCATACTCTGGGTTGTTTTTCTTTCATACTATTTAGGATATCTATTTGATATGCATATCATGCTTGTTTGTGAGTACTTTTTCAGGATAATTGAAGAACTAAATTTAAGGTATTGAGACTGATCACCTTGATATCAATTATTTGGTGTGGATAGGACCCCAGATGGTGACTCGTGGATGAGGTCGATCATGTACTCAAATAAAGAGTGAGGATATTGATAAACCACTATTTTATGGTTTATCTTATGCTCAATTGAGTAGTTTTTATCAACTCTTTACTCACTTATTCATACAATTCGCATGTTTTACATTTTCCTTCCTGATTTTGTGCTATGATTGAAAACATGCTTCTTTGATCTTATATTTGCTTATTATTAATCCTCTCTTATGACCATTAGATGCCTTGATATATGTGTTAAGTGTTTTCAGATATTATAGGGCAGGAATGGCTTGGAGGATGGAAAGGAAGCATGCAAAAGTGGAAGGAATACAAGAAGTTGGAGAAACTGCAAAGCTGTCAGCCTGACCCTCTCGCACTAAAACGACCATAACTTGAGCTACAGAGGTCCAAATGACGCGGTTCCAGTTGCATTGGAAAGCTAACATCCGGGCTTCAATTTGATATATAATATGCCATAGTGGCCCTGACGGTAGGCGACGCGACCGCGTGCTCTATGCGGCCGTGTCGCAGTGACGAAAAACCAGCGTGGCAAATTTCTTCTCCAGCGATTTCTTCTCCAGTTTTCGGCCCAGAAAACTCAGATTAGAGGCTATAAAGTAGAGGGATTGCATCCATTCAGATCATGCACTCATAATTCACTTTTTACAATTTTAGATGTAGTTTTTAGAGAGAGAGGTTCTCTCCTCTCTCTTAGGATTAGGATTTAGGACTTCTCTTAGTTTTAAGAGTGACTCTCAATCCCAGGTTTAATGTTCCTTTCTATTTAATTTTGTTTCTATTTTTATTCACCTTGGTACTTTAATTGAAATTTATCTTTTGAATTTGGCTTATGACTTTCATGTTAGGATTTTCTTAATTAATGTTATTTGAGATATTTCAGTTTATGATTGTTTCTTTTTGTTATCCCCAATCTAAAGATATTGTTATTCTAGTAGATTTAGTTTTTCCCCTTTTGGCCTTGGTTAAATAATTGGTGACTCTTGAGTTATCAAACTCATTGTTAGTTGAGAATTAGAATTAATTCATCCACGTAACTTACCTTCATAGTTAGACGTTAACAAAGTGGGAGAAAAATCCAATTCTCATCACAATTGATAAGGACAACTGGGATAGGACTTCCAGTTCTTATACTTTGCCAAGAGTTTATTTTACAATTATTTATTTATTTTTGTTGCTTTGAAAACATGTCTGTGCCCATTGCCCAAATTCCAAAACCCCAAAACACACTTTTTCATAACCAATAATAAGAACATACCTCCCTGCAATTCCTTGAGAAGACGACCCGAGGTTTAAATACTCGGTTATCAATTTTAAAGGGGTTTGTTACTTGTGACAACCAAAACGTTTGCACGAAGAGATTTCTGTTAGTTTAGAAGCTATATCTACAACGCGAATATTTATATAAATTCTTTACTAGCAAAAATCCCAACGTCAAAATGGCGCCGTTGCCAGGGAATTGCAAACGTGTGCCTTATTATTGGTTATTGTAAATATTTTTCAAAAAAAAAATTCAGATTTTTATTTTAAAATTTTTATCTAAAAATTTTTTAAAAATCATCTCTTTTTCAAAATATTTTCTTTTTGTTAGTTTTTATTTTTATTTTCTCCTACTACCATGAACTCTCACCCCTTTGGCTATGAGTCTGGTTATAATTATGTTGCAGGAAGAGGAAATTACAATGAGAATAGGCACCAAGGTTGGAACAATCAAAGATGGGAGGAGCCACAAGGATTTGATCAACCCTCATGGCAACAACCACCTCCAATGGACTATCAACAACCATTCTGTGATGCATATCAAGGCAATAGCTATGGTGAGCACTCTTTTGACTATCAACAACCACCACCATATGCCTATGAACTCCCTCCTCAACATAGCTTTGAACCACCATACTCACGAGTCCCTTTCGGCCATTCACCTCCATATGACCCTAACCCTCAACCACCATACCAACCACCTTATGAGCCATATGAACCATATATAGAACCACCCCAATACCAATCCAATTACTCCCACAAACCACCACTCCTCCATACACATTACCCATATCCATCAAAGTCAGAATCACAGGTTAGCCTCGAAGAATCAATGAAACAATGTACTGCAATCCTTCATCAACTGGAGCAAGCAATAGTGGAGAAGTTAAAGCAATTAGCTTCCCGACGTTCGGATACTCAAGGAACCCCCATGGCTTCATGTGGGCAATCTAATGAAGAACGTAGTATGAAGGAGATACTAGAAACTCCAGAGGACAACGAGGAACATGGCTTTGTATTGGAACAAGTAGAGGAAGCCATAATAGTTGCAGAGGAAGAAGTGGTTGAAGACTTAGGAGATGCTGAACCTCCATGGGAAAATCAAGACATAGAGCCTCCGTCCAAGATAGTTGCATTTGATGTTGAGGAGGGTGTACAACCTCCAAGGTATATCACAGTTGAAGACTTGGAAGAGGTTGATCAAGTGATGGAGATTCAAGAAGAAGAAGCACAACCTCCCATGCCCTTGGAAAGCAATGAAGAGAAGATTAAATTGGAAGAGAGCTACCAAGAGGAAGATGTTGAAATTGAAAAAGCTTACAAAGAGGTGGTAGTTATCCGAAAAGAGCACAAGGGAGTGGAGCTTGCAAACTCATTAAAAATACCTCCCCCTAAGTTGCCATCATCCTTCACAACATTCAAGTGGGTAAAATTCATATTCCTTAGCTTTCTAATTCCACTTGAATATGGGCTACTGGAGATGGATGGTCAACTTAGAGCTCTTTGTGACATTAAGAGTAAGCGGAAGATGGCCAGTGGTAAGAATTGTCCTGCAAGGTTCATTATGGTTGGAAGCTTTAAGTTTAAATGCAAAGGTTGGTATAGAGCTCAACTGAATGGGTCTAGGAAGCTGTTCGGTCGCTGCAGTGAGAATTCAGATCACCTTTCACCCGGCTGGAAAAATGCAGATCAAGACAAAAACGGGTGTAAAGGTAAGGTTTGGGATCCTGGAATCTATTCTGACATTTGTCACCCCGGGAGCCTAAGAATCTGTTTGAAGCTTCGTAAGGGCTTTACGTGCTTAGTCTGGGACCCCGGAGGTTACTGGAGATACAAACATTGGTGGGGATTCCTGGATCAGTACAATTATAAGCCACCATGACAGGAAGCTCATCAAATGTCCAACTTAAGGACTTTAACTAAAAGTGCTAGGTGGGAGACAACCCACCATGGTATGATCATTCCTTTTTCATTTTTACTCAGTTTTATTTGTTTTCAAGTTTTATTTTATTTTATTGTATTGAACCTGGAATTTCGCATAACATTCATATTAGCATTGCATACTGCATACTTGCATATATATATATAAAAAAAGGGCCACGCGACGCCACCACATCAGCGACGCGTTCGCGTCGCGTGGAGAGGGGAGAAAATAAAAAACGAACAGAGAGTCACGCAAGAGCGTGGCTGGAGGCGTGCCAATGGCACAAATCGTCCCACGCGACCGCGTCATATGGGAAAAATGGCCTCCCACGCGACCGCGTGCCCTGGATTTCGACGTAATAATAGTGCACAGCCGAAAATTGTGCTGGAGTGGCGCTGGACTGGCGCTGGACGCACAGTCCATCTCACGCGACCGCGTGCCTCATGCGGCCGCGTCACGTTCTTCTAAAGCCCACTCGCGCGATCACGTCACCCAAAATTTGGCAAAATAAGATTTTGAACAGAGAGTTGTGCGAGCGCGAGGCCGCCCTCGCGCCAGTGGCATAAATTGAGTCACGTGACCGCGTGACCGACGCGACCACGTCGATTAACTTACAGCGCAAGTCGTGCGACCACGTGACCCACGCGTCCGCATCGCTTGCGCCGCACAGCTTATCCTAATTTGCCAAATATCTTATCTTTTCTTCCCCAATCCTAATTTCTTCTATCTTTTCTTCCTTCTTCTTTCTTTCTTACTTTACTTCTTTCCCTTCTCATTCTTCTTATCTTTTATTTTATTTTACTTAATTTATTTGCATATCTCATTCATCGCATCTTAATTTTGTGCATATTGTTTTTATTTTCTTTTCTGAATTTTTTATTTTTCCATTGGTGTTAAAAAAATAAAAAATAAAAAATAAAAAAATTTTATTCTATTGTTGCATCTTCTCTTGAATTTATTTTGGTAATTTGTTTTACACTATGGGATGATATTAATTATCTGCCAATGCCAATCTTTTATGATACTTGCACTCCATTTGCATTGGCATGAACTTGTATTGATACTTCCATTACCCACTCTCCTCCCCTATGTTACAAATTTTATACCAGTGGTATGCCATGATTTCTATTGTTTCCTCACGTACATGTTGAAGCTTCCATGTAAATGAGACCCTTATCATTTGGCATTAACCCACCCATACTTTATTTATTTTCTTATCTTTATTTCTGGGTTATTTTTTGATGAGCGGATAATTTATACGCTTTTTGGCATTGTTTTTAGGTAGTTTTTAGTAAGTTCAAGCTACTTTTAGGGATGTTTTCATTAGTTTTTATGTTAAATTCACATTTCTGGACTTTACTATGTGTTTGTGTGTTTTTCTGTGATTTCAGGTAATTTCTGGCTGAAATTGAGGGACCTGAGCAAAACTCTGAGAAGGAGGCTAACAAAGGACTGCTGATGCTGTTGGAATCTGACCTCCCTGCACTCGAAATAGCTTTTCTGGAGCTACAGAACTCCAAATGGCGCGCTCTCAACGGCGTTGGAAAGTAGACATCCAGAGCTTTCCAGCAATATATAATAGTCCATACTTTATTCGGGAATTGATGACGTAAACTGGTGCTCAACGCCAGTTCCATGTTGCTGTCTGGAGTAAAACGCCAGAAACACGTCACGACCCGGAGTTGAACGCCCAAAACACGTTTCAACTTGGCGTTCAACTCCAATAAAAGCCTCAGCTCGTGGATAGACCAAGCTTAGCCCAAACATACACCAAGTGGGCCCCGGAAGTGGATTTATGCATCAATTACTTATTCATGTAAACCCTAGTAGCTAGTTTATTATAAATAGGACTTTTTACTAGTGTATTAGACATCTCTGGATGCCTAGTCCTTAGACCATGGGGGCTGGCCATTCGGCCATGCCTGAACCTTTTACTTATGTATTTTCAACGGTGGAGTTTCTACACACCATAGATTAAGGGTGTGGAGCTCTGCTGTACCTCAAGTTTCAATACAATTACTATTATTTCTATTCAATTCTCTTTTATTCCTATTCTAAGATATTCGTTGCACTTCAACTTGATGAATGTGATGATCCGTGACACTCATCATCATTCTCACCTATGAACGCGCGTGACTGACAACCACTTCCGTTCTACCTTAGGCCGGGCGCATATCTCTTAGATTCCCCAACAGAATCTTCGTGGTATAAGCTAGATAGATGGCGGCATTCATGGGAATCCGGAAAGTCTAACCTTGTCTGTGGTATTCCGAGTAGGATTTCGGGAATCCGGAAAGTCTAACCTTGTCTGTGGTATTCTGAGTAGGATTCCGGGATTGAATGACTGTGACGAGCTTCAAACTCCTGAAGGCTGGGTGTTAGTGACAGATGCAAAAGAATCAAGAGATTCTATTCCAACCTGATTGAGAACCGACAGATGATTAGCCGTGCTGTGACAGAGCATAGGACCATTTTCACTGAGAGGATGGGATGTAGCCATTGACAACGGTGATGCCCTACATACAGCTTGCCATGGAAAGGAGTAAGAAGAAATTGGATGAATGTAATAAGAAAGTAGAGATTCAAGAGGAGCACAGCATCTCCATACGCCTATCTGAAATTCCCACTATTGATTCACATAAGTATTTCTATCCTATTTTATTTTCTGTTTATTATTAATTTTCGAACTTATCATAAACCAATTTAATCTGCCTAACTGAGATTTACAAGGTGACCATAGTTTGCTTCATACCAACAATCTCCGTGGGATCGACCCTTACTCACGTAAGGTATTACTTGGACGACCCAGTGCACTTGCTGGTTAGTTGAACGGAGTTGTGAGATTATCTAACAGTGCCTGTAACTCTTTTGGTCCAACAATAACACTAAGTTGTTGGTGCCATTACCAGGGATTATTAAGATCCCAATTCATCATACCATGATCTCTTTGGGGTATTCTTGATAGAGCCAATATTTAAATTTCATACAAGTACAAAGAGACCAACTTTGAGGATCACAATTTCGTCCACCAAGTTTTTGGCGCCGTTGCCGGGGATTGTTCGAGTATGGACAACTGACGGTTCATCTTGTTGCTCAGATTAGGTAATTTTCTTTTCAAAAAGTTTTCAAAAATCTTTCAAAAATATTTTTTTATTACTATTTTCGTTTTTCTAAAGTATATTTTCGAAAAAAATAATAAAAATACAAAAAAATCATAAAATCATAAAAAAACCAAAAATATTTTGTGTTTCTTGTTTGAGTCTTGAGTCAATTTTTAAGTTTGGTGTCAATTGCATGCTTTAAAAAAAATTTTTCTTGCATTTTTCGAAAATTCATGCATTCATAGTGTTCTTCATGATCTTCAAGATATTCTTGGTAAATCCTCTTGTTTGATCTTGATGATTTCTTGTTTTGTGTTGTTTGTTGTTTTTCATATGCATTTTTCTTTTGTTAGAGTCCATGCATTAAAGATTTCTAAGTTTGGTGTCTTGCATGTTTTCTTTGCATCAAAAATTTTTCAAAATTATGTTCTTGATGTTCATCATGATCTTCAAAGTGTTCTTGGTGTTCATCTTGACATTCATAGTGTTCTTGCATGCATCATGAGTTTTGATTCATAATTTTCATGTTGTGAGTTATTTTTGTTGTTTTTCTCTCTCATCATTAAAAATTCAAAAAAATCAAAAAATATCTTTTCCTTATTTCCCTCCAAATTTTCGAAATTTTGGGTTGGCTTGGTAAAAAATTTTTAAAAATTAGTTGTTTCTTACAAGTCAAGTCAAATTTTCAATTTTAAAAATCTTATCTTTTTAAAATCTTTTTCAAAAATCATATCTTTTCCATTTTTTCCTTTTTTTCGAAAATTTCAAAAATCTTTTTCAAATTATTTTCAAAATCTTTTTCTTATCTTTTACATCATATTTTCGAAAATTAGCTAACAATTTATGTGATTGATTAAAAAATTTGAAGTTTGTTACTTTCTTGTTAAGAAAGGTTCAATCTTTAAAATTCTAGAATCTTATCTTTTAGTTTCTTGTTAGTTAAGTAATTAATTTTAATTTTAAAAATTAAATCTTTTTCAAAACTAATTTCAATCATATCTTTTTAAAACCATATCATTTAAAATCATATCTTTTCAAAAAAAATATCTTTTTAATCTTATCTTTTCAAAAATCATATCTTTTTATCGTATCTTTTATATCATATCTTTTTCAAAATCTTATCTTTTTCAAAAATTTGATTTTAAAATATCTTATCTAACTTATTATCTTCTTATCTTTTCAAATTTGATTTTAATATCTTTTTCAACTAACTAATTAACTTTTTGTTTGTTTCTTATCTTTTTCAAAACCACCTAACTACTTTTCCCTCTCTAATTTTCGAAAATACCTCCCTCTTTTTCAAAAATTCTTTTTAATTAACTAATTGTTTCAAATTTTAATTTTAATTTTAATTCATCTTTAATTTTTGAAATTACTAACTCCTTTTCAAAAATATTTTCGAAAATCCCTCTCTCATCTTCTTCTATTTATTTATTTATTTACTAACACTTCTCTTCATCTCTTATCACCTCCCCTATCCTTACTCTTTATACAGACTATTCATCCCTCTCCTTCCATTATCCCCTTTCTTCTTCTACTAATAATAAAGATCCTCCTTACTGTGACATAGAGGATTCCTCTTCCTTTTCTTTTCCTCTTCTCTTTCATATGAGCAGGAACAAGGAAAAAGGCACTCTTGTTGAAGCTGATCTTGAACCTGAAAAGACTCTGAAGAGGAAGTCAAGAGAAACTAAAAATCAACAATTCAGAGAAACCTGAAAAAAAAAAGAAAAAAAGAGAAAAGGGAAGACAAAAAGCTTCCACCTCCAAGTCATGGGAGATGGAGATATTCATCTCAAGGGTCCATAACTCAGTAGAAGAGCATTTGACTGCACATCAAGAGAGCATGAAAAATTCCCTCATCAAGAAATCCCTGAGATACCTCAGGGGATACATGTTCCTCCACATAATTATTGGAAGCAACTAAGGGTAGGAACACCAAAATCACTAGGGATCATGCAACAGAAACAAGGAAGAGACATAAAGGAGCTCAAAAAGCACCATTGGTTCTTCAAGAGGGCACCACCCTCACTAAGGTGGACTCATTCCTTGTTCTTATTTCTCTGCTTTTTTGGTTTTTATCCTTCATGTCTATCTATATTTTGTGTCTCTACTTCATGATCATTAGTATGTAGTAACTATGTCTTAAAACTATGAATAACTTCTATAAATGCTTCACCTCTCTTAAATAAAAAAATGTTTTTAAATCAAAAGAACAAGAAGTACATAAATTTCGAAAATTGTCCTTGAATTTAATTTAATTATATTGATGTGGTGACAATACCTTTTGTTTTCTGAATGAATGCTTAAACAGTGCATATTTTTTATCTTGTTGTTTATGAATGTTAAAATTGTTGGCTCTTGAAAGAATGATGAACAAAGAAAAATGCTATTGATGATCTGAAAAATCATAAAATTGATTCTTGAAGCAAGAAAACGCAGTGAAAAAGCAAAGGCTTGCAAAAAAAAAAACTGGTGAAAAAAATAGAAAGAAAAAGAAAAAGCAAGCAGAAAAAGCCAATAGCCCTTAAAACCAAAAGGCAAGGGTAAAAAGGATCCAAGGCTTAGAGCATCAATGGATAGGAAGGCCCAAGGAAATAAAATCCAGGCCTAAGAGGCTAAATCAAGCTGTCCCTAACCATGTGCTTGTGTCATGAAGGTCCAAGTGAAAAGCTTGAGACTGAGTGGTTAAAGTCATGATCCAAAGCAAAAAGAGTATGCTTAAGAGCTCTGGACACCTCTAACTGGGGACTCTAGCAAAGCTGAGTCACAATCTGAAAAGGTTCACCCAGTCATGTGTCTGTGGCATTTATGTATCTGGTGGTAATATTGGAAAATAAAGTGCTTAGAGCCACGACCAAGACTCATAAAAGTAGATGTGTTCAAGAATCAACATACTTAACTAGGAGAATCAATAACACTATCTGAAATTCTAAGTTCCTATAGAAGCCAATCATTCTAAACTTCAAAGGAAAAAGTGAGATGCCAAAACTGTTCAGAAGCAAAAAGCTACAAGTCCCGCTCATCTAATTAGAATTAATATTCATTGATATTTTGAGATTTATAGTATATTATCTTTTTTTATCCTAATTGATTTTCAGTTGCTTGGGGACAAGCAACAAGTTAAGTTTGGTGTTGTGATGAGCGGATAATTTATACGCTTTTTGGCATTGTTTTTAGGTAGTTTTTAGTAAGTTCAAGCTACTTTTAGGGATGTTTTCATTAGTTTTTATGTTAAATTCACATTTCTGGACTTTACTATGTGTTTGTGTGTTTTTCTATGATTTCAGGTAATTTCTGGCTGAAATTGAAGGACCTGAGCAAAACTCTGAGAAGGAGGCTAACAAAGGACTGCTGATGCTGTTGGAATCTGACCTCCCTGCACTCGAAATAGATTTTCTGGAGCTACAGAACTTCAAATGGCGCGCTCTCAACGGCGTTGGAAAGTAGACATCCAGAGCTTTCCAGCAATATATAATAGTCCATACTTTATTCGGGAATTGATGACGTAAACTGGTGCTCAACGCCAGTTCCATGTTGCTGTCTGGAGTAAAACGCCAGAAACACGTCACGACCCGGAGTTGAACGCCCAAAACACGTTTCAACTTGGCGTTCAACTCCAATAAAAGCCTCAGCTCGTGAATAGACCAAGCTTAGCCCAAACATACACCAAGTGGGCCCCGGAAGTGGATTTATGCATCAATTACTTATTCATGTAAACCCTAGTAGCTAGTTTATTATAAATAGGACTTTTTACTAGTGTATTAGACATCTCTGGATGCCTAGTCCTTAGACCATGGGGGCTGGCCATTCGGCCATGCCTGAACCTTTTACTTATGTATTTTCAACGGTGGAGTTTCTACACACCATAGATTAAGGGTGTGGAGCTCTGCTGTACCTCAAGTTTCAATACAATTACTATTATTTCTATTCAATTCTCTTTTATTCCTATTCTAAGATATTCGTTGCACTTCAACTTGATGAATGTGATGATCCGTGACACTCATCATCATTCTCACCTATGAACGCGCGTGACTGACAACCACTTCCGTTCTACCTTAGGCCGGGCGCATATCTCTTAGATTCCCCAACAGAGTCTTCGTGGTATAAGCTAGATAGATGGCGGCATTCATGGGAATCCGGAAAGTCTAACCTTGTCTGTGGTATTCCGAGTAGGATTTCGGGAATCCGGAAAGTCTAACCTTGTCTGTGGTATTCTGAGTAGGATTCCGGGATTGAATGACTGTGACGAGCTTCAAACTCCTGAAGGCTGGGCGTTAGTGACAGATGCAAAAGAATCAAGAGATTCTATTCCAACCTGATTGAGAACCGACAGATGATTAGCCGTGCTGTGACAGAGCATAGGACCATTTTCACTGAGAGGATGGGATGTAGCCATTGACAACGGTGATGCCCTACATACAGCTTGCCATGGAAAGGAGTAAGAAGAAATTGGATGAATGTAATAAGAAAGTAGAGATTCAAGAGGAGCACAGCATCTCCATACGCCTATCTGAATTTCCCACTATTGATTCACATAAGTATTTCTATCCTATTTTATTTTCTGTTTATTATTAATTTTCAAACTTATCATAAACCAATTTAATCTGCCTAACTGAGATTTACAAGGTGACCATAGTTTGCTTCATACCAAGAATCTCCGTGGGATCGACCCTTACTCACGTAAGGTATTACTTGGACGACCCAGTGCACTTGCTGGTTAGTTGAACGGAGTTGTGAGATTATCTAACAGTGCCTGTAACTCTTTTGGTCCAACAATAACACTAAGTTGTTGGTGCCATTACCAGGGATTATTAAGATCCCAATTCATCATACCATGATCTCTTTGGGGTATTCTTGATAGAGCCAATATTTAAATTTCATACAAGTACAAAGAGACCAACTTTGAGGATCACAATTTCGTCCACCAAGTTTTTGGCGCCGTTGCCGGTGATTGTTCGAGTATGGACAACTGACGGTTCATCTTGTTGCTCAGATTAGGTAATTTTCTTTTCAAAAAGTTTTCAAAAATCTTTCAAAAATATTTTTTTTTATTACTATTTTCGTTTTTCTAAAGTATATTTTCGAAAAAAATAATAAAAATACAAAAAAATCATAAAATCATAAAAAAGCCAAAAATATTTTGTGTTTCTTGTTTGAGTCTTGAGTCAATTTTTAAGTTTGGTGTCAATTGCATGCTTTAAAAAAATTTTTTCTTGCATTTTTTGAAAATTCATGCATTCATAGTGTTCTTCATGATCTTCAAGATATTCTTGGTAAATCCTCTTGTTTGATCTTGATGATTTCTTGTTTTGTGTTGTTTGTTGTTTTTCATATGCATTTTTCGTTTGTTAGAGTCCACGCATTAAAGATTTCTAAGTTTGGTGTCTTGCATGTTTTCTTTGCATCAAAAATTTTTCAAAATTATGTTCTTGATGTTTATCATGATCTTCAAAGTGTTCTTGGTGTTCATCTTGACATTCATAGTGTTCTTGCATGCATCATGAGTTTTGATTCATAATTTTCATGTTGTGAGTTATTTTTGTTGTTTTTCTCTCTCATCATTAAAAATTCAAAAAAATCAAAAAATATCTTTTCCTTATTTCCCTCCAAATTTTCGAAATTTTGGGTTGACTTGGTCAAAAATTTTTAAAAATTAGTTGTTTCTTACAAGTCAAGTCAAATTTTCAATTTTAAAAATCTTATCTTTTTAAAATCTTTTTCAAAAATCATATCTTTTCCATTTTTTCCTTTTTTTCGAAAATTTCAAAAATCATTTTCAAATTATTTTCAAAATCTTTTTCTTATCTTTTACATCATATTTTCGAAAATTAGCTAACAATTTATGTGATTGATTAAAAAATTTGAAGTTTGTTACTTTCTTGTTAAGAAAGGTTCAATCTTTAAAATTCTAGAATCTTATCTTTTAGTTTCTTGTTAGTTAAGTAATTAATTTTAATTTTAAAAATTAAATCTTTTTCAAAACTAATTTCAATCATATCTTTTTAAAACCATATCATTTAAAATCATATCTTTTCAAAAAAAATATCTTTTTAATCTTATCTTTTCAAAAATCATATCTTTTTATCGTATCTTTTATATCGTATCTTTTTCAAAATCTTATCTTTTTCAAAAATTTGATTTTAAAATATCTTATCTAACTTCTTATCTTCTTATCTTTTCAAATTTGATTTTAATATCTTTTTCAACTAACTAATTAACTTTTTGTTTGTTTCTTATCTTTTTCAAAACCACCTAACTACTTTTCCCTCTCTAATTTTCGAAAATACCTCCCTCTTTTTCAAAAATTCTTTTTAATTAACTAATTGTTTCAAATTTTAATTTTAATTTTAATTCATCTTTAATTTTTGAAATTACTAACTCCTTTTCAAAAATATTTTCGAAAATCCCTCTCTCATCTTCTTCTATTTATTTATTTATTTACTAACACTTCTCTTCATCTCTTATCACCTCCCCTATCCTTACTCTTTATACAGACTATTCATCCCTCTCCTTCCATTATCCCCTTTCTTCTTCTACTAATAATAAAGATCCTCCTTACTATGACATAGAGGATTCCTCTTCCTTTTCTTTTCCTCTTCTCTTTCATATGAGCAGGAACAAGGAAAAAGGCACTCTTGTTG
Source organism: Arachis hypogaea (assembly GCF_003086295.3). Lineage (NCBI taxonomy): Eukaryota > Viridiplantae > Streptophyta > Magnoliopsida > Fabales > Fabaceae > Arachis > Arachis hypogaea. The sequence continues at coordinate 73,308,380 of NC_092039.1, read as the reverse complement.
AAGCTGATCTTGAACCTGAAAAGACTCTGAAGAGGAAGTCAAGAGAAACTAAAAATCAACAATTCAGAGAAACCTGAAAAAAAAAAAGAAAAAAAGAGAAAAGGGAAGACAAAAAGCTTCCACCTCCAAGTCATGGGAGATGGAGATATTCATCTCAAGGGTCCATAACTCAGTAGAAGAGCATTTGACTGCACATCAAGAGAGCATGAAAAATTCCCTCATCAAGAAATCCCTGAGATACCTCAGGGGATACATGTTCCTCCACATAATTATTGGAAGCAACTAAGGGTAGGAACACCAAAATCACTAGGGATCATGCAACAGAAGCAAGGAAGAGACATAAAGGAGCTCAAAAAGCACCATTGGTTCTTCAAGAGGGCGCCACCCTCACTAAGGTGGACTCATTCCTTGTTCTTATTTCTCTGCTTTTTTGGTTTTTATCCTTCATGTCTATCTATATTTTGTGTCTCTACTTCATGATCATTAGTATGTAGTAACTATGTCTTAAAACTATGAATAATTTCTATAAATCCTTCACCTCTCTTAAATAAAAAAAATGTTTTTAAATCAAAAGAACAAGAAGTACATAAATTTTGAAAATTGTCCTTGAATTTAATTTAATTATATTGATGTGGTGACAATACCTTTTGTTTTCTGAATGAATGCTTAAACAGTGCATATTTTTGATCTTGTTGTTTATGAATGTTAAAATTGTTGGCTCTTGAAAGAATGATGAACAAAGAGAAATGTTATTGATGATCTGAAAAATCATAAAATTGATTCTTGAAGCAAGAAAACGCAGTGAAAAAGCAAAGGCTTGCAAAAAAAAAACTGGCGAAAAAAATAGAAAGAAAAAGAAAAAGCAAGCAGAAAAAGCCAATAGCCCTTAAAACCAAAAGGCAAGGGTAAAAAGGATCCAAGGCTTAGAGCATCAATGGATAGGAAGGCCCAAGGAAATAAAATCCAGGCCTAAGAGGCTAAATCAAGCTGTCCCTAACCATGTGCTTGTGTCATGAAGGTCCAAGTGAAAAGCTTGAGACTGAGTGGTTAAAGTCGTGATCCAAAGCAAAAAGAGTGTGCTTAAGAGCTCTGGACACCTCTAACTGGTGACTCTAGCAAAGCTGAGTCACAATCTGAAAAGGTTCACCCAGTCATGTGTCTGTGGCATTTATGTATCTGGTGGTAATATTGGAAAATAAAGTGCTTAGAGCCACGACCAAGACTCATAAAAGTAGATGTGTTCAAGAATCAACATACTTAACTAGGAGAATCAATAACACTATCTGAAATTCTAAGTTCCTATAGAAGCCAATCATTCTAAACTTCAAAGGAAAAAGTGAGATGCCAAAACTGTTTAGAAGCAAAAAGCTACAAGTCCCGCTCATCTAATTAGAATTAATATTCATTGATATTTTGAGATTTATAGTATATTATCTTTTTTTATCCTAATTGATTTTCAGTTGCTTGGGGACAAGCAACAAGTTAAGTTTGGTGTTGTGATGAGCGAATAATTTATACGCTTTTTGGCATTGTTTTTAGGTAGTTTTTAGTAAGTTCAAGCTACTTTTAGGGATGTTTTCATTAGTTTTTATGTTAAATTCACATTTCTGGACTTTACTATGTGTTTGTGTGTTTTTCTATGATTTCAGGTAATTTCTGGCTGAAATTGAGGGACCTGAGCAAAACTCTGAGAAGGAGGCTAACAAAGGACTGCTGATGCTGTTGGAATCTGACCTCCCTGCACTCAAAATAGATTTTTTGGAGCTACAGAACTCAAATGGCGCACTCTCAACGGCGTTGGAAAGTAGACATCCAGAGCTTTCCAGAAATATATAATAGTCCATACTTTATTTGGGAATTGATGACGTAAACTGGCACTCAACGCCAGTTCCATGTTGCTGTCTGGAGTAAAACGCCAGAAACACGTCACGACCCGGAGTTGAACGCCCAAAACACGTTACAACTTGGCGTTCAACTCCAATAAAAGCCTCAGCTCGTGGATAGACCAAGCTTAGCCCAAACATACACCAAGTGGGCCCCGGAAGTGGATTTATGCATCAATTACTTACTCATGTAAACCCTAGTAGCTAGTTTATTATAAATAGGACTTTTTACTAGTGTATTAGACATCTCTGGACGCCTAGTCCTTAGACCATGGGGGCTGGCCATTCGGCCATGCCTGAACCTTTTACTTATGTATTTTCAACGGTGGAGTTGCTACACACCATAGATTAAGGGTGTGGAGCTCTGCTGTACCTCAAGTTTCAATACAATTACTATTATTTTCTATTCAATTCTCTTTTATTCCTATTCTAAGATATTCGTTGCACTTCAACTTGATGAATGTGATGATCCGTGACACTCATCATCATTCTCACCTATGAACGCGCGTGACTGACAACCACTTCCGTTCTACCTTAGGCCGGGCGCATATCTCTTAGATTCCCCAACAGAATCTTCGTGGTATAAGCTAGATAGATGGCGGCATTCATGGGAATCCGGAAAGTCTAACCTTGTCTGTGGTATTCCGAGTAGGATTTCAGGAATCCGGAAAGTCTAACCTTGTCTGTGGTATTCTGAGTAGGATTCCGGGATTGAATGACTGTGACGAGCTTCAAACTCCTGAAGGTTGGGCGTTAGTGACAGATGCAAAAGAATCAAGAGATTCTATTCCAACCTGATTGAGAACCGACAGATGATTAGCCGTGCTGTGACAGAGCATAGGACCATTTTCACTGAGAGGATGGGATGTAGCCATTGACAACGGTGATGCCCTACATACAGCTTGCCATGGAAAGGAGTAAGAAGAAATTGGATGAATGTAATAAGAAAGTAGAGATTCAAGAGGAGCACAGCATCTCCATACGCCTATCTGAAATTCCCACTATTGATTCACATAAGTATTTCTATCCTATTTTATTTTCTGTTTATTATTAATTTTCAAACTTATCATAAACCAATTTAATCTGCCTAACTGAGATTTACAAGGTGACCATAGTTTACTTCATACCAACAATCTCTGTGGGATCGACCCTTACTCACGTAAGGTATTACTTGGACGACCTAGTGCACTTGCTGGTTAGTTGAACGGAGTTGTGAGATTATCTAACAGTTCCTGTAACTCTTTTGGTCCAACAATAACACTAAGCTGTTAGTGCCATTACCAGGGATTATTAAGATCCCAATTCATCATACCATGATCTCTTTGGGGTAATCTTGATAGAGCCAATATTTAAATTTCATACAAGTACAAAGAGACCAACTTTGAGGATCACAATTTCGTCCACCAAGTTTTTGGCGCCGTTGCCGGGGATTGTTCGAGTATGGACAACTGACGGTTCATCTTGTTGCTCAGATTAGGTAATTTTCTTTTCAAAAATCTATCAAAAATATTTTTTTTATTACTATTTTCGTTTTTCTAAAGTATATTTTCGAAAAAAATAATAAAAATACAAAAAAATCATAAAATCATAAAAAAACCAAAAATATTTTGTGTTTCTTGTTTGAGTCTTGAGTCAATTTTTAAGTTTGGTGTCAATTGCAGCTTTAAAAAAAATTTTTCTTGCATTTTTTGAAAATTCATGCATTCATAGTGTTCTTCATGATCTTCAAGATATTCTTGGTAAATCCTCTTGTTTGATCTTGATGATTTCTTGTTTTGTGTTGTTTGTTGTTTTTCATATGCATTTTTCGTTTGTTAGAGTCCACGCATTAAAGATTTCTAAGTTTGGTGTCTTGCATGTTTTCTTTGCATCAAAAATTTTTCAAAATTATGTTCTTGATGTTTATCATGATCTTCAAAGTGTTCTTGGTGTTCATCTTGACATTCATAGTGTTCTTGCATGCATCATGAGTTTTGATTCATAATTTTCATGTTGTGAGTTATTTTTGTTGTTTTTCTCTCTCATCATTAAAAATTCAAAAAAATCAAAAAATATCTTTTCCTTATTTCCCTCCAAATTTTCGAAATTTTGGGTTGACTTGGTCAAAAATTTTTAAAAATTAGTTGTTTCTTACAAGTCAAGTCAAATTTTCAATTTTAAAAATCTTATCTTTTTAAAATCTTTTTCAAAAATCATATCTTTTCCATTTTTTCCTTTTTTTCGAAAATTTCAAAAATCATTTTCAAATTATTTTCAAAATCTTTTTCTTATCTTTTACATCATATTTTCGAAAATTAGCTAACAATTTATGTGATTGATTAAAAAATTTGAAGTTTGTTACTTTCTTGTTAAGAAAGGTTCAATCTTTAAAATTTTAGAATCTTATCTTTTAGTTTCTTGTTAGTTAAGTAATTAATTTTAATTTTAAAAATTAAATCTTTTTCAAAACTAATTTCAATCATATCTTTTTAAAACCATATCATTTAAAATCATATCTTTTCAAAAAAAATATCTTTTTAATCTTATCTTTTCAAAAATCATATCTTTTATATCGTATCTTTTTCAAAATCTTATCTTTTTCAAAAATTTGATTTTAAAATATCTTATCTAACTTCTTATCTTCTTATCTTTTCAAATTTGATTTTAATATCTTTTTCAACTAACTAATTAACTTTTTGTTTGTTTCTTATCTTTTTCAAAACCACCTAACTACTTTTCCCTCTCTAATTTTCGAAAATACCTCCCTCTTTTTCAAAAATTCTTTTTAATTAACTAATTGTTTCAAATTTTAATTTTAATTTTAATTCATCTTTAATTTTTGAAATTACTAACTCCTTTTCAAAAATATTTTCGAAAATCCCTCTCTCATCTTCTTCTATTTATTTATTTATTTACTAACACTTCTCTTCATCTCTTATCACCTCCCCTATCCTTACTCTTTATACAGACTATTCATCCCTCTCCTTCCATTATCCCCTTTCTTCTTCTACTAATAATAAAGATCCTCCTTACTGTGACATAGAGGATTCCTCTTCCTTTTCTTTTCCTCTTCTCTTTCATATGAGCAGGAACAAGGAAAAAGGCACTCTTGTTGAAGCTGATCTTGAACCTGAAAAGACTCTGAAGAGGAAGTCAAGAGAAACTAAAAATCAACAATTCAGAGAAACCTGAAAAAAAAAAGAAAAAAAGAGAAAAGGGAAGACAAAAAGCTTCCACCTCCAAGTCATGGGAGATGGAGATATTCATCTCAAGGGTCCATAACTCAGTAGAAGAGCATTTGACTGCACATCAAGAGAGCATGAAAAATTCCCTCATCAAGAAATCCCTGAGATACCTCAGGGGATACATGTTCCTCCACATAATTATTGGAAGCAACTAAGGGTAGGAACACCAAAATCACTAGGGATCATGCAACAGAAGCAAGGAAGAGACATAAAGGAGCTCAAAAAGCACCATTGGTTCTTCAAGAGGGCGCCACCCTCACTAAGGTGGACTCATTCCTTGTTCTTATTTCTCTGCTTTTTTGGTTTTTATCCTTCATGTCTATCTATATTTTGTGTCTCTACTTCATGATCATTAGTATGTAGTAACTATGTCTTAAAACTATGAATAATTTCTATAAATCCTTCACCTCTCTTAAATAAAAAAAATGTTTTTAAATCAAAAGAACAAGAAGTACATAAATTTCGAAAATTGTCCTTGAATTTAATTTAATTATATTGATGTGGTGACAATACCTTTTGTTTTCTGAATGAATGCTTAAACAGTGCATATTTTTGATCTTGTTGTTTATGAATGTTAAAATTGTTGGCTCTTGAAAGAATGATGAACAAAGAGAAATGTTATTGATGATCTGAAAAATCATAAAATTGATTCTTGAAGCAAGAAAACGCAGTGAAAAAGCAAAGGCTTGCAAAAAAAAAACTGGCGAAAAAAATAGAAAGAAAAAGAAAAAGCAAGCAGAAAAAGCCAATAGCCCTTAAAACCAAAAGGCAAGGGTAAAAAGGATCCAAGGCTTAGAGCATCAATGGATAGGAAGGCCCAAGGAAATAAAATCCAGGCCTAAGAGGCTAAATCAAGCTGTCCCTAACCATGTGCTTGTGTCATGAAGGTCCAAGTGAAAAGCTTGAGACTGAGTGGTTAAAGTCGTGATCCAAAGCAAAAAGAGTGTGCTGAAGAGCTCTGGACACCTCTAACTGGGGACTCTAGTAAAGCTGAGTCACAATCTGAAAAGGTTCACCCAGTCATGTGTCTGTGGCATTTATGTATCTGGTGGTAATATTGGAAAACAAAGTGCTTAGAGCCACGACCAAGACTCATAAAAGTAGATGTGTTCAAGAATCAACATACTTAACTAGGAGAATCAATAACACTATCTGAAATTCTAAGTTCCTATAGAAGCCAATCATTCTAAACTTCAAAGGAAAAAGTGAGATGCCAAAACTGTTCAGAAGCAAAAAGCTACAAGTCCCGCTCATCTAATTAGAATTAATATTCATTGATATTTTGAGATTTATAGTATATTATCTTTTTTTATCCTAATTGATTTTCAGTTGCTTGGGGACAAGCAACAAGTTAAGTTTGGTGTTGTGATGAGCGGATAATTTATACGCTTTTTGGCATTGTTTTTAGGTAGTTTTTAGTAAGTTCAAGCTACTTTTAGGGATGTTTTCATTAGTTTTTATGTTAAATTCACATTTCTGGACTTTACTATGTGTTTTTGTGTTTTTCTGTGATTTCAGGTAATTTCTGGCTGAAATTGAGGGACCTGAGCAAAACTCTGAGAAGGAGGCTAACAAAGGACTGCTGATACTGTTGGAATCTGACCTCCCTGTACTCGAAATGAATTTTTTGGAGCTACCGAACTCCAAATGGCGCGCGCTCAACGGCTTTGGAAAGTAGACATCCAGAGCTTTCCAGCAATATATAATAGTCCATACTTTATTTGGGAATTGATGACGTAAACCGGCGCTCAACGCCAGTTCCATGTTGCTGTCTGGAGTAAAACGCCAGAAACACGTCACGACCCGGAGTTGAACGCCCAAAACACGTTACAACTTGGCGTTCAACTCCAATAAAAGCCTCAGCTCGTGGATAGACCAAGCTTAGCCCAAACATACACCAAGTGGGCCCCGGAAGTGGATGTATGCATCAATTACTTACTCATGTAAACCCTAGTAGCTAGTTTATTATAAATAGGACTTTTTACTAGTGTATTAGACATCTCTGGACGCCTAGTCCTTAGACCATGGGGGCTGGCCATTCGGCCATGCCTGAACCTTTTACTTATGTATTTTCAACGGTGGAGTTTCTACACACCATAGATTAAGGGTGTGGAGCTCTGCTGTACCTCAAGTTTCAATACAATTACTATTATTTTCTATTCAATTCTCTTTTATTCCTATTCTAAGATATTCGTTGCACTTCAACTTGATGAATGTGATGATCCGTGACACTCATCATCATTCTCACCTATAAACGCGCGTGACTGACAACCACTTCCGTTCTACCTTAGGCCGGGCACATATCTCTTAGATTCCCCAACAGAATCTTCGTGGTATAAGCTAGATAGATGGCGGCATTCATGGGAATCCGGAAAGTCTAACCTTGTCTGTGGTATTCCGAGTAGGATTTCGGGAATCCGGAAAGTCTAACCTTGTCTGTGGTATTCTGAGTAGGATTCCGGGATTGAATGACTGTGACGAGCTTCAAACTCCTGAAGGCTGGACGTTAGTGACAGACGCAAAAGAATCAAGAGATTCTATTCCAACCTGATTGAGAACCGACAGATGATTAGCCGTGCTGTGACAGAGCATAGGACCATTTTCACTGAGAGGATGGGATGTAGCCATTGACAACGGTGATGCCCTACATACAGCTTGCCATGGAAAGGAGTAAGAAGAAATTGGATGAATGTAATAAGAAAGTAGAGATTCAAGAGGAGCACAACATCTCCATACGCCTATCTGAAATTCCCACTATTGATTCACATAAGTATTTCTATCCTATTTTATTTTCTATTTATTATTAATTTTCGAACTTATCATAAACCAATTTAATCTGCCTAACTGAGATTTACAAGGTGACCATAGTTTGCTTCATACCAACAATCTCCGTGGGATCGACCCTTACTCACGTAAGGTATTACTTGGACGACCTAGTGCACTTGCTGGTTAGTTGAACGGAGTTGTGAGATTCTCTAACAGTGCCTGTAACTCTTTTGGTCCAACAATAACACTAAGTTGTTGGTGCCATTACCAGGGATTATTAAGATCCCAATTCATCATACCATGATCTCTTTGGGGTATTCTTGATAGAGCCAATATTTAAATTTTATACAAGTACAAAGATACCAACTTTGGGGTATTCTCGATAGAGCCAATATATTACCGGAAGACGTTTACATGGGGAGACAGACAAATCCATCTGCACAATCTTGAAGAAAAGCATCAGTTGGAACAACCCATCCACCTGCACATCTCAGCATGCACCGAGGACGGTGCAATCTTTAAGTGTAGGGAGGTTGATACCGATCTCCATGGGTTAGTACTTTCTTGTCTCAAACACCAATGTTTAAATTTTCTTTGTAGATTAGTTGTTGCATTTGCATACTTGTTTGATTTTTGCATATTTTACCACTTGGTTAAAGTAATATTTTCTTTTTCAAGAAACCTTTTAGAGCATTTCACTAATTTGAATAAAATTTAATGTTACACTTGTTTGAAGAAATATTATTTTGGAACATGGTTTATAGTTCGGACACACAAAACCTGTGAGATTTTGAGCCTATTTGAATTGGTTGCATTTTATCAACCAAAATTTTGTTTTAGTGTGTATTTTTCTCTCTAAAATTGTGATCTTTGTCTTGCTTAATTCTATATTTCCATTATTTGATGTATGCATGTACTTATATGATTGAGGCATTTGTTTCACTGAGCTTACATACCCATATGGCCTTACCTTTCATTATCCCTTGCAAACCAATGTTGAGCCTATTATACCCCTTTATTCTTTACTCTTTAGCACATCATTAACTCTAAGCGGAAAACAATAATATCCTTAATTTGAATCCTTGGTTAGCTTAGACTAGTGAGAGTGCTCATGAATTAAGTGTGGGGAAGTGAATTTGGAAACATTTGGTTTGAGAATTGAGTATGTTAGAATTTTCTGAAAATGTGAAAGAAATGTTTAGGACATGATTCATGCATCCAATAATTTAATCATATGCATTGAAAAAAGAAGAAGAGAAAAAGGGGACAAAATGCCCTGTACTGTACTTGAAATTAGAATGCATGAATATGTGGAAAACATGGTTAATGGATGGTTAGATGTTGTATTATGATTACATGGATTGTTTAAGTTAGGTGGGAAAGTTTCAGTTAATTAAGGATTCAGATTTTAGTCCACTTGGCCAAATACAATCCTATCTTGACCCTAACCCCATTACAACCCTTAAAGGACCTCTTGATATGTGCATTTATGCATTAAATTTTTGTTGATTGGTAGAAGAAAAACAAGCCTTAGAAAGCAAGGTTAGTAGAGAATTGAGAGAATCGAACCTTAAACACTTGAGTGATTAGAGTGTATACACTACCAGTGAGGATTCGATGCTCAATCCCTTGTTCCTGGCTTTCATGAGCTATTTTCTCCTTGCAAGTCTATTTGTATTTCATTTTTATGATTTGAATTAGTGAAATCCAGTTCATATATGTTCTTAAAAGAATTGTTTACTTTTAACCAAGTAGGTAGAAGCATGTTGCATTTAGTTGCATTCATAGGTTGTATCTCATACATTCTATCATTCCTCTTCATCTCTTTATAGTTTCTCTTGAGCTTAGCATGAGGACATGCTATTGTTTAAGTGTGGGGATGTTGATAGGAGTCGGCATGGTTTGGATTTTCCATTTCCGAACCAGTTTTATGGTTCATAAAACCAAACCAGAACTGGATTGAAGAGAGAAACCGGTTCTAAACCGGTTTGTAAAAATAAAAATCGGTTTTAAACCGATTTTATAATTTAAATCCGCTTTTACTTATAAACCGGTTTTAAATCCAATTTTACATATAAAACCGATTTTAAATCCGGTTTTTTTTAAATCCATATCTAAAATCTGGTTTTTTTAAATCCAAATCTAAAATCTGGTTTTTTTTTATAAAATCCAATTTTAAAACCAGATTTTTGAAAATCCAGTTTTAAACCCAGTTTCTTCAACCAAAAATCCAATTTTAAAACTAGTTTTTAAAAATCCAATTTTCAAACCAGATATTTTAACAAAAAATCCACTTTTAAAATCAGTTTTTAGAAATTCAATTTTCAAACCATAATTTTTTTAAAAGTAAAATTAATACTAAAGTCATTTTAAAGTGTATAGGTTCATTACAAGTTTACAACTAGACCCGATTCAAATTTCAATTATTTAAACAAGATTCAATTGTTGCTCCTATAACCTTTCATAAGAATAACAATTGTTATTGTTATGACTCAAGCCTATGGAGAGAGTAGCCCAACCCAAAAGACTAGATATTAAGTTGGAGCTTCATGACTTCAGTATTATATTTAGCTTACTTGGCTACTTGCCTAATCCAGGACCTGTAACACTCTCCCTGTCTAACTGCAAGATTCAAAACCTACTCAAGAAGCATCGTCAAAATCATCTACTTATCAGCTTGTGATTCTTTCATTTCTTTGGTCAAATGCCTATATGCATTGTTTCAAAAACAAAGTTACCGTCTCATTTTTTCTTTAGGGATATGCAGCCTATTATATCTAATCTAATCATGCAATTAAACATAGATTCAGAACTTTCCTAAACAACAATAACATGAAATAAAACTAAGATTCATATAAAAACCAATAAATAATAAAACCAACCATCCATCTACAAACTAGGAAACTTAGGCAACTAAATTCGAGACAACTTAAACTACAAAGTTCTTAGAGTTTTTTATGCAACCAACTAGACTTCTTAGAGTTCCAGGACAAATTAGTTCTCTAATCTTATCACTTTTCATCATTTAATCTCAGCCCCAAGTGTTTGATTAGCATTCAATCATCACAATATAAAATCACATATTCAGAAGATTAATTAAACATTCGCCACAACATAATCAAGCACAAATCCAGCAACACAAACTCAACCAATACAGCTTCATAATTTCAGTTTATATATCATATGATTGAGCTTCTAACTATCCTAACCCTTATTCTTAGTAGCTGATTTCTCTTAGTATAATTCTCTTGGTCTTAAATTACAAAGAACCTGAAAATTCATTGTTTTCAAATTTTTAATCACTCAGTTAAGATAAATACTTAAAATATATATAAGACTCGTGTTTCAGAGTAGTCACAAGTTGTATCTGCTTGCTCTTCTACTATATATATATATATATATATATATATATATATATATATAAAGTATGAAAATTATTTTGAGTGGATAACATCTCCTTATTGCTAAATATATAGTTAATTTTTGCAGTATGGCTATTAAATTATAGGAAAATTAAATGATGAGTATGACTTGTTGAACATTTGCTACATGATAAACTAACAATACAAATAAGGAAAAATAAATGCACGCATAAACAAAAAAAGCAAAGGCACACGTGATAAAACTATAAAAAAGATAATATAATATTTGAGATAAGTCATAAAATTGGAGAAGTTGGTCTAAGCGTCCAACCAGTTCAATTACACCAAAATAATGAGTTCTGGAAGAGGCTTCTATTGCTTCAATGTTGGATTGAACAGTTGAAAAGTATAAGGATTCTAAAATTTCTATTCCAACAGTTTATCATAAAATTCTACATTTGATATGGCATTAACACAAACACTTGATATGCATAACAGCATAAGCAATCAAACTTTGTTCAGTTTTTCAAATTGATGGAATGAAACAGAACAGAAAAGGACATGGAAGCACCTTTGGCAATTTCAACTATATAATCACAAATGTAGTAAATCCCTATCTACCACTCAATTCCTTTTTTCAGATGATAGATTCACTCTGTGGTTCTTCTCTTTTGCTTCACAACATTTCAATCTACCAAATTAATTTACTTAATGGTAAAACTATCTAACCTTGAGGGAACCCAGAGAATGGAGAAGAACAGAGCTGGGTCACGGCGAGAAAAGGCGGACGACGGAACTGCGGATGGCGGAACAAAGCTGTGGCGCGACGTGCTTGTGGTGGTGGTGGTAGCTACGAAACTGTAGTGCCAGTTGCCTACTCCGGTGTCGGCTGCGGCAGAGGAGAAGAGGCGAAGGAGAAAAGGATTCCTGCGAGAAGTGTGATTGGTTCACGGTTCACCAAATCAGAAATTCAGATTTAGGATTTTTTGGAGATTTGGATTTTAATCTGGATCTGGATCCGGATCTGAATTTAAAATTATTTAAATGGATTGGATTTAAAACCAAATTATAAAATAAATTTGGTTTGGTTTGGAACTTTTTTTTTAAAACTTGTTTTTTTTAATGGTTTGGATTTGGATTTGGATTAAAATCCAAAATTTGGATTTTTTTGCGCACCCCTAGTTGATAAATCACTATTTTATGGTTTATCTTATGCTCAATTGATTAGTTTTTATCAACTCTTTACTCACTTATTCATATAATTCGCATGTTTTACATTTTCCTTCCTGATTTTGTGCTATGATTGAAAACATGCTTCTTTGATCTTATATTTGCTTATTATTAATCCTCTCTTATGACCATTAGATGCCTTGATATGTGTGTTAAGTATTTTCAGATATTATAAGGCAGGAATGGCTTGGAGGATGGAAAGGAAGCATGCAAAAGTGGAAGGAATACAAGAAGTTGGAGAAACTGCAAAGCTGTCAGCCTGACCCTCTCGCACTAAAACGACCATAACTTGAGCTACAGAGGTCCAAATGACGTGGTTCCAGATGCGTTGGAAAGCTAACATCCGGGGCTTCGATTTGATATATAATATACCATAGTGGCCCTGAAGCTAGGTGACGCGACCGCGTGCTCCATGCGGCCGCGTCGCAGTGACGAAAAACCAGCGTGGCAGATTTCTTCTCCAGCGATTTTTGGGTTGTTTTCGACCAAGTTTTCGGCCCAGAAAACTCAGATTAGAGGCTATAAAGTAGAGGGATTGCATCCATTCAGATCATGCACTCATAATTCACTTTTTACAATTTTAGATGTAGTTTTTAGAGAGAGAGGTTCTCTCCTCTCTCTTAGGATTAGGATTTAGGACTTCTCTTAGTTTTTGGAGTGACTCTCAATCCCAGGTTTAATGTTCCTTTCTTTTTAATTTCGTTTCTATTTTTATTCACCTTGGTACTTTAATTGAAATTTATCTTTTGAATTTGGCTTATGACTTTCATGTTAGGATTTTCTTAATTAATGTTATTTGAGATATTTCAGTTTATGATTGTTTCTTTTTATTATCCCCAATCTGAAGATATTGTTATTCTAGTAGATTTAGTTTTTCTCCTTTTGGCCTTGGTTAAATAATTGGTGACTCTTGAGTTATCAAACTCATTGTTAGTTGAGAATTAGAATTAATTCATCCACGTAACTTACCTTCATAGTTAGAGGTTAACAAAGTGGGAGAAAAATCCAATTCTCATCAAAATTGATAAGGACAACTGGGATAGGACTTCCAGTTCTTATACTTTGCCAAGAGTTTATTTTACAATTATTTATTTATTTTTGTTGCTTTGAAAACATGTCTGTGCCCATTGCCCAAATTCCAAAATCCCAAAACACAGTTTTTCAGAACCAATAATAAGAACATACCTCCCTGCAATTCGTCGAGAAGACGACCCGAGGTTTAAATACTTGGTTATCAATTTTAAAGGGTTTGTTACTTGTGACAACCAAAATGTTTGCACGAAGAAATTTCTGTTAGTTTAGAAGCTATATCTACAACGCGAATATTTTTATAAATTCTTTACTATCAATTTTTATAAATTCTTCACTGGTGGCAAGGAGAATGTTGACTACTATAATTACAGAATGTGGACATTTTGTAGGATTTATTTCAAACTAACTTCTACAAGAAGTACCTTTCAGAGTCAATGAGGGATGCAAGGGAGTTGGAGCTCTTGCAGTTGAAGCAAGGGTTCATGACCATAACTGAGTACACCAGAAAGTTCGAGGAGCTCTGTAGGTTTACGAGGATTTGTCAGGGTGCTCCTGAGTCCTACGAAGGTTGGAAATGTATCAAGTACCAAGGAGGCCTAAAGAAGAACATCATGAGTGTTGTGGCTCCATTGGAGATTAGGCAATTTTCTGAATTGGTAAACAATGTGAGGGTTGTAGAAGAATATGCCAAGAAGACGGCTTTGGCGACAGATACTCGTGGTGGTACCAGTAACAAAGGTCGTGGGAAGTATTTTCCACTAAGAGGCCAAAACCTTAAAAAGGTGGACATGCCCTTCAACATCCTCAAGGTCAAGAAAATTTTAGAAGGACTAACTATGACCTATTTCATTAGGCAAGAGGAAGAGATTTATGCTTTAATTGTGGACTACCTGGACACATTGCTAAGGATTACACTCGTGGAAGGAATCAGAATGCGGGTCAGAACCAGTAACAAGGCTGTGTGTTTATTGTCAATGCTAATGATGCAACTAGGTCAGATCCTCTGATAAGAGGTAAGTGTAAAATTGGTGACAAGATGTTAACTGCATTGTATTAGACGGGTGCTTCACATTCATTTCTTGTATTTGATAAAGCTGCTAAATTAGGATTGAAAATATTAGATTTAACCTTCAATTTGTATGTGCATACCCCGTCCCAAACAGTCATAACTAGGTTAGGTTATAGGCAAATACCTTTTCATATAGAAAATAGGCTCTTTGTTCATGACTTAGTTTGTTTGCCATTGGTTGGGTTGGAGATGATTTTGGGACTGGATTGGTTGTAGAAGAATCGAATGTTGTATATTGGATTGCTTTGAGCAATCGATTAGATTTATACCAAAAGGAGAAGGAGGAGCAATGGTAGCTAAGGGTTACTATCTAAACTCTGTAATGGTGACTGTAGTAGTGAAGAATGTCAAGGCTATATTCTTTTAGCTGTGAATGCATCAGGTGATGAGTAGAAGTTAGATCAAATTCCCGTAGTTAAAGAGTTTCCCGAAGTATTTTCTAAAGATATTCCTGAATTTTTAACTCAATGGGAAATTGAATTTGTGATGAATCTATATTTGACTATAAATTTTGGTTTGAATTGGAGGGATTCCATCATATAAACTCACACTTAATCACCAAAATAGCATACTTTTGTGTTTTCTCTCTAAATTGAACCTAAATGTGAAAACATGAATTTTATGCTTAAATTGATCAATTTAATTCCACTTTTATTCCATTCGATATCGTGATATATTTTGTTAAGTGATTTCAGGTCAATTAGGAAAGAATGATTTGGTGGAAGTGGAAGGAAGCATGCATAAAGGGAGAACACGTGAAGAAAACAAAGGAGAAGCACACACTTAAGTGTGCGTACACACAACCTCCTGTGCGTACGCACAAGTGAAGAATCAGCAAGTGTGCATATGCACAAGTCTGGGAGCATGACTACATTAATGAAGAACGTGACTCGTGATTTTGGGGGCCTCTTGGCTCAATTTTTGGTGTTTCTGAACCTGATTTGAAGCCTATATCAAAGGATGAACATCACATATGAAGGGGGCTCACTTTTACATTACATTACACCTTATTAGAGGTAGGAGTAGCTTTAGTGTAGTTTAGGGAATTCTCTGTTAGGGTTTTAATTAGGTTTCATTGTAGAAATTTATAATTTTAGCTTTGATCTTGGATTTTGCGCATCTCTTTGTAAGTACTCTTTAATTTTCACTTTAATTATACTACTTTTGTTACATTTTGCTCATAGTTCAAGTTACTTTGTCAATATATCTAATTTTGGTTTCTTGAATCTTTTGTTGATGCTTTTGGTATTTTATGATTTATATATGCTTGATTGATTTTCTAGTGTTGATATTGTTCATAGTTTGATTTTAGTTTTCATTATCGTTTGCAATTTACCATGTTTTGTTTTTATGCCCATAACGTGTTTGTGAAAATGCCAACGATATATTTTTAATTTTCTGTCTTGATAGGCAAAATTGTGACTCATACTTTTCACAACTCGAACAATTCCTAGTAATGGCTCCAAAAACTTGGTGCACAATACTATGGTTCACACACATTCTTCACAACTTCGCACAACTAACCAGCAAGTGCACTGGGTCGTCCAAGTAATAAACCTTACGTGAGTAAGGGTCGATCCCACGGAGATTGTTGGTATGAAGCAAGCTATGGTCATCTTGTAAATCTCAGTCAGGCGTATTATAATGGTTATAATGATTTTCGAATATAAAGATAAAAAAAGCATAAAATAAAGATAGAGATACTTATGTAATTCATTGGTGAGAATTTCAGGTAAGCGCATGAAGATACTGTGTTCCTTCTGAATCTCTGCTTTCCTACTGCTTTCATCCAATCATTCTTACTCCTTTCCATGGCAAGCTGTATGTTTGGGTTTCGCCGGCGTCAATGGCTACCTCCTGTCCTCTCAGTGAAAATGGTCCAAATGCGCTGTCACCGCATGGCTAATCATCTATCGGTTCTCAATCATGTTGGAATAGAATCCAGTGATTCTTTTGTGACTGTCACTATGCCCAACACTCGCGAGTTTGAAGCTTGTCACAGTCATCCTATCTCAGATCCTACTCGGAATACCACAGACAAGGTTTAGACTTTCCAAATCTTAGGAATGGCCGCCAATAATTCTAGCTTATACCACGAAGACTCTGATCTCATGGAATGGAAGGCTCAGTTTTCAGGCGAGGCAACCATGCATCGTGGGTCAGGAATCCAAGAGATACACACTCTAGCTTTCGCAGGTAGAACGGAAGTGTTTGTCAGGAACGCGTTCATAAGTGAGAATAGTGATGAGTGTTACGGATCATCACATTCATCAGATTGAAGTGTTAATGAATATCTTAGAATAAGAATAAGCATGAATTGAATAGAAGAACAATAGTACTTTTCATTAATACTTGAAGAACAGTAGAGCTCCACACCTTAATCTATGGTGTGTAAAAACTCCACCGTTGAAAATACATAAATGATAATGGTTCAGGCATGGCCGAATGGCCAGCATCCACAAGAGTCTAAGATAGCATAAAACTGATAAAAGATCTGGTCAAAGATGCCTAGTACAATAGTAAAAAGTTCTATTTATACTAAACTAGCTACTAGGGTTTACAGAAATAAGTCTAAGTGCAGAAATCCATTTTTGGGGCCCACTTTGGTGTGTGCTTGGGCTGAGCTTGAACTTTACATGTGCAGAGGCTTCTCTTGGTTAAACGCCAAGTTGTAACGTGTTTTTGGCGTTAAACTCTAGTTTGTGACGCGTTTCTGTCGTTTTACTCCAGAATGCAGCATGAAACTGGCGTTGAATGCCAGTTTGCATCATCTAAACTTGAATAAAGTATGGACTATTATATATTGCTGGAAAGTTCTGGATGTCTACTTTCCAATGCAATTAAGATCGCACCATTTGGAGTTCTGTATCTCCAAAAAATCCATTTCGAGTGCAGGGAGGTCAGAATCCAACAGCATCAGCAGTCCTTTTTCAGCCTCCTATCAGATTTTTGCTTAGGTCCCTCAATTTCAGCCAGAAAATACCTGAAATCATAGAAAAATACACAAACTCATAGTAAAGTTCAGAAATGTGAATTTTGCATAAAAACTAATAAAAATATCCCTAAAAGTAGCTAGATCTTACTAAAAATTACCTAAAAACAATGCCAAAAAGCATATAAATTATCCGCTCATCACAACACCAAACTTAAATTGTTGCTTGTTCCAAGCAACTAAAAATCAAATAGGATAAAAAGAAGAGAATATACTATAAATCCCAAAATATCAATGAATATTAGTTCTAACTAGATGAGCGAGACTTGTAGCTTTTTGCTTCAGAACAGTTTTGGCATCTCACTTTATCCTTAGAAGTTTAGAATGATTGGCATCCATAGGAACTTAGAGTTCAAATAGTGTTATTGATTCTCCTAGTTAAGTATGTTGATTCTTGAACACAGCTACTTTTATGATTCTTGGCCGTGGCCCTAAGCACTTTGTTTTCCAGTATTACCACCGGATACATAAATGCCACAGACACATGACTGGGTGAACCTTTTCAGATTGTGACTCAGCTTTGCTAAAGTCCCCAGTTAGAGGTGTACAGAGCTCTTAAGCACACTCTTTTTTTGTTTTAGATCATGACTTTAACCACTCAGTCTCAAGCTTTTCACTTGGACCTTCATGACACAAGCACATGGTTAGGGACAGCTTGATTTAGCCACTTAGGCCTGGATTTTATTTCCTTGGGCCCTCCTATCCATTGATGCTCAAAGCCTTGGATCCTTTTTACCCTTGCCTTTTGGTTTTAAGGGCTATTGGCTTTTTCTACTTTTTTTGTCGCAAGCTTTGTTCTTCACTGCTTTTTCTTGCTTCAAGAATCAATTTTATGATTTTTCAGATCATCAATAACATTTCTCTTTTTCATTATTCTTTCAAGAGCCAACAATTTTAACATTCATAAACTACAAGATCAAAAATATGCACTGTTCAAGTATTCATTCAGAAAACAAAAAGTATTGTCACCACATCAATATAATTAAACTAATTTCAAGGATGAATTCGAAACTCATGTATTTCTTGTTCTTTTGTATTAGAAACATTTTTCATTTAAGAGAAGTGAAAGATTCATGGAATTATTCATAGCCTTAAGACATAGACACTAGACACTAATGATCATGTAATAAAGACACAAACATAGACAAACATGAAGCTCAAAAACCGAAAAACAGAGAGATAAGAACAAGGAAGTTAAAGAATGATTCCACCTTAGTGATGGTGGCGCCTTCTTCTTGAAGGACCAATGGTGTTTTTGAGCTCCTCTATGTCTCTTCCTTGCCTTTGTTGCTCCTCCCTCATAGCTCTTTGATCTTCTCTAATCTCATTGAGAATGATGGAGTGTTCTTAGTGTTCCACCCTTAATTGGTTCATGTCATGACTCAATCTTTCTAGAGAAGTGTTGAGTTGTTCCCAATAGTTGTTTGGAGGAAAATGCATCCCTTGAGGCATCTCAGGGATTTCTTGATGATGAGCTTCCTCATGCGTCTCTTGAGATCCATGGATAGGCTCTCTTGTTTTTTCATCCTCTTCTTAGTGATGGGCTTGTCCTCTTCAATGAGGATGTCTCCTTCTATGACAACTCCAGCTAAGTTGCATAGATGGCAAATAAGATGAGGAAAAGCTAGCCTTGCCAAGGTGGAGGGCTTTTCGGCTACTTTGTAGGGTTCTAGAGGGATGACTTCATGAACTTCTACCTCCTCTCCAATCATGATGCTATGGATCATGATGGCCCGATCTACAGTTACTTCGGATCGGTTGCTAGTGGGGATGATGGAGCGTTGGATGAACTCCAACCATCCTCTAGCCACAGGCTTAAGGTCCAGTCTTCTCAATTGAACCGGCTTGCCTTTTGAGTCTCTTTTCCATTAAGCTCCTTCCACACATATGTCCATGAGGACTTGGTCCAACCTTTGATTAAAGTTGACCCTTCTAGTGTAGGGGCGTGCGTCTTCTTGCATCATAGGCAAGTTGAACGCCAACCTTACGTTCTCCGGACTGAAATCTAAGCATTTCCCCTGAACCATTGTAAGCTAATTCTTTGGGTTTGGGTTCATGCTTTGATCATGGTTCCTAGTGATCCATGCGTTTACATAGAAATCTTGAACCATTAAGATTTTGACTTGTTGAATGGGGTTGGTGAGAACTTCCGAACCTCTTCTTTCGATCTCGTGTCGGATCTCCAAATACTCATTTTTCTTGAGCATGAAAGAGACTTCAGGGATCACCTTTTTCTTGGCTACAACTTCATAGAAGTGGTCTTGATGAGCTTTTAAGATAAATCTTTCCATCTCCCATGACTCAGAGGTGGAGGCAATTGCCTTCCATTTCCTCTTTCTTGAGGTTTCTCTGGTCTTAGGTGCCATCAATGGTTATGGAAAAACAAAAAAGCTATGATTTTACCACACCAAACTTAGAATGATGCTCGCCCTCGAGCAAAAGAATAAAGAATAGAAGAAGTAGAAGAAGATATGGAGGAGAGGGAGAGATGTGTGGGTTTCGGCCAAGGGGGAGAAGAGATGATGGTGTTGTGTGAAAATGAAGAAGGATGGGGGGTTTGTACAGTGGAGGGAGAGGGGTATGTGTTCGGTTATTTAGGGTGGGTTTGGGTGGGAAAGAGATTTTAAATTTGAAGGTAGGTGAGGTTTATGGGGAAGAGTGGATGGATGTGATTGGTGAAGGGGTAATGGGGAAGAGAGATTGAGGTGATTGGTGAAGGGTATAGTGTTATTAGATTGTGTGAAGAAGAGAGAAGTGGGGTAGGTGGGGATCCTGTGGGGTCCACAGATCCTGAGGTGATCCTGTGGGGGTCACAGATCTTGAGGTGTCAAAGATTTCTCATCCCTGCACCTTTTAGGCGTGTAAAACACCCTTTGTATGCAATCCTGGTGTTTAACGCCAGACTGCAGCTTGTTTATGGCGTTAAATGCCCAAATGTAGCCTATTTCTGGCATTTAACGCCAGCCTGATGCTTGTTGCTGGAGTTAAACGCCAGCTTGGTGCTTATTTCTGGCGTTAAACGCCAGACAGATGCTTGTTTATGGCGTTTAAACGCCAGACAGCTCTTCCTCCAGGGTGTGCTTTTTCTTCTGCTATTTTTTATTCTGTTTTTAATTTTAGAATAGCAAAAGAAAAAGCAGCTCTTCCTCGTTGGGATTCACGTCCTCCCCTTCTTCTTTAGATTTGGCCTTTTGATTATATCAATGGCCTTGCACTCTTGATGAGCGGATAATTTATACACTTTTTGGCATTGTTTTTAGTATATTTTTAGTATGTTTTAGTTAGTTTTTATTATATTTTTATTAGTTTTTAGTTAAAATTTACTTTTTTAGATTTTACTATGAGTTTGTGTGTTTTTCTGTGATTTCAGGTATTTTCTGGCTGAAATTGAGGGACCTGAGCAAAAATCTGATTCAGAGGCTGAAAAGGACTGTAGATGCTGTTGGATTCTGACCTCCCTGCACTAGAAGAAGATTTTCTGGAGCTACAGAAGCACAATTGGCGCGCTCTCAACGGCGTTGGAAAGTAGACATCCTGGGCTTTCCAGAAATATATAATAGTCTATACTTTGCCCGAGATTTGATGGCCCAAACTGGCGTTCCAAATCAGCTCAAAACTGCCCGGCGTTAAACGCCGGAACTGGCACAAGAATGGGAGTTAAACGCCCAATCTGGCACAAAAGATGGCGTTTAACTCCAAGAAAAGTCTCTACACATGAAAGCTTCAATGCTCAACCCAAGAACACACCAAGTGGGTCCGGAAGTGGATTTTTATGTGATTTACTCATTTCTGTAAACCCTAGGCTACTAGTTCTCTACAAATAGGACCTTTTGCTATTGTATTTTCATCTTTGGATGTATAGTTCTTAGATCAGATCTTGGTTCTTCTGGTTCCCTCTCTGGGGCCGAAGCCAATGATCACTTTTATCACTTATGTATTTTCAACGGTGGAGTTTCTACACACCATAGATTAAGGTGTGGAGCTCTGCTGTACCTCGAGTATTAATGCAATTACTATTGTTCTTCTATTCAATTCAGCTTATTCTTGTTCTAAGATATTCATTTGCACCCAAGAACATGATGAATGTGATGATTATGTGACACTCATCATCATTCTCACTTATGAACAAGTGCCTGACAACCACTTCTGTTCTACAAGCAAACAAGGCTTGAATGTTTATCTCTTGGATCCCTTAATCGGAATCTTCGTGGTATAAGCTAGAATTGATGGCGGCATTCAAGAGAATCCGGAAGGTCTAAACCTTTTCTGTGGTATTCTGAGTAGGATTCAATGATTGAATGACTGTGACGAGCTTCAAACTCCTGAAGGCTGGGTGTTAGTGACAGACGCAAAAGAATCAATGGATTCTATTCCAACCTGATTGAGAACTGACAGATGATTAGCCGTGCCGTGACAGGGTGCGTTGAACATTTTCACTGAGAAGACGGGATTGTAGCCACTAACAACGGTGATGCCCAACATACAACTTGCCATGGAAAGGAGTAAGAAGGATTGGATGAAGACAGTAAGAAAGCAGAGAGACGGAAGGGACAAAGCATCTCCATTCGCTTATCTGAAGTTCTCACCAATGAATTACATAAGTATCTCTATCTTTATTTTATGCTTTATTCATATATCATCCATAACCATTTGAATCTGCCTGACTAAGATTTACAAGGTGACCATAGCTTGCTTCATACTAACAATCTCCGTGGGATCGACCCTTACTCGCGTAAGGTTTATTACTTGGACGACCCAGTGCACTTGCTGGTTAGTTGTGCGAAGTTGTGATAAATAGTTGAGATTGCAATTGAGCGTACCATGTTGATGGTGCCATTAATGATCACAATTTCGTGCACCAAGTTTTTGGCACCGTTGCCGGGGATTGTTTGAGTTTGGACAACTGACGGTTCATCTTGTTGCTTAGATTTTTCTTCAGAGTTCTTAAGAATGAATTCTAGTGTTTCAAGGTGATGTTCTTATCATCACTAAAGCTGATTGATTCTCATCAATTTAGCTCTTGAATGCAATGTCCTGCTGAAGCTTGGCTAAGCCATGTCTAATTCCTTTAGACTGAAGCTTTAGACTAACATTGCATGATTCCTGGAATTCTCATTAAGAATTTTGATATCTTTACTTTCTTTTCCACTTAAGTTTTGAAAAATCCAAAAGAAAAATTAAAAATCATAAAAATAAAAAAAATATTTTATGTTTCTTGTTGAGTCTAGTGTCTCATTTTAAGTTTGGTGTCAATTGCATGTTTCTATTCTTCTTGCATTCATGCATGTGTCTTCATTAATCTTCAAGTTGTTCTTGATGATTTCCTTGTTCTGATCTTTAAATTCACTTGTCTTGAGTGTTTTGTTATTTTTCATATGCATTCTCATTTTGTTAGTGTCAATGGTATACAAACTGCTAAGTTTGGTGTCTTGCATGCATTGTTATTTGATTTTAGTTACATTTTGATTACTAAAAATCCAAAAAAAAATTTTGTCTTTTCAAGTCAATAATACAGAGAATTGAATATTCAGAACATACAGTAGAGGAATTACATAGAAAAAGCTGGGCATTCAAAACGCCCAGTGAGGAAGGAAAACTGGCGTTTAAACACCAGCTAGGGTGCCTGGCTGGGCGTTTAACACCAGGATGGCACAAGAGGGAAGATTCTGTTTTTAATTCAAATTTTTTTCAGGTTTTCAAAATTTTTCAAAATCAAATCTTTTTCAAATCATATCTTTTCAATCATATGTTTTCAAAATCAATTTCTTTCTATTTTCAAAAATACTTGCTATCAATTAATGATTTGATTCAACATTTCAAGTATGTTGCCTTTTCTGTTGAGAAAGGTTTAATGTTTGAATCATATATTTTCTTGTTAGCCAAGTCATTAATTTTTAAAATCAAATCTTTTTAAATTGTTTTTCAAATCATATCTTCTCAATCATATCTTTTTAAAACTATATCTTTTCAATCATATCTTTTTCTCACATCTTTTTCAAAATAGTTTTCAATCATATCTTGTTGATTTCTAATTTTAAAATCTTTTTCAAAAATCACTTGATTTCTTTTCCACTCTTGGTTTTCGAAAATCAATTAGTGTTTTTCAAAATGTTTTTAAAATCTTTTACTTAATTTTCGAAAATTTCTTCCCCTCTTCTCACATCCTTCTATTTATGGACTAACACTCCTCCTTAATACACAATTCGAACTCCATCTTTCTTGATAAGTTCGAATTCTTCTACCTCTTCCTTCTATTTTTCTTTTCCTCTGACACTTCAAGGAATCTCTATACTGTGACATAGAGGATTCCATATTTTCTTGATTTCTTCTCTTTCATATGAGCAGGAGCAAAGACAAAAGCATTCTTGTTGAGGCTGACCCTGAACCTGAAAGGACCTTAAAGCAAAAGCTAAGAGAAGTTAAGGCACAACTCTCTGTAGAGGACCTAACAGAAATCTTCAAACAAGAAGAAGACATGGTAGTCGAAAACAACAACAATGCCAATAATGCAAGGAAGGTGCTGGGTGACTGGTGCGCGAAATTGTGAACAATACTTTTTCACAACTCTCATAATCCCCGGTCATGAACCCCAAAAACTTGGTGTTCAATACCATGGCATTACACAACTTCGCACAACTAACCAGCAAGTGCACTGGGTCGTCCAAGTAATAAACCTTACGCGAGTAAGGGTCGATCCCACGGAGATTGTTAGTATTGAAGCAAGCTATGGTCATCTTGTAAATCTTAGTCAGGCAAACTCAAATGGTAATGGTGATGAACGAAAATAACACAAATGTAAAGATAGAGATACTTATGTAATTCATTGGTAGGAACTTCAGATAAGCGCATGAAGATGCCTTCCCTTCCGTCTCTCTGCTTTCCTACTGTCTTCATCCAATCCTTCTTACTCCCTTCCATGGAAAGCTTGTGTAGGGTTTCACCGTTGTCAATGGCTACCTCCCATCCTCTCAGTGAAAGCGATTGCATATGCTCTGTCATAGCATAGCGGAATTCAGCTGTCGGTTCTCGGTCAGGCCGGAATAGAATCCATCGATTCTTTTGCGTCTGTCACTAACGCCCCGCCCGCTAGGAGTTTGAAGCACGTCACAGTCATTCAGTCATTGAATCCTACTCAGAATACCACAGACAAGGTTAGACCTTCCGGATTCTCTTGAATGCCGCCATCAGTTCTTGCCTATACCACGAAGACTCTGATCTCACGGAATGGTTGGCTCGTTTGTCAGACGAGCACTCGGTTGTCAGGCGATCAACCATGCATCGTGCAATCAAGAATCCAAGAGATATTCACTAGAGCCTTGGTTGCTTGTAGAACAGAAGTGGTTGTCAGTCACCTTGTTCATAGGTGAGAATGATGATGAGTGTCACGGATCATCACATTCATCAAGTTGAAGAACAAGTGATATCTTGGATAAAGAACAAGCGGAATTGAATGGAAGAACAATAGTAATTGCATTAATACTCGAGGTACAGCAGAGCTCCACACCTTAATCTATGGTGTGTAGAAACTCCACCGTTGAAAATACATAAGAACAAGGTCTAGGCATGGCCGTGAGGCCAGCCCCCCAGTGATCTAAGATAGCATACAAATGAAGATAGCTACCCCGATATCTCAATACAATAGTAAAAGGTCCTACTTATAGAAAACTAGTAGCCTAGGGTGTACAGAGATGAGTAAAAGACATAAAAATCCACTTCCGGGCCCACTTGGTGTGTGCTTGGGCTGAGCAATGAAGCATTTTCGTGTAGAGACTCTTCTTGGAGTTAAACGCCAGCTTTTATGCCAGTTTGGGCGTTTAACTCCCATTTTGGTGCCAGTTCCGGCGTTTAACGCTGGGATTTCTGAGGGTGACTTTGAACGCCGGTTTGGGCCATCAAATCTTGGGCAAAGTATGGACTATCATATATTGCTGGAAAGCCCAGGATGTCTACTTTCCAAAGCCGTTGAGAGCGCGCCAATTGGGCCTCTGTAGCTCCAGAAAATCCACTTCGAGTGCAGGGAGGTCAGAATCCAACAGCATCTGCAGTCCTTTTTAGTCTCTGAATCAGATTTTTGCTCAGGTCCCTCAATTTCAGCCAGAAAGTACCTGAAATCACAGAAAAACACACAAACTCATAGTAAAGTCCAGAAAAGTGAATTTTAACTAAAAACTAATAAAAATATACTAAAAACTAACTAGATCATACTAAAAACATACTAAAAACAATGCCAAAAAGCATACAAATTATCCGCTCATCACAACACCAAACTTAAATTGTTGCTTGTCCTCAAGCAACTGAAAATCAAATAAGATAAAAAGAAGAGAATATGCAATGAATTCCAAAAACATCTATGAAGATCAGTACTAATTAGATGAGCGGGGCTTTTAGCTTTTTGCCTCTGAACAGTTTTGGCATCTCACTCTATCCTTTGAAATTCAGAATGATTGGCTTCTTTAGGAACTTAGAATCCAGATAGTGTTATTGATTCTCCTAGTAGAGTATGATGATTCGTGAACATAGCTACTTATTGAGTCTTGGCTGTGGCCCAAAGCACTCTGTCTTCCAGTATTACCACCGGATACATACATGCCACAGACACATAATTGGGTGAACCTTTTCAGATTGTGACTCAGCTTTGCTAGAGTCCCCAATTAGAGGTGTCCAGGGTTCTTAAGCACACTCTTATTTGCCTTGGATCACGACTCTTATTTCTCTATATTTTTTTTCGTTTTCTTTTTCTTTTTCTCTTTTTTTTCGATTTTTTTTTTGAATAGAAATGCTTTTTCTTGCTTCAAGAATCATTTTTATGATTTTTCAGATCCTCAGTAACATGTCTCCTTTTTCATCATTCTTTCAAGAGCCAACATTCATAAACCACAAATTCAAAAGACATGTGCACTGTTTAAGCATACATTCAGAGAACAAAAGTATTGCCACCACATCAAAATAATTAAACTGTTATAAAATTCAAAATTCATGCAATTCTTTCCTTTTCAATTAAGCACGTTTTTATTCAAGAAAGGTGATGGATTCATAGGACATTCATAACTTTAAGGCATAGACACTAAGACACTAATGATCACAAGACACAAACATGGATAAACATAAGCATAAAATTCGAAAAACAGAAGAATAAAGAACAAGGAAATCAAAGAACGGGTCCACCTTAGTGATGGCGGCTCTTTCTTGCTCTTGAAGATCCTATGGAGTGCTTGAGCTCCTCAATGTCTCTTCCTTGTCTTTATTGTTCCTCCCTCATGATTCTTTGATCTTCTCTAATTTCATGGAGGATGATGGAGTATTCTTGATGCTCCACCCTTAGTTGTCCCATGTTGGAACTCAATTCTCCTAGGGAGGTGTTTAATTGCTCCCAATAGTTTTTGTGGAGGAAAGTGCATCCCATGAGGAATCTCAGGGATCTCATGATGAGTGGGATCTCTTGTGTGCTCCATCCTTTTCTTAGTGATGGGTTTGTCCTCCTCAATGGGGGTGTCTCCCTCTATGTCAACTCCAACTGAATAACAGAGGTGACAAATGAGATGAGGAAAGGCTAACCTTGCCAAGGTAGAGGACTTGTCCGCCACCTTATAGAGTTCTTGGGCTATAACCTCATGACCCTCTATTTCTTCTCCAATCATGATGCTATGGATCATGATAGCCCGGTCTATGGTAACTTCGGACCGGTTGCTAGTGGGAATGATTGAGCGTTGTATAAACTCTAACCATCCTCTAGCCACGGGCTTGAGGTCATGCCTTCTTAATTGAACCGGCTTTCCTCTTGAATCTCTCTTCCATTGGGCGCCCTCTTCACATATGACTGTGAGGACTTGGTCCAACCTTTGATCAAAGTTGACCCTTCTAGTGTAAGGATGCTCATCTCCTTGCATCATAGGCAAGTTGAACGCCACCCTCACACTTTCCGGACTAAAATCCAAGTATTTCCCCCGAACCATAGTAAGATAATTCTTTGGATTCGGGTTCACACTTTGGTCATGGTTCTTGGTGATCCATGCATTGGCATAGAACTCTTGAACCATCAAGATTCCGACTTGTTGAATGGGGTTGGTAAGAACTTCCCAACCTCTTTTTCGGATCTCATGTCGGATCTCCGGATATTCACCCTTTTTGAGTGAAAAAGGGACCTCGGGGATCACCTTCTTCAAGGCCACAACTTCATAGAAATGGTCTTGATGCACCCTTGAGATGAATCTCTCCATCTCCCATGACTCGGAGGTGGAAGCTTTTGCCTTCCCTTTCCTCTTTCTAGAGGTTTCTCCGGCCTTGGATGCCATAAATGGTTATGGAAAAACAAAAAGCAATGCTTTTACCACACAAAACTTAAAATGTTTGCTCGTCCTCGAGCAAAAGAAGAAAGAAGAGAGTAGAAGAAGAAGAAATGGAGGAGAAAGGGAATGGCTTTGTATTCGGCCAAAGGGGAGAGAAATTGTGTTTAAGGTGTGTGAAAATGAAGGAGTGAAGGAGGGTTTATATAGGAGAGGGGGAGAGAGATGTTCGGCCATTTGAGGGTGGGTTTGGGTGGGAAAGTGGTTTGAATTTGAATGGTGGGGTAGGTGGGGTTTTATGAAGGATGGATGTGAGTGGTGAAGAGAAAGATGGGATTTGATAGGTGAGGGGTTTTTGGGGAAGAGGTATTGAGGTGATTGGTGAAGAAGAGAGAGAGTGGTAGGGTAGGTGGGGATCCTGTGGTGTCCACAGATCCTGAGGTGTCAAGGAAAAGTCATCCCTGCACCAAATGGCATGCAAAATCACGTTTTGTGCCATTTCTGGCGTTAAACGCCGGGCTGGTGCCCATTTCTGGCGTTTAACGCCAGCATCTTGCCCCTTTCTGGCGTTAAACGCCCAGAATGGTGCCAGACTGGGCGTTAAACGCCCACCAGCTAACCTCACTGGCGTTTAAACGCCAGTGGGTGCGTCCTCCAGGGTGTGCTGTTTTTCTTCCTGTTTTTCATTCTGTTTTTGCTTTTTTCATTATTTTTGTGACTTCTTATGATCATCAACCTACAAAAAAGAGAAAATAACAAAGGAAAATAGTTAATTATAAAACATTGGGTTGCCTCCCAACAAGCACTTCTTTATTGTCATTAGCTTGACAGAGGACTCTCATGGAGCCTCACAGATTCTCAGAGCCGTGTTGGAACCTCCCAACACCAAACTTAGAGTTTGAATGTGGGGGTTCAACACCAAACTTAGAGTTTGGTTGTGGCCTCCCAACACCAAACTTAGAGTTTGACTGTGGGGGCTCTGTTTGGCTCTGTTTTGGGAGAAGCTCTTCATGCTTCCTCTCCATGGTGACAGAGGGATATCCTTGGGCCTTAAACACCAAGGATTCTTCATTCACTTGAATGATCAACTCTCCTCTATTAACATCAATCACAGCCTTTGCTGTGGCTATGAAGGGTCTGCCAAGGATGATGGATTCATCCATGCACTTCCCAGTCTCTAGGACTATGAAATCAGTAGGGATGTAATGATCTTCAACTTTAACCAGAACATCCTCTACAAGTCCATGGGCTTGTTTTCTTGAGTTGTCTGCCATCTCTAGTGAGATTTTTGCAGCTTGCACCTCAAAGATCCCTAATTTCTCCATTACAGAGAGGGGCATGAGGTTTACACTTGACCCTAAGTCACACAAGGCCTTCTTGAAGGTCATGGTGCCTATGGTACAAGGTATTGAAAACTTCCCAGGATCCTGTCTCTTTTGAGGCAGTTTCTGCCTAGACAAGTTATCCAGTTCTTTGGTGAGCGAAGGAGGTTCATCCTCCCAAGTCTCATTTCCAAATAACTTGTCATTTAGCTTCATGATTGCTCCAAGGTATTTAGCAACTTGCTCTTCAGTGACATACTCATCCTCTTCAGAGGAAGAATACTCATCAGAGCTCATGAATGGCAGAAGTAAGTCCAATGGAATCTCTAGGGTCTCATTTTGAGCCTCGGATTCCCATGGTTCCTCATTGGGGAACTCATTGGAGGTCAGTGGACGCCCAGTGAGGTCTTCCTCAGTGGCGTTCACTGCCTCTTCTTCCTCTCAGAATTCGGCCATGTTGATGGCCTTGCACTCTCCTTTTGGATTTTCTTCAGTATTGCTTGGGAGAGTACTTGGAGGGAGTTCAGTAATTCTCTTGCTCAGCTGACCCACTTGTCCTTCCAGATTCCTAATGGAGGACCTTGTTTCATTCATGAAACTTTGAGTGGTTTTGATTATATCAGAGACCATGGTTGCTAAGTCAGAGGTATTCTGCTTAGACCTCTCTGTCTGTTGCTGAGAAGATGATGGAAAAGGCTTGCTATTGCTAAACCTGTTTCTTCCACCATTATTGTTATTGAAACCTTGTTGAGGTCTCTGTTGATCCTTCCATGAAAGACTTGGATGATTCCTCCATGAAGGATTATAGGTGTTTCCATAGGATTCTCCCATGTAATTTACCTCTTCCATTGAAGGGTTCTCAGGATCATAGGCTTCTTCCTCAGATGAAGCCTCCTTAGTACTGCTTGGTGCATTTTGCATTCCAGACAGACTTTGAGAAATCATATTGACTTGTTGAGTCAATATTTTGTTCTGAGCCAATATGGCATTCAGAGTGTCAATCTCAAGAACTCCTTTCTTCTGACCAGTCCCATTGTTCACAGGATTTCTTTCAGAAGTGTACATGAATTGATTATTTGCAACCATTTCAATCAGTTCTTGAGCCTCAGTAGGCGTCTTCTTCAGATGAAGAGATCCTCCAGCAGAGCTATCCAAGGACATCTTGGATAGTTCAGAGAGACCATCATAGAAAATACCTATGATGCTCCATTCAGAAAGCATGTCAGAGGGACACTTTCTGATTAATTGTTTGTATCTTTCCCAAGCTTCATAGAGGGATTCTCCTTCCTTCTGTCTGAAGGTTTGGACTTCCACTCTAAGCTTACTCAATTTTTGAGGTGGAAAGAACTTTGCCAAGAAGGCATTGACTAGCTTTTCCCAAGAGTCCAGGCTTTCTTTAGGTTGAGAGTCCAACCATGTTCTAGCTCTGTCTCTTACAGCAAAAGGGAATAGCATTAGTCTATAGACCTCAGGGTCAACCCCATTAGTCTTAACAGTGTCACAGATTTGCAAGAATTCAGCTAAAAACTGATGAGGATCTTCCAATGGAAGTCCATGGAACTTGCAGTTCTGTTGCATTAGAGAAACTAACTGAGGCTTAAGCTCAAAGTTGTTTGCTCCAATGGCAGGGATAGAGATGCTTCTCCCATAGAAGTCGGGAGTAGGTGCAGTAAAGTCACCCAGCACCTTCCTTGCATTGTTGGCATTGTTGTTGTTTTCGGCTGCCATGAGTTCTTCTTCCTTGAAGAATTCGTTCAGGTTTTCTAAAGAGAGTTGTGCTTTGGCTTCTCTTAGCTTTCTCTTCAAGGTCCTTTCAGGTTCAGGGTCAGCCTCAACAAGAATGCCTTTGTCTTTGCTCCTGCTCATAAGAAAGAGAAGAGAACAAGAAAATGTGGAATCCTCTATGTCACAGTATAGAGATTCCTTGAAGTGTCAGAGAAAAAGAAGAGTAGAAGACAGAAGTAGAAAATTCGAACTTATCAAAGGAGATGGAGTTCGAATTTTGCATTAAGGGATAGTGTTAGTCCATAAATAGAAGGATGTGAGAAGGAGGGAAGTGATTTTCGAAAATTAAGTCAAAGATTTTGAAAACATTTTTGAAAAACATTACTTAATTTTCGAAAATGAAAATGGAAAAGAAATCAAGTGATTTTTGAAAAAGATTTTGAAATTAGAAATCAAAAAGATTTGATTGAAAACTATTTTGAAAAAGATGTGGTTAAGAAGATATGATTGATAAAAAATGTGATTGAGAAGATATGATTTGAAAAACATTTTGAAAAGATTTGATTTGAAAATTAAAAACTTGACTAACAAGAAAAGATATGATTCAAACATTAAACCTTTCTCAACAGAAAAGGCAACATACTTGAAATGTTGAATCAAATCATTAATTGATAGTAAGTATCTTTAAAAATGGAAAGAAATTGGTTTTGAAAAAGATTTGATTGAAAAATTAATTTGAAAAAGATTTGATTTTGAAAAGATTTTGAAAACTTAGAAAAAATTTGATTTGAAAACAAAATCTTCCCTTCTAGCCATCCTGGCGTTAAACGCCCAGAATGGTGCACATTCTGGCGTTTAACGCCCAAAATGCTACCCTTTTGGGCGTTAAACGCCCAACCAGGTACCCTGGCTGGCGTTTAAACGCCAGTCTGTCCTTCTTCACTGGGCGTTTTGAACGCCCAGCTTTTTCTGTGCAATTCTTCTGCTGTATGTTCTGAATCTTCAATTCTCTTTATTATTGACTTGAAAAGACACGAATTAAAAATATTTTTGGATTTTTAATAATAAGGAAAAATCAAAATGCAACAAGAATCAAATAACAATGCATGCAAAACACCAAACTTAGCAGTTTGTATACTACTGACACTAACAAAATGAAAATGCATATGAGACACACAAAACACTCAAGTCAATAGAATTCAAAGATCAGAGCAAGTAAATCATCAAGAACATCTTGAAGATCACTAAGACATATGAATGAATGCAATAAGAACAGAAACATGCAATTGACACTAAACTTAAGATGAGACACTAGACTCAAACAAGAAATTTTTGGATTTTATGATTTTGTAAATTTTTTTGTGTTTTTCGAAAATTAAGTGGAAAAAGGTATCAAAATTCTTAATGAGAATTCTAGGAATCAGTGCAATGCTAGTCTAAGACTCCGGTCCAGGAATTAGACATGGCTTCACAGCCAGCCAAGCTTTCAAAGAAAGCTTCGGTCCAAAACACTAGACATGGCCAGAGGCCAACCAAGCCTTAGCAGATCACTGCTCCAAGAGCAAGTTTGATAAAAATCAACAAACTCTTGTGGTGATAAGTTGAAACCTCGGTCCAATGAAATTAGACATGGCTTCTCAGCCAGCCAGATTTCAACAAATCATCATGAAACTCTAGAATTCATCTTCAAGAATTTCGAAAAAAATAAATACCTAATCTAAGCAACAAGATGAACCGTCAGTTGTCCAAACTAGAACAATCCCTGGCAATAACGCCAAAAACTTGGTGTTGTTGCCGGATCTTGGCACTGATGTTACCAAAAGCTTGCTCAAAACTTGAACAATCCCCGGCAACGGCACCAAAAACTTGGTGCGCGAAATTGTGAACAATACTTTTTCACAACTCTCATAATCCCCGGTCATGAACCCCAAAAACTTGGTGTTCAATACCATGGCATTACACAACTTCGCACAACTAACCAGCAAGTGCACTGGGTCATCCAAGTAATAAACCTTACGCGAGTAAGGGTCGATCCCACGGAGATTGTTAGTATTGAAGCAAGCTATGGTCATCTTGTAAATCTTAGTCAGGCAAACTCAAATGGTAATGGTGATGAACGAAAATAACACAAATGTAAAGATAGAGATACTTATGTAATTCATTGGTAGGAACTTCAGATAAGCGCATGAAGATGCCTTCCCTTCCGTCTCTCTGCTTTCCTACTGTCTTCATCCAATCCTTCTTACTCCCTTCCATGGCAAGCTTGTGTAGGGTTTCACCGTTGTCAATGGCTACCTCCCATCCTCTCAGTGAAAGCGATTGCATATGCTCTGTCACAGCATAGCGGAATTCAGCTGTCGGTTCTCGGTCAGGCCGGAATAGAATCCATCGATTCTTTTGCGTCTGTCACTAACGCCCCGCCCGCTAGGAGTTTGAAGCACGTCACAGTCATTCAGTCATTGAATCCTACTCAGAATACCACAGGCAAGGTTAGACCTTCCGGATTCTCTTGAATGCCGCCATCAGTTCTTGCCTATACCATGAAGACTCTGATCTCACGAAATGGTTGGCTCGTTTGTCAGACGAGCACTCGGTTGTCAGGCGATCAACCATGCATCGTGCAATCAAGAATCCAAGAGATATTCACTAGAGCCTTGGTTGCTTGTAGAACAGAAGTGGTTGTCAGTCACCTTGTTCATATGTGAGAATGATGATGAGTGTCACGGATCATCACATTCATCAAGTTGAAGAACAAGTGATATCTTGGATAAAGAACAAGCGGAATTGAATGGAAGAACAATAGTAATTGCATTAATACTCGAGGTACAGCAGAGCTCCACACCTTAATCTATGGTGTGTAGAAACTCCACCGTTGAAAATACATAAGAACAAGGTCTAGGCATGGCCGTGAGGCCAGCCTCCCAATGATCTAAGATAGCATACAAATGAAGATAGCTACCCCGATATCTCAATACAATAGTAAAATGTCCTACTTATAGAAAACTAGTAGCCTAGGGTGTACAGAGATGAGTAAAAGACATAAAAATCCACTTCCGGGCCCACTTGGTGTGTGCTTGGGCTGAGCAATGAAGCATTTTCGTGTAGAGACTCTTCTTGGAGTTAAACGCCAGCTTTTATGCCAGTTTGGGCGTTTAACTCCCATTTTGGTGCCAGTTCCGGCATTTAACGCTGGGATTTCTGAGGGTGACTTTGAACGCCGGTTTGGGCCATCAAATCTTGGGCAAAGTATGGACTATCATATATTGCTGGAAAGCCCAGGATGTCTAATTTCCAACGCCGTTGAGAGCGCGCCAATTGGGCTTCTGTAGCTCCAGAAAATCGACTTCGAGTGCAGCGAGGTCAGAATCCAACAGCATCTGCAGTCCTTTTTAGTCTCTGAATCAGATTTTTGCTCAGGTCCCTCAATTTCAGCCAGAAAGTACCTGAAATCACAGAAAAACACACAAACTCATTGTAAAGTCCAGAAAAGTGAATTTTAACTAAAAACTAATAAAAATATACTAAAAACTAACTAGATCATACTAAAAACATACTAAAAACAATGCCAAAAAGCATACAAATTATCCGCTCATCAGTGACTTTACTGCACCTACTCCCGACTTCTATGGGAGAAGCATCTCTATCCCTACCATTGGAGCAAACAACTTTGAGCTTAAGCTTCAATTAGTTTCTCTGATGCAACAGAATTGCAAGTTCCATGGACTTCCATTGGAAGATCCTCATCAGTTTTTAGCTGAGTTCTTACAAATCTGTGACATTGTCAAGACTAATGGGGTTGACCCTGAGGTCTACAGACTTATGCTATTCCCTTTTGCTGTAAGAGACAGAGCTAGGATATGGTTGGACTTACAACCTAAAGAAAGCCTGAGCTCTTGGAAAAAGCTAGTCAATGCCTTCTTGGCAAAGTTCTTTCCACCTCAAAAATTGAGTAAGCTTAGAGTGGAAGTCCAAACCTTCAGACAGAAGGAAGGTGAATCCCTCTATGAAACTTGGGAAAGATACAAACAATTGATCAGAAAGTGCCCTTCTGACATGCTTTTTGAATGGAGCATCATAGGTATCTTCTATGATGGTCTGTCTGAACTGTCCAAGATGTCTTTGGATAGCTCTGCTGGAGGATCTCTTCATCTGAAGAAGACGCCTGCAGAAGCTAAAGAACTAATTGAAATGGTTGCAAATAACCAATTCATGTACACTTCTGAAAGGAATCCTATGAACAATGGGACAAATCAGAAGAAAGGAGTTCTTAAGATTGATACTCTGAGTGCCATATTGGCTTAGAACAAAATATTGACTCAGCAAGTCAATATGATTTCTCAAAGTCTGTCTGGAATGCAAGCTGCACCAGGCAGTACTAAGGACGCTTCATCTGAAGAAGAAGCTTATGATCCTGAGAATCCTTCAATAGAAGAGGTGAATTACATGGGAGAATCCTATGGAAACACCTATAATCCTTCATGGAGGAATCATCCAAATCTCTCATGGAAGGATCAACAGAGACCTCAACAAGGTTTCAACAACAATAATGGTGGAAGAAACAGGTTTAGCAATGGCAAGCCTTTTCCATCATCTTCTCAGCAACAGAAAGAGAATTCTAAGCTGAGCCATTCTGACTTAGCAATCATGGTCTCTGATCTAATCAAAACCACTCAAAGTTTCATGACTGAAACAAGGTCCTCCATTAGAAACTTGGAGGCACAAGTGGGACAGCTGAGCAAGAAAATTATTGAACTCCCTTCTAGTACTCTTCCAAGCAATACAGAAGAGAATCCAAAAGGAGAATGCAAGGCCATTAACTCCTTAATCAAAATCTTCGTGGTATAAGCCTGGACCCCTTTGGCGGCCATTCCTGAGAATCCAGAAAGTCTAAACCTTGTATGTGGTATTCCGAGTAGAATTCAGGGATTGAATGACTGTGACGAGCTTCAAACTCGCGATTGTTGGGCGTAGTGACAGACGCAAAAGAATCAATGGATTCTATTCTGACCTGATCGAGAACCGATAGATAAGTAGCCGTGCTGTGACAGAGCATTTGGACCATTTTCACTGAGAGGATGGAAAGTAGCCATTGATAACGGTGATACCCTACATACAACTTGCCATAGAAAGGAGTAAGAATGATTGGAGGAAGGCAGTAGTAAAGCAGAGATTTAGAAAGGACAAAGGATCTCCAGACACTCATCTGAAATTTCCACCAAGGATTTACATAAGTATCTCTTTTATCTATTTTATGCTTTATTTATTATTATTTTCGAAAACCATTATAACCATTTGAATCCACCTAACTGAGATTTACAAGATGACCATAGCTTGCTAAATACCAACAATCTCTGTGGGATCGACCCTTACTCACGTAAGGTATTACTTGGACGACCCAGTGCACTTGTTGGTTAGTTATGCGAAGTTGTGACAAAGTGTGATTCACGTTTGAGAGCTCCAAGTCTATTGGCGCCATTGTTGATGATCACAATTTACGCGCACCAAGTTTTTGGCACCGTTGTCGGGGATTGTTCGAGTTTGGACAACTGACGGTTCATCTTGTTGCTCAGATTAGGTAATTTTCTTTTCAAAAAGTTTTCAAAAATTTTACAAAAATTTTTCTTTGTTTTCATTTTTCCAAAAAAAATAATTTTTGAAAAATAAAAAAAATCCAAAAA
Source organism: Arachis hypogaea (assembly GCF_003086295.3). Lineage (NCBI taxonomy): Eukaryota > Viridiplantae > Streptophyta > Magnoliopsida > Fabales > Fabaceae > Arachis > Arachis hypogaea. The sequence goes on along the minus strand of NC_092039.1, from coordinate 73,271,814 downwards.
AAATAATAAAATCATAAAAATCAAAAATATTTTGTCTTTCTTGTTTGAGTCTAGTGTCAAGTTTTAAGTTTGGTGTCAATTGCATGTTTTTAAAATTTATGCATCTTTTTCGAAAATTCATACATGTGTTCTTCATGATCTTCAAGTTGTTCTTGATAAGTCCTCTTGTTTGATCTTCATATTTTCTTGTTTTGTGTCTTTAGTTGTTTTTCATATGCATTCTTGCATTCATAGTGTCTAAACATGAAAAATTTCTAAGTTTGGTGTCTTGCATGTGTTTTTTTCTTGAAAATTTTTCAAAAATAAGTCTTGATGTTCATCTTGATCTTCAAAGTGTTCTTGGTGTTCATCTTCACATTCATAGTGTTCTTGCATGCATCATTGGTTTTGATCCAAAATTTTCATATTTTGGGTCATATTTGTGATTTTCTCTCTCCTTATTAAAAATTCAAAAAATCAAAAAAAATATTTTTTACTTATTTTATTCAAAAATTTGAAATCTTTGGGTTGACTTAGTCAAAAAATTTTAAAATTAGTTGTTTCTTGTTAGTCAAGTCAGGATTTTATTTTTAAAAATCCTATCTTTTCAAAATTTCTTTCAAAAATCAAATCTTTTTCATTTTTCTTATTATTTTTCGAAATTTTTCTTATTTGAATTTCAAAATCTTTTTCTCATCTTTATTTTAAAATTTCAAAAACTTTACTAACAATTAATGTGATTGATTCAAAAATTTGAAGTTTGTTACTTTCTTATTAAGAAAGGTTCAATCTTTAAATTCTAGAGTCATATCTTTTAGTTTGTTGTTAGTCAAGTAATCAATTTTAGTTTTAAAAAGATCAAATTTTTTCCAAAATATCTTTTTCAATCATATCTTTTCAAAATATATTTTTCAAGTCATATCTTTTTCAAAATCAATTTCAAAATCTTTTTCAACTTCTTATCTTTTCAAAATTGAATTCCAAATATTTTTCAACTAACTAATTGACTTTTTTGTTTTACTAATTCTTATCTTTTTAGAAACCACCTAACTACTTTTCTCTCTCTAATTTTCTAAAATCACCTCCCTCTTTTTCAAAATTCTTTTAATTAATTAATTGTTTCAAATTTTAGTTTTAATTTTATTTCTTCTCTTAATTTTCGAAAATCACTAACCTTTTTTCAAAAATAATTTTCGAAATTCTCTCCCTCTCATATCTTTCTATTTATTTTATTTAATTACTAACACTTCTCTTCATCTAAAAATTTGAACTCTCCCTTCTCCTCTGTGTTCGAATTTTCCTCTTCTCTTTCTTCTATTCTTTTCTTCTTCTTCTAACATAAAGAAATCTCTATACTGTGACATAGAGGATTCCTCTTCCTTTTCTGTTCTCTTCTTTTTCATATGAGCAGGAGTAAGGACAAGGACATTCTATTTGAAATAAATCATGAACCTGAAAGGACTCTGAAGAAGAAGCTAAGAGAAGCTAAAGCACAACAATCCAGAGAAAACCTTAAAGAGAATCTCGAAAAAGAAAAAGACATGGCCGAACCCAATAACAATGGTGCAGGCGCAAGGAGGATGCTTGGTGACTATACTACACATACTTCCAAATTTGATGGAAGAAGCATCTCAATCCCTGCCATTGGAGCAAACAATTTTTAGCTGAAACCTCAACTAGTTGCTCTAATGCAACAGAACTGCAAGTTTCATGGACTTCCATCAGAAGATCCCTATCAGTTTTTAACTGAGTTCTTGCAGATCTGTAAGACTGTTAAGACTAATGGAGTAGATCCTGAAGTCTACAGGCTCATGCTTTTCCCTTTTGCTGTAAGAGACAGAGCTAGAACATGGTTGGACTCACAACCTAAAGATAGCCTGGACTCTTGGGATAAATTGGTCACGGCCTTCTTGGCTAAGTTCTTTCCTCCTCAAAAGCTGAGCAAGCTTAGAGTAGATGTTCAGACCTTCAAACAAAAAGATGGTGAATCCCTCTATGAAGCTTGGGAACGATTCAAGCAGATGACCAAAAGATGTCCTTCTGACATGCTTTCAGAGTGGATCATTTTGGACATATTCTATTATGGTCTATCTGAGTTCTTTAAGATGTCACTAGACCATTCTGCAGGTGGATCCATGCACCTAAAGAAAATGCCTGCAGAAGCTCAAGAACTCATTGACATGGTTGCAAATAACCAATTCATGTACACTTCTGAGAGGAATCCTGTGAGTAATGGGATGCCTCAAAGGAAGGGAGTTCTTGAAATTGATGCTCTAAATGCCATATTGGCTCAGAACAAAATGTTGACTCAACAAGTCAACATGATTTCTCAGAGTCTGAATGGATTGCAAAATGCATCCAACAGTATTAAAGAGGCATCTTCTGAAGAAGAAGCTTATGATCCTGAGAACCCTGCAATAGCAGAGGTGAATTACATGGGTGAACCCTATGGAAATACCTATAATTCCTCATGGAGAAATCATCCAAATTTCTCATGGAAGGATCAACAAAAGCCTTAACAAGGCTTTAATAATGGTGGAAGAAACAGGCTTAGCAATAGCAAGCCTTTTCCATTATCTTCTCAGCAACAGACAGAGAATTCTGAGAAGAGCCCCTCTAGCTTAGCAAATATAGTCTCTGATCTATCTAAGGCCACTTTAAGTTTCATGAGTGAAACAAGGTCTTCCATTAGAAATTTGGAGGCACAAGTAGGCCAGCTGAGTAAGAAAATCACTGAAACTCCTCCTAGTACTCTCCCAAGAAATACAGAAGAGAATCCAAAAAGAGAGTGCAAGGCCATTGATATTGTCTATATGGCTGAATCCAAGGAGGAAGGGGAGGACGTGAATCCCAATGAGGAAGACCTTATGAGACACGTCCCCCAGACAGAAAGGAGTTTCCTATTGAGGACCTAAAGGAATTTGAGGATCATATAGAAACCATAGAGATTCCATTGAACCTCCTTCTGCCATTCATGAGCTCTGAGAACTACTCTTCCTTTGAAGAAGATGAAGATGTAACTGAAGAGTAAGTTGCTCAATATCTAGGAGCCATCATGAAGCTGAATGCCAAGTTGTTTGGTAATGAGACTTGGGAAGATGCATCTCCCTTGTTCATTAGTGAACTAGATACATGGGTTCAGCAAACTTTACCTCAAAAGAAACAAGATCCTAGTAAATTCTTAATATCTTGTACCATAGGCACCATGACCTTTGAGAAGGCTCTGTGTGACCTGGGGTCAGGTATAAATCTTATGCCACTCTCTGTAATGGAGAAGTTGGGAATCTTTGAGGTACAGGCCGCCACATTCTCATTAGAGATGGCAGACAAGTCAATAAGACAAGCTTATGGATTGGTAGATGACGTGTTAGTGAAGGTTAAAGGCCTTTACATCCCTGCTGATTTCATAATCTTAGACACTGGGAAGGATGAGAATGAATCCATTATTCTTGGAAGACCCTTCCAAGCCATAACAGGAGCTGTGATTGATATTGACAAAGGAGAATTAGTCCTTCAATTGAATGGGGACTACCTTGTGTTTAAAGCTCAAGGATCTTCCTCTACAACCATGGAGAGGAAGCATGAAAAGTTTCTCTCAATACAGAGTCAAACAAAGCCCACACAATCAAACTCTAAGTTTGGTGTTGGGAGGCCACAACCAAACTCTAAGTTTGGTATTGAACCCCCACATTCAAACTCTAAGTTTGGTGTTGGGAGGTCCCAACAATGCTCTGATGATCTGTGAGCTCCATGAGAGCTCACTGTCAAGCTATTGACATTAAAAAAACACTTATTAGAAGGCAATCCAATTTTTATTTATCTATATTTCTATTGTTCTTTTATGTTTTATTAGGTTTATGATCATGTGGAGTCATAAAATAATTGCTAAAATTAAAAACAATCAAAAATAGCAGAAGAAACAGCACACCCTGGAGGAAGAGCTTACTGGCGTTTAAACATCAGTAAGGAGCATCTGGCTGGCATTTAACACCAGAACAGAGCATGAATCTGGTGTTGAACGCTAGAAACAAGCAGCAGTCTGGCGTTTAAACGCCAGGATTGCACCTTAAGGAAAGCTGGCATTTAACGCCAGCAACAAGTATAAGGCTGGCGTTAAACTCCAGAAACATGCTACATTTGGGCGTTTAACGCCAGAAACAAGCTTCAGTCTGACGTTAAACACTAGGATTGTAGGCAGAGGGCGTTTTACATGCCTAACTGGTGCAGGGATGATTTATCCTTGACACCTCAGGATCTGTGGACCCCACAGGATCCCCACCTACCTCAACTCACCTTCTCTCCTCTTCACATAATCCAATAACACTCTTCCCCAAACACCCTTCACCAATCACCTCAATCTCTCTTCCCCATCACCTCTTTACCACACACATCCATCCACTCTTCCCCATAAACCCCACCTACCTTCAAATTCAAAATTTCTTTCCCACACAAACCCACCCTAAATGACCGAACCCTAACCCCTCTCCCTCCACTATATAAACCCCTCTATCCTTCTTCATTTTCACACATCACTACCATCTCTTATCTCCCTTGGCCAAATACACATCTCTCTCCCTCTCCTCTATTTCTTCTTCTTCTTCATCTATTCTTTCTTCTTTTGCTCGAGGACGAATAACATTCTAAGTTTGGTATGGTAAAAGCATAGCTTTTTTGTTTTTCCATAACCATTGATGGCACCTAACGCTGGAGAAACCTCTAGAAAGAGGAAAGGGAAGACAAAAGCTTCCACCTCCGAGTCATGGGAGATGGAGAGATTCATCTCAAAAGCCCATCAAGACCACTTCTATGAAGTTGTGGCCAAGAAGAAGGTGATCCCCGAGGTCCCTTTCATGCTCAAGAAAAATGAGTATCTGGAGATCCGACATGAGATCCAAAGAAGAGGTTGGGAAGTTCTTACCAACCCAATTCAACAAGTCAGAATCTTAATCGTTCAAGAGTTCTATGCTAATGCATGGATCACTAGGAACCATGATAAAAGTATGAACCCGAACCCAAAGAATTATCTTACAATGGTTCGGGGGAAATGCTTAGATTTCAGTCCAGAGAAAGTAAGGTTGGCATTCAACTTGCCTGTGATGCAAGAAGATGCACGCTCCTACACTATAAGGGTCAACTTTGATCAAAGGTTAGACCAAGTCCTCATGGACATATGTGTGGAAGGAGCTCAATGGAAAAGAGACTCAAAAGGTAAGCCGGTTCAATTAAGAAGACTAGACCTTAAGCCTGTGGCTAGAGGATGGTTGGAGTTCATCCAATGCTCCATCATCCCCACTAGCAACCGATCCAAAGTTACTGTGGATTGGGCCATCATGATCCATAGCATCATGATTGGAGAGGAAGTAGAAGTTCATGAAGTCATCTCTCTAGAACTCTACAAAGTAGCCAGAAAGCCTTCCACCTTGGCAAGGCTAGCTTTTCCTCATCTCATTGCCATCTATGATACTCAGCTGGAGTTGTCATAGAAGGAGACATCCTCATTGAAGAGGACAAGCCCATCACTAAGAAGAGGATGGAGCAAACAAGAGAAGCAATCCATGGATCTCAAGAGACGCATGAAGAAACTCATCATCAAGAAATTCTTGAGATGCCTCAAGGGATGCATTTTTCTCCAAACAACCATTGGGAACAACTCAACACTTCTCTAGAAGGATTGAGTCATGACATGAACCAATTAAGGGTGGAACACCAAGAGCACTCCATCATTATCAATGAGATTAGAGAAGATCAAAGAGCTATGAGGGAGGAGCAACAAAGGCAAGGAAGAGACATAGAGGAGCTCAAGAACACCATTGGTCCTTCAAGGAGAAGGCGCCACCATCACTAAGGTGGACTCATTCCTTAACTTCCTTGTTCTTATCTTTCTGTTTTTCGGTTTTTGAGCTTCATGTTTGTCTATGTTTGTATCTTTACTACATGATCATTAGTGTCTAGTGTCTATTTCTTAAGGCTATGAATAATTCCATGAATCCTTCACCTCTCTTAAATGAAAAATGTTTCTAATACAAAAGAACAAGAAGTACATGAGTTTCGAATTCATCCTTGAAATTAGTTTAATTATATTGATGTGGTGACAATACTTTTTGTTTTCTGAATGAATGCTTGAACAGTGCATATTTTTTATGTTGTAGTTTATGAATGTTAAAATTGTTGGCTCTTGAAAGAATGATGAACAAGAGAAATGTTATTAATAATCTGAAAAATCATAAAATTGATTCTTGAAGTAAGAAAAAGCAGTGAAAAAGAGGAAGCTTGCGAAAAAAAAGCAAGCAGAAAAAGCCAATAGCCCTTAAAACTAAAAGGCAAGGGTAAAAAGGATCCAAGGCTTTGAGCATCAATGGATAGGAGGGCCCAAAGAAATAAAATCCAGGCCTAAGTAGCTAAATCAAGCTGTCCCTAACTATATGCTTGTGGCATGCAGGTCCAAGTGAAAAGCTTGAGACTGAGTGGTTAAAGTCATGATCCAAAGCAAAAAGAGTGTGCTTAAGAGCTCTGGACACCTCTAACTGGGGACTTTAGCAAAGCTGAGTCACAATCTGAAAAGGTTCATCCAGCCATGTGTCTGTGGCATTTATGTATCCGGTGGTAATACTGGAAAACAAAGTGCTTAGGGCCACGACCAAGACTCATAAAGTAGCTGTGTTCAAGAATCAACATACTTAACTAGGAGAATCAATAACACTATCTGAACTCTGAGTTCCTATGGATGCCAATCATTCTAAACTTCAAAGGATAAAGTGAGATGCCAAAACTGTTCAAAAGCAAAAAGCTACAAGTCCCACTCATCTAATTAGAACTAATATTCATTGATATTTTGAGATTGATAGTATATTCTCTTCTTTTTATCCTATTTGATTTTCAGTTGCTTGGGGACAAGCAACAATTTAAGTTTGGTGTTGTGATGAGCGGATAATTTATACGCTTTTTGGCATTGTTTTTAGGTAGTTTTTAGTAGGATCTAGCTACTTTTAGGGATGTTTTCATTAGTTTTTATGCAAAATTCACATTTCTAGACTTTAATACGAGTTTGTGTGTTTTTCTGTGATTTCAGGTATTTTCTGGCTGAAATTGAGGGACCTGAGCAAAAATCTGATTCAGGCTGAAAAAGGACTGCTGATGCTGTTGGATTCTGACCTCCCTGCACTCGAAATGGATTTTTAGGAGCCACAGAACTCCAAATGGCGCGCTCTCAACGGTGTTGGAAATTAGACACCCAGAGCTTTCCAAAAATATATAATAGTTCATACTTTATTTGAGTTTAGATGATGCAAACTGGCGTTCAACACTAGTTCCATGCTGCATTCTGGAGTAAAACACCAGAAACACGTCACAAACCAGAGTTAAATGCCAAAAACACGTTACAACTTGAGGTTTAACTCCAAAAGAAGCCTCTGCACATGTAAAGCTCAAGCTCAGCCCAAGCACACACCAAAGTGGGCCCCAGAAGTGGATTTCTGCATTTAGACTTATTTTTGTAAACCCTAGTAGCTAGTTTAGTATAAATAGAACTTTTTACTATTGTATTAGACATCTGGTCCTGTCTTATCTTGGTATCTATCTTTGGACATTTAGTTCTTAGACTTTGGGGGCTGGCTATTCGGCCAGGCTTGAACCTTGATCACTTATGTATTTTCAACGGTGGAGTTTCTACACACCAGAGATTAAGGTGTGGAGCTCTGTTGTACCTCGAGACTTAATGCAATTACTATTGTTCTTCTATTCGATTCAAGCTTATTATTATTCTACGATATTCGCTGCACTTCAACCTGATGGATGTGATGATCTGTGACACTCATCATCATCCATCCTTATGAACGCGTGCTTGACAACAACTTCTGTTTTACCTTAAACCGAGCATCTATCTCTTGGATTCCTTAATCAGAATCTTCGTGGTATTAGCTATAACCCTTTGGCGGCCATTCTTGAGAATTCGGAAAGTCTAAACCTTGACTGTGGTATTCTGAGTAGGATTCAGGGATTAATGGATTCTCTTCCGACATGATCGAGAATCGACAGATGATTAGCCGTGCTGTGACAGAGCATTTAGACCATTTTCACTGAGAGGATGGAAAGTAGCCATTGACAACGGTGATGCCCTACATACAGCTTGCCATAGAAAGGAGTAAGAATGATTGGAGGAAGGCAGTAGGAAAGCAGAGATTTAGAAGGGACAAAGGATCTCTATACACTTATATGAAATTTCCACCAAGGATTTACATAAGTATCTCTTTTATCTATTTTATGCTTTATTTATTATTATTTTCGAAAACCATTATAACCATTTGAATCCGCCTAACTGAGATTTACAAGATGACCATAGCTTGCATCATACCAACAATCTCCGTGGGATCGACCCTTACTCACGTAAGGTATTACTTGGACGACCCAGTGCACTTGCTGGTTAGTTGTGCGAAGTTGTGACAAAGTGTGATTCACGTTTGAGAGCTCCAAGTCAATTGGTGCCATTGTTGATGATCACAATTTACGCGCACCAATAGCTCGAGCAATGTTGACCTCAGAATTGTTTGCGGCTGGGAGGATAAATCTCCTCACAAGTTCAAACCATCCCTTGGCTTCCGGGATGAGGTCTCCTCTCCTGATGAACCACGGTCTTCTATCCAAGTACCTTTCCCAATCAGATCCTATAACACATATATCGTTCACAATTTCTTCAAGTTCATCATTGTCGGGGCAATTACTTATTCTTACTTGATAACTGGGCTCATCAAAATGTGGCGATCTCAGCTGAAGTGTCCTTGTTATAGCATTATGGATGAAGTCCACCTATGTTCCTCTCACGTAGCTTTTGAAGTTGGGAGCCCTCGTAGTTTCTTCTCTGGCCACATTGGCATAGAACTCCTTGATGAGATTTGCATTTATCTTTGTTTCTAGGTTCGTGAGCTTTTGCCAACCCCTCTGTTCAATCTTCTCTCTAATCTGTGGGCACTCATCCTCATTGAACTAGAATGTCAACTTTGGCAATATCTTCTTATGTCTTATCCATTCAAATTGGAGCTCATGGAAGGCGGTCTTGAATCTCCCTCCATCGAAAGGAATGCTCTACACTGGTTCTTTCCCCTTTTGCCTCTTGGAGCTTGATGATGCCATGAGTAAGAATTGGTGTGTGAAGATGTTCAGTGTGTGTGTTTGAAAGAAAGAAGAGAGATGGATTGGGAGGATAATTGCATATGGAATGGGTTAAAGTGGGGGTTATATAGAAGGATGATGAGATTGAAGGGTGTGGATTGATAGAAAAATCCAATGGTGGATGATGACAAGTCATCATATACCCATTTTTCAAGCTAATTTCACTTGTTTTGTTAGTCTTTATGCACTTTCTTGCTTCCTAAGTAAGTGATTTGGAGTGAAAATGCATAACTTCTTTAAATCAAGCAACCACCATGAAATTAATGTTAACTCACGAGGTTTAAGCTAATTTTAATTGAATTTTAATTGATTTATAAGCCTTATGAATTTAGTGATACTTGGAGTGGTTGTTTTGGTTTATTTCAGGTGAAGAAAAGAATAAAAGAGAAAAACGTGGCCTAAGAAAGCGTGACCCAAGGAGAAGGAAGCGTGGTCAAAGGAAGGAAAAGTGTGCCGCATGCAATGGGGGAGGCAAGCATTGCCCTCCACAAGGGCACACTGCCCTCTAGGAGGGCAACATAAGGGAACAAGGCAAAGAAGGTAACTCTGCCCTGCCCACTACAAGGGCAGAGCACAAATTTGTGCCTTGGAATCAAGAAGAAGAAAATGTTGCCCTGCCCTCCACAAGGGCAGTATCGGGCTCACCAAGGAAGAAAATCAAAGGAAAAATGCCTATGATGCTTGCCACAAGAGTTGAACACGGGACCATGAGGAAGCAAGGAACTAAGTTCCATTACCGTGCCAAGAAACCAAGGAAAATGAATGAGCGTGTGTTTCTGCCCGGATTCGAACGCGGGACTTCATTTTGGAAACACTGCCCTGCCCTCCGCGAGGGCAGGGCAGTATTTTGTTGGTGCATGAATCTGGCGCACCAAGGGACATTTTTGGCGCACCAAATCACTGTCCTGGCAGCACCAGCGCACACCACAACACGATCCTGGCAGCACCAATTTTTTCTGCCCTGCCCTCTGCGAGGGCAGGGCAGCATCCTGTGCACCAAGGCACCATTCTGCCGCACCATGGCATGATTCTGGCAGCATCAGCACGCACCGTGGCACATTTCTGGCGCACCAATTTTTCCTGCCCTGCCCTCCGCGAGGGCAAGGCAGCGTTCTGCGCACCAGACCGCACCAAGCCGCACCAAGCCGCACCAAGCAAGCACCAACATGCACCAAATCCTGCCCTGCCCTCCACAAGGGCAGGGCAGCCTCTTCGGAGCTATTATTTTTGGGCCGAAAATTCAATTAAAATTATAATTCAATTCATTTCTTCACCAAATCAAAAGCCCATCCAAATCCCAAAATCCAAGAATAGAAAGTATATAAATAGGAGCTAGTTTGATGTAATTAGAACTTTTAGCTTTGCTTTTGAATTTTGCACTTTCTTTTGAGCTTTGAATTTTATTTTTGCACTTGGGAACTTCTCTTGGTGACTTCACTGAGAATTCAGAGAATTAGGGAGGAGAATTGATCTCTCTTCTTCCTCGTTCTTGTTTGGGTCTTTTTAATTTCCTTGTTTTGATTCTTGGGTGTTAAGAATTGAGGAAATTCTGTCTCAATGTCCACTCAAGAACTCTTTAGTTTCTTTTCTGCATAATTGAATCAATTTACATTCTCTTTACTGCTTCTTCTTCAATTCCTTGTCAATTGCTTTGTGAACTTGGATCTGGGAAGGCGAATAGAGATCTAGACTTTGCTTTCTAGACTCTTGAGACCTGAGAACCCATTTTCCTTTTTTTGGTTCTTCTGTGAACCCTGCTGCAATTTACTTTCAATTTCTGTTTGAATTCTCATTGCTTCCAATTCAATTTCTGCTCTATTAGTTGTGGTGATTCAATTTATCTTTGTTTAGATTCTGCAAATCCCAGTCCTCAAATCCCTTTTATATTCAAGCAATTTATATTTCTTGCCATTTAATTTACTGCAATTTACATTTCTTGCACTTTAAGTTTCAGTCATTTACTTTCTTGTTCTTTAAGATTCAGCAAGTTTACTTTCCTGTTCTTTAATTTACTGCAATTTCCCCTTCCCCTTTTACATTCCAAGCAATTTATATTCTGTTAAATACAACCCACTCAACCAAAACTTGATTCACTTGACTAAATCAACCACTAAACTAAAATTGCTCAATCCTTCAATCCCTGTGGGATCGACCTCACTCATGTGAGTTATTATTACTTGATGCGACCCGGTACACTTGCGGTAAGTTTGTGTTGGATCGCTTTCCACACATCAAGTTTTGGCGCGGTGCACAAATTGTGATCACTACAACTTCGCACAACTAACAAGCAAGTGTACTGGTCGTCCAAGTAATAAACCTTACGCGAGTAAGGTCGATCCTACAGAGATTGTTGGTATGAAGCAAGCTATGGTCACCTTGTAAATCTTAGTCAGGAAACTCAAATGGGTATGGTGATAAACACATAAAACATAAAGATAAAGATAGAGATACTTATGTAATTCATTGGTAGGAATTTCAGATAAGCGTATGAAGATGCCTTCCCTTCCGTCTCTCTGCTTTCCTACTGTCTTCATCCAATCCTTCTTCTTCCTTTCCATGGCAAGCTTAAGCAAGGGTTTCACCGTTGTCAGTGGCTACCTCCCATCCTCTCAGTGGAAATGTTCAACGCACCCTGTCACGGCACGGCTATCCATCTGTCGGTTCTCGATCAGGCCGGAATAGAATCCAGGGATTCTTTTGCGTCTGTCACTAATGCCCCGCCCTCAGGAGTTTGAAGCACGTCAGAGTCATTCAATCATTGAATCCTACTCAG